>NC_090025.1:63375544-64017544 GCF_037176765.1 Anolis sagrei
GTCATTTTCAAATGTGTGTAATTTACATCATACGTTAATATGCAATCCCACCTTCTTTATTATTATTAATTATTATTAAACTTTATTTGTACCCCACTAGCATCTCCCGAAGGACTCGATGCGGCTTACAAAGGCCAAGGCCTCAACACAATAACAACAGACAATAACAATGAAGTAAATTAAAAACATAAGCAATAACACAACAAAACATTACACTATTACACAATAAAATCAGGGCCGGGCCAATGATGGGTACAGATTAAAAAGTGCTGGGTGTGTGAGGTGGTATGTTGGAGTTCTGGGCAATGTGCAGAGAGTATTAAACTCTAATAAAGTGCTTCTGGGACAGAGTGTTGGAGATTATCCTATTCTGGGAAGGCACATCGGAATCACCAAGTCTTCAAGTTATTCCTAAAGACTGCCAACATGGGTGCTAGTCTAATGTCTTTGGGGAGGGTGTTCCAAAGTCAGGGGGCAACCACAGAGAAGGCCCTGTCTCTCATCCCCACCAAATGCGCCTGCGACGCAGGTGGGATCGCGAGCAGGGCCTCTCCAGATGAACGAAGTGAGTGCGTGGGTTTGTAGACGGAGATGCGGTCATGCAGGTAGGCAGGTCCCAAACCGTTTAGGGGTTTACAATGGCTCTTCATGTGGTTGTCACAGCTTGACAATCCTGCTGATATGGCATCTTGCTTTGCAAAATGTTGCATTTCAACAGGCTCTAAAAAGTCACTTCAGCAAAGTGCAACCATTTGCTTCATAAGTAAAGGTCAATTAGTGAGGAATATTTAGGTTGCTATAGCTAAAATGGTAGTCCTTAGAGAATTGTACTCTGTCTTTCTTTGAAGTTCTTTGAAGCTCAGGTCAGTGAGAGAGCATTTTGTATTTTCCTTTTTGAATACCTGCTTTCTAATTGACTGTATTGATTTACATCTCATAGCACATAGCAAACAAATTAAAATGCAGAGATCACTGACTTTCACAGCTTTGGAATAATAGGAACATGGAATAGATTCTGTTGGGTAAAGATCAAATTCTGGTCATGTGTAGTCTTTATCTGGAGTCTTCATTTTCTGCTACAACACGACTTTTTATTGGAGAGGCATGGCTACTGAATAATAACAAGGAACCATTGAGAAATGAATCATGCTGTACAATGAAAACATGAAGCAATTTACAATTGTGCTGTCCAGTAGACAGAAAAAATAAAGCAGTGCTGAGCCTCTGTAAATGCCACTGACCACAATAGGATTAAGGGAATCCTCATGAGCTATCATTTGCAGCCAGCTCCTTACTAAAATTCATGTGCATAAAGGGTAAGGCTATTTTGATAAGCAAAACAAATCTAAGTAATTTGCTTAGGGAATTGTGTAATAATTAACATTGAATTCATTGCCTCAATATATGGGGGTGTCTCTCTGCTTCCTTGTATGGGAGACAGATTATGCACTTACTTCATGGAGTAGTCTAGCAGTGGTTATTAGCAGTGCTGGTTAAATGAAATACTCATTATCAGCAGTCTTCTCCTTAGCAGATGATGGGAGCAAACAACAAGGTTTCTGTCACCTGCCCGAATCTCATTGAAGTAAAGCTCTCCAGCCACTAGGAAAGATGATAAAGTGTTGTTGTTGTTGTTGTTGTTGTTGCTGCTGCTGTTGTTGTTATGAAATGTATGAGTGAGGGAAACCTATTACTGAACAGTAAGTGTCTCCATGAAAGTAAACAAAAATGTATGCAGAAAACAGAATAGGAGAGGGATTCCAAAGTGTACTCATCTAATACAAGCAGTCCCTAAGTTACAAATAAAGACCTCATCACATTTGCCACCAAAATTGCAACACAAATTCAGCAGTGTCAAGTGGCGGGACGCCCACTTTCCGGCTTCCCCACATTAATCTCTATGTAGCATGGGAAGCCTGTTGCCACCACGGTGGTGTATGCCTGTTTCCCTTCCCTTTTACCATGGAGCCTTTCAGAAGTAGCTGTACATCATGGGATTGGAGTTGGCAGGCTCCGTGGCAAAAGGCAAGGGGAACAAGTATACACTGCTGAATTCAACCCCATCTGATGAGGTTGTAATATAGGTTCTGTATATAGGGAAGGGTTAACATCCCTTATGCAGTCTATGCCCCTATTCAGAAGACGTTCTGTTCCTGTAATAAATGGATTTTGAAAAATTTGGCTTGTTGTGAAAACAAGAATTGGTGGTAAAGCTTTAGAGGAGACACATTTCCCCACTGAAATTTCCTTCAAAGGGGTAGATTTCTCTTACTTCCTGTTGTCTTCCCATTCTTAACTATGTGTTACTTGCAAGTCAGACATTTATAATTCGGGGATTGCCTGTATAGGTTGAATATCTCTTACTCAGCATTCATAAATCCCAAAAGTACCAAAATTCAAAATAGTACACATGGGTAACTGGGATAGTGAGATATTTGTTTTCTGATTATTCAATGTACATAAACTTTGTGTCATGTACAAAATTATAAAAAACATACCTCAATGCTATATGAATAAGATGTCTATGAGACATAAATGAATTTCATGTTTAGACTTCAGCCACATTTCCTATTATTTTATGGAAGTATTCCATAATCTGGAAAAAATGAAATATGGGACAGTTCTGGTTCCAAGAATTTTGGATAAGGGATATTCGGCCTGTACATTATGAACAAGAAGTTTTAATGTGAGTTGCCTTCAGAGCCCTCAGTGCTACCAGACTCAGTAATGAGATGGTCTAAGGAGCAGCTGTTGTTTGTGGTTTTGTTTTTTCCATAATCCTTTCACTAAAAATGATGGTGGACCATGGCATGCCATTACAGCCACACTTTCTGCTATTGCAACCCACATGTTAAGTGTGTGTGACAAAACATACCTGCATTCTTACAGTCCTACCACCTCTTCACATGGGGCATTTTTGCCCTGTTTTGCTGCTTTACTTCATGTCAAGGATGGGGCCTGCCATCGATCCGTTGTGCAGTATAATCAATGGCTTTCTTGAACAGAGGTTTTTTCCGGACAACCTAAAAGAGGCAAGGGTTCATCCCTTGTTAAAGAAACCTAGCTTGGATCCTATGACCCTTTCCAATTACGTCCTGTTTCTAATCTGCCATTCTTGGGTAAGGTGATAGAGCGGGCTGTACTGGGACAATTGCAACAATTCCTGGATGACACAGCTGGCCTGGACCCTTTCCAGTCAGGTTTTCGCCCGGGCCATGGGACGGAGACAGTCCTGCTTGCCATTATGGATGAACAGTCTGACAGCGGTGGATCCGCGCTACTGTTACTTCTTGACCTTACCACAGCATTTTACACTGTCAACTACGATTTAATGATTCACCGTCTTGCCATGTCCAGGGTTCGTGGTCAGGCCCTTATTTGGTTCAACTCATTTCTCAGGAACCGGAGTCTTCGCGTGGAGTACATGGATCAAGTCTCCGATAGATCCCCCCTCCTATGTGGGGTCCCCCAAGGTGCAATTCTCTCTCCTCTTCTCTTCAACATCTATGTTAGACCCCTTGCTAGTTTGGCTCGGAGTTTTGGCCTGGACTGCTACCAATATGCAGACGATACCCAACTCCTTCTGCGCCTGGAGCCTGGAGCAACGTCAATTCCAGACAATTTCACCCTATGTCTGGAAGCTCTGTCGAACTGGCTACGTGCTAGCAGACTGAAGGTGAACCCAGCGAAGACTGAGATTCTCTGGCATGGCCACCCGGCACATCTGACTTATCGATTACCCACCTTCGATGGTGCCGCCCTATCTCCATAGACCACTGTTAAGAGCTTAGGTGTCATCCTGGATTCGCAGCTGACAATGGAAGCTCAGGTCACTGCTGCCAGCAAACAGACCTTTTTCCATCTACGACAAGTGAGGCAACTTGCACCCTACCTATCTGACGAGGCTCTGGCAACTGTCATCCATGCCACGGTCACGTCTAGGCTGGACTATTGCAACGCCCTGTATGTTGGCCTTCCGATGTCTACAACCTGAAAGCTCCGTATTGTTCAGAATGCGGCAGCCAGGTTACTCACAAGAATGCCCATGAAATGCCATATAACACCAGTGCTGTGACATTTACATTGGCTTCCAACTGAGTACCGTAACCTGTATAAGATGTTAGTTCTGACCTTTAAAATTCTTTACGGCCAGGGTCCATTGTACCTTAGGGACTGCCTCTCCTTCTCCCATCATTGGAGGTCGCAACGACCAGCCCAACGCAACTTACTCTATATACCGGGTCCTAGAGAAGTGCACTTGGAAAGTACCAGATGCAGGGCTTTTTCTATTTCTGCCCCTGCCTTATGGAATTCTTTGCCACTCTATATGAGAGCCATGCATGACTTTGGACCTTTTACTCTAGCACTTTAGACCTGGCTTTTTACTAGAGCATTCGATCTCTGTTAATTTTTTAAATTCTGTATGTATGTATTTTATCTTTTACAATTTAGCTGTAAATCACCTAGGGCATTCTCGGATGGAGGGCAATTAATAAGTAATTAAATATGATGATGATGATGATGATTTATTTATTTATTTATTTATTTAGAGGATTTCTATACCGGCCTTCTCAACCTCAACGAGGGACTCAGGTCGGTTTACAAAACATATCAAATACAATCAGATAAAACAGATAAAACAACAAATACAACTCATTACATATTAAAATCGTATAACTCAGTACAATAAAATCATCATTACATCATCACAGTTTCCTACGCCAAATCGTCAATCCAGTCATGGTCATAATCATATTCATAGTCGCAGTTCATCATAATCCATCACAGGGAAGGTTCCAGGTTCAGTCTTTGAATGCCGCATCCCAGAGCCATGTTTTTAACGATTTCCTGAACGTCAGGAGGGAGGGGGCAGATCTAACCTCTAATGGGAGGGAGTTCCAAAGCCGGGGAGCCACCACCGAGAAGGCCCTGTCTCTCGTCCCCACCAACCGTGATTGTGAGGGTGGTGGGACCGAGAGCAGGGCCCCCCCGGAAGATCTTAGTAGCCTTGATGGCTCATAGGGGAGAATCCGTTCGGACAGGTAAACTGGGCCAGAGCCGTTTAGGGCTTTATAGGTCAACACCAGCACTTTGAATTGTGCCCGGAAGCTGATCGGCAGCCAGTGGAGCTGGCGTAACAGAGGGGTCGTGTGGTCTCTGTACCCTGCTCCTGTTAACAATCTGGCTGCCGCACGTTGGACTGATTGAAGCTTCCGGGCAGTCTTCAGAGGCAGCCCCACGTAGAGAGCGTTGCAGTAGTCTAAACGGGATGTAACCAGAGCGTGGACTACCGTGGCCAAGTCAGACTTCCCAAGGTACGGGCGCAGCTGGCGCACGAGTTTTAGTTGTGCAAAAGCTCCCCTGACCACCGCCGAGACCTGGGGTTCCAGGCTCAGCGATGAGTCCAGGGTCACTCCCAAGCTGCGAACCTGCGCCTTCAGGGGGAGTGTAACCCCGTCCAGCACAGGCTGTAACCCTATACCCTGTTCGGCCTTTCGACTGACCAGGAGTACCTCTGTCTTGTCTGGATTTAGTTTCAATCTGTTGTCCCTCATCCAGTCCGTTACAGCGGCCAAGCACCGGTTCAGGACTTCAACAGCCTCCTTAGTAGCAGGTGGAAAGGAGTGACAGAGTTGGACATCATCTGCGTACAGGTGACACCGTACCCCGAAACTCCGGATGATCTCTCCCAACGGCTTCATGTATATGTTGAATAACATAGGGGACAGTACAGACCCCTGCGGGACCCCACAGTACAATGGCCGCGGAGTCGAGCAGGTGTCCCCTAATGACACCATCTGGGAACGCCCCTCGAGAAAGGACTGGAGCCACTGCAGAGCAGTACCCCCAAGGCCCATTCCCGCGAGACGACCCAGAAGGATACCGTGATCGACGGTATCGAAGGCCGAAGAGAGGTCCAGCAGAACCAACAGGGACACACTCCCCCTGTCCAGTTCCCTGCGCAGATCATCCACTAAGGCGACCAAGGCTGTCTCCGTACCATGCCCCGGCCTAAAACCAGACTGTGCAGGATCTAGATAATCCGTGTCTACCAGGAACTCCTGGAGTTGCGAGGCCACCACACGTTCCAGGACTTTGCCCAAATAGGGGAGATTGGATACTGGCCGATAGTTGACGAATTGAGTGGGGTCCAGTGATGGTTTTTTCAACAGCGGTTTTATAACAGCTTGTTTTAAGCTGGCTGGAATGATGCCTTCCCGAAGGGAGGCATTAACCACCACCTTTACCCACTCTGCCAAACCCCCTCTGGCTTCCTTTACCAGCCAGGATGGGCAGGGGTCTAGGATGCATGTGGTTGGCCTCGCTTCCCCAAGAATCCTGTCGACATCCTCGAGTTGAACAGATTGAAACGAATCCATCAAAATTGGACAAGCAGGTGCTCGTGTTACATCCTCAGAGACTGCCGTTAATATGGTGTCAAAGCCCGAACGGATCAAAGCGACTTTGTCCGTAAAGTACTGAGCAAAAGCTTCACAGCGCGCTGCCGAATCGTCAGGAGACCCACTCGAGGTGGGATTCAACAACCCTCTGACTACTCGAAACAGCTCTGCCGGACGGTTCTTTGCGGACG
This sequence comes from Anolis sagrei, assembly GCF_037176765.1. Taxonomy (NCBI): domain Eukaryota; kingdom Metazoa; phylum Chordata; class Lepidosauria; order Squamata; family Anolidae; genus Anolis; species Anolis sagrei. The sequence goes on from NC_090025.1 coordinate 63,382,137, forward strand.
CAATATTGGCTGAATAGAAAGACTTTTGAGCAGCCTCTATTGCCACGCCATATGCCCTTAAATAAAGGCATAGGCGTGTTCGGTTTGACTCGTTAGGCTCTTTCCGCCACACGCTCTCTAGCCACCTCTTCATTCGCTTCCTTGCCGCCAACTCCTCGGTGAACCAAGGGGATGGTTTAGCTCGGTTGCTTAGGAGGGGGCGCTCCGGAGCGATCGTGTCTATTGCCCTAGTCAGCTCACTATTCCAATGAGCGACCAGAGCATCGACAGAATCACCTACCAAGGTAGCGGGAAACTCCCCAAGAGCCGTCAGGAATCCATCTGGATCCATAAGCCTCCTGGGGCGGACCATCCTAGTGGGTCCACCACCCCTGCGAAGGTTAGGAGTTGCAGAAAGTCTAAACCTGATCAGGTGGTGGTCGGTCCATGGCAAAGGAGCGATGGACAGCTCCTCCACACCGCCACTATCTTCCCATCCCTGACAGAAAACCAGGTCAAGTGTGTGTCCAGCACAGTGGGTAGGGCCAGATACTCGTTGGGACAGCCCCATGTTTGCCATGGCGGCCATGAAGTCCTGAGCCGCTCCTGAAAGAGTGGTCTCTGCATGGACATTGAAGTCCCCCAGCACTATGAGCCGCTGGGACTCCAATGCCAGGCCTGAGACCAACCCTGCTAGCTCAGGTAAGGCATCTGCGGTGCAGCGGGGTGGTCGGTACACCAACAGAATCCCTATCCTGTCCCGGTCTCCTAGCCTCAGGTGGACACATTCGAACAAGGTTGACTGTAGGGCAGGGCACCTGACCAAGGAGATGGAATCTTTATAGACTACTGCAACTCCGCCTCCCCGCCCTCCTGATCTCGGCTGGTGCTGCACAGAGTAGCCTGGCGGGCAAAGCTGGGTGAGGTTGACCCCTCCCGCCTCGTCCAACCAGGTCTCTGTAATGCATGCCAGGTCTGCCTTTTCATCGTAGATTAAGTCCCGGATAGTTGACGTTTTTCCATTGACAGACCTGGCATTCAACAGCACCACCTTCAATCTAGGAGGGTCGTCTACCTTGGTACACAAGTTTACCTTGTCAGGAGAATATTTTGGAATTTTTTTTAGGGTTGTTTCGCGAATTAGCCGAATTGGTTTCTTGCTTCTCCCTTTCCCGTATCTCCCCCTTCCCACCATCACCGCTATGGGGGCCCCCCGACCCACAGAACTCCCCCCCTCCCTCCAGCCCTCTCCACTCATCATATTCTGAGGATCTAATATTGCACTGTTACATGTTACATCCAAGTTCAAACCTAATGATGTATCCTCCTTTTTTCCATTATTATAATTCATTTTTCCGGTTTCATGGTATACCCTCCAGTTCTTTCCAGAAACATTCCCAATGTTAACAACAATTATAAAGTGCAAGGTGAGACAAGCCACTATCAGCTTAAAATAGTAAATCAAGCGCAACATTAGAGTAACAACTACCGGAAAACTATCCCCTCGTTAAAGTGCTAATGAATCACAGTAATAAAGTGCTCCAGTATTACAATACTAGGATAAGGATTGGACTCAGTGGCATTCATTTATAGTGCAAAAGTTATCAGGAGGCTCTGGTATTGGCAATGCTGTTGATAACTAGACCTGGTAACTTCTTCCCAATTTACAAAATTGGGAAATTACATCATCATCATCATCACACGATGCATGGCAAGCCCCACCACTTTCCTCCCAAAGTCAGGGGAAAGTGCTGAAAGACACTTCCTCCATGATTATAGGGAGGAAAGAGTAGCTTGGGTTGCTCTGACAGAGTTACCCATACTTTCCTCCCCATTTCCCTGAAGGAAAGGGCAGTGGGCCAGTGCATGTTGCTTCCCTTTTTGCCATCTGATGGGGGGAGGGAAAGAGTGCCGAAGCACCATCTCCAGTTCCCTCCTTGTGATGAGGGGAGGAGGGAGGGTGTGCGGGGCACCATGAGCTGCCCGCATGCTTTTCCTTTCACTGACACAATGACATGGCCCAAAAAGGCATTTTGAAGAAGTCCTTAGTGTGATGTCATGATTGCCCCTCCAATTATTGTGCTTTGGGTTGTGGGTAGCATGAAATAGCTAAGTTTTTTTCTTTTACTACTTTGCTGTTTCACAATTTTAAAAGACATGAATTGCTTTTTCAGGCATTGTAATTTCATACAGTATGAACTTATTCTTCTCAATCTTTGCATCTTGCTGCCCTGGAGACATCTCTATGATATGTATCATTTTCAGAGAAATTGCTCCAAAACACAAGAGCTGAAAGGTCATATGATTTACCTCCTACTAAAACCCAAACCTCTCATCTTTCATTAACCACTGTGCCTATCCCAATACAGCATTGCAAGTTTGTTACTTATGTTGCTTTGTAACCCACAAAGATCCCACAGAGAGAAGTGAATCTTTTTTAAAAGATAAGAAAATTGTATAGATATCTTCTGGTGTAGCCATCTAAAACATGCCATGATTGTCTATGTTTGCAAGTTTCTCCCAGTACTGATAAAAATATCTCCTTTCCAAATTCCAATTACTGTTGATAGTAGATGAAAAACTTCAGATTTCCTAAATTTGGCTGAGATTGAGAACTAATCATAGAAAGACTCTATATCAGTCTGAGCAGAGATGAGACATATTCAAAATCATTAAACTGGAATTAGAACAGAACCTTGTAATCAGTGCACATCCCTACCAAACATATCTAACACAGCAGTAAGTTAAAGAGTTATAAGCTTCCTTTTTCTTTTTTCTTTGCTTTGTTTTTAGTTGTTTATGACAAGCATAAGTAAACATTACATTAACTAGAAAAATAGGTACATTGCAACATTCTAACATATCCTTTCTCTCCTACCTCTCACCAATGAACCAACCACCTATGGCATCTGTCACTACTCACTGTGAATCTTGCAGCTACTTTAAAGTCAACATTTATATTTCTTTTCCAATATTCAAATGCCAGCTTCCAATTTTTGATGAACCATTCATCTTTTCCTCCCCAGATACCATTAGATAGCTCGGCCTTTTTAATATAGTCTAATATTTCTCTATAATCCTTTTCAGATACTTCTTTTTTTGCTTTCCAAGATTTTGCTACTGTCAATCTGGCTACAGCAAAGCTATATTGATAAGAGTTATATGCTTCTTGAAGAAACAAAAAAATTGGAATCAATAAATACCATTGTCTTGTTGAGTAGCACACATATCAAGATACAGAGGGTTATACTCCACTGGTTTATCAGGCAAGGACTCTTTTACTTGAAGAGAACAATGGAAAGCATTTTAAATTATACTGCATTTTTCCTTAACTGCGATCTACCCTCTCACTTATTTTTATCTTCTTCAACATTTTCCTAAATCATAATGGTAGACATTAGAGCTATACAAAGCTTCAGAGTTCTGTTTTGTAATTTGGAGATTTGTATGATTTCTTAATATTAATCTCTGAATTACTAATTGGAAAGGGACTCCTCAAAAGAATAAAGAATGGAAACAGAAGCCCCTGAATCTTTCAGAGAGATTAGTAAAAATTTGTTGTTTCAGAGCATTTTTTTCAGTGTAATGCAATGTAATTTTTTCAGTGTAATGTCCATAATTGTCTGGGCTGGAAGAAGGCAAAGGCCGATGTGATTAATAAGGGTAGCTGCATACTGTTTTATTTTTCCTTGGCAGCCAATCAGAAAAAGAGTGAAGAAGATAGCCAAACACACAGTTTTCTACAAAGCTGGTATCTTCCCCTCAGCATCTGTGTGTCTTTGTGGTGTTAGAAGGTGTGAGAGAAAGACGTGTTTGGAGGTCCATTCTCTGTGTTTCTTAAAATTCATATTTATAGTAGCTTCTTGATAATTCTGTTATTTTATGTCCCTTCATATTCAGTCTATAACCTTCCTCTGTTGAAGTTCTTCAACCTCAAACTTGTATTTTCCAAATTCCTATAACTACTTATTGCTTATAAGTCTCATTAATATGAAAGAGATTTAGGTTAATCACATGTGCTTAAACTGAAGAAAAAAACTTTAAAATCAGTGGATAGACCGATTGGCTGGCTTGCTGCTCTGCTCAGGTTGTCTCACCATGTCACAATTTGAGGGGATACCTCTTCTAGTTATTTAAATTATTAATTTTAAATTATTTTCTATTTTAAAAATCCTAAAAATCAGTAGATAAATTAGTATTTCTGAAACTTTGATGCCCTGCTTATGTGACCTCATTGTGCAGAAATGCAAGGGGATAACTTCTGAATTTTTAAAAAAATATTTGTAAAAAAATTAAAATTCACCAGAATCATTAGATGATTAAAATGTTCTGAAATTTTGCAAGCTTAAAGACATAAATGTTGCCTACAAGTTTGCCAAATTTCATCCTGATCACCATAAAATGACAGAGAAATGAGCCTTAACATTTTCCCCATTGCTGCTAATGTAACAAATCTTAACGAAGCAATTAAAAATCTTTGGAGATTCGGATGACTAATTGGAACGGGATCCTTCCGAACCTTTTATGAAATGAAGTGGGAGCTCTCTGAATCTCCGAACCAAAATACTAATTGGATTTCAGCCACTTCACACACCTCTAGAAAGTTGATTGACTCCAATCAACTTTCTTCACCACATTTTCACATGACATTATAATAAATTCGGGGCATCTTGAAAGAAGCCAACCCTGTCTGGAACCACCTTCCACCTGGAAACCGATGTCCTCACTGTGGAAGAACATGTGGGTCAAGAACAAGGCTTTACCATCCACCGCTAAGACCCTCCACTTGGAAGGCCATCATACTCAGACAATGAGAGACTGCCTAAGTAAGGACATGTTATGAGTGTTCCTTCTATGTGCTGTTGCTTGTAACCAAGAATATCAAGGCAGAAAATCCCACAATATCTGCTTTGAACTGCTTTATCTGAGATGACACTGCCATATTTCCAGTTCACAACAGATATTGTAGAATTTTCTGTCTTGATATTCTGGGTTATATGGCTGTGTAGAAGATCCAAAGTCCAAACTACACTTCCCTCTAAAAGAATACACAAAACATGTTTTGTGGCAAACATGTTCAGTTGCAAAAATTTTATTTATTTTTAATTAATATTGTAATATTTTAAGTGTTTGTTGGTACTTTAGTACTTTGAAAACCCATAAGTACAAATAGGCCAAACTTACTTTCCAGGTAACCGCCCCCCCCCTCTCTCTATATATATAGAATCCCCAATAACACACACATGCTTTGGATAGCACAAGGAAGGGTTAACACCCCTGAGCTGCTTGTTATGCTGTCTGTGCCCCTGTTTAGAAGATGTCCCCTCACTTTCAGTCCCTGTGATAATTGGATTTTGAAAAATTTGGTTTGTTGCAAGAGCAAGGTTGTTGATAAAGCTTCAGTGGAAACACCTTTCCCCCATGATAACCTTTTCAGGAGTGAATTTCCCATCCTAGTGATAGATTTTTCTCACTGCCTGTTGCCTCACTCCCATTCTTAACTATGAGTCATTTGTAAGTCAGATGTTTGTAGGTAGGGGAATACCTATATATGAATTTAAGAGCATAGATTTTCTGATCAAACACCAAGAACAGTATTGGACCAATTATTATTATCCTGTTTTCCCCACAATGTTATTACATAGCAGCATTCGTTGTCTTGTAATAAGTAAATGATGATGCTATATTAATAAGAAATGTATGCCATGGAAATGTTGCTGCTGGTTTACTTTAAATAACTTGTATCTCCTTTCTTCTGATCACTGTGTATATTAACATGTGAAAGGTAAAAAGGGTAAGATTGCAAGCTAGTTGATTTCAACATTTTTCTTCAAAATTAAGATAAGTTCAAAATGAGAGTTTTGAAAAAATCTGTCCAGTAAGCAAAACAAGTGAACGTAATGCGCTTAAACTTTCAAGATTTGCAAGCCAGCAAATGCTGCAATTTTTGGTCAGCATTATTTAGATAGATTAATTTCCAAAAACACATATACTTCTTAAATAAATGGAGTAATAAGAAAGCAATATACCTATTCAAGCAGGGCTGACCAGCACAAAAATGGTATTTTAGAGTTACAAATAATGGGGACCAAATAAAAGGTTTTTTTTTTCTTAACCTGAAGTTAGGTTCATTTAACTTTAATGTGATTTTTTTCAGTGTAACAGATATATTTTCTGGATATCATTTATGGTTTATTTTTTTACTGTTAAAAAGGCAAAGACTACATTTATTATCATAATAAATACATGTATGTTTCAGTTGATAAAGTAGATGAGTTCCAGGGCTCTACATTTTTAATAGAAAATTTGGTACTAAAAGCAGAAGTAACATGAAAAGTTTAAGGATAAGTTCCCACACCAAAGAAGAAGAAGAAGAAGAAGAAGAAGAAGAAGAAGAAGAAGAAGAAGAAGAAGAATCCAAGATACTTCACCAAATGTTTTATTGAAAATTATCACAAAGCACACGTGAAATAAAACAACAAGATAAGGTAAGCCTTGCACAAGTAGACAAAAATATTTTGAACTTCCTAGAGTTCCAAAATGAATCTATGGATGACATTATAATTTCATTTGATGAGCTTATCTGCTCTCCTTTTTGCTCTCTTTTTGACTGTTTATTCATTTCCAGTAAAGTATTTTGGAGGCAGCTGTTGTTTACTTTGCCTATTGTAGGTATTGGCAAACAGTTACAGTAGGATGAGCTAGAGTAGAATCCAACTCTGTTGGCCCAAGCTTTACAGCATTGCATTTTTGATTGCAAACATACTGTTAAAGTCCAACAAAGTGTTTCTGCAGCTCTCTTTTATCATCTTCCCAAAGCTGTAAAAATGGTAAGGAAAGGGGGAGGGAGTGGCAGGCATAAAAAACCTCTATAAAAGGAATTTTTTCTTAAGCCTGTCTATGATATTTATTTATTTATTTACTCTATTTGTATCCTGCCTCTCTCTACCCTGAAAAGACCATCAGCATTGAAGTGATGGTCCTCCAACATCAACTCCACTGGGCCGGCCACGTTGTCCGGATGCCTGACCACCGTCTCCCAAAGCAGTTGCTCTACTCTGAACTTAAGAATGGAAAACAGAATGTTGGAGGACAGGAAAAGAGATTTAAAGATGGCCTCAAAGCCAACCTTAAAAACTCTGGCATAGACACTGAGAACTGGGAAGCCCTGGCCCTTGAGCGCTCCAGCTGGAGGTCAGCTGTGACCAGCAGTGCTGCAGAATTCGAGGAGGCACAAGTGGAGGGTGAAAGAGAGAAACGTGCCAGGAGGAAGGTGCATAAAGCCGATCCCAACGGGAACTGCCTTCTACCTGGAAACCAATGCCCACACTGCGGAAGAAGATGCAGAGCAAGAATAGGGCTCCACAGCCGCATGCGGACCCACAAGGAAACCCATAATGGAAGACCATCTTACTCGTCCGACGAGGGATCACCTAAGTAAGTAAGTAAGTAAGTACCCTGAAGGGGATTCAAGACGGCTTTACATATGGCAACTGTTCAATGCCTTTGGACAACAAACAGTTAAAATACAATGTATTGTCAAAGGCTTTCATGGCTGGAATCACTAGGTTCTTGTGGGTTTTTTCGGGCTATAGGGCCGTGTTCTAGAGGAATTTTCTCCTGACGTTTTGCCTGCATCTATGGCAAGCATCCTCAGAGGTAGTGAGGTCTGTTGGAATTAGGACAATGGGTTTATATATCTGTGGAACAAAATCTGGCTACCAGTATTAAAAAACTCTAAAATTACAACAGCAAAACAGCAGAGAGGAAACAACCAGGCACATCTTAACACCTCTCAACAAAAGATTTTCCCAGGCTCAGCCAGGCCTTCAAATGCTAATGAAGGTGGTCAGTTGAAACATTCACACCTAGCTCCAGCAGAGAAGAGCTCTTTGCCCCACCCCAGCCATTCCACAGATATATAAACCCATTGTCCTAATTCCAACAGACCTCACTACCTCTGAGGATGCTTGCCATAGATGCAGGCGAAACGTCAGGAGAAAATGCCTCTAGAACATGGCCCTATAGCCCGAAAAAACCCACAAGAACCTAGTTAAAATACACTTAAGTTAAAAATTAAAATTAAATGCACATTAAAACATATAAAACATTGCTCTCACTGTTAAAATCAGTGTACATTATTTGTACACTGTAGCATATTTGCACATATACTTTGCTTCCAGAAGACATGTAAATAACTCAAATGCTTGATTTATCATTGGGTTGTTGTAGGTTTTTTCAGGCTATGTGGCCATGTTCTAGAGGTATTCTCTCCTGACGTTTCGCCTGCATCTATGGCAAGTATCGTTAGAGGTTGTGATTTATCAAGTTGAAAATCTTGGGATGGAGATAGAGAATTGATTTTTTTAAACTTCATGTTCCTATGAAACCTTTCTGCAGCTAAGACTAGAAATACTGGCCAAGTTTACATGCAGCAATAAACCAGTATTTTAGATTATCTTGTCCAGCTACAAATGAAGTAATATTCTTGGAAAAAACTAGGAAGGATAAAAACCAAGTTTTTTTTGTGACACATGCAGGGATAAAATGGTTTTTTTTAAAAAAAATTAAAAAATACAAACCATTGTTGGCATAATCCATAGATGAAGAACTTTCCATTAGTATGAAAGGGCAACTATATACCCAATTATCTGTATTAAAGCTGTGAGTATGCAGCCTTCTTTTTTTCAGAAAGGTGAATAATCTTGCAGCAGTTTCCCTGTTCTCAGTGAGGAGTCTTGATGTGATGTGATTTTCTCACTGAGCACAATAAATCCAAGGGTGTTCTTTTCATCTGTAATCCAGTCTCAGTCACAAAATATCTTTATAGAAGCCTTATAAGTGCTTCCAATATTTGAAGAGAGCTTTTAAATAGAACACTAATGTATTGCCATATTTACTCTTAGATACAACATATTTTCTATTGATTTGTTTGTGTGTTTTTTATTGTCTACAAAAACAAGAAAGACAAAATTAAGAACATTTGCTCTAGTTAACTAAGCATCAGTCCAACAAAGATTCACTACGCATGGCACAACATGCTATCTAGGATAAACAGTGCATTTGGGAAGATTAATGATATTGCTGATACATTACTTTGTATTCAGTAGCAACATTTTTTACTTTCCCTTCTCAGAGGCAGTTATCCAATGTTTGTTTGCAATTTCCTTATGTTGTTCTGACAGCTAAAGATATTGATTGTATTGTTCTACCATGTCACAATAAGGGCTAGGGAGGCATGCATGAATACCTTAACAAAAAGAAATTAGTCAAGGGTGGGTCTGCTCAATCCATGCTTCAAAATGAAAATAAATCTAATTAGACTTAAAGCCTTTTGTCTTTTGTGACTGATTAGTATATTTTAGCAATGCTGTCCATTTGCAATATAAACACAACATTCTTTCCCCCCTAAAACTTGGGAAAAAAATATAACTCAAGTGAGTAAGATCTCAAAAACAAATTTCAAACACATAATGCAAATACTTTAAATAAATATAAATAAATAAAGGGATTTAGAAAGGAAATTCTTTTCCCCCTCACTGAGTCAAGAAGAAAGGGACCTGTAAAAGGACAGAAACGGAGTACGTCCCAGGTATTAAAGTGGCGACAGAAGACTACATATGTGGTGTGGCATTACGTATTCAGTTATTTGCAATGTTATGCCCCATATATAACATTCAAGGAATAGAAGTTTTGCCCTTGTTACATGGAAGTAAAAAAAGTTAAAGGTTTCCTTTGACATTAAGTCTAGTCGGGTCTAACTCTGGGCTGTGATGCTAATTTCCATTTCTAAGCTGAAGAGCCAGCATTGTCCGTAGATACTTCTAAGGTCATGTGGCCAGTATAACTTCATGAAGTGCTGTTACTTTCCCGCAGAAGTGTTACCTATTGATCTACTCACATTTGCATGTTTTAGAACTGCTAGGTTGGCAGAAGCTGGGCCTAACACCAGGAGCTCACCCCACTCCCCTGATTTGAACCACCAACCTTTTGGTCAGCAAGTTCAGCAGCTCAACAGTTTAACCTACTGTGCCACCATGACCCTTTTTACACTGAACTCACTTTCTAAACCGTTTGCTCCAAAAGGTGTCATTACAAGAAAGAAGAGGAGGAGAAGGATGAGGAGAGTGCAATAATAACAACAACAAACAAACAAATAATACCCTTAAGATAAAGAGACGAAGAATAAGGGAGAATAAGCTGCCTTCTTGACCATGTACTATATCATCTGGATTGGGAGCCACTACTGTTTCTAAATAAATTAATATGTTATGAGTCTCATTATTGACATATATAAAATAGTTTCTTAAGTAGAAGTTGAACAATTAACATAGTATGTGGAAGAGATCTATCTGATTTCCAGTAGCAGAAAATCTTTCTGATTTCTAGAACACAGGGATATAGATTATGGCTCAGGGCAAAGCAATGGCAGATAAAATGTTAGAAGCTAATCAAGACATTTATATAATGAAAAGTGTCATGCCTAATGGTGTAGATAAAGAGATATTTGCATTGACATTTTATTTTAGTCATTGTTGTGGATTTATATGCACTGAACAGTTTGGTCATCAAATTACTTCTTCATTTGCTGACTTTGGATCAGAAGCTCACCAAATAACCCACTTATTAGGCAGAAGTACTCCAACTTATTCACTATATGTGAACTCACTGTTATATAATGGTTGTTTGTTGATGTCATGTCACACTTGCCACAATTGGGGCAACAAGTCTGCCCCAAGGATTCCAAAGCAAATAAATGGAACTGCATTCCTTAAAGCATGCTAGCAGTGAACAGTCAGGCAGAAAGAAAAAGAAAGCTATGTGGATTCTTCTAACTTTCATGTTAGAAGATAGAAAAAGTTAAATTTAAACTGTCTGCCACATATGTTACTTGGCATGCTGTCATTGTTACTTCCATTAGGGTTAACTCTCAGCAGAGATGTTAGTCTGATACTGTAAGGGAACTGAGGTTATTTTAAAGAATTTGGCATCATATTTCAGTGCTACTACCCATGACCAGACGGGCAGACACGTTATGTCTATCAGCTGTCATTTGAGATTGCCATGAATTATAGTGCCCTAGGATATGGCTAGACAGTCACCCAGGAAACTCAACATTTCAGCTGTGAGAAAGTGATAATCTTTGATCAATTAATAATGTTTGAAAACTTTATGATAGCTGACAATGTTATCTTTTCTCAAGGATTTCACCAGTTTACATTGCCAAATGTATGATGCTGCTGAACATAAGGCACCAAACTGTCACATAAAATCAAAACGTTTCTCCCTCCCTTGTACGAGAGAATGATGTCTGTTGAGAAAAAGACATTTTTCTTGATGCATTGCAAAACACACACAAATGTTTTTGAATGAAATGAGGGAAATAAATCTGGCTGGTTCTGCTTGTGATTGAATATGGGCAGGAATAAAGGTGGAAAAGACACAGGACTAGGATTCAGAAGCCAGACCTTTTTATTAGACAAGGATACTCAGGGCAAACCATGGTATTCTTGCAAGGATCCAGTTTCCAACATTCTATGTATTGTCAGAAATCTTTAACTTAGCCTGTCCAATGGGTTATATTGAGAAGACACCACAAGTCTGAAGACATCAGCTGCTCACACCTGTTACCATGACTGTCACTTAATCAGATAAGGTTAAGTAATGGCTCAATTCCCTGAGAGTATTGAGTACAATCCTCATACTCTTCCTGTGTGAAGGACCAAATCACTTATTATTTTGTACTTATTCTTTTTGATGAATAATCTTGCATCTTATCAGTTACACTGTGGGTTAATTGCCACATTTTTGAAGCATTCTGCAATGTTAGACAATACTTGACAGATTAGGTGGTGCTGTTATTTTGTACAATTCTAGCACTTTATATTATCAGCACCTTAATCCTTTAGCACTTTAAATTGTTATCCTGTACTGTATTGGTTACTATCCAGGTGCTAGTCCCTAGCTTCTGAAATTGGGGTTCCTCCATGACGCACCTTATTTTAGCACTTTAGAACAATCTCAATAACCTTTTGCACTTTAAGACCTGGGAGGTTGCTACAACCACTGGCTGCACTTTAAGAACTTTGGTAGCTTTAGTGTGAGCGTTACTATCCTCCTTTGCACTTTAAGAACTGTAAGACTTATACAACCACAAGCTGCACTTTACGAACTTTGGTAGCTTTATTGAGACTGCTAACATCTACCACCCATGCTAGTTCCGATCTCCTGGTATCTTGTAACACTGCTGTTAGCTGCCTGCGGGAGAGGTAAGGAGGGGAGTGAATTGGAGATCCCAGTGCGAGTTAAACCGGTGATAAATCATATAACCAGCAGTGAAGCATGGGGTGAAAATAGGAAGGTAGACTGCGTCATGGAGGAGGGAGGGTGTTCCATTGGTCGGGGAGCCCCCATAGAAGTCGTGGTGGGGATGGGGAGATACGGGAAAAGGAGACCTCGAATTCGGCCTAGGGATCGTACAACAACATTAGTAACTCCAACTCGGTCTCCTGATATGGTGAATTGGTGTAACCAGGTCGGCGGTCCCCCCGGATTGAAGGTGGTGCTGTTGAACGCCAGATCTGTCAATGGCAAAACAGCTTTCATCCAGGATTTAATCCTGGATGAACGGGCAGATCTGGCGTGCATCACGGAGACCTGGCTGGACGAAGCTGGAGGTGTGAATTTGACCCAGCTTTGCCCGCCAGGTTTCTCCGTGCAGCACCAACCAAGATCCGGGGGGCGGGGAGGCGGGGTTGCAGTGATCTATAGAGACTCCATTCTTCTGACCAGGGCCCCCATCCCGCAGTCAACAAATTTTGAATGCGTCCACCTGAGGGTGGGTGACCGGGACAGATTAGGGATTCTGTTAGTGTACCGTCCACCTCGCTGCACTACAGACTCCCTGACTGAGCTAGCGGGGGTGATCTCGGACCTGGCATTGGAGTCCCAGCGGCTGCTTGTGCTGGGGGACTTCAATGTCCACGCCGAGACCACCCTATCGGGAGCGGCTCAGGACTTCATGTCTACCATGGCAACCATGGGGCTGTCCCAACAGGTATCTGGCCCCACCCACAGTGCTGGACATACATTGGACTTGGTTTTCTGCCAGGGATGGGAGGAAGGTGGCGGTGTTGAGGAGTTATCCATCTCTCCGTTGCCATGGACCGACCACCACCTGGTCAGCTTTAGATTAACTGCACCCCCTAACCTCTGCAGAGGTGGAGGACCCATTAAGTTGGTCCGCCCCAGGAGGCTTATGGATCCGGATGGATTCCTGATGGCTCTTGGGGAATTACCCGCCGCCTCGGTTGGTGATCCTGTTGATGCCCTGGTCGCTCTCTGGAATGGGGAGATGACTAGGGCAATAAACACGATCGCTCCAGAACGTCCCCTCTCAAGTAGCCGAGCTAAACCAGCTCCTTGGTTCACTGAGGAGCTGGCAGCATTGAAGCGAAAGAAGAGGGAACTAGAGAGCGTTTGGCGTTCGAATCCGAGCGAGCCAAATCGAACACGGTTTATGTCCTTCTTAAGGGCATATGCCGCGGCAATAAAAGCCGCAAAGAAGACCTTCTTTGCGGCCACTATTGCGTCTGCAAAGAACCGTCCGGCCGAACTGTTCCGAGTTGTCAGAGGCCTGTTAAAACCCACCATTCAGGATGGGTGCCCTGATGACTCGGCAGCTCGCTGTGAAGCCTTTGCTCAGTTCTTTGCAGACAAAGTCGCTTTGATCCGCTCTGGTCTGGACACCATATTAACGGCAGTCTCTGAGGATGTAACACGAGCATCTGCTTGTCCGGTTTTGATGGATTCATTTCAATTGGTTCAATCCGAGGATGTGGACAAGGTGCTTGGAGGAATGAGAGCTACCACATGCATCCTAGACCCCTGCCCATCCTGGCTTCTGAAGGAGGCCAGAGGGGGATTGGCCGAGTGGGTGAAGGTGGTGGTTAATGCCTCCCTCCGGGAAGGCATCTTTCCAGCCAGCTTAAAGCAAGCTGTAATAAAACCACTGTTGAAGAAACCATCACTGGACCCCACTCAATTCGTCAACTTCCGGCCTGTTTCCAATCTCCCCTTTTTGGGCAAAGTCCTGGAACGTGTGGTGGCCTCACAACTCCAGGCATTCTTGGTAGACACGGATTATCTGGATCCGGCACAGTCTGGCTTCAGGCCGGGGCATGGTACTGAGACAGCCTTGGTCACCTTAGTGGATGATCTGCGCTGGGAGCTCGACAGGGGGAGTGTGTCCCTGTTGGTGCTTCTGGACCTCTCAGCGGCCTTCGATACTGTCGACCACGGTATCCTTCTGAGACGCCTCGCGGGAATGGGTCTTGGAGGAACTGCTTTACAGTGGCTCTGCTCATTCCTCGAGGGTCGGTCTCAGAAGGTGTTACTGGGAGACTCCTGTTCAACCCCACAACCTTTATCTTGTGGGGTTCCTCAGGGCTCAATATTGTCTCCCATGTTGTTTAACATCTACATGAAGCCGCTGGGTGAGATCATCCGGAGTTTCGGAGTGCGATGTCATCTGTACGCGGATGATGTCCAACTCTGTCACTCCTTTCCACCTGCTACTAAGGAGGCTGTCGAGGTCCTGAACCGGTGCTTGGCCGCTGTGACGGTCTGGATGGGGGCGAACAAATTGAAATTGAATCCAGACAAGACAGAGGTACTCCTGGTCAGTCGCAAGGCCGAACAGGGTATAGGGTTACAGCCTGTGTTGGATGGGGTCGCACTCCCCCTGAAGACGCAGGTTCGCAGTTTGGGTGTGATCCTGGACTCATCGCTGAGCCTGGAGCCCCAGGTTTCGGCGGTGACCAGGGGAGCATTCGCACAGTTAAAACTCGTGCGCCAACTGCGCCCGTACCTTGGGAAGTCTGACTTGGCCACGGTAGTCCACGCTCTGGTTACATCCCGTTTGGACTACTGCAACGCTCTCTACGTGGGGTTGCCTTTGAAGACGGCCCGGAAGCTCCAACTAGTCCAACGTTCGGCAGCAATGATACTAACGGGAGCGGAGCGCAGGGAGCATACAACTCCTCTGCTGCACCAGCTCCACTGGCTGCCGATCTGCTACCGGGCTCAATTCAAAGTGCTGGCGTTGGCCTTTAAAGCCCTAAACGGTTCTGGCCCAACTTACCTATCCGAACGTATCTCGGCCTATCAGCCCGCCAGGACCCTAAGATCTTCTGGGGAGGCCCTGCTCTCTATCCCGCCTGCTTCACAGGTGCGGCTGGCGGGTACGAGAGACAGGGCCTTTTCTGTGGTGGCCCCGCGGCTATGGAACGCCCTGCCCTTGGAGGTAAGATCAGCCCCTTCATTGATGATATTCCGAAGAAGATTGAAGACCTGGATGTTTAAGCAGGCATTTGGTTAACCCAATGCAACGAATGGTAACTGAATAAAGGACTGGCAACATGGATGACGAACTGGATCACGTTTTTAGTTAAGAGTCGAACTGGATTGGTATTGATGTATGAATTGTGTTTTTATGTTTTTTATGTTTTTTATGCTTTTAACTGTATACTGTTGATTGTTATATTATGTTGTAAACCGCGTTGAATCGCCGGCTAGGCTGAGAAACGGCGGTATATAAATATAGCAAATAAATAAATAAATAAATAAAATACTTCAGTGCTATGAGAAAGAGACGTGCAATAGCAAGAGAACAATGATATACACCAGGAGTGGGCAAAGTGTGCCAAATGGGCCATATACATTTCTTAAGACCCTTTAGTGCAACACGTGAATTTCTGCACTGTCTCAGACTCCTCCACAAAATGAATTCTGAGTCAATTTTTAGGCAACGTTTCCACCCCCTAGCCAGTAAAAATAGGCCAAGCAGTGGCTTGTGTCATCTAACCCTCAAAAGCCCCCAGACCTTTCAAAATCACAGAAAGAAAGAAACAAAGAAAGAAAGAAACAATTGAAAATTGAACAAAAGAGTCACAGGAAGTGACACTGTGTCACTTTGGGGATGCCCAAAAAATTCTCTAAAATCCCCTACCCTCTGCTCAGTACACTCCCTACATGCATAGAATGAGGATTGAAATGAGGAGTATGAAAAAGATGAGATCAGAGTATTACATATGTATACATCTAGAAATATGAGTCAAAATTGACCAAAAAAAAAACAACCCCTTGGTTGGAATATCCATGGGTATATGTAAGTAGTACCGGACCTTAACTCATACAAACAAACAGACACACACACATATGAGTTAAGGTCCATTAGTTATATGTTTACCCATGGATATTTGTGTATATATATGGAACTGTCTCTTAGTGGTAAGGCAAGAGCCTAATCTGTCCTGGAGACTAGCCAAAAGAATTATTTTCCCTCTGCTATCTCTACCACAATGCCTCCTCTGGCATTTTTGAATGTCTGTCTGGTAAAATGGCAGCAGCTGAGGCTGTGTTTGTCCCCTGACACCCTCCTCTCTCCATGGTATGACTCTTATTAAATCTATAATGTAGATGCACTCTGACTCATAATAAAAAAGAGTTACTTTCAGAACAAATGAGCATTCTGTTGAATACATCACATGACTCTAATTCTGAATTGCCCCATCTGCAGCCAAAGGGCAAACTCATGAGGCATGGGGGGGGGAGTTGAATACCCCCCCCCCCAATAGAGGAAGCCAGTATTGGTTGGGCCGGTCATGTGGTGAGAACCAGATCAGTCTCTCTAGGTTTTGTGTTGCAGGAGCTGTAAAAAGGGGGTTCCCCTTCGGGCTAGAGTAACGATTTCTCATAGACTTGTGCATTTTAGCCAAAACTTGATCTGTTTCTGCTACCCAAATTTCTGGGGGTGGAGTGAGGTAGAGTTTTTGCGCAGCTACTGAAAATGCTGGCTGGCCGAATAGCCATTTTCAGTCCACAACCGAAAATGCGGCTAGATCCAGCCCATTGTCACCAATGGGAGCTTCGCAGGCTACCCTTCTCATCATTTTCAGGGCTATCAGGATGAAAACGGCCACACTTGGAGGACACATCTACCATTGCTGACCCACTAAGTTTCTGAATGTTTAGGTCATCCCCTAATTTTTAGGATTGTTTTATCTTTCTACAAATAATATCTCCTTAAAAATGCCAAAAAAGGTATCCTGCAGGGTGTCCAGGGTGGGAAAAAGAACTCTTGACTGTTGGAGTTAGGTGTGAATGTTTCAGTTGGCCACCTTGATTACCATTTAATGGCCTGGCAGTTTTTAAGGTGTATTTTATATGGAGTTCACCTGTTTTTTAATGTTGTTCGTTATTTACTATTATTTACTGTTTACTCAGCAATTCCAACTAGAGAAGCCTTTGACAAAGCAAATTATAGTTTTAGTATTATGAAATCCTACTATGTAATTATTTCAATTCATTATTTATTTATTTATTAGCATACCTCTTTTCTCACCCCGGAGGACTCAAAGTGCCATATACAGAAATAATGGCAATATTCAATGCCTTATATACATAAACCAAATCACAAATTAACACCATATAACCAATCATAAAATCAATAGGACAATTCACTATAAGATTTTTAAAAGGACATTTAAAACATGAAATAAAAGAATTAAAATCATATGATTGATCAATTAGGATTCATGTAATCTAGAGGATGATAGTAAAAATAATGTACAATGTTGTTGTACATTATGCCCCACTTTTTCTCTTCCAAAGATTACTCAAAACAGTTAATATTAAAACCATACCAATGTGTGAATTAAAATCAAAAATATAAACATCTTACATGTTATCCATGACTACTTTGATCAGGCCCACCATGAGCTAAATCCAACATGGAGCAGACACACTGAAATAAATTAGAGCTGTAATTCAGAACTCAATTGTCCCATTGTTTCTAATAGGTCTATTCCAAGTAAGGCTAATGATAGATTAACCCATATCAATTGTGTATTCTCCATGGTAAGGTACTATTTAGCTCTGTTTCCAAGTGAGTTTTAAACTGAAACTTTCTCTCAAGGAATTGAAAATCTGTTCCAGTAGTCATGTGAAAAGAATCAAATGCTTTGGGTTTATTTGAACTTATAATGGCACATGTTTTACAGAGCAAATCCCATGACCATTGTAGCCAATTATGCAATTTTTTGTCATCCGTCTTGCCAGCTGGAGAGATAGTCCATCAACATTAAACACTTGTATATGAGAATACTATTGACAATTTCACAAAGCAGTGTGCTCAGCTCACTACTTTGTGGCAGCTAATCACCTGATTCTGAGATAATTTGGCACTACTATGTGACATTCTGTTTTATAGAATGAAAATGAACTGCTGAACATGCAACACAGTCATTGTCAGCACAAGTTAGCAAAGACAATAAACATTATCCTTAGAAAACACTGACAGCCAGAACTTTATAAACAGTCATTTATTTACTTGAGAGATTTATATCCCGCCTTTCTCTGAGCACAGAACCAAGGCGGTTACAACAGAATAAAAACATACAATGCAAAAGTTAAAACAACCCATTAAACATAAATATTTGAAACAGCAAACACAATTAAAACCATATGAACATTAAAACCAATATAAAAACCCAGAGCTATCACTATCACTTGTTTGGCTTAATTAAATGATTTCTTGAAAAGGAACGTCTTCACACCCTTCCAGAATGCCATTAAAGAAGGGGTCGATCTTAACGCTTCAGGCGTTAAGATCAGGCCCTGGATGTTCTTAACCCTGAACATCCTGCATTGAGACTTGCATTTCAAGTTATTATTTTTTTAAAAATCATGAAAGTAAATATAGTAACAGTCCTTTTATTTATACATTTTAGTAACAATAACAGAATCTATATATAGTTAAATTCAAGCTAGTAACAGTTGATAAAAATCAAGAGGAATGAACCACAGATAATTGAATTTCATGCAATGTTTTCACAAGACAATGGTCTCTCTCTATTAAAAGAGCAATGTCTATTAGTTTTAACACTTTGCTACCTTAAAGATGGGGCAAAAATATATGGTTTTTTTGCCACTCCATTTTAGTAGACAGGTAAACCATCTAATAAAATAAATGGAAAGTTTTGTTCCTTTTTAAAGAATTAACTTTTTCTAAAAGTCTGACTTTTCCTCTTAAAAGGTTTTTAAACCTAGAAGATGTTGACTACAGAGTAAAAAAAATTAGAAACACGTTCTATCCAGTGGGGGGGGGGGGGGGGGGACATTTCTATAAAATAATTTAAAAACCATCTTAGGATTTTTTTAAAAAAATGTTTAACATGATATCATTTATCTGGTTCATTTACAACTCCATATAATATAGGGTCCCTTCCATACAGCTGAATAAAATCCCATGTTTTTCGCTTTGAACTGGAATATATATGGCAGTGTGGATTCACATAACCCACTTCAAAGCAGATATTATGGGATTTTCTGCCTTGATATTTCTGAGTTATATGGCTGTGTGGAAGGGCCCTAGGAAGTGCCAAAGGTGAGAACCTCAAAATCTTCTTGATATCAAAGTAATTCATAGAAGCTGAAAGTACACTTAGAAGACAATAAAACCCATGAAACTTATCAGTTACATGTCTTCAAAATATATAGTATGTGTTCAAAATTACAATGAACATTACCCTCTAAAAAAGAATCCCTGTGCATTTGTAGGACTCCAAACGCTTAAAGTTGAAATAATATATAATGCTTCCTCCCTTTCATATGCCTCTATGCAGCTTTAAAATAAAAAGCAATTTGATTAATATGACATCAGCTCCAGAACTTAATGAAAAAGAAACATTAATATATGAACTGCATGCTATATATAAACAGCTGTCATCTGATTCTAGTTGCAGATGCACTTATTCCCATGAATGTGGGAATCATAAGGATTCGCTTTTTATGTGGCTTGAGACCAAACGCGAGCAATAATAGGGTGCAAGATTTCAGATTTTTTTAAAAAAAAATTACCCAGTCTTTTAAATGCAATTTACCAGATGCCTCTACCCAGAAGTAACTTCTAATAGACTTGGGATTTACTTCCTACAGAACATGCTGAGGATTGGATTGAAAACCCATTTTCTATTCATAAAACTAAATGTTTTGATTAACCTTGCAAATTGAGGTTGCCAAATCCTGCTATTTGACAGTGTTTTCTTCATTGTTAAATTAGGTATAATCTGCTCCTCCCATAATTAGTTTACTGCCTTTTTCTTTCCCAAGCAAGAATTATACTAGGGCCAGGAATTCTTTTTTAAGAATGTATACATAGAAAGCATGCCTGTAGGTGGAATTCTAATTCAAATATTGCTATAGAAGTGTAAATAAAATTATCTAAATAATAAAGCCAACTTTTCTACGGATAAAGTGTGTTTTCCTGCAAAGTCTTCCAAATGCATCTGTCTTTCTTATTGCATGATTTTATTTGCCTGCCTCTGATCCTTTGTTTTTATTTAGAATTGTGTTCACTGGAACATTCTTTATTTCAGATTTAATAGAAAGAAATATTGCTGCTTCGGCCTGCTCCTTAGAAGGAAACAACTCTACATTATTTGTATACACCCCTCATTTGAACTCTGGGACTTGTATGATGCATTTTGCAGGAAACGTATAGCAGATGCTATCTGCAAGGTCTTGAACCTCCAATTTTGGAATTTATGCTTTTCTGAAACAATAAACTTTAGATTGTTGTGCAGGTTTCACACAGGGAGTTTTTATTAGCCAGTCTTTCAAGCATAATATTCTCTTTGACTTTGGCATCTATAATCTTTATTATTATTTGTGTGTGTATATGCAGTCACTTCTTAAAATATTCTTTGGGTAGAAACATACTGCTATCAACTTGCAGCCTTTTATATTGAGGAAACAACAGTTTTATTATGCCTACGGTATTTTAATAGTAACTTTAAAATGTGATATTCCTTGCCATTGAACATTTTGTACTGTGAAAACCCACTGATTCAATAGGTCTAATGCCATTTTCTTTGTTGTTGTTTTAAAAACAGTTTGCTATTGCCTTTATTGAATATAGTAGAAGTTATATTTTATAATTATGTATAAGTCTAGAAATGTTAATAAAAAACCAACACTCAAAAACCTGGATTGGCTTATCAATGGGTCAATGTAATCACTGTGCCTTAATTCTTATTGAAAAGTAACCATCCTCTTATCTTACGAGAGTGATAAAAGGCAAGAGCTTTGTCCATCCTGGAAGAAGTGAAAAGAAGCATCAACCTCCTCTGCTCTCTCCACTATGGCACTGCTTCATGCCTTTCTGAATAACATGTGTGGTTCCCTGAGGCAGTATTGATACTTCCCCCTCCCTCTCTGCAGAATGACCCTTGACTTATCCATGAGTCATGTTGAAATCCATATTTTATGCTCCAAAACCAGCCCTTGACTTAGACATGAAGTCAACTTATACATGAGTGTATATATAATATATTCTACTTATCATCACTGCACTTCTGTTTAGAACTTGAAAAAGTTATTTTTTTAACTATAACACCCAGAATCCCATACAGGATGTCAACTAGCCATGTTGGCTAGATGAGTCTAAAAGTTGTACTCCAAAAAGTAACTTTTACAATAGTTAAGACTTTATAAAGACCTTATGGAAGATACAATTCCAGAGGGAGGCATCTGTTCATTTTTTTTTCTAATTTCATGGCAATTACATTTCTCCCTCTGAAAATACTGTATATCAAGCATCAAAACTTCCTCTTTGGTTGTATAATTTCAACTGATTCAAAAGAAAATTATCTTACATAATACTAAATATTAGACAAATGTTACAATTAAACATACTGGACCATAACTGATGCTGAAAATGACCCATACTATAGTAGACAACATCATCTGGATATGGACCTTCTTTCAAATAACAATGTTAACAGTGTATTTGAGATACTTCAAGAAGAGAAGTTTCTATGGTCTGAGCAAATAACCAGACTAGCATAAGAAGAAATTTACTTGCAGAAGTTGTCATGTTTCTAAAGTTAATCAATTGGGCTTGAAAGCAAATAGGTATATCCAGTGCAGTTCCTTCAAATTTGATATAATATTATTCTACTTCTTTGGATGTACTGCTTATAATTTTAGCTGCCACAATCTTCCCTTCCACCCATCATATGATAACCTGGCTTAAGGAAATATCTTTCCTCCTGCCATTGTCGCCCAATGACTATCCTTAAAACTGAACTTGTCACCTCGTATACAGACTGTTTCAGTTACTGTATGTCTTTATATCCTTCACTAGTTAATGCTTCCAGCTAAACTTATGGTAAGAGAGGTTTAGTTATGAACAGAATCCATTTCATAAAATAAGGAAATTCTAAGTGAAAATATTTTCATTGATTCTGTTTCACTGACCCTTTCACTTCCAAATTGAGGATTATACAGTCCAACAAAAAAAAATGTCTTGGTGTATTGATTGTTAGGCCTGTCCCTGTGAATATTTGAGGCGCTGATTCAGAAAATCACATTGGATAGACCATATCAACTATAGTTCCTTAGATATGGTTATTATGATTTTTCTATGGGCAAGCAGATGAAGATGGCATATATTCTGTATTTCATTCTGTATATTCTGTATTTCTGACATTAAGTCCAGTCGTGTCCGACTCCAGGGTGTGGTGCTCATCTCCATTTCTAAGCCAAAGAGCCACTGTTGTCCGTAGACACCTCCTAGGTCATGTGGCCGGCATGACTGCAAGGAGTGCCGTTATCTTCTCGCTGGAGCAGTACCTATTGATCTACTCACATTTGCATGTTTTCGAACTGCTAGGTTTGCAGAACCTGGGGGGCTAATAGCAGGTGCTACGCCGCTCCCTGGATTTGAACCTGTGACCTTTCGGTCAACAAGTTCAGCAGCTCAATGCTTTAACCCACTGCACTACCGGGGGCTCCCAAACATGGGGTATAAATACATATAATGATAATGATGATGGCTGCATGGTAGAAAGGAGCAACCCTTGGACCTCTGGTTCATCAAATTTCAACTGGTAAAGTGTATTGGTAATGACCTTCCCAACCCACCCTCATAGTAGACAGACAATGACAACCTCAGATACAGCTATGTGCAATATCATGTTTAGAACCAGGGTGAGATTATCCAGTGGATGCTAATAAACATTTCTGGAGCTAGGAGTATTTGCTGATTTCCTAAATAATTAATTATTATAACTTCTTGATATTCATGGCCCATAAGCGAAAGCTCCCTTTCTCCCCATGGAAGAGCAAGGTTCGTTTTGAGCATCTTCACATACATCTTTGTCATTTCTCCCATACTCATTACTTAGTCATTTTTGTTTCTTTGTTCTGCTAACTCCTGGCAACAATTGGTCAGCAGGTTATTTGAGAGTAATAAGAGGTTACTCCTATTCTTTTTAAATCTTTAGCAAGACTTTTAGCAATTTTATATTTGAAGATTCACTTTCGGCCACTCACAGTCTTCTGCCTCATAAGGGTACTGAGGAGTGTAATGAATTAATGTTTGGAAAGTGACCTGGGATCCTGCCATGTGAGTTGTTAATTAAGTGTGGAGTAGTAGTATTATTAAATTTGCATCAGTGAAATGCACTCATGGTTTTGCACATTTCATGATGATGAATGGATTGAAGCTACTCAGAACAGAATTACTGGGATGGAAATTCTTTAATGTGCAATAATGGTTACAGCTTAGGTATAACACAATACTTACTGCAATTATGTTGCCATTATTGTATCCACTGCAGCTAGTAGCTCTAAAAGTATTCTAGGATTTATAAGGAATACATTGTTTTGTTTTTAAAATTGTTGATTTATTAATTTTAATAAAAAATGTAATTCACAACCAAAGTCATAAACATTCAGAAAAAAAGATAAAAAAATGAAGAAAAGCGGGAAAGTTCATATAAATATATAAGAATATGCACACAAACACACACATGTATAACTAGAACTAAAACCAAACTCCAAATAATACACAATATTAAGACATTAAAATAAAACACAACTAAAACATTAAACACTAACTATAATGCAATAGAACTCTCTCCCCATTCCAAACTGTAACAAAAAGGAAATTCAGAAAGAAATATATATTATTCTGCCATTACAGATCCTACTTAATTATACTTACAAGAATTACTAGTAATCATAGCCACAGATTTTTTTAACATTGTTAAGGTTTTGCATTGCTCAAAATGTTCAAATTTGTTTACAGTTTTTCAAAAAAAAATCTTCAATTGGTTTATCCTTTGAAGAACACATTAGTTTGGCATTTTGGACTAATCTACACTGTAGGATTAATGCAGTTTGACACCATGGCTCAATGCTGTGGGATTACAAAGTTTTATAGCCTTTTCTGTCAAGGTCTTTAGCCTTTTCTTTTTAAAGAAGAATGTTTTTAAGAGCAAGTCAGGGGATGCTATGATTTTTCACATTTTCATATTGAATATATTTTAATGGATTTTAACAGTGAGTTTTAATACTGTTATATTTTATTCTGTTTTAATGTTTGTATATTTGTATATTTTAAATTATGTCATCTTACTTTTAATTGTAAGCCACTTTGAGTCTCCTTTGGGAGAGATTAAGAGGGATATAAATAAACATAATAAATGTGGTGGTGGTGGTGGTGGTGGTGATGATGATGATGATGATGATGATGATGATAGCATTGAGCCGTGGCAATTAAAGTGGTGTCAATTGCATTAATTCTACAGTGTACATAAAACCTCAAAAACCTTAATACTTAGAACATTCTTCTGTCAACATTGCCTAGGTTCATTTCCAGATTTGAACTGTTAGGGAAAACTACCCTTAAAAAAAGCAGAGCATCCAAAAACATACAGGATACAAAAGTTGAGCATCAACTCATTAGCAAGCAGCACGTGAAGTGCTATGTGATGTGGCTGTAAAACATTAAGAGCATAGGCAGGCAAAGTTGCAGAGTTCAATCTTAAAAAATCACAAAAGGTTGTTGTTGTTTTTTACAAAATCACTCCTGCCCCCCTTTCTCCTGAAGCATCATTTGTACATGCCAGAACTCTAGCAGCTGTCCCATGGAGGCTGGGTGAGTTCTTTTCTTTTTAAACTCAGTTTGGAGGGTTTTGGGGAGGGGGTTACGGTGTCCCGGTGTTGTACTGGGACGTCTTAGTACAATTTCTGAACACCCACCCCAGAAAGCGGATATATTAGATTTGATCCCTGTTCTTATCCCTGTTCTCAATTGTCTTCTCTTATTCTGAGAATTTACACTTTGTAATATATGTCACCATTCTAAAGAAATATATTACTAGTATATTTTACCACCAATATTTCTGTCCATTCTGCATTGAGATGAATAAAAAATAGTTACACACGCAAGCAGCACTTGGTGAATTACCATTTGTGAAATGTCATAAAACTAAGAAGGAAAAGAGGAATCCTACAAATAAAATATGAAAATCAAACTGTTAACATGATTGTTGTGAATATTATCTGTCCATGTTTTTCAAGCCTTTTGAAAATGTACATATGTTTTCTTAAAATGCATGGCTTTGCAGTATAAAGATATATTCTTGCCAGGGGCAAAGATGATCTGCAAAGCGTCTCTTCACTTTGCTCGCTATGGTCAGCTGAAACTAAAAATTGCAAAAAGATGAAGTGCTTCATAAAATCATGGTTTTATTGTATAAGTGCCCTTATGAAACTGATTGACTATACAATGGCATTATATCAGAGTGAGGCTTTCAGTATTTCAGTGGCCAGATATAAGACTTCTTTAAGTTGGATTTAAAGTGAGATATGTTAGGAACTGATTTACATACTAATGAACAGAAATCATGAAGTAGGAGAAGGATAATGGTGTCAGAGACTAATATCATTGTGATGATGTGGACCATGCTATATAATTGTAGACAGATTTTTTACGAGGGAGAAACAAAGAGAGGAGACATGCTGCTTTCTACACCACTGAGGTTTTTAAAAGTCCTCACAGATGTGATCAGTTTACAGTCTATTTAATCTAGAGGTCTGGAGAATAGATTGAAACTTCATGGTTCAGTTTCGGTACTTTTAATACTGTTAACTATTTGAGGAAAAATAAGGGATAAATTACTGTATGTGTTCATATATAAGTAGACTCATGTGTAAGTCGTAGGCAAGTTTTGTGGCCAAAGTTACAGATTTTGAAATGATCCATAGATCATATGTAGAAGAGCCATTCTACAGAAATGGGAAAGTGCCAATACTACCTTCAGTGCCAATACTACCATTTTCTAATCCAGGCATTCAAAAGGGTCAGAAGTAACACTATGAAGAGATTAGAAGGGGACGGTACTTCTTTTATGCTCTCTTGGAAAGGACTAAAGTCTCATCTTTTGCCACTCTACTCAAGAAATGGATGGCTCCCTTATTTAATAAGAGTTAAGGTACAGGAAAATGTCTAGACTTATACAGGTGTGTATATACAATATATATTGTTGGCTGATTCAATTTAAACTTGAATTATCATATTTCATCAGTTGTAAGGCACCATTAATTGTAAAACACAGTCCAATTTTGGAGCTGCTGGAAAAAGGGTAGTTTTAATTGTAAGATGCACCACTCTTTTAGCCTCAATTGTGTGAAAAAATAGTCTTCACCCCAACTTGTCACTGTCCGAGACAGCCCACACCTTTTGCATTGCCATTGCCTGCTTGCTGGGCCAGTTCATGTATGGCTTCTCATCTTGGGGCTGCTGCTTACTATTACTGTGGTAAAAGGAGAGGCTCTGAGTTGAGGATGAAAGAGGAAACAGTCCTGGGATTCTTCCTCCATCCTCTCAACTCATGACTGCTGCAGCCACCAGGGAGTGGAGGGGGGTACCTCCTGTCCTCAACATCCTAGATCCTCTCCCTTTACCACAGCAATGGTGAGCAGAGAAAATTGATCCTGAGTAGAGAAAACTGGCCCTTTGAGCTGGCAATGGTAATGGAAAAGATGTGGGTGGGTGCCAGTAGTTGGTAACATTGGAGATGGGGCAGGGAAACTTTCAGGGAGTTGCCTAGGACAACAGACTTCCTTCCAAAATTCTCAGCCATTTTTGATATTCCTGAATGAGGAGAATTGTGATTCTAAGGTGCCAGTGATTCTAAGAGACCCTGCTTTTTTCAACCTCAATTTTTGGGCAAAAAAAGTGTATTTTAGAATCTGTGAAATATAGTAGTACTCTCTTTTGAAGCTTACTGCCCTTCTCAGATCTTTATCACACTGGCCAAAACACATTTTGGTACCTCAAATGGTAGACCTGTTTCTGGATGTATTTGACCTGCTGATTCCAAAAATGATGCCAGTTTTCCTCTATCAGCTCTAGTTTTTGAAATACAAAACATATGCCATATACCACTCTTCAGTTGCTCTCCTATAGAAAATGATAACCATATCTAAGAAATTAGACCTGATATGGTCAATCTAATGGAATTTTCTGAATCAAGCACCCCAAATAATCCCAGGGACATGCCTAAAAACCAAGACACAAAGAATTTATTTTTGTTGCAGAGACATATTGCAGTATTCCTGGTTGCTACTGTTCTATGCCAAGAAGGTAAGCCAGCAGCAAGGAAGGCATCAGACAAACTCCATAGGTTGGCCCCCAAAAGTAAAACACAGAGGCAGGTAGGCGCTGCCTCTAAAGCAAAGCCAAAGAGGGTCCAAGGAATGAAGTTACAACCCGTGGTCGAAACTAATGATGTGTTTTGGGTGGTTGAGGCCACCTGTTTGGGTAGTTCAGGCCACCAAAAGCAGCACTGATTATATTGAAGGCAGAAGCAGAGTGAGTTGCAAGCATGGACATTAGCAGGTGGTGAATCTGCTCTAGATTAAACTTTAAAGGAGCTATCCAATGACAGGGATGGATTCAGTGCCTTTAAAGTTCTGTCCAAAGCTCAAAGCAGATTCACTATATTTCTGGCACTGGAACTGTTGAGGTGGAGGGGAGAGAAAAAACAAGATATGAAGAAAAAGGAAGTTAGGGTCTGGGCTATTGAGAGTGCTACTACATCTCATAACTCGGGACTATGTCTGTTCTTGTTTTTATTGTATTTTAAAGTTGGTTGTATTGTTTTAATCTACTGCTGTAAACCGCTCTGAGCCAAATTGGGAGTGGTGGTATATAAGTCAAATAAATAATAATAATAATAATAATAATAATAATAATCTCATATCTAAACTGCCCCTATCAAGATATTCCCGGCTGGCCGGAATATCAGAAGAAAGCAAAGGAGAGGATGGAGAATCTGAGTGACAGACAAAGATGGGTTGGTACCTGTGTAAAGAAAATACACATATTATGTGTAAAGAACATACACATATTATGTGTAAAGAACATACACATATTATGTATGTTTCCCCTGCATCTGCACACGTCCTTTTTAGGTGTAGTGGAGGCTGGTATTTCTCCTTTACCCATACCTCCCACACTTACATACCATACAGTCTCTAAAGTGTTCCTCTATTGCTATTCCTTGCCTTGTAAGAAGTGTGTAGTATATAAGGGCATCTGGCAATGTCTCAGCACTGTGGCGATTGAGTCTGGTCTACTCCATTCATGTCATGTCTAGTTGTGAGGACATAGCCACATGCATTTTGATTCTGCTCACTCTGTGTGAGCATGAGGATGGGTTCAAAGGCTGTATGGTAATTTCAGAGTAACATGTGGCTCAGCCTATCCTACGTCCATGAGCTAAATTACTATTCTATGCTGGGCCACACTAAAATGGCAGTCAATATAGAAGAAGAGATAGGAGGCATAAAGAGATTAAAATGCTATAACTCCAAGTATCAGATACTCTGTAGATACTGATCACAGAGAGAAACATGTAGTTAGAAAGTTGTGATCATTGTATTTAGATTGAGAAACATTTACAAAAGTATGGGGTAGAGTTCATTATCACCATAATTAATGAATTATTGCATGTGTTTCTTTCAAAGGATTAATCAGAATTAACCAACCCATTCAATTTTAACTATGTGGATAATATTGGAGTAATCTTTTCTTATGTGGTATGGGTAAATGTACATTTCTGTGTGGTTATAAAGCATTAACTTAATTCTTTTTTTAAGGCCTCCTCCAATTTATACATAAATAAATTTGATTTTTTTTTCTCATTAACCATTCCTATTAAACGTTCATGTTTCTGCTCTCAAACCATAAGTATATAATTTTCAACAACCCCAGAATTTCTGCAGTCTTTAGACAGTGCTTGAGAGTTGAATAGATGTGAGCAAACAGACTGATGTTTAATCTAAACATACTGAAATAATACTGCCTGGAAACTGAATTTGCCTAGAAATTTTCTGCTTTTGAATGTTCAAGTGCCAGCTGCACATGGAGCACCTTTTATCAATGTCATTTATTTGTAGGACCCGGACCTTCCCTGATGTCAGCCATAATTTATTTCTTGGTAACCTTCAGGATGAAATTACTATAATGCTCTCTGTGTTGAACTGCCATGAAAATTGTGTGGAAATTAGAAATGTGACAGAAAATGTCTGCTCATCTCTTGGCTGAAAAGCAATGTGTGAAACATGCTGCAAGCAGAAACACTTCTGTGAATATTTCACATGTGACCCTTGATATTTAAATGAATGTAGCTCATGTGCTGTCAAACCATTGCTATTACCAGACCAGAAATCAAGAGGCCAGCCAGCACATCAAGTTTTTAATTTCCCTTATTCCCCCATTGCTTTTTTGAGCAACAATTCGAAACATATTTGTAACTATGATGATAGGTTCAGAAGGGGACAACATTTCTTAAACAATGGTTTAATCCTTCCAGGACAACTTGAAGAAAGGTACCTCTTGGAAAGTTACAGATAAGAAAAACAACCAGTTGACCCTTTATTACACCTGATCAGAGTGTCATGATATTCATTCTTCCTCAATATAATTTTGGATTTTGGATTTTTTTGTTTTTAACTGATGTTTTAATGTTTTGATGTTTATGTTTTTAATTGGGTTGATTTTAATGCAGTTATGTGTTTACCAATATGTATATGTATATACGGCATTGAATTTTGCCTTTGTGAGGCCATCCTGAGTCCCTATCTGGGTGAGAAGGGTGGGGCACAAGTGTGGTAAATAAATAAATAAATAAATAAATAAATAACTTTACAAGCTCTGAAACATGAAATAACGGAGCCAAGTTAAGGAAAAGGTGATACAAATATAAAGTGGTACAAATCCTAATAATTCTAAGGATAAAAACATTGCATTTCAAAAATCCAAACTTTACAGAAGTATTTCAAGAAACCAAATTTTCTTCCCATTTCTTGTATTCCAAGATACAGGTTCAGAAGGGTCAGGGCTAGGATATTCAAATTCAAATAGATCCATTATGTTCATTTAAGAGTAAAACATAATTTTTTAAAAAGTATTATTGGAAGCTAGGAATATGTCCTTTGTCTTAAGATTAATTCCATTTTGGTATTACAGTAGAGTCTCGCTTCTCCAACTTTCTCTCATCCAATGTTCTGTATTATCCAATGCAGTCTGCCTCCGGCCCGGATTCCCAGCTGTTTCAAAACATTGCAATGTTTTGGTGCTAAATTTGTAAATACAGTAATTACTACATAACATTACTGTGTATTGAACTGCTTTTTCTGTCGATTTGTTGTAAAACATTATGTTTCGGTGCTTGATTTGTACAATCATAATGTAATTTCTTTAATCCCTCCTTATTAGCCAACATTTTCACTTATCCAACATTCTGTTGGATAAGTGAGACTCTACTGTAAGTCAACAAACAAACAAAAAAGGTTTAACTGTTTAAATCTTTATAGATTTTCATTTTTGAGGCAAGAATGAACAATGTTACAGTTACTTCCTTTGCTGTAAGGAAGTGTCAAAATGTCATTTTCAAAAACATATCATTTTTTAAAAAATGTAATGTGTCTATTTTTCTTTGAACAGAAACCTCATACATTTTTATATGTAGGAAACTTCTTTATGTGCAAGATATTTGTTCTCTGCACACAAAAAAAGACACTACGCATATTTTTCATGCAGAGCAAGTCTTGAATTGTGACAATGTGTGTCCATCTCGGATTTCCTCTATAGGAGTTTCCAAAGCTTGAAAAAAACATTTTACAGTAATTTCCCAAATAATTTCTAATACTCTTTCCATTCCTAAAAGAGTTTAACTGCATGGGCAGAAAAGACCCATAAGCTACTACTTCTTTGAAAAAAGCCCCCACACAATGTATTTCCAGGTGGGTGAAAGGAAGTGCTTACCTACATGTAGCACCATACAAGTTGGTTTTGCACCCTTTGACCATCATTACCCAAGGTCCACACAAATGCCTTTTATTTTTCAAGAAAAAAAGCATGGTCTCTCCTAAACCAGCAAAGTGTGTAAGAGAACACAGGCTTTATTCAAAATAAGAGTTCTTTGGCTACTCCACTCTCCTAGCCCAATGTTTACTGTTAATATTTTCTTTTCATTGGTTGATGTTTGTTCCCTTTCCTTTTTATTTGCTGAACTGCTTGTTTTATGTGCATAAATGTTGTAACATTTAGTGTACTATTTACCACCTGTACAGAAGCTAACAAGATGTTTAATAAAAAATAAATATGAAAAATTATAAAAAGACACATTGCACTTTTAAATGTTAAAATAACCATTTTAAAAATCCAGAAGTGGACCTCTCACTAATTCTACTTTTGTTTGATTTTTTCTTTCTTACTTTGTTTTTTGATCAGTTTTGACAAAACATGCAGTTCTTGGAGAATCGCAAAACAGAATATTGGCCCTTAAATCCATTTAGATTACTTCTGATGTTCAGAGATGAAGATGAGTGCAATGACAGTGATGAATTTGTGTTTCATCTTGTTGCTGCTGCTGCTGTTGTGTACCTTCCAGTCATTGATTGCTTATGGTGGCCCTAAAATGAATCTATTGTTGTGTTTCTTCTTGACAAGATTTGTTCACCTGGGATTTATCATTCCCTGACTTTAAGACTAATTCCCATCTATACTGCTATATAATCTGGATTATCAAACCAGATAATCCAGATTGATTTGAACTGGATTACACTGCCATATGATCCAGTTCAAAGCAGATAATTTGGATTTTATATGACAGAGTGAAAGGGGGCTAACAGAGCATAAATTGCCCATGGTCACTCAAAGGGTTTTCCATGGCCAAGCAAAAATTCAAGTTCTGGTCTTCCAGTGTCCTAATCCAACACTCTGAATATTGCATCATCTGCTTCTACATCTCTAAGGGAGTGGACTCATATACTCAAACCAATATGAGTTCTCCAGAACCACAGGCAAACACCATTATCACCCATTATATTATTTGTATGCTGCTTTTTTCTCTTAACAGAGTGTCTAAACTAGCTCACTTTGTATTTTGGAGAGCTCTTCCTACTGCTTCTGGGACTTTGTACTATGACCATGTGATTCTTTTTCTAAGCAGTATGATACTGACCTTTGTCTGGACTCCAAGCTGACTGCAGTGCAGAACAATTCCCAAGTTTGCATCTGTTCAGTAAGCTGACTTAGGAGCAAATGGCATCTGATAAATAAAACCCCATTAGGTACTAAGCAGCAATCCCTACAGTACAAAAAAGAACCCCCAAGGAGTCAACAATGTTAGTTCATTTTAAAAAAAAGAAAAATAGACAACCCTGTTAAGTTGCCATAACAAATCTAGGTGTGTGAGAATGGGATAAAAATAATCATTTGCAAGTCTAGAATCTTTGGATTTCGTGTCCGTTAAAGCTTAGAAATTGCTATTGATTCAGGTCTCTGTAATTAAGTAATTGTAGACTTGGAAATACACATTTTAAATGAAAGATTTAAAAAAATTAAAAATCAAGACCAATTATTCCATTAAAGAGTATTGAAGGCTGCAATTTCCAAGACTGCTCACAAATCTCTCATACGTAGTAATTAAAATTACTGGTTTCCATGTAATTATATTAACTTCACAAAATCTCTTTAGCTGAAATGTATTTTCAATCTAAGCCAATTGTTCCAACCAAAACAACAACAGTTGAGTGAGCATATGTCCGTAGGGAATGACTTTTTCATTCTTAAGACATGTTCGAGTATTAATTTAATTAAACATTTGTTTAATTAAAAAGGAGAAATCCCTGGTTATTTTTTCATTTTAGAAAATTTATTAACAAAATTTAACAGGACTGAAGTTAATTCATTGTGCAATCCTATATCCAAGAGGGTTACTTTTGAATAGGTATGCATAGAAATTCAATGTAAGTGGCCAAATTGTTAAGACACCTATTTATTCTGCTTATTTCTTGAGTTAAGGATGGCCTGTTTCATCACAATTATTAATTATTTACTGTCACATTTTTATAATTTGTGCCTCAACACTATGCTTTTCTTCCAAGAACCAAATGCATTGAAACTGTTTCTACCAGATAATGTCAAGCAACTGGTAGAGGTCACTGATGATTTGGGGGCATTTGAGGCCCCATCTACACTGCCATATAATGCATTTTCAAACTGCATTACATGGCAGTGTAGATTCATATAATGCAGTTCAATTCCATCTTCAAATTGCATTATATAGCAGCATAGATGGGGTCATAGAAAATCTGAAAGAAAAATAATGACCACAAGTAATTTCATCACTTTCAAGTAAACAATGAAGTTATTGAAATAGTTCAAGATTTCCCATACTTTGGCTCATTAAACAGAATGGAGATTGTGGCCAAGAAATCAGAAAAAGACTGGAACTTGAAAGGGTTACTATGGTAGAACTTAACGAGATCCAGAAGTGCCCTAAATTATTCTAGCCCAAATTACCTGTCTGAATTTATCTCCTTCTATCAACCAGTTAGAGCATTTAGATCTGCTAGGGAGGCCTGCTCTTGATCCCACTCCCTTGGAAGTGTATCTGGTGGGAATGAGAGGGCCTTCTCAGTGGAGGTCCCTTGGCTATGGAACTCCCTCCCCAGTGACATTAGATTGGTCCCCTTCCCCCGGTCTTCAGGAAAAATTTAAAGACCTGGCTATGGAACCAGGCATTCAGGAAGTAGTGCAATATGGAATTTGACTTAAATTCAGCACCACAAATAATGACTATGAGACTAGGCATTATGTTTTAATCCAATTTAATTGTGTTTATATGTTTTGTTTGTTTATTGTCCAATGTGTTGTATTTGTTTATTTGTATGTATATTTATAATGCGGCATTGAATTTTGCCATAACTATAAGTCACTCTGAGTTCCCTTCAGGGTGAGAAGAATGGGGTAGAAATATAGTAAATAAATAAAGTGTCAAGATATCACTGAATACTAAGGTGAAGATTATCCATTTCCCCATATTTGCTGTTTTTTATACATGATTGTGAAGAAGATTGATGGGAAGGAAATCAGTTCATTTGAAATGTAGCACTAACCGTTCTATGGATATCGTGTACTGCTAAAAAGACAGAAAAATGGCTACAAATCAAGCCTGAACTTTCTCTAGAAGTCAAAACATGCCTCACTGGAAAGGACAATAATACCTGGTAATTTAGAAGACAGTAAAAGGTAAAGGGAAAAGTTTCCCCTTGACATTAAGTCTAGTCATGTCTGACTCTGGGGGGTGTTGCTCATCTCCTTTTCTAAGCCGAAGAGCCAGCATTGTCCATAGACATCCCCAAGGTCATGTGGCTGTCATGACTGCATGGAGAGCCATTACCTTCCCATCGAAGCAGTACCTATTCGAACCTCCAACCTTCAGCCAGCAAGCTCAGCAGCTCAGTGGTTTAACCCACTGCACCACCAGGGGATGGAAGTAGGAAGGAGGAAGGGAAATACTGCATTCTAAACAGAGATACTGAGGGCCCATCTAGAACACCAGTTTTAAGCATAAACTTTAAATTTGTGCTCTTTGTTTAATTTTTGTTTTGTGTATTTTAATATCTAACTTTTATTGAAATACGTTTTAGTATGTGTATTTGTCATAGTTTTACAAGTTTATGACTTTTAATTACTCTGTAATCCACCTCTAGCTACAAGGAGAGGCTTGTATATTATTATTCTGATCATCATCATCATCACCATCGTCATCGTCTACTGATGCCACATACATTGGAAGTCATCCAGAGTGATAAACTCTGGATCAGTATGGAAGATTCCTTACAGCCAGACATTAGGCTAGCTCAGCAACTCACTCATGTCTGCACTGTATGGCACCAAGCTGTCCCAGTGGTTGCAAAGAGCCTGCATGGTCCAGCAGCACCCAACCTGATTCAGCACAGCTGGATGGACAGGCCACCCTTAATATCCCTCTCATGTAATCAGCTTATTGGGGAGTGACCACTGGGTGTGAAATTGCTACTGGTGCATCCAAAGCCAGTGAAGCTTTCTATGGCCTCTGACAGTGGAGCAAGGCCACTGGAAACCATTTTGCCTAGATTCCCTCACAACTAGAAAAACCCTACTCATTGGATATAGTCATGGTTTACAGCAGATTCACTGATAGTTTGACAGATAGATACCAAGGCTCCAAATGAATCCTCAGAGAATTTCTGTGCTTCTTTGAGTCTACCACAAATCTCAAAATAAATAATATTAGAAAAGGAGACTGATTTCTTTTATTTACCAAGGTGGCTCTAAAGTTATAGTATAGGAAACAAAGCCTGCTGGATGCTTGTAGTCCTTGGACCCTATTTTTGTAACGCTAGAGACTTCTGATCACGAAGAGTCGGAGACGACTGAACGAATGAACAACAACAACAAAAGAGACTTCTGATATTCCACCAAAGGCCAACAACACCCCATACTAAAAAAATCAAAATGAATCATTTCTTCATGGAAAGCTGTAACCATAACAAAGCATAAATATGCACAAGTAGGTGGAATCATGTAAACATACCCAAACATATACCCCTAACCACAAAACTCCAAAATATAGGTTTTCATACATGTCCTTCCTTGATACTTCCCTTTGGAAACACAATGAATTTCACCTTGGCAGATTTCTCCACTCATAATTGCCTTGCTAATGCTTTAGAGCAAAACGGTTTGGGGTTTGATTAAAAATAGCAGCTGAAATATTTTGAATATAGCCAACATATTATAGTTCAAGGGGGAACAGGATTTCACCATTGTATCTAATTTTATTTTATCAAATTCTGTAGACTTATAGGGTTTGGGTTTTGGAAAGTTGAGTAACTTAGCATAATATTTGCCTTTATTTGTAAGTATTGTAACTGTTTTGATTCATTTTTATTTAGTATACTTTCCTTTTAGCATACCTTTAAGTCCCCCTCCCCCAAAGGGCAATATTCTCAGCAATATCTACTTAAATAGAATAGAATCAAATAGCTTTATTTGTCATTGTGCTATTTCACAATGAAATTACATGCCTCCCCTGCACACTTTACTGTATGAGTTTTACTCTGCCCTCACTTTTTGGCTTTTTACTTGGTTTGCAAACAAACAAGCAAGTATCTGTATAGCTTTAGAAGGGCAGCAAAAGTAGTCAAATTAGTTGGAAAGGGAGTTCCTCTAGGTTAGGTTACATAATGTTTTTTTAAAAAATATTTTAGGTTTTGTTTAATACTCCTAGAAAGTCACTGTAAAGATGGAGAAGAAAATACTTGCTCAATAACCTGTGCTCTTAACTTTAGAAAATGTGGATCAATCAACAGTGAAGAACACCAAAAGCACAGGATACGTTTTTCTTCTCCATAATTAAATGTACAATTTCCATTATCAGACCAAGAATGTTGCTTTTTTCTGTTGTTTCCCTTTCAGTTGTTTTAGATGGTAAGCACCTTTGGGGCAGGGATATGTTAGGTTCTACTTTGTAAAGTATCACTCATTTTCATTGTGCTGTTGAATCAATAGTAATAGATTTCAAATATTTCTCATTTCTTTGTAAACTAAACACACTGATAGAACAAGAGGCTGTTCTGGTGTAATAGGGACACATATTTGTATCATGCAATTTCAGAAATTCCTCAGATAAACGTTCTTCTCTTGTTTTCACTTTCCTCTCTTTCCTTTTCTAAGGTCTATCACATTTTGAGAATTTTCACTGGATTAATTAGAATATTAAGGTTGCTGAGATATGATACATTCTTCCCTATATTCTATATTGCTAATTTCACAGTGATGTTCAAGTTGGTGTTCAAGTGACATGCTTTTCAATGTTGACAAGAGAAAAACTTCATTAGCATCTAAAACCAATATGATATGGAGAAGATTTGTATATGCTGATAGCTGGGACAAGCTTGCAGGTGAATTTGTATTCATGGGGTAATTGAAAGAAATTGTTTAAAACACAGTGTCAGGTATGATGATGATTTAAAAAGGAGTTTTTAATTTTCAGAAGTAATATTTCTCTTTTTAAAAGTTACATTTATATGACATTCCTTCAAAGAGCTCAAAGTGGCAAAGATACCAGTATTCTTCCCTACTTTATTCTTACAAGAGCAATATGAGTTACATCAGGCTGAGGGTGAATGACTGGCTGCAGGTTATCTCGTGAATTCAATTATTCAGTGGGATTAAAGCCTGGGTCACTAAAATCCAAACCTAGTCTCTGCACCACATAGTCTGTAAGTGGAAACCTTTAGGAAGCAATAAAGCCTGAAACAGTTTTATATATACATATAGTAAGAGAGGGGGTGGGTGGGTGGAGGGAATGGATGTTTATGAGTAAAAATATGCCAGTGTTTCACAGGAAGCATTTTTTTTATTTTTTTATTTTTGAATTATTTTGTACAAAACGTATAGACTATAGGCTATTTTGATTATATTAATGTTTATTAAAAACACTGGTGATGCCTACTGACCACTTGTCATCAAGGTACTGTTTTAAGTGAGGTGATGTCTAAAGTCTTGTGATTATCAGTCCAGACTGTAAAGAAGCAACAAATAAGACATGTTTGTACATTGTTGGTAATCAGATATTTGTGTTAATAAATTGATAAATTAAAACGGGTTGCAATACCAGCATATGCAAGAAAAGCTATTTATTTGTGGTCCCAGCTCATAAAATTTAGTATCATAGTTAATCCAGACAAGGCCACTATTGTGGGGATTGCCACGATAAAGGAGGGGCTGTCCAGACAATGTTCTGGACAGTCCTGAATTAATTTGCTACAAACCAGGAAAGCCCTAATTTGTAGTGAATTAATTTGATAGTGGATTTATTCCATGCCTTCTTGGAAGGCGCAGAATAAATGCACTATTTATGGGTCTGGACTGCAGAATACTGCAGTCCAGACAGTATTCCCACAGTTTACTGGGCTAAATAAGATTGGTAACCTGTGGGAATATCCATCCTCCTCCTCCCAAGACTCTAGAACCCTTAGAAAACTAAGAAAAGCTTACATGCCCTCCATTTGAAGGCCTGGTGGGCTCGCCCGGTGTATAGAAATGATGTAGGGGGTAAGGCCTCAACACGTTATCTTGGGCTAGTTCCAAAAGAACGCATGGACAACCTACTCCAGAAAGCATGCACTTTCTGGGGTGGGTATGGACAGGCCTCCAGAAACATCCACATTATTTTAATGCAGATGCTTCTGGGACAAGGGCCTGTCTGAATCTGGCCATAGTTAGCCAAAATGTCTGCATAGTTGGTTCACAAATCTTTCACCACTAGTGTTGATATTAATAGTATAAGTAATGTTAACAGATGTTGGACTAGACCCTTTAGCCACCTTTGTATTGTATGCAATATTTGTTTAAATCAATGGCTCCCAAGCTGTGGTCCATGGATCATCAGTGGTCCACATGAACTAAAATATGGTCTGCAGCCTCACCATTGCTACACCGTTGCAATGAGAGCGACTCATGAAACTGTCTTATAGTGCTGAGGTAATGGGCATGTTGGGAGGGGAATCGTTGATTACCCACAAAAGGGGTGTCTTTGTTTTAAGGCCTGTTCCTGAGGTAATTTGGGTGCTTGTTCAGAAAATTACATTGGATAGACCACATCAGCTCTAGATTATTAAATATGGTTTTCTGCGGGCAAGCAGTTGACAACTACTGGATGGTCTACTTTCTGTATCAGAAACTAGAGCTGATATAGTCTATCCAATACAATTTTCTGAATCAGCATCCCAAATAACCAAACCAAATCTAAAGTTGACCAAAAATGGATTCATACCACTTTGGTACTAATGTTGGAGAGGTCCCTAGTCATGTGGTCCATGGTCAAAAAATGTTGGGAAGCATTGGTTTATATAGTGGTGGAAATCTATATTGTCTGATTCTGTTCTCTCTCTCATTTGTCCTGTTGCTTTATTATAACCCTCTCCACACACAATTTTACAACTGTTAAGAAGCCCTTCCTATATGACATGGCAAAAGCCACTCACTCCTTCCCAATTATGGGACTTAAACCTTAAGGAATGGGAAGCTGCCAAGAACAGGTTAGCCATGATTATCCTAAGTTTATTGAATCTACTCTAAGCATGATCAAGTCTGTATTCAATTTGCAAATCGAGTCATGAAGTAATGAGACCAGACATGTAAATTGGATTGAGCCATGTTATTCAAACTATTTCCTATTGAATTATTAATACATATTGAGTAAATGGAGAATAATCTTGCTCAAAAACAGCTGGCTCTGTAAATCTCTAACAGACCTCCTCCTTAGTTTCCCTTTGGCCGGACACTTGAGCCCTTGGGGTTTCTCATGGGTCAGCCATTTCCTAGAAAATGAATTGAAGGTCAGACCCTCAAGTCAAATGTCTTTTATTGAGGGCCAGACTCTCAGGCCAGCTCAAAAGTACTCTCCTAGGCCACAACATCACATGGCATGTAGGGGCAGTTCCAGAGACCTACCCTTCACGAAATGTGTGCCATAGGTTTTTGACATACTTCTTCCCCCCCCCCCCACACACACACCTGTGAAGTGACCCCTCCTCAAGCCATGTAAAGTAAGTAAAAAGCCAATGGAGGGGGGGGGATCCTACCCAACCAGAGGCAGTAGGGTCAAAATTCCAAAGGCCAGAGGTCTAGTGAGAGACAGAGCAGCTCTATATAACTTCTGTTATACACATCCTAACAAGATTAATCATGCCCTCCTTTCATTGGAGTCCAGCAACAATTCGTTCCCCTGCTAGCAAGTATGCTGGGACAATTGAGTAACTTGCTATATGTGATTGCCCTCTAAGTTTAAATACAAGCTAGCTTAAGCTTCATGTATTTTCTCCATGTGTACATTCTAAGGAATTCCATTGTAGAATGGCAGAACATATTTGTGAATACACTACTCTAGGCATAACTATGTAATGGCTTACCAAGAGTGGTTTGCCATTGCTTTTAAACATGCTTTTATCATTATTTTATTCACCCTTTGATATTTTGTAGTCCATACTTGCTGCTTTTTTGGATGATTTGTGATGCTGTTTTACTACAGTTTGTTTGTTTTATTTGTTGGCTTTTTAATTTCGGCAGTGATCTATCTGTCTGTCAACAAGCTTAAGTTTGATTTAATCATGGAAAGGTGAGATATTAATACCTGAATAAATCAATGACTAAGATTATAAATAAAGTTTGTCCTATCCTTTAAAAATACAAGCAATAGTCTCTCTTTTTTGAAAGAGCAGTGTCCTAAATCACAGATAACAATTAGAAGAGAGAAACAGTGCACCAGGATTTTGCCTTTTTTTTTTAGTTGTAGAAGTTGTACACCCTGGTTTTGTGCTTCAAGAGTTTAACTGGTGGTGCAACCAGCTTTTCCATTTTTTTCTGCATGCATTTATCTCTCTATATCTAACAACTGCAAGAAGCCCTGCATGTCTCCATGTAAATGGAATAGTGCTCTACAAGGGGGCGGGGGGGGGGGGGGGAAATGTATCTTAAAGTAAAAAGCAATTTTTTTTCTCAATGTTCTACAAGTTACATTTTTTCCTGAGTTACTATGTGTTCTAGCAGGCACAGATTATTAGCAGTTCACAAAATAGAGACAAAAGGAAAAGAAAGCCAGTTAGGGCGATTCCAGACAGGCTTTTATCCTAGAAACATCCATGTTTTAAAAATGCAGATGTTCCTGGGGGGCTGTCTACACACATCTCAGAAAGCACGCGCTTTCTGAGGTGGGTGCCCAGATGCTCTCGTGGGACTGGCCTACAAGAACATCTGGAAGCCCCACCACCTTTCCCCAAACCCCCAAAGGCCTGTGAAAAGTAAGGAAAACTTACCCGGCCTCCAGTAGACTGAAGCCAGAGCTTTCCCGGCATATAGAAATGACACATCAGGAGAGCTGGGGGGGGGATTTCCCTCCCTCCCCCACCCCGCTCTCCTGGAACATCATTTCTACATGCCGGGAGAGCTC
Source organism: Anolis sagrei (assembly GCF_037176765.1). Classification (NCBI taxonomy): domain Eukaryota; kingdom Metazoa; phylum Chordata; class Lepidosauria; order Squamata; family Anolidae; genus Anolis; species Anolis sagrei. Next base: position 63,423,326 of record NC_090025.1, read on the forward strand.
TGGCTACAGTCTACTGGAGGCCGGATAAGTTTTCTTTACTTTTGGGGGCTTTGTGGGGGGGGGGGGGTATTCCCACAGTTTTCTGGACTAATTAAGTCCAGAAAACTGTGGGAATGGTGTCTGGACTGCAGTCCAGACACCAAAAGTAATGGGTTTATCCCGTGCCTTCCAAGAAGGTGCGGAATAAATTCACTATCTAATTAATTCGCTACAAACCGGGGTTTTCCTGGTTTGTGGCAAATTAATTCAAAATTTTCCAGTATATCATCTGGACACCAACTTCTTTATTGCAGGAGTTACCGCAAGAAAGATGCTGTCTTAATGCACCCTAAAACTAAGCCTTCAAAATTCAGGTTTATGTAATTTTTTTAAAAAAAATCAAAACTGAAGGGATGAGGGAAAAATTAGTACTGATCACAAATCAGAAGGTTAAAGGTGGTGAAAAATTATGTGTCTAGAAGAAAGAAGTAATGAGAGAGTACACAATGTAGTTTCCTGCAGTAAAGGCCCATTTAATTGGCAAACTGCTACCAGCTATTTTATTTGCTTACATCAAAAAGCATTTTGGAATCAAACAACATAGATTGTTCTGTTCTAAAGTTAGGAAGTGCTTCGGCCATTTGCTCTTGCCCAAATCAACTAGGAAGTGCATAACTCCAATTCCTTCTCTTCTCTCCTCTCCCTCCTCTTCCATTCAGTTAACTCCTGCTGAGTTAATAGAGCACAGATTATTTTGCACTTTAAACTAAATTTGCACAACTGAAGTAAACTGAGGACAGGAGGAGAGAGTGTAATGGTGAAAAATAACCCGAATCATTTAAAAAGCATCTGAGAAAGTGGGACAGCAGAGGATTAATTGAGGCCATCTCTGCCAAAGTAGGACAGTTAGAAGACATGGACTTTTACCCTTGAAATTGTAAAGGAGAACCTTCCTTCCTTCTCTTATAAATATTTGCTACCTTTGAAAGCTCTCAAGGCTGACAGAAAACCATTTGAAACACATGCAATATGTAAGCAATCTCATAATTCATGTTAGGCTCAAACATAACTCTTTCTCCCTCTTCTTTCCCCTCTGTGCTTTCCTTTGGACAGTTTGAAGCACATTGTCCTCCAGCAAGACTTACTTAGCAGCAGAAAATAAATGCAGCAAATTATACTGTTTCCCCCTTGTGAACAATACATGGCATTTCAAATGGCTAGTTCAGCATTTTAACTTCTTGGTTTATAGTTTGCATTTGTGCCAAGTTTCTCCAAAATATTCTCAAACCATGCCTGTATTCAGCTGCTGCTTGGTTTATACAGAACCCCTACAGACAACATGGGTTCTGCCTGAAACTGATATATTTTAGAAGAAACTCTGTAGCTAGGAAATTAGAGCATTTCTGCACATTCCTTGCCAGTGCTTGAAAATAAATAAACAAATATCCAAAACAAAATAAATGGCCTTTTATTCTTCATTTTATTCATTGACATGTGATCACAGAATCATATAATATTTCAAATGCTAAAATTAGTCTCAGAGTCCAATTCATCCATCGTAATCCTTTCTTCAGAAGGGGCATCACCATGGTAGGGAATTATCTTTCAACACTATTCCATTTTAATACTCTATTTCCTCTTAAATAATTGAACTTCACTATTTCAATAGAAGCTATGTATTGCTGGATAAGAGAGCCATGGTTGTGGCTCTCTTATCCAGCAATCCATATTTTTCAAAATGTAGAATCAATAATTTACTTTTACGAAATGTGTAGACAATTTCGAGGTGTCTTTCTGAAGACAGTTGATGCTTTTATCAAAGTAGATAAATAATTCAATATTAGCAAAGGCAAATCTTCTGGCTGTAGATCTCATTCCATTTCCTGAACAGATTTTGATTTGGGTTTGTGTTCATTGTTCTATCAAAGAGACTTTGCACTTATGAGGAGGGGGCAGGATTTAACATGGGAAAAATTGTCCTGTTTTGCTTTATTATAATCCACTGGTCCAATTGTGTGATGAGAAAAACCAGCAGCATTCAACTAGGCCAAACATACGATTGTTTTAGTGATTGTAGTTCATACAAACCAAGGCCAGTAAATTCTCCTTCTATTGATGTATTATTAGAAGTATTCCCACAGCTGACACAAGTCATATCCTTACACTTTAAACAAACATAAGCATATTTCTTATCTTATAAAAGGGATTTTTGCTAGCTTTTCTTTTGATGGCTTGAAGTTTGCCCACTGGTGTATAAACCCAGGAGGTATAACTCCTGGTATAAACCCAGGAGGTTCTCCACAAAACAAACTACAGTGCGATGGGGAGGTAGGATCTGAAGAATTTGGAGATTTATTTATCCTCTTTCCCTTGACTTTTTGTGAGCTTTTAAAAAGAGAATTTGTTCAAAAGGCCTTTCATAGCATTTAATGTTTCAGCAAACCCCTGCTATGCTATAATGGCTTTCAAGAGTTCCCAGATGCCGCATGCAATCACACAATCTAATGTGACCCAGTTCCATCAACTTATTTAACCCTATTTAAAAATTTGAATACTTTTCATGTGTAATTCACAACTTCACTTGTGACTTCTAACATTGCTATTGATACTTTAAACATTTCAAACAAAATGTGCTTATTATTTTGTTTTGATATGTGGAATTTTAATGTCATGTAATCTTTATAATATAGTTGTGGCATGTATGGTTGAGAGCAAAATGAAAGAATCCTTGTGGCCCACTTCTGCTTTCTGGTCACTACTCTATCATATATAATCCCCAGGACTCAGAAGTGCCACATTTTTTTTCTAGAAAACCTTTGTGAATTGAAAAATTCCTGTCCTCAGCTGCTCATTTCTTTACTGTCAGAACAATCCTATTTTATATTGAAAATTGGTCTTCTCTGAGGTTTAAATATTGTTTTATATCCTTTATTGTTCCTATCTTTTGAATGAAAACTAAGATGTATGGTACCCTAGAGAGGTGTGATATATGATGCCCTCTTGGTTTCAGTCCTTCAAAGACAAATGTTACTATGGGGACTTTGTTGATATCCATGCACGGCATCAGAAATTTATTATGAAGTATAAACTGCCCCAGAAAAGAAAGACAGGAATGAAGATGGGCAAGAAGCTGCTAGTGTATTTATTTGCTGTTTTAATATGGACTTATGCATATTTATGAGACTTTAGAAGACAGGGAATTACAACTTGTTTAAGAGACAGCTTTCAGTGACTGAACCCTGTAGTTAAAATCAAACTCTCCTGTACATTTCAAGTTTGGCTCTTCAGAAAGTTGTTAAACAACCTCCAGAGTGTTCATCTCTTGTCTTGTAAAATAAAACTGTCTTTTTATTTTAAGAATAAAAGTGATAATAAGCTCCACAGCCTACAATCTTTCTCTTCCAATTCTCCTCTGCCATACACACTTTAATGTAAGCCAAACAAACAACCAAGGAGTAAAGCCTCCAATTGCTCCAGGTTAGCTGCCTCAGGTTCAGTGGAACAATTCTGGAAAAATGGTGAAACAGCAGCATTATACACTCAGTTATTTTTCAGAGGTATATGTTACTGTGTGTTTTACCTCTGGTAGCCAGACAGCTTCATAGAAAACAGATGATGTCTGGTCAAAATAGTCATCTGGTATACACTAAATTACAGAATGAAACAACTGGCTCTCTCTGTCTTCATCTAAAGCTTCAGTCTGGACTTGCTATGCTGCTGTAGCCAATGGGCAGTCAACAAAGCCACAAAATTGAAACCAACAAATGGAAACTCTAACTTGGTGCTGATGCTGGCAAGCAGAAGGGGAAATGGCATACTCCAACTTTAAAGAACAAGCCCAGTAACATGGCAACATCGAGAACACTTGGACACCTGGTGTTGATGTTTAAAGAGATTCTGAATTACATGAATATGGCAAATAATACAGGCAGATGGAGGATTCCTATGAGCTTACTGAGAAAGACTGGATTAACAAACAAACAAAGCCAGCTTCACAAGATGGGCTTGGATAAAGTAAGGTCAGGTTAGTATAACAGTATGATCAACTGATGGTTTAGAATTATATTTAGAGTATCGGTGTAATTTGGTTCATTAGATCTCCGGGATTCAGATATCAAAATAATAATTTACTTTGAAACATAAAGCCCCACTCATAAATAACAGGGAAAGGTATCCAAGTTCATCTGGACTGGTATCTGCAAAAGTTCATGGCATAGTTAGTCTCAAAGGTGCTACTTCCATTTTACATTTTCACTGTCATTTTCCAACCTATGGAACACTGAGTAGTCTATTTCCATTAGGTACAGTCCAACCCCTTTATGCACAGATTCAATATACATGTTTCAATTATCCACACTGCAATAAAATATTCCACTCCCAGATGTTTTTTGGGCCTCTCTAGGGCATCCTGTCTCATTTTATAGTAAAAAGAGAGAGTTTGCTATTACTAATGGTTTCATGTACAAGGGCTGAATGAAAACTAAGGCCTCCACCTTCATAACTCCTCAACAAATGGCAGTACTGGTATGTGGCAGGTATTGGCTTGTTCAGTAGACTCTCCTCTACAGTTCCATTTTGGCAGGAAGCCTTAGCATTGAATGGTTGTGTTGTTAAAGTGTGAAGTATGGAACCCCACGCAGACAGTCGGTCAATGCGACTTAAGCAACATGCAGTCATTGAATTCTTGACATCAGAAGGTGTTACTCCAAAGGAGATTCATCAGAGAATGCAAGCTGTTTATGGTGATTGTGTTGATGTGAGTACTATGTGCCATTGGGCAAGTAAGTTTAAAGATGTTGAGGTGGAAACATCTGACTTGCATGACAAACAAAGAGTTGGACATCCTGTGACAGCAACCACCAAGTTTCCCAAACAAAAGGTTGACAGATTGATCCTGGATGATCGTATCGCTCAGAGAGAAATTTCAAGCATAATCAGCATTTCACAAGACCGTGTGGGTCACATTATTGCTTTGCTTGGCTATCGGAAGATCTTTGCACCATGGGTACCCATTATGCTGATGCCTGAAATGAAAGTGCACAGACTTGAAATTTGCCAGGAACTGCTCTCGCATTACTGTCATTGTTTATTGCTTTTTTGTTTATGAGCTTTATTTTAATTGTTTTTATTGTTGTTGTTATTGCTTGTATTGATGTATTATGGGCTCGACCTCATGTAAGCCGCACCAAGTCCCTTGGGGAGATAGTAGCGGAGTACAAATAAAGATTATTATTATTATTATTATTATTATTATTATTAGAATGAAGGTGACACCTTTCTCCATTCAATTATGACAGGAGACGAAACATGGGTACACCATTATAACCTGGAGATTAAGCATCAGTCTATGGAATATTGACACAAAGACTCACCCCAGAAAAAGAAATTCAAGACACAGCCCTCAGCTGGAAAAATCATGGCAACAGTGTTCTGGGATGCAGATGGTGTTATCCATGTTGATTTCCTTGAATGTGGAACAACAATAAATTCAGAGTGTTTATTTATTATTTATTTATTTATTTGCTTCACTTTTATACCGCATATTTCAGCCCTTGACAGGCGACTCAATGCGGTTTACAGTGCAATTAAAAACACGGCAATACAACAACCGGGACGACAACGTCGCTCCACAACAATTAACATAGACAGACAAATCGACAAACAACATATATAGCGCCTCCGTTAAAGTCAGATCCATTCTCATAGTCATTGTGCCATTCCTATGTTCAGTTACCGTCTTCCTTAGTTAGTTGCATTGGTTAGCCGAACGCTTGTTCGTAAAGCCAGGTCTTGACCATTCTCCGAAACGCCAGCAACGAAGGTGCCTGTCTGATGTCAGCTGGCAAGGTATTCCATAGCCGAGGGGCCACCACTGAGAAGGCCCTGTCTCTCGTCCCCGCCAAGCGTACCTGTGACGCAGGCGGGATCGAGAGCAGGGCCTCCCCAGATGATCTTAATGTTCTAGTCGGTTCGTAGGCGGAAATGCGTTCGGAGAGGTAAGCGGGGCCAGAACCGTTTAGGGCTTTATAGGCTAAGGCCAGCACCTTGAATTGAGCCCGGTAGCGGATTGGCAGCCAGTGGAGCTGGCTCAACAGAGGAGTGGTGTGCTCCCTGAGTGCCGCTCCAGTTAGCAACCTGGCTGCCGAGCGCTGGACCATCTGAAGCTTCCGGGCTGTCTTCAAGGGCAACCCCACGTAGAGCGCGTTGCAGTAATCAATCCGGGATGTGACCAGAGCGTGGACCACCGTGGCCAAGTCCGACTTCCCAAGGTACGGGCGCAGCTGGCGCACAAGTTTGAGTTGTGCAAATGCTCCCCTGGACACCGCCGAAACCTGGGGTTCCAAGCTTAGCGAGGAGTCCAGGATCACACCCAAGCTGCGAACCTGCGTCTTCAGGGGGAGTGTAACCCCGTCCAACACAGGCTGTAACCCTATACCCTGTTCGGCCTTCCGACTGACCAGGAGTGCCTCTGTCTTATCTGGATTCAATTTCAATTTGTTCGCCCTCATCCAGTCCGATACAGCGGCCAAGCAACGGTTCAGGACCTGAACAGCCTCCTTAGTAGTAGGTGGGAAGGAGTGACAGAGTTGGACGTCATCTGCGTACAGATAACACCGCACCCCGAAACTCCGGATGATCTCTCCCAACGGCTTCATGTAGATGTTAAATAACATGGGGGACAATATTGTTATATCACAACACTGCAAACTTTGAAACAACAGCTAACAAGAGTCCAAAAGGAAAAGGGAAATGTTTTCCTGCAGCATGACAATGCCAGACCACAAACTTCACATGCCACCACAGCAGAACTTCAGATCTCACCACTGTATGGCATCCTCCATACAGTCCAGATTTAGCACTGCCTAACTTCCATCTGTTCCTGATAATGAAAGAAGATCTCCAAGGACATCACTATGCTTCTAATGAAGACGTTGAGAGAACTGTGAGACACTGGTTGCGGAAACAAAGTGTCTATTTCTTTCGTAACGGCTCCAGTAAACTTGTTCATCGTTGGCAGAAATGTATCCAAGTGTCTGGTGATTATGTGGAAAAGTGAATAGTGGTAGATAAAGAGCACATTCTAAGGATTATTTCTGCATTTGATTTATTAAAATATTCCCATTCAAACCCAAGTAACAAAGGTGGAGGCATTACTTTTCATTCAACCCTCGTATCTATCTGGGCATGTGTGTGTGTCTTGGAATATATCCTCAAAAGTTTCACCATAATGCATCATGATCAGTCATGAATGGACCTGAACTTTTGAGAACTATTCTTTGGATTTGACGCTGCAATGAAAATAGATTGAAGTCAGCACAGATTTTATAGTATCTATCTATCATAATCTTCTCAAAAAGAATTCAGAGATATCTGAGGAAACAGTTTGTATATTGCTGGTCTTAATGTCTCCTGTTTAGATGAGGGGTGGGATGGGGGAAGAGAGATTGAGGTAAATATATCTGATTGTTTGGCTTGAAAGAAAAAAGAAAGTTGCAATTATATTATCTGGCCTAAATCTAGCTACTACTGACTAGAATAGTACCTTTGAATCAGTGTGATTGCAATGAATGTTGGTTTAAAATTTAGCAATTGGTTTGATGGGTCTAATCTAATTGATAGCATCAATTGTATTTTTCCTTAGATTTGTTGATTAAATCAACAATATTTTGCTTGGATTTCTACAAAATGCCAAATTATCAAGCATTGCTAAAAGCTTTGCTTTTACATAGAGGTTTTGCAATTCAGAGTTAAGAAGAAAATATTGTACCTCTTTAAGAAAGCCCACTACTAAGTGTTTAAATAGTAGGGCCTTGGTGATTCCACAGGTAAGGTTTTTTCAGAGTGAATTTAACTTTGTTATTACTACCTACATAATCTCTGTCTGAAAAATTCATACATTATAGAAGTAGCACAAGAGCCTTTTCAATGGACCAGTCAGAACAAATATTTTATGACCCTGTTCATTGCTTCCAAGAAGTTAATGTGTGTCTCTGGCAATAATTTGCTTCACTGCAGAGTTCTGGTAGAGGATTAATTGAGGCTAAATGGTGTAACAAAGCATGAGTAACAAAAGCTGACATAACATGTCCATATATTAGTGGTCAACTGGTGGCTTGTTTTGGTTTTTTAATGAAGTGAGCTTGTTCTCTAGATTTCTTTTATTTAAGCAGATTTGCTGATGTTGAAATCAGGTATGAAGCATTTGTTATACCTAGTATGAACAAAATAATAGAAAATCTTTATAACTGAGCAGCTGATCTTGATACAATTTATTACCTGACAACAATAAGGCATTGGGGTGCAGTAGGCTTGAGGAATTAGATGTTTAAATCCTAACTACAATGATTCAGCATTGCAGCCCAGAGATTTCTGCCCATTAAATTTTCATTCAATCCCCAAATTTCTAGCATTGAGGAATGAAACATAGAAATTTCTTCACACCTGGAAATTTTATATGTGCTCTGTTTGGATTATTACGTTTCAGCAGAATTTAGTCTGGTCCAATGCTAAAGACACAATAACTTTGCACAAAGACAAGAGGAAAAAAAGAAAACTTTACTCTTGTCAGCAAAGGCAAAACATAAATTTGCAGTGATGCATACATAACAAACAGTGCAATAACCTTACATAGTCCCTGTAAGAAATGCAGAATGCAAAGAGCATGGCTTCATCATCTTCCTTCAAATGAGTAGCACAAAATGCAGTGAGCATAAGTTCCTCAGAGCAAAAGCTGAACTATATTCTAAAACAGAGACACCACTGGGTGTGGCTCAAACTTACTAGCTGACCTAGATTAGCAGCTGCACATAAGGATTAATTTACTAGCTGACCTAGATTAGCAGCCGCACATAAGGATTAACAGCATAAGGTTTTCACACACACACACACACACACACACACACACACTTGGTGTTGATCTTTTTACAACTTACTGTAACATGAATTACCCTTGATAACTGCCAATTCATCTACTTTGGTGCTTAAACTGCATTGCTTACATGAAGGTTGAAGCAGTGGCAACACTAGACATAGGGTCACTGAAGGAAAACGTCATTGGGGAAAAGAGCATTCTTATTTCAGGGGCACCACACCAAATAGCTCCACCTCTGATTCTCACTTTTAAAAAATCTCAGATACATTGCCTTGGAGAAAATGGCTGCATCAGTGAGACAGCATAGAATATTTCATTAAATTCATATATGGAATCATATCAAGGTTTTTGTTTTGTTTTGCTTAATGGAGGCAATGTTTGATCATCAAACACAACTCTACATAGGCCCTACAGGGGAATAAGCACAAACTGTAGTAAATGAAATAGGGACCATGAAGAAGTCAGTGGAGGGGGTGAGTTTTCCTTCTGGGTTTTATTGTATCCACCCCAAGAATGAGATGCATGAGACAGAAAGATGCACTTTAACCAGCATTATGTAAGTGACAGCTAGCCCTTTTTACTTGCTCCTAGTTGCCACTAAATATCCCAAGGGATACATATTACTAAGGGATGGGTGGGAGTTTTTAAAACTCTTTCTCCATCAACTGTTTGTTCTTGATGTTATTGTTTGATGTTGTTGTTTTCACTTACCTTAGACTGATATGGGGAGAATTTGTGAGAAATGGGAATGATCAAAATGGTTATAAACTTCTTAGTCAGGGTAGCAGGGTAGTTTGCGTTTGCGACCTTCAACGTTAGTGAACCCAGAAGTACTTTTATGGCCAAAGGGAATTATCCCGACCTATTCTTGGATATCTATGGATAGAGAAAGAATCCCCAGTGAAGATTTCTCCAGGCAAACACTTGAAGTCAAAAGTTGTGGATCAAGGAAAACATAGCCAAGTAGGAGAAAACTTGGTACCACCAAGGAGTGGTATGTTCTCACTCATCATTCTCAGATGAAGAGAAGGTCATCTATCAGTTCCTGGTCTTCTTTATTTCTATATAGTTGGTTCTCTGAACTACATATCTGTTGCTGTTGTTAGTAATTAAGTAAAATTGTGGTTGTTACTATATATTTTTTTCCAGGTGAGGGTTAAAATGATATGCAGGGTAGAGTTGATCCACCAAAAATGTAGAACATGAGCTATCTGTTTATCATTAAATTAAGAGTCAAATAGGTTGAAACTCACAATTCTATATACATGCCAAGTATATAGACCTATTTTACTTCCTACTGTGCAAGATTCTATACATTTCTTAAAGCAGAGAGTAGCAAAGAAGGCTGTTAAGTCAGGCAATATCCAAATACAGAATGACTGAAAGGTACATTGGAGAGCCCATTTTGATCACATTACATTTTATTGCATGGCACAATCTTAAAAGCAGTTACAGGAATTTTCATTTGGCAAAGCTACAAAGCTGTATTTCTTTTAATTGACTAAGTTGTTTCCTATTACTTGTTGGACTCTCCTGACAACAATAAATTCCACAATGCTTCCTAAAATTCAAACCAACTAATTCAAAGATGGAGCATTATATCAATAATAGATAACATAGAAATCAGACTGAATAGCTGAGATGCAGTTAGTACATTTAGATGCCAGTTACAGTACTTATTGTCACACTTAATGAAATGGATAGTAAGGTGCTCCTATTTCCACAAAGACTTGAGTATGTAAGGAAAGCTCTATAATAGGCTTGTACTTTTATTCATGTAAGTAAGACCAATTTTATCCTTCCTTGCAAGAAAAATAATAAAAAATGTTCCAAACTTACAATCTGCAGCAAAAATCTCCCTTGAACTTTTCCTTTTGAAAATGACACACTGGTAAATTATAGTCCAATGAATTGACACATAATAATAGATCCAGAGACTTCTGTTTCAGAGCCTGTATTCTTCAACTGTTGAATTGATAGAACTGTTTACTGTCATTACATACATCATTCATATTTTCAAATAATTTCAGATTCAGATTCATGCAGCAAACTGTGGCTTTGACATCTCTACTTCAGGTAACATATCAGGACAAAATATTAGACTTACTAATGTGACTCTATAGTAAAAATGCTATAGTCATCGTTCTCCTGAGGAGGCTATATGACGGGTAAGAAATTATGGTATTTGAGGTTCATACTAGATCAAGCTGGGGAAAAATGGATTGCTTGCTTTCTAGAGACACTTTATAACTAGGTAGACACTTTATAACTAGGCTTGCTAGCTAGAGACACTTTATAGCTAGGGAGGTTTACAATGTTCCTAAAGCAAGTAGTTGGAGGGTCCCTTGCTTTTGGTTGCCCTTCTGTCCTGATTTGCCCTTCAAGAACAGCCTTAATACAACATTGAAAGTGAAAGAAAAATGCTTTACTTCAGCAAACACACACACACAAAAACAGCAACTGCAGTTGAAAAATGCAAAAGAAAGCAAGGAAGTCTTAATGCAGACACAAAATTCAAGTCTCTGATAAAGTCCAAAAGAAACAGCAGTCTTACATCATTCAACAGGCAATGACCACTAAATCCTTAGAAGTAGACTCGAAGCAGGTACAATTTGAGCGAAGACATCATCATCAGAGTCGTTTGTTACCAGCGAAAGCTAACTGCTCCTGTTTCTGATTTATAGCCCTGAATTCCTCACACAGGAGATGTTAGGGCAGCTCCCAATTTCCTTGGCATTTCTTGCAGCTATTCTAGCTGAATGCTGTCAGTGCTCTGTTTCCTTTCACCTTTCCAGGAATGTGGGCACTTGCAAGACCTCATTGTCTGATTCCAATTCCCCTTCTGATTCCTGAACATTTTCCTGCTTCTCTTCCACTTCTGAAGATGACTTCTTCTTCTGGTGAACAAAACACCTTCTGGTGAACAAAACACACTAACACCTTCTTCCGGTGAACAAAAATATTTTTAGTTTTATATACATTTTAGAATTACTATTTCTAAACAAAAGAGGGCTTTTTCATATTGTGCAATACGAATTTTATAGTTTACACACACACACACATTTTAAATTGTTTTCACAATTTTATTACCATATTTTCTGGTGTATAAGATGACATTTTAACCCTGGAAAATCCTTTCAGAAGTCAGGGGTCATCTTATATGCTGGATAAAAATAATGGAGGCTCTGAAATGCCAGGCAAGGGAGGCAGGCAGCTGCCCTCCTGCTGAAGCAGGGTGCCCGAAGCAGCTTGCTGTTGCATCTCTCTGGCGCTGCTTTGCTCAAATCTTCCAGGTGGTTTCTCCTCCACACCACCACACAAGTCTTCCAGGTGGCTTCTCCTTCTTCTCCATACAGCCAAGGTGGGCATGGAGTGGAGGAGCCCCTCCAGCACCACTTGGCTCCTACTGCAAGACTTCAGCCTCTCCAAGGGGCTCCTCCATGCTATGCTCACCTTGGCTGGCATGGAGGAGAAGAAACCACCTGGAAGACTTGAGCCAAGCAGTGCCAGAGAGATGCAGCAGCAGCAGCTACTGTGAACACCCTGCTTCAGCGGGATAGAAAATCAGCTTTAAAATATTCCCTCTTTTCCCCTGCTGGCCCTGCCCTCTAACTTCTCCAGCAGTGTCAGGGGGAAACAGGGCAGCATTTCTTCCTGCCAAAATGTCAAAGATGCTCCACACACACACAGCCTTGTGCCCAACCCCAGTATTTCACTTTATTCTTTAACTAAAACAAAAAAAAACAAACAGCAAGCTACCGTAGGCTTTTGCAGCAGTAGCAAGAATAGCAGGCATTGTCCCTTATTTTACAAACACTGATCCACTGGGAAAAAAAACTTTTTTCAAAATTACTGAGATCTAGTTTTCTGAGGGTGAGCTCACACAAGGGACAGAGTTTCTGTAGTGTATCATGAGGAGGCCAACCAAACATGGTTGAACTTCTATTTAGGTGACACTGGCTCATTTTGCCAGCTAAAAGATTGTTCTTCAAATTAGTATTGTTGTTATTTAACTGTTTCTGGAAATGCTGTGATGTGGAGTGCACAACAAGGCATCACACAGAGAGATACGAGAGTTGAGAGAGATGTAGTCTTCAAATGTGATGTGCTGAGCAGCACTAGCAGAGCAGTAGTGAGGGGCCACAGGCCAAGTTATTCTAGTGAAGCTCAACAATTACTTTTCTTTTATTAATAATTAATGGGATAAAAACAGCAGGCTGAAAATCCACAGAGAGAAATATATCAGAAGTAGAAGTAGTGGCTAGCCAAGGAAACAAAATATAGTAGTAGGTGGGGGAGGTAAAGTAAGTAGTTTGGAGGGTTTTCGTTTGGGTTAAATGTTATTACAATAATATAATTATCTTTAAAAAGCCTTTTTAGGAATAAGGAGAGAGAGAAATAAGGGTGACCCTGACTAAAGCTCTCTGAGCCACCTAAATATTTTAAAAATATTTTAAAAGTAAAAAAAAAGAGAAGAAAAGAAAAATCAGAGCAGTGAGCAAAGAGATGCTTTTTCCCTGCAAACCCCTCACGCCGGCAGCAATGTGCAACCCAGCCCACCCATTCCAAACTCCCAGTTCCATTAAATAAAAAAAAAGAATTAAATAAAAAGCAGAAAGAATTTTAAAAGATGCCAGTTTCCAAGCTAATGCAAAAATAAATCTAGCCCAGAAGAGCTGAGCAGTGACTAGGCAATTGGCAAGCAGGCACAGGAGGGAGCAGCATCAGATGAGCATGACACAAATGAGCGCTTTGGGATAGTCACCCCAACAGATAGAATGAGAAATTTGTGCCCATGTGACCACATTCTTCTCCTCCTATTAGCCCAACAAGCAGGGCTCAGAGGGAAATAGCACACAGCATTTCTCCTAGGGCCACATGAAGAGCACCACGTGGCCCAAAAAGCAGGTGACTAAATTAACACTTTATTTCATTTTGAGGTTATTTTCATACTTGGGGGGGGGGGGGAGAACTGTTTTGTGTCCTATGAATGAAACGAGAAAAACGGGTTCTGCATGCAGGTCTATTAATCAGCAAGTCTCTTTCGTCCTTCTTCCAAACTTAGTGATGGCTTTCTTTCTCCCTTCCATCTCCTTTCCTTCTTTGATGTGATGGTCTTCTCTCTACACACTACTGTACTCTACTCTGCCTGGCTGGCTGAGCTCTCACTGTCCTTCCTTGATCTTTCCAGAGTGTGAATAGAGCTTTTTCTGGTGCACTCTATAATTTAAAGGGAAAATGGCAGCTACTCCACCTCTCCCTCCCTCTGCCATCAGCCATGATTGGCTGAGAGGCATGTCAACAGGTTTGGCTCCACCTCTCAGCATGACTTGGTTTCCCTGTGAATTTTAACTGCATCGCAGGGACTTCCAAAGGAATCAAAACTTAAGAATCAAAGACATTAAAAGTTTCAAATTTTTAATGTTGGTGTGCACTGTGCAGGCACACAAGAATACGCATCGTCAGTGTGAAACATACGAAATAGATCCAAATTACAAAGACTTTCAATTTATTTGCACACCTCTACTCTTTACCTACAGAGGTCAGCTCCTTCTTGACTCAAAAGATTGGCTGTATTTTTATTTCCCTTTCTATGCAAAGAGCTTCCTTAAGGCTTCAACCACAACAATGCAGGGATTTATGTGGACATTTATGATGTAGGGATTTATGAAAAACAATTCTGATTGCACCATTCTCCCAAGCTCTCTGATTGTAGCTTCCACTTCACTTTCTAAAATTATAGGTTCACCTTCAAATTGTTATTTCTTGAATGAATCTACCAAATTGTCATCTCTTTTGTATACCTATTCGGAGTATTATTTCCACTATTATTATTTTTATGTTTGCTTGCTCATGTAATGAGTTTCACTGCTGCTCATAGACCATCCTTACTCTTTCCATTTGATTTCTCAAATCTGGTGGAAGAAGCCTCTTCTTTTTCCTTTTTCTTGTCATCTTCTATTTCTCTGCATTGAGTTATGAATGCATCACTAGGGACCTTATAACATTTGGACATTTTCTGTTTCTGAGATTGTTTGAGAACAATTTCAAACAGGTCTCATCACGTGACATTTGCCCCATCCCATCAGAATTCCATCCGGTAATTGCTGCTGCTTTAACTTTTTTTTACAAACTGGAATCTGTGCAATTTGGTTACCAGCTTGACAGAACTCCATCACTCAGTGCAGCTGTTAGCTTTAAGACTATCAGAGTTTATAATTGTGGCAATAGTTCTACAAGCATGAATATAAATTATTATTGACTATGAAGCAGTTATGGATCTATGTTATTATCTACAACACAGTATGGAAGCTATGCTCTTTAATATATGCTGAAATTGGATCCACATAGAAGGCATGCCTTCACTTATATTGATACTCAGATCTTTGTCTCAGGCATTTTTAGGGCTCATGTGGCAAGTTTTAGTAGAAGCCATTAGTAAGAGGTTCTAGAGGAGAGGGGGAAAATCAGTTTGTTGGAAAAATACATGTGTCACATGAGTGTCCCAAATCAAGGATAATATTTGCAAGGGTTTAGAAATTATGATACTTCAAAGTCATTGTAAAGCTTTCTACATAGGTAGTGAAACATGGTAGAAAGACAACAAACTTAAGTTCTCACTATAGTTGCCTCAATCCATCCCAACCATAATTGCCACTCCATCAGTATATTTCCACAAGGCACTACAAGTGAAAGCAAAAATGCTAACTGATTTCTATCTTCTTTCAGATGTTTTATCTACTGGAGGGGGAGATGGGGAGGGGGAGATGGTATTAGTTACCATGTTGTGGGGCCAAGTAGTAAATTGTGTGAATTAGAATGAATTTTACAGGGTTGACTAACGATGACACAAAATTATTGGAGACTGTTTTGGTGTGAGCATCTTCCTATGACATTCCTAGGGGGAAGGATTCATTGCCTTGATAAAAAGTCAAATAGTTTCCCCACTGCAAATTACAATTTTGCTCATTAACAGCTTTTCTGTGATGCATCCCACCTACCACTTAAGAAATAGAGTACAGAGACTTGTAGGCATGCCCAATAATGTCCTAATTTTATATAGTAAAGTAATATAATTTAAACAAAGACATACAACAGAAAAATGTAAAAATCCAGAATTTTTGAGCAACCTTGTCATTCTAGTAGGAGTAAAGGAACCTGGGGAATCTGCTTTTGCGTGTCATTTTGTTTATGGTATAAGAAACCAAATGGTCTGCTGAAAAATTGGATGAATTCCAGTTGAACAGCCACTATTCAAATTAATAGTGACAGCTCATCTTGAAAAAAGTGGTTATTTTCAAATGATTGATATGAACTCAAAGGGGTGTGAAGAACTACAGTATTCATATTGCTCAGGAGCTGTTGACAGTTTGGCATTTCTCTAATGCAGATTAGAAACAAGACAGAACATTGCATTTTGTATTCCCATTAAGTGTAGAAGCAATTTTAAATGATTTTATTCACACCATACACAGTGCCAAAAATCTCAAAATCAAACAAGCACTCTTTCCATTACACTAGTTGAATTGATCTTTCTTTGAGTATAAATAAATGAGACAGAAATGTATTTCCCGGCAACAAAAAGATTTTGAATGCAGTGCAGCTAAAGTAAGCCATACTTTAGTCTAGATCATTGTAATCATAGGCACTCTTCTTTAACTGGCATATATTGATGATATATTTATTATCTGGAATCATAAACAAGATATCCTGATCAAGTCATTAGGGTGACATTTTACATAGCCATGCTCTGAAAGGCAATCCAAAAACACAGGCAGTTACATTGTTGATTGATGCTAGCATATCAAAAACAGGTTTGAATGGTCCATCCCAACATGTACTGGGCTTCAAAACAAGCTGATTTATAGCAATATATTGTTAGGAAAATCCAACTCTTCCCCTTTCCATCACTACTCAGAGAATCATAGCCTAGAAGGAATAGGAATAGGAGGTATGTGGATGATGCCATCATCTCTGCTATTCAAAGGTCTTGTGTACCAATCCTTAAATTCTTCATTGAATTGTACCAATAATATTGCAGCTACAGCATGAAGGCCACTTTAAGATCTGATTTTGGGATGTATTCTAGCTTCCTGGATAGGATCACTGATCTTTTTACAGCCATACCCACTTGTTTTAATCCAAACTGAAATCATAGAATCATTGAGTTGGAAGAGACCTCATAGGTCATCCATTCCCTGCCAAGAAGCGGGAAATTTGCATTCAAAGCACCTCCAACAGATGACCATCCAACCTCTGTTTTGAAAGACCTCCAATGAAGAAGCTCCAGGCAGAGAGTTCCACTGCTCAACAGTTCAATTTCTCACCATTAGGAACTTCTTCCTAATGTTCAGGTGGAATCTTTTTTCCTTTAGTTTGAAGCCATTGCTCTGCAACTTAGTCTCCGGGGCAGCAGAAAAACAAGCTTGTTCCATCCTCCCTATGACTTCCTGCTTAGAAACACAATTATGTAGTCACATTGGTGCAAAGAGGTATTTTTATCAAGTACACATATTTTTTTGTAATGGCTTATGTCTGATCACTTGATTACAGTAGCAAGGAAATATATCCAAAGGTTCACATTCAATTACTAGATTAAAAACAAAATTAAAAGATAATATCATCTTTTCTGAATGCTGATACAAACAATGGAGCAGCTTTTCCATGACAGGTATGATCCAGTAACCTAGGTGACCACCCCATAAAACTACCTCCATCCCTAATTCTACTGTGCTCTCAAGTTGGAGATCAAAGCATACATTTTAGAAACACAATTATCCTATATAGATTCACCCTGTAATGTCTATTGAACCATACTCACTACATAGTTAAATAATGAGAAAAATGTAGATGGCTTATTATCTTATGTGTAAACACCACTTCAGGCCTATTGAAATGGGGCTATAGTAGTGTTAGCAATGCTGATTGTCTTTTGATCCTGATTCTATTAGCCAGATCTATTTATTTGTTACTAGGTTTGTGCACAGATTTGGTTTGCTTGGTTCCCTTCAGCCAATCTGGCTTGTTCAGTTTACCATAATAGTAGGAGATCAGGCGCCATGTTTTTTTCATCCAGAATGGGCCATGTAGCAGCCGATCATAGCTCCTCCTTCCCTATTCGGCACCACACGGCGTGAAGAGGTTGTCGTGTGCTGCTTGCATGGGATTTCCCTGTGAGCCCTGCCTGTTGGACCAATCAGAATAGAAGAACGCTGTAACATGTTTTACACAAGCTGTGTCGGCAAGTGTCTTCATTGCTCTTAGTTGCATCCTGGCTCTCAAGAGGTGTTTTAGTCCAATTGCTTTGCCACTTGCTCTCAGCTTTATTTTTTTGGTTTGGCTTGGCCTCTCTCTAGCATTGAATCTTTTTGATTTTCCTTGATTTTCCTTGATTTTCTTGATTCTTATTATTTAGTGGGACTGGGAGTTCGGAAAGTGCAGGATGGTTGGGCGGGGTGCACGTGCACATTTGGGGACCTACTCTGAAACGCTAAAATTTACAATAATATGCTCCAGTAACATGTTTTTCTCTCAAACATGGCTAGATTTCCCACAATACATTTTGAAAATGTTTTTTCCCCCCAATGGGTCATACAGGAGGTTTTTTTTTTTCCTAATAAGGGGACAGTGCTTGCTTGCTGCTGCAGGCCTCTTCCAGTATGTTTTGTGAAAACAAGAAATTCAAAAGCTTTGAAAGACGATGATTGCTGTTGTTTCTTTATTAGTAAAGAAGAAAGTGTAATAGTAAGGCACTGGGCTGTGTGATATGGAAGTGTATATTTGATATTTGGCAGGAGGGAATGGTACTTCCTTAGGCGATCCCTCATTGGCCGAGTAGGATAATCTTCCAGGATCAGTATTCTGGTGGGTCCGTAGGTGACTGTGGAGCCCTATTCTTGATCTGCATCTTCTCCCACACTGAGGGCATTGGTTTCCAGGTGGAAGGCAGTTTCGGTTGGGGTTGGCTTGATGCGCCTTCCTCTTGGCATGTTTCTTCCACCCTCCATTCATGCCTCTTCAAATTCTGCAGCACTGCTGGTTACAGCTAACCTCCAGCTGGAGCACTCAAGAGCCAGGGCTTCCCAGTGTCTATGCCAGAGTTTATAAGTTGGCTTTGAGCCCTTCTTTAAATCTCTTTTCCTGTCCACCAACATTCCATTTTCTATTCTTGAGTTCGGAGTAGAGCAACTGCACTCGCAGAGCTCAGGCGGTGTTGTATTTCAGTGTCAATGTTGACTTTGGTGGAGAGGTGGCTGCCAAGGTAGCAGAAATGGTCAACATTTTCTAATGTGACACCATTAAGCTGTATCTCTGGCATTGGAAAGGGATTGGCTGGTGACTGCTGGAACAGCACTTTTCTTTTCTCGATATTCAATGACAGGCCGAGCTTCTCGTAAGCTTCTGCGAAGGTGTTTAGAGTGGCTTGTAGATCTTCTTCTGAATGCGCACAGACGGAATTGTCATCAGCATACTGGAGTTCTATAACAGATGTTTTTGTTACCTTGGTTTTGGCTTTCAATCTGCTGAAAGCTTGCCATCTGTCCAATAGATGATTTCCACTCTGGTGGGAAGCTTCCCATCAACAAGATGAAGTATCCCCCGGCCCCTTTGATGGACGGAAGGAATGGTCCCTTGCTGCTGATCCTGGAGAAGTTACAAGGTGGGGACAGCAGAGAGATACCTTTTGGGGATTTTTTAAAGGAGATTTTATTTCTAAAAAGAAAAGAAATTCCCAAAAATCAGGGAATGACTCAAATGTTGTGAAACTTGGTAGGCTAACTGTGGTAGATGTGTCTTCCAAGTGTGGTCATTTTCATCCTAATAGCCCTAAAAATGAAAGGAAAGCCTGGGAAACCCTCCATTGCTGCCAATTGTAGGCTCTAACTGCATTTTTCAGCTGTGGACTGAAAATGGCTACTTGGCTACCCACCTGTTACTGGGAGGCACTTGAAAACGGATAAGGGGGGCTACTGAAATTCATCCAGCAGAAATGGATCGAGGTTCAAATGAAATGCACAAGTCTACTTGTTACCCAAGCTGTTACATCTAGTATCCAATCTAGTGAACGTTTTTTTCCATCTTGACCTGTGGATGTTTTTCATTCAAGATATGGCAATAATGGTTGGACAGGGGGGGAGATAACATATGAGTAAAGGAGTTTTCGCTGGAGATCTAAGAATTCCTTTGTAGAGCTATTTGCTGTAGCAGTGTGTCATTGTAGTCATGATAACCCCAGTATTGTAGATGCATTTGGGGGTTATAGTCAAGTATTTCTTTTTTGCCTTTTATAAACATGTTAGTTCTTTATTGCTCTATTAAACTCTTATGTAGAGTATTGGAATGCTATTATAATGAATACAAAAGGAAAAAAAGAAAGAGGGAGACATAGACTTAGTTCTGCTTTGCTATTGGAGCAGAGGCATGCAGAAGCTCAGCATAAGGACTTATTCACATGGATTGTACCAAGGCTGGTGCAATATATTTTGCAGTGCATGGCAAAGGGCAAGATGTCACATTCTATTCCATGTACAGATGCAAACTAGATGAATAGTTAAATCCTATTGCATCAAGGGCAGCAAGTTATTTGTGCCATACCTAGTTCTATATAGTTATAGTCCCAGGAACAATGAAGGAACTCAGGAGAAATGTTTGTGGGGCTACTACAGATAACTCCCAACAAGCTTCTGCAACTTGAAATAGTTACCTAATGGGATATCTGGCCATTGGCATAATATGAAATGAAAGTTGTGCAATTCAATTTGTACTCTGAAATTTCTGTAAGCATAGCCTTTGGAAGAATTGCTGGGTTGGAAGATGGTAGGTGTACACAAACCTTGCACTGAGGCCTGTAGCGATGGGGGGTTTTAGGGGTTCAACCCCCCCCCCCCGAAATGTTTCAGATTTTAAAAAAATCTGGTTTACTTATGAATTTTAACTGGTTAACCAAACCCCCATGCTAAGTCTATGAGACGCAAAAAATTAAGAGTCCCTCCAGAACTGCAAGCACTATTTCAAGCAAATATTGACAAATTATTATTATTATTATTATTATTATTATTATCATCATCATCATCATCATCTGTATTTGTAAACCGCCTTTCTCAGCCTATCGGTGACTCAAGGCGGTTTCCAACAAAACAGTATACATAGTATCATAATACAATTTAAAAACATTAAAATTACATAAATCACAACAGCAATAAAAACAACATCATTGGCGTCTCCTTCTTGTCAAGCATTGTCCAATTACATCGTCAGTTATCCATTCCTATATCAGTTATCTGTATCCGTTACTCTGTGTTTGTGAACGCTTGCTCAAACAGCGATGTTTTGAGTTGCTTCCGAAACATTAAGAGGGAGGGAGCAGATCTGATCTCGCTGGGGAGGGTGTTTCATAGCCGGGGAGCCACCGCTGAAAAGGCCCTGTCTCTAGTCCCCACCAAACGTACCTGTGACGAAGGCGGGGCCGAGACGATCTCAAGGTCCTAGATGGTTCATAAGGGAAGATACGTTCGTACAGGTAAGTTAGGCCAGAACCGTTTAGGGCTTTATAGGCTAGAACCAGCACTTTAAATTTATTCACACTGTCATTACTTGCAGTAATAGCTGATGTAGTGAAGCAACCAAGTAGGGAGGGGTGTTGAATGCTCTCATTAAGGAGGCCAGACTTGGTGGAGGTGGTTGACAGGGGTGGAGCTGCAGGCTAGTGAAGGCTGCTCTGCCCCCTGCTGTGCTCTTTGCTTCAGCGTGAGCTAGGAGACAGGTTTCAACCCCCCCCCCCGGTGAAATTTTCAACCCCCTCCCCCAAAAAAATTTCAACCCCTTCCAAAAAAGTTTTCTGGCTACGGCCCTGCTTGCATTCTTTTTATGTTATATCAGGTATGCTATGGAACATGCCAATCGCAAATGACAAGATCAGAGGTGGAGGAAGACATCCTATGCAAATATGCTTGCAGATACTCTTGATTGTGGTAGGCCTGAATCATATTACTTTTAACAGATATTGGAATTACATCTCAACTGTATAATATCTGAGTCATTCAGAAAAAATGTTACAAAGTTTTCACAACTGCTAATGAGAATCCCGATCAGGCTTTCAGAAAAGAACAACCATGAGATTCTGTACTGAGGCTCATTCAAATTATCCAAATATAGCACTATATCCCACTTTAATTTCTATAGCAACATCTTATGGAACTCTGGGGCTTATAGCTTGTTGAGGCTCTAGAGATCTCTGACTGAGAATTCTGAATGTCCCTTCCTAAACTGGGCCATTATATTCTTCTCTTTTTTTATTCTTTCTTACTTGAGTGTTCGATCATCATTGGGCTGAGGTTTGGGGGGCAAAGATATACAGGTACATTGTTGTGCCTTTAGGCCAAGAGCCTACCTAACCTCAAGCAATTACATATTGGATTTACTACACCCTGCTGTTGCACTTGCCTATTTTTGTATTGTACCATGAGGAAAGCAGAACAGCTTTTTTTTTTTACGATATCAGGAATCAAGTAGTACATTGAAGGGGCTGCTGAATAAACAACACACTGTGGAATACGTACAATTATAAGTGAAATTCTAACAGATGGGAAACTTCACTAATGTAACCATGAACTAAACATGCCTATTGTACATTGTACTGCAGTATGCTGATGACAACATCGTCTGTGCGCATTGAAAAGAAGGTCTACAAGCCACTCTAAACACCTTTGCAGAAGCTTACAAGAAGCTCGGCCTGTCATTGAACATCGGGAAAACCAAAGTGCTGTTCCAGCAGACACCAGCCAACCCCTCTCCAATGCCCGCAATACAACTTAATGGTGTAACATTAGAAATGTTTATCATTTCCGCTACCTTGGCAGCCACCTCTCCACCAAAGTCAACATTGACACTGAAATAGAACACCGCCTGAGCTCTGCAAGTGCAGCATATTTCCGAATGAAGCAGATATATCCGTAGGGATACCAAGGTGCTTGTCTATAAAGCTCTTGTCCTCCCAACCCTGCTATATGCCTGCGAAACGTGGACTGTCTACAGGCGTCACATGCAACTCCTGGAACGATTCGATCAGCGCTGCCTCCGGAAAATCCTGCAAATCTCTTGGGAAGACAGGTGGACAAATGTCAGTGTGCTGGAAGAAGCAAAGACCACCAACATCAAAGCAATGGTCCTCCACCATCAACTCCGCTGGACAGGCCACGTTGTTCGGATGCCTGACCACCGTCTCCCAAAGCAGTTGCTCTACTCCGAGCTCAAGAACAGAAAATGGAATATTGATGTACAGGAAAAGAGATTTAAAGATGGGCTCAAAGCCAACCTTAAAAACTCTGGCATAGACACTGAGAACTGGGAAGCCCTGGCCCTTGAACGCTCCAGCTGAAGGTCAGATGTGACCAGCAGTGCTGCAGAATTTGAAGTGGCACAAATGGAGGGTGAAAGAGAGAAACGTGCTAAGAGGAAGGCACATCAAGCCAACCCCGACCGAGACTGCCTCCCACCTGGAAACAAATGCCCTCACTGCGGGAGAAGATGCAGATCAAGAATAGGGCTCCACAGCCACCTACAAACCCACCCCCAGGACACTGAACTTGGAGAACCATCATCCTCAGACTACGACAGATCGCCTAAGAAGAAGATGATTGTAGAATGGCTAAAGTAGAACTACATTTCTAAGAGAATCCAAAGTTCTGCCTTAAACTTTTTATTAAAAGGGTTTTATATTTATGTAAATTTCAAAGTACTATCAGCATGCTGATACCGCACACTTCTTTTCTTCTGGCTGCATTTGGGGCATAGTCCTAGAAGGATTTACTTGGTGACTTCACCTTTCAATGAAGTGTGTCTTCTAAGTAGAGGATCTATGTGGTATAGTTGTTGATTGCTGGACAAGGCCATTGAGAGATCAAGGTTCAAATCTCTAAAAGATCACAGGTGGTCTTAAGCAGGGAAAACCCTTTTAGTCTTTGAAGATTGTAGCAACCCCCCTTTGAACAAATCCTGCCAAGAAACCCCTGCAATAGGTTCATGTTAGAATCACTGCAAGTTAAAATATTTTTTATTTGCACATTATATATACTATCACAATGCAATAACAAATTATGTACCCCCACCCCTGTTCCATCCACCCTCCCTCCCAAAATCACATTTGATAAGTTAGAATCAACCTTATGACACAGAACAACAAATCAAATTGGTATAAAAATGTACTTCACACAAAAGCATGTTTAAGACCCAGAAAAATGGTGAGGTGATGGACAAACTGTTTTTTGGTTCAGATTTTAAGCGTTTACCTCCTAAAACCAGTGATGAAAAATAGATCCCATAGTTGGTATTCATATGGAACTCCATCAACATTTTTGTCTTAGAAATATGCAGCAAATGGTATGCAAAATGAGTCAGGGAATAAAATCTGGTAAATTTGTATTTATTCACGGGTTTACATCTATCCATTTTCCAATTGTTACTAGACAATTTTATTCTGAGTAAGCTAGAAGTCATTTCATGTTTACAGTGCTAGATAAATCAATGCATGCATTCATGCACTGCCAAGGACAGTGAACAGTTTCCTTGAAATTATTTCTATGAATTCAAGCAATGTTTTTGTTCCTGTCAAAGCAAAGGGATGGTTGGATTTCTCTTACTTCTTTGGAATGCATTTTCTGTCATTATACAAAGCTTTTGAATAGATGATAGCTAGATCTCACCATTATCCATGCAGGAGTAGGTGGAACATGGTTTCCATTCTAAGTCATCACAATCAGGAGAGAACAGCCTATCGAGAACCTTACCGAACATCAAGGATATATCAGCCTTGGAGAAACTGACACCCTCAGTCTCATCAATGTCAATGCCAAAATTCTTACAAAGGTTGATAAAAGCCAGAGTAGCCAGTCTTGTGTCGGTTTTCTAAGAGACTGTGATCAGTCCAGTATTCTTTTGTGCTCCTATTCCTCTGAAGCAATGTAAATATGAGCATTGTAAGACTATTTTATAACCATTTTCTTCTGAAATCAGAACAAGTCTATCCGTTCTGCTGCTTTTGTACCCCTCCTTTGACACAATCAAATTACCCATTATGTTCAGCCTTCTAAAGATATTGGAGACAACTATTTCAGTAACTCTTTATTTGCTGTATTATAAAATTCTTTTCTAGTTTCTCCACTCTATTAAAATACAGTACATACACCTTGTCTCTACCAAGATCCCTATAGTTCCAGGTCCATGTACATTTTTTTTTTAATTTGGATCTTCAGTAACAACAATGACTAATTATTTATTTTGAGAGATGTTAGCATGGGAATGTTTGAGAAATTTGATCTGTTTTGAGGTAAAAAATACTTCAAGAGGAGATCTTGGGGTGCATATACATTGTAGAATAACTGCAGTTTGACACCATTTTAACTGTCATTGCTCAATGCTATAGGACCATGGGTGGTGTAGTTGTAAGATACCAATGAATTTTGGTATCTTTGACCTTGAAAAACTAAAACTTTCAGGATTTCATTACAGTGAGCCATGACAGTTGAAGTAATGTCAAACGGCTTCAATTCTATAGTCATAGATGCACCTATTTATTCGGTAAAGCCTTGTGGGTTGTTGATGGCCTTGTGGGTTGTTGATAGCTTTCTGATTAACAGGCCAGGATGATGGCCTGTTAATCAGAAAGATATTTGCATGTACCCAGACTTCTTAGGCTTTGCATACTGAAATAGAACAACTTACCTATGATTCAGTTAAGCATCCATATCTTAAAACTAAAATATATTTTAGCTGTATTTTCGCAAACTACCTGAAGAATTTTCTTGCTCCTAGCTGCATATCAAACTTTTCTGTACAGTCTTATCAGTCCTATTATATGTTGAAAAATTAGACAAAATGCCAGGTTGTTGCCATCACAAATACAAAAGAGAGCCCACAAGTAAACAGGAGTCATCATGGCTGAGCTTCTTAGCTTCTCTACCCCCTCCCCCCCCCCCCCCCGCCGCCGCCCAACTGTATCACAGATGTTCGTTTCTTCCATCTTATTGTTTGGTGGCTACTGAACCAAAACCAAAAGCAAGTATAATACATGCTTCTTTGCAGACAAAACGAGCAAAGCAAATTTGTTTCTTACAGGCACACACTGTCACACAGAATATTTCAGAGCTGTTACTGTGCTGTAAACATTTTAAAACAAGTGCTCACTGTGCAATCGTTGGACAAAAAAAAGGTTTTATTTTAATTTGGAGAAAAGGGAGCTAGGTTTTGGCCATCGATCTCACCATGTTTTCCCAACAATACTGTGTGTGTGTGTGTGTGTGCATGCACGTGTGTGTAGTATAGCATTTTGCAGAAAATGTGACCACAGAAACGAGAAAGTATTAAACCATGCTTTTTTCTTAGATATTTTCTTTGTTCCATAAAGATGATGACAAAGAATTCAGACCAAGTTTTTCAACTGTCTACCGTATTGACTACATCATTGCTTTCCCCCCTCATTCTTTCACATAAAGGCTTTTGTCGCAGTACAAACTGCTTCCTCTCTCATCACCCAACAGTAATGGTTGTAAGTGAATCAACCATGAGATCACACATAGGATATGAAGTGTGTGATTGGCTTAATTAGAACTCCTACTTAGGTTTAACATAGTGGAATATTAAACAATTATAATATTCTCCAGTATAATAGGACAACAATTATACAGCATAACATTATAGTTCTACACATAGTCCCATGGTAGGCCAAATGCCAGAACCCCTCTGGCCTTATTGTTTAGCCTCTGAAGCACCCCTGCATAATCATTGCATACCTCATAGTTAGTGAGCAGGACTGGAAATCTATCTGGCTATGTCCTTATAGACCAGGGGTTCCCAGCCTTGCATCCTCCGGTTTTGGACTTCAACTTCCAGAAATCCAAGCTAGCTTACCAGTTGTTAAGAACTGTGGGAGCTGAAGTCAAAAACATCTAGAGGACAAAAGGTTGGGAACCACAGATGAGAAATTATTATATCATCACTGAAAAATGTTGAGATCTTCCAGAAGTCTTACCATCTTGTCATACGGCTGCCAAAAGTGTCTCACATCACTCTGGTTTGCTGCAGGGCATGGGAAAGCCACCACCCCATACATCACATCACCAGGCTCCTCTGGCAGCTGATCCCATGAGGGGAAGAATGGTGCATGTGACTCTCCCCCCCCCCCCCAATTAAAAGTCAATGGCAACATGGGAAGCCCTACACTCTCTTTCACCCACAGAGTCGTCACAATGTTGTATGATGGGAGC
Organism: Anolis sagrei; assembly: GCF_037176765.1. Taxonomy (NCBI): domain Eukaryota; kingdom Metazoa; phylum Chordata; class Lepidosauria; order Squamata; family Anolidae; genus Anolis; species Anolis sagrei. The sequence goes on from NC_090025.1 coordinate 63,450,437, forward strand.
TGGCTGGCTCCATGGGTGTCCAGGGCTAAATCAGCATGTGCAGCTGATTTTAACCCCATGTGATGAGGCTGCAAGTGATGCTAGAATCATTTCATATCTGTCTATGGCCTACTATTCATAAGCCATGCAATAGCCATGCAGGGATAGCTCTTTATAAACTGTATGTAAGTTAGGGGGTTAGCTATTGGTTGCCTCTGCAGCAATAAAAAAAAACCCTGTGTATTCCACTTGGAAGTTGTTAGCTTAATAATGCAAGAGCAATTTCAGAACTAGGAACAGCAAAGAAATATATTTAGTTTTCATTGAGATATTGTTATTGTTGTTGTTGTTGTTATTATTATTATTATTATTATTATTATTATTATGATTATTATTTTATTGCCCCCTCTCCTCATGGCTTGAGGTATTGTACAGCACAATTAAAACACATTGCCATAAAATTCATACCATAAAATTCATACACTAAAACACATAATCACAAAATACATATTTCAAAACACATTAAAATGTATAGTGCAAGGATTTAAGTATGAGAATAATAATAATAATAATAATAATAATAATAATAATAATATAAAGAGTGATCTTGTCTTGTTGTGTTTATAATAATAATAATAATAATAATAATAATAATAATAAACATGTATTACCCCTCCTTCCATCTCACACTGGGTTTCTCACAGGAATGACCTTGGCTCCTTGCATTTCATTTTCCTCCCAACACATCTACTCATTATCCCAAGCCACAAATAATAAGCAATACCCTTCCTAGCATCACCAGCTGTATAGCTCAACCCATTATCCAGTACTAGAGAGCATATGTAAAAGCATGACAAGGAAACATGGCAGGACCTATGATCTTGATCAAATAATTTGATGTTGTATGCAAGAAATGTACACCAAAAACTTTAATTTCCTGAATCAGTTCTTACAGTTAAGTCATTCTATAGCTCATACATTATTAATATACAATAAAACCACAGTGTATAGGTAAAATGCCCTTACTGAATACATTAATCCTGCAGCCATGATAATCTACACAAATCAGTTAGTGCTTCCATGATAATTACTCAATCGTTATGTCTTAAAATTATTATCCCTTGAGTACTAATTGGGCAAAATGAATGCATCCACCTCAGTAAATTAAAAGAATGGGATACTTAGATTGTAAGAATGTCATTTTCAGACTTTCACGCTCTTATATTTTGATAGGTATCATCTGGGAACTTTTAAATAGATATTAAATGGTGAACTGAAGGTTTAATTGTACTTTTAATATACTTCCCCATATCGGAAGCAGTTTGGACTACACTTTCTAGGGCCTGCATTTCTAATGACAGAAATGTCATTTTAATTTACAGTTCTATATTCTTCAGTGTGTTCCCAGATAATATTATGCACGTCTCATCATAAGAAAACTCAGTTGACTTTCCTCAGGTAAATGTTTATTAATTGCAGCCTTATTATCTGGGCATATTATGTGGTCAAGAAACATAAGGGTTTCATTAATGCAACAATCACAAGAATCCAATTAATCACTTAAGTGAAGCAACGATGAAAGGAATGAGAAACATTATGATGAAAATCAGATAAAAACAACAAAATTAATAGGAAAAAGCCAGGCAAAGAAAACACTTGTTGCTGTTGTAGAAAACTGCAGTGTAATATATTTAGTTTGAAAATCTTATCAAGTCTTGGAAATGAATCAATAAAAATATCCCCCAGCAGATTTTTCCGACTCCTCATGAGTTCATGTATTACATTTACAAATCTGAAAATATTACTCAGAAAAAAGAGGTTTTTAGTTTGTTTGGAATTTGTATCAGAATACATTTTCTATTATTGTCTTTTTGTATTATTTTTATTGTTGTTAGTCATTTTGTATTTTAGAAAGAGAATCCAACAAAATACAATATTTTATTAAGCAATAGAATTATTTTATGAAGCATATTTTAAGAAATTCTATTATATTAAGAAACAGATTTTAAAATGAACAAAGTGCCCATATAGGTGTCAAAACATTCATCTCAGTGCTTAATTATCTGGATATCCTGTTCATACACATTCTTCAGGCAAGTCAACAGTATATGAAGTCAGGGGAGGGGATGTCTTTATTAGCATTCTCATCACTCTCCATATGTTGAAATACCTCTCTGGAATACAGAGATTTCTAACCTAACTTTGTTTAGTTTAAAATATTGATAAATCAATATTTAAAATCTTGGAGAAAGCTTCCATTGATAAAGGAGTCACAGAAATGCTGATGGCTAACCACAACCTATAGAAGCCACTGTCAAGTGAAAGACTGACCTTAGATAGACTTTCCCCCAAAATTTAGACCTTCCTACCAAATTTTGTTCCAGGGAACTGTGAAGTTGAAATACAATGCCTACATCAAGTCTACATTTCTAAATCTATGAAAATGCCAGACAATGTCAGAAAGCCAGTGGCATGATCTCAAAATGGTTTGACTGAATACTGACTTGCACATCCCACCAGGCATGTAGCCAGGGGGGGGGGGCTCGGGGGGCTTCAGCCCCCCCCCCCCGAAATTTTCATGGTGGTTCGCGAAAAGGCCTTATTGGTGCATTATTTAAACTTATGTTTATTCATATCATGATCTGATCACCATACTCAATATATCCCATATGCATGGGGGTATTGGGGTAATGATACAAAAGGTTTGCTAGGCTAGACCCTCTTTCACTCAGACTCAGCCCCCCCCGAAACTCACCCCCCCAAAACCCCCCCTGAAAAGAAATTTAGCCCCCCCCCGAAACGAAATCCTGGCTACGGGCCTGCATCCCACCCTCAAATATCTGAGTAGATAGACTAGAAATTTGCTCTGAAAAATAAAGGTTGGTATCCAGGGCATCTAGTGGTCAAAATATCACCAAATGACATCCCTCAAATTCAGATGGAATCCAGCCAACTGGGTAATATGTTAGCCTTAAGATGGGTGCTTGGAATCAGGGTGCTTGGGAAAGGGTGTGTGAATGATCTCTAGTTTTGTGGAGCAAGAAATTGTCCAAGCTATCCCTACTTCAATGCCTTGATTCAAGGACATTCACCTTACCCCAAAGATACAGACATTCTGTCATAAATCACCTCCTGGATGACTCAGATGAAGAGAAGGGAGGAGGAAGAGGAGGAGGCAGATTGCCAAGATGATGCAGTTGTTGATTAAGGCTGTGCAAAACTTCATTTGTAACTCAAATATCAGATCTAATTCATTAGATGCATACATTCATTAGATTCATACATAGGAAGCATAATTAAAGAAACACAAGTTGGCCACAAAAACAAACTTCAGATTCAAATCACTGACCTATGACTTTTGGATGACTTATGGAAACCTTGAAAATGGCTCCAGATCTCCATTGCAGATGCCGCTTCTCCCCCAAAAGGTTTGGATTTGGTTCCCCCAAAGGACCTTGAGGAGGATGGTGAGGTTGGAGTGGAGGGGGAAGCCCTACTCTTTCCCCAAAGGGGTCAGTGAGAGGGAGAAGGAAGGAGGGAGGGAGGCATGGCTGGATGGCTGGACCAGGTAGAGGCCCCTCTGGCACATGGCCGGCCCAGAGAGAGAGGCAGAGACCACAGTCATATTGAGGTGTTAACACTGGCAGCCCCAATTTTCTGAAGCAATCAGAATTCTTGGCAACTTGGCCATAGCACCCCCCTCCCCTGGCTATGGAACTCCCTCCCCAGGGATATTAGATCGGCCCCCTCCCTCCTGACTTTCTGAAAAAAAGTAAAGACCTGGCTCTTTGACCAAGCTTTTGAGAATACAGTGGAATGGATAACACGGAACTAAGAATGATGAACATGGAATGGCCAGACAATGTTACTGGATAACATTTTTAACAAGATGACACTGATGATTATATGCTTTAATGGTTTTTATTTGTGTTTTATATTGTAACGTTGATGGATTTTAATGGCACTTTTATGAATGCCTGACATTGAATTGTGCCAATCTGTAACCATCCTTGAGTTGCCATATGGCTGAGAAAGGTGGACTATAAATATTGTAAATAATTAAATAAATTCTGAAAGTGGCGTGTGGCACTCCACTCGTCATTTCTTTCCAGGATGAAGAGGGAGGATTGGTGAGCACCCTTTGGGTTCCTTCACTTAACCAATTACAGATCCACCTAACAGTAGTTTTGCTTAGCCCACATTGGAATAGTTTGTTTGCCAGAAGCTCATGGGGGACCTTGTTGAAGGCCTTACTGAAATCCACATACACTATATCTACAGCATTCCCTTCATCTATCCAGTTTATAACTCTATCCAAAAAAAAAAAAAGAGAGAGAGAGATTAGATTAGTCTGGCATGACTTGTTTTTGATAAATCCATGTTGACTATTAGTGACGACTGCATTTGTTTCTAAGTGTTTGCAGACCACTTCCTTAATTATTTTTTCCAGAATCTTGTCTGGTATTGATGTAAGACTGACCAGATGATAATTGTTTGGGTTGTCTTTTTTCCCTTCCAGAATATGGGGACCACATTTTCCCTTCTCTAGTCTGCTGGGACTTGCTCCATTCTCCAAGAACTCTCAAAGATGATTGCCACTGGTTCTGAAATGATTTCTGCTAGTTTCTGCAATACTCTTGGATGTAGTTGATCTGGCCCTGGGGGCCTGAATTTATTTAGAGCAGCCAGATATTTCTGTATGACTTGTTTCCCTATTTGGGGTTGGATTTCCTCTAATACTTCATCGATTCCATGTTGCTGAGGTTGAGGATGACTTTCTTTTAATGAGAAGAATGAGGCAAAGACGGCATTAAGTAGTTCTGTCTTTTCCTTATCCCCTGTCAGCAATACCCCATCTTCTCCTCACAGAGACCCTATCACCTCCTTGTTCTTCCTTTTTCTACTGACATGAGCAAAGAAGCCCTTTTATTTTTTTTTAACTGTCCCTGGCAAGCCTGAACTCATTTTGCACTTTAGCCTAGCAAATCTTTTCCCTACAGGAGTTGATTATTCATTTGAATTCTTCTTTGGTGATTTCTCCCACTTTTCACTTCTTGTACATGGCTTTTTTAGCCCAGTGAGAAGTTCTTTGGACATCCATTCTGGCTTCTTTGCGCTTGTCTTATTTTTTCTCTTTTTGGCACTGTTAGCAATTGCACCTTGAGTATTTCAGTCTTGAAAAAACTCCCATCCATCCTGAACTCCCTTGTCTTTTAGCATTGGCATCCACATAATGCCACAGTATTTCCTTCATGACAGTGGATCTGTCTGAAACTCACCCAATCTCACTGTTCAGACTGTATCTAAAGCCACAGGATTTATTGGAGTTTCCACCAAGCCATAAAGTATCCCCCAATTTTGCTTAAAGCAAGGCAAAGTCAATTCAACTCTTAAAAAATGATACTCACTATAAGTGAGTAAATGAAAGGGAGAAAGCCAGCAGTTAATTTGAGGTTAGTCCAGGTTTTCTTGCCCATGTAGACATGCCCCTAGTGTAACAGACCTCTTTTGCTATTATTGAGGGTCTGACGATTCTTAAAGGGATTTCAAAGAAAAGCTGAGATAGCTGTGAAAGGATTGCATAACCTAACATCTGTGCACCAGGTGTTATGCTGTTGAAGCTTCTTTACTGATAAGGATATTTCATGCTGAGAACACTTATCCCTTCTTCCAGCATTCAGTCCCAGAAAAGTCATAGGCTGGGGAGAATAAAATCCTTCCCAATCTGTAAATGTCAACAGAGCTTCTAGAAAACCATTTCTGACACTCATTAAGGTATTTCATTGTCCCAATCCTAGAAAGGGGAACATTAATAGCTTTTCTAAAAGCTAGTGGCTCTAGAAACAAAAGACATTATATGAGCATTTGGAGAACAACAATACATTAACCTGTGTTTGCATTTAGCTGAAGAGATATGAGACTACCTTCTCAGCTTTCATTTCTATTACTGCATCCTTTCTCCCAATATATTTCTAATTAATAAAATTGCCATTAATATCAATAGCTTTGTTCAATGTCCTTTTAAACCCAGTCGGGATATGGTCTTAGTAGAGCCAAGATGTTACAACTTTTTTTTCTTCATAGGTTGTTTTTGTAATGCTCTTCCCTCTACATATTTTTAATTGAAGCTTTGGATGTATCTTGTATTCTGTTTTCGTCTATCAAATTCTAAGGCTATTCTTCCCACTCTCCAGAGCCTGTTAAATATCATTTAATGTGACAATAAAGATCAGAGTAGGTGTGTATGAAGTGCAGAAGTGCATTTTGGCACACAAATAATTTTCACAAAAGCACTATATAGATTTTGCCCCTCTAGAAAAAAAATCCTACAGATATCCTTCAAAAGGATGTCTTTTGTCTCTAGAGAGAGGGAGGGAGAGAGAACTTAAGAATTAGGTATAGGAATTATGGTGTGTGTGTGTGTGTATATATATATATATATATATATATATATATATATATATATACTACTACTACTACTACATATACTACTCTGATAGAATAGTTGCATTGTACAGGAATTTTTAAACAAATCACTCAGGGCTGTATTACATTTTCAATTTTCCAGAATCAATTCTATCTTTAAAGATATGGTGTTGTGCTAACACATGCAAATGAAACTTCTGTCTTTTCATTTTGGAAGAAAAAAATAGGACTCTGAATTTGCTTTATTTTCAGAGTGCATTTTATATCTCTGTTTTTAAGGATTCATGATAAAAATGAAAAGCTTAAGGCACAGAAATAAAACCAGAAGCCATTGTTGAAAATCCTTTTGTGCCACTGAACTTTCAACATTTATCATCGTTCAGTGTGTGCTATGTGCTTATGAGGCACCATTCTTTCCAGAAATATATTACAATGCTTTCTAGATGTATTGAAATCATGCCACTATAAAATATCCCCACACATATGCCCAATTCAGCTAAGAGCTCTACTGGATTTTGTTTTTAAAAGCAGTGTTTTCTCAGACATCTAGCTTACAAAGATGATTATCCTTGTATTGATTCCATTGTCCAACTGGCACCATTATATTTTCATTTCTACAAGTATATTTTGAATATATCCTTTAAAAACAATTTCAAAAGAATTTCTAGCTCTTATAAAGGCTGCAACCAAGTACACTCTGTTGAAAAGATTTTATGGAGTTCATCTTTTGAGTAGTGGATGTGGAATACAACATTTTAAAGAATAATTTAAATTATCCTTGTTAATATGAGGTCTTGTAATAATCTATGATATTTCTTTTTATTTTAAAGTAAGCAAACATAAGGACTCAAATGGATAAAACAATATTTTAATGCAACACAAGTAGTATGTGTATGGTGATGGTGAGTTAGATCTGAGTAGCAGCTCAAAAACCAGAGTGTTGTCCACCCATCTGGAAAGCTGATACCAAAAAACAATGTTGGAATAACACACCATCACAACTTTATTGAATAACAGTAACTGGCAATGCAGAAGCAAAATGGTACCAGTGGGCATTTTATTTGGAGGTCAATTTAAACTGGGTGCGTAGTAAACTGGACCTTTTTCACTGGGAAGCCAAAAAGAATGCCTTCCCAGCTCTGAACTATGAACTCATAACCAGTGCAAAGGATTAACAGCACTGGTTAACAGTCTATGTCAAGGTTTCCCCAGAACAAGGAACTGCCTTACCTTACCCCCTCAAGCTGGTCAGTAATGAGAGATATGTGGGCATATTCCTTCATCCAGCAGTGCCTTGGGAAACACTTAAGAGGAGCAAAACCTCACAAATTGTCCAGATGACACCAGATGTCACAATTGATCGCAAATGCCTTGGGCCAAATACTTGTATGGCATTGAGTATGTTTTAAAAATTTCCCAAATGGCAGCTATCTAAGCTCATGCTGCAAATGAAGGGATGCCAGGAGGATTCTGATAGTAAAGGAGCATGCTCTATGACCAATCTTTGCAAGCTATAATACTTGGGTTGAAGTAGAGAGACTGAAAAGATGTACTGATTGAATTGTTCAAAATAATGTTCTGCATATCCTCAGACAATCTTTTTAAAATGGATGTATTGATTGATTCCCTACCCAAACTTTGTAAATATCCAATTACCGCTGTATTTGCAATGAATCAGTGCCTTCTAACTGAAGAAAAAATTTATGAACTTGTAACAAAGTTTTTGGGTATGAATAAAGTATTCTTCTTGAAGAATGCAGAAAGAAAAGAGATGCAGATGAGTGACAAACTAAACTGAAAATGGTGAAAGATGAGATTCAATCTTTCCCTACCTGATCACTCCTAAATATATCAGACTTTAAACATTTACAGGCTCACCTGAAGAAGGTACATCCAGCTCTGCAAGAGCTTGAATCATAACCCTCTAGAAGTTAAACACTAGTAGAGCTGCATTACAACTAGCTGCTTCAAGTCTCTTTTGTGGAGAGAAAAAGTGGGATGATGATGATGATGGTGATGATGATGATGATGATGATGATGATGATAGATGGGGAAGTAAAGTAGAATCAAGAATGGATTTTCCACCAGTGGATTTTCAGATTGTTCTTAGTTTAATCTAAAGCATATGACTTGCTTTGAACAAAATGGACAGAATCATGTATGGAAGATAAAGTAAAGGTAAAGGTAAAGGTTTTCCCCTGACATTAAGCCCAGTCATGGCCTACTCTAAGGTTTAGTGCTCATCTTCATTTCAAAGCAGAAGAGCTGACACCTCCAAGGTCTGAGGGTAGTGGGGATGAAGAGAAACCACTGGATTGGACCAAGGTTCAGGACATTCGGAATGTGTGTACTCAACCAATGTCCAGTGACACTTTTGAGGGGTTTTCTGGTAGCAGGGATTGGCAATCTAGTGATACCATGGAATCGTGGGGAGACCTAAGTCTTGACAAAAGGTGGAAGAGTTGGAGGGATAGGCATTGGCATTCAGTTGTAGAGGCAAAGCCAGCTGACAGTGATGAGGATGGAGTGGAGGGTAGCTCATCAACGGATGATGAGTTGTAAGATAAATGAAGGCACTGGAGTGATAGAACTTTGCAGTAGGCAAAGTGTTGGTTTTGTGCCTTGGGTCTTGTTGCTGCTGCTTTCCTGTTGGGCTTGGGTCCTGGATCTGCAGGTTGCTGTTTTGCTTCGTGTACTGACCAGCTTGGATTCTCATAAGTGCGGATTTCCCCTCTCCTTGACTTTGGACTCTTTTTGACGATGATACTGCTTTGGGGACTTTGGAACCTTCAACTGGGATTTCTTCGAATTTGGACTGCATTTGGATGATGGCTTGCTTCACTGACCTTTGTTTGCTTACCCTTTATCTGCTGCTCTATTTTGGGTGATTTTGGACACTACTCAGTTTATATCTCTGTTTAATCCGGATTATTTCCTGAATTGGTTTTTTGAGCTAATCTTTGCAGCTACTTTTGAGTTTTGACCAGAGACACTGAAGTAAGTGTCTCTGAGTCCTTTTGTTTGATTCAATAAACTGTTTCTTTTGGACATACTCCTGAGTCCGGCTCTTTAAGGCTTCTGGGTTCCAACACACACACACTCATCCCCACTTACTAGGAAGCAGTCACTTTGATTAAGATAGGCATCTTTTATGTTATTTGGGAAGTAGCTGACTGCTATCAACAAGCAGAAGCAGGAACCCATCCCAATTCCCCTTTCAACTGGAGAGCCATGCAAGGGAGTTAGGAAAGTTAGTTAGCTGCTTTATAGAGGAATAGACCTTTATTGATTGCAGTAGCCAGTTCCCGGTTAGTGTGAGGGTCATTCACAGTCGCCATATACCCCCTAATTGATACGGAACATGACTATATAACATTCATAAATGCCACAGAGAATACTAGCTACTAGCTGTTAAGACTCATGGACAAAGCTAAAATTATTCAATCATATAACGTTTCCCAGTTGGGACTATCTCTAGAATTTTTTTGTGATTACTTCCATGTGATGATGTCAAATTATTGGCTTTGGCTACAAGAAAAAGCTTGAGTTCAGAGCTGTCTTGGCTATAGACAAGCAGGTCTTCTTTTCACTGTTGTGGATAACATAATGTGCATATTAAAACATGGATGAAAACTGTCCCCTGGCATGTAAGTACTTGTATTGCCTCCAGTTGCCCAGAGGTCTGTTATTGCCCAGAAGAGCTTTTGATCATTGCAAATGTGTTCGGAGTATGGAAGCTAGTAGAATAGAGCTTATTTTTGGACACGGCACCATCAGATTTTTGCTACCCATAATTACCTCACCAAATCCAATGCAGCTATCACTCCAAATGACTGAACTGATTGGATTAAAGAAGAGATAGTGTGAACAGAGGAAAGAATTTGAGAAAAGGGATGTAGAAAGGCATCTGGCAAATGTGATGATATCCCAATATTACCGCTAGAAACATGGCCTGGACAAGCAAGTGATTCATTCATGCCTCAGTACCATCTCAAGCCAGCACTTTTGGATGATGCATTTTAAGCATCTGCCATGAGTGCGCACACATTTATGTACCAAATCACTGTTCAGAAAACATTAGAATGGCTTTTTGCCCAAGCTTTTGGGCACAAGTAAAATGAAATAATGATATTTATTTTTTTAGTAGTGGCCTGTATAGCAGTCCTTTTGGGGAAAATATAGTCACTCAAAAGCTGTAGATGTTGTGACATTATAGCGCATGTCTTTAAAAGCATGGATATTTACCCGACTGCTACATTCCCTTTAACAACAATATTTACAGGATTCCATATACTAGAAATGGAAAATAACTCATACTGCAGCTATAAGCTTAACTGCTGTCAGTAGTAAATAGACAACTTTTAATAGTACTTTCCGTGGACTATGCCCTCCAATTTCATGCATTATTATTTATAAAAGTGTAGAGACATGATAATACACAGAGTTTTATAACCTGTAAAATATATTAAGCATAAAACATCAAAGTCGGGTCCAAAAAGTTCACCTGAGTGCCCAGCAATCTGGTTTCTGTTTCACAAAAAAATAGCCCTCATCTTTTTCTAAGGATATTTTTGAAGCAATTGCAATCCTGTTTGCATCCATTTTGCTGTGAATATGACACAGAGGGCGTTTTATATGAATCTACAAAACCTAACAAGGTTTCTGAGGCTCAATGGCAAATGGAGATCTAGAACACTATGGTGAAGCCCTATTGCCACCATAATCCCCATCACAGTTACATTTATTCTTCTCTCCCCCCCCCCCCCTCCAAGGTTATAACCCCTCCTCCTGAGTGACTATATCATTTGAGCATCATGTTTCTGATTTCAGTCCTGGGGAAAACACAATATTTGACTTGGATTCAAAGAATAGTGTGCTGGTTTTACTGCTTCTTCTCTCTAGCAGTCACTCTCTCTATCACAAAGGCCAACTGGAGCATCAGCACATGACAACTGATGACAGGTTGTGTATGGATGTTGTGATGCATTCATAGGAAGGTGTCATTTTGGAACAAGAAACTTCTATCACACATTGTGCCTTGCTGTTTTCAGTGATTACTTGCCAGACTCCTACAGTGCGTTAAAGCATGACCTCATGGATTCTACATCATGGAACAAGAAGTATACTCCTTAATGAAGGACAAGCTACTAAGATGTAGGTATATGTCAAACCTGAGACAAACCATAGAAAATATTACAATTTGTTCAAGACCCATCTGCTTGGGAATTGTTATTTTTTCCAGTATTGGCCAAACAGATGCCTGTAAGTTGCTCAGCAGAGCTTGTTCCCTAGTGCCTGGTACTCAAGGGTGATCTACTGCCTCTGAAATCAAGACTCCCTTCAGTTTTCATGGTTAATAGACTTTGAAAGACTCATCCAGCTGCCTTAAGTGCTGTTTTTTTAAGTGTTGGAAAACTGGCACACAAATCATCTAAAATAATGCTTGCAAAGAAAATTGAATCTTGCATGAACTTGCCTAAATCTAATTTTATCCCTCACTACACTAGTATTCAGAAGGAAAGCTGGACTTTCTGCATTACCTCCAAAGAGGAATTGCCACATTAGACATGGGAACATTCATAAGAATATCAGCGTTGGTGTAACTTGAAGCAACCACATCTCCTTTTTTGGTCAATGGCAAATTAGGATTTCCAGGACAAAGGGGACCAGCAGATGTTGGAGGGAATATCTTTATTTGTCCAGTGGTGGCTTTATATTGACAGGTTAAATGGGCTCAATCCAGCATCCCAGGCACTGGATTAAGCCCACTTGACTACCTAAGAGGGGCTCCCTGAGCTGTCTAAATGGCAGAAGGAAGTCCCCACTGAACATAGTTCGATGCCACTAAAAAAGGGCCCTAACACATTTCCCCCTCCTCCTCTGTGCTGCACCTGCCAAGAGCCATGGCACAGCCACTTACACTACAGTAAGAGTTTAGGTAGGCTTCTGGCTCACCAAGGAAGCTGGAAAAGGGAGACAGAAATCCCACCCCCTTTCCTCATTCTAGCCTCCTTAGTGAGCCCAAAGTCTGACAGATGGCTGTGATGTAAGTGGTGATGTTGCAGCTGTCACCAGCAGCAACATGAATGGAGGAGTCAGGAAAGGACAGTCATTCTATGTCCCCAGGCTGCCTGAGCCCAGGCAGGGTGGGATGGCTGTCAAGACAACTGCAGCTCATTCTATTTAGGAAATCAGCCCAGCTGTTTGTGCAGTCTCTAACTTGGGGACTGTTGCAGTTTATTAGTTTATGCGGAAGCTACCAAGTAGTCTTCCCAGCCCCATCCCTCTAGTTGAATCACACAGAGTCAGAGTAAAAGGAAAAACAAAATTTACTCTTGAGTAGTCAGAAATAAATATGCAGCTTTACAAAATAACCAGTCTTGAAAATAAACTTAGTCCATTGCAGCAAAATAACTCACACAAAAGTCCAATGCATTAAAATCATGCATTCTCTTCTTCTTCATTGGTGCAAGGAGTCTTGTAGTAAATTGTTCAGGATCTTCAGCAAGTCGTGTAATATAGAAGTCCCATCCAGTCTCTTCCTGATCATCTGATCACCATTTCCATCTCTCTGAATACACCATGAAGCACTCCTCATGATATACTCCATGCAGGGAGTGGCTCAAGCTTAATTGCTTAATTGTCCAGGTGTTCTTCCTCAACACGCACCCATACAGGCAATGATCCTTGTAAAAACTTAGCATACATATGCACATTCTGTAATAGGGACAACCTGAATACTGTCTTAGGATTTGGATTTTCCTCCAAATTAGTTAAATGCAGGGGGAAGCAACATTAGCCTAAGTGGTCTCTGTAGATGTATTCCAGATTTCGAGGTGGTTGTCAAATCTCAAGCTGCTGGAGAAAATGTGGTTTTACTGCATGTGATGTCGATAAAGCCTAGGCACCCATCTCCTTGCTACTCCCAGCTGGCTCATTTGTTCACTGTAAAAACAGTTGTATGTGTTGTCATGCCCAAAAGCAGAGAAAAGGGAATGAACTTGAGAGTTTATGTGCTCTGAACCATCATACAATTTTAAGCAAAGAATTGCATTTAGCATTCATCACCTAGCTCAAGTAAGATTCATTGCCAGTGATGCTGTTTGCCAAGTAAAACAGGTTTTTAGTTTGGTTAGCTAGCATATGGCTATTGACTATTACCAAGTGGCTGTGCTTAAGTAAGCTCTGTTCCAAGGTAGGATGGTCACAACAGGACAGACAGGGTGTGTAGGGATGAGTTATCAGTGAGTGAGCATTTCAGGGTCCTTCTACACTGCCATATAATCCAGAATATTAAGACTTTTCCATTTGTGCTTAATTTTAAGGGAGGAGCTTAATCCCCCCCCCCCCAAAGGCCTGGCTCAGTTGGTTTCGCCCTTAGCCCTTTTGTCTCAGAACTTGTTTCCCCCTCTTTTTGATTCTGTGTCAGAGTTTTAGAGAAGAAGGCCAGAAATTGTCTGGGTACCTTGACCTGGCAATCCAAACAGGCATTCTATAGCATGTATATACCACATAGTCACTATAGCTTGTACGTACCATCTTCATAGCTTTTACTATACCATCAGCATAGCTATTACTGACCATCATAGCCTAGTACTTTAGCAATATAGTTTGCACATTTACCATATAGTTATTATAGTTCTGTACTTTTCTGATTTTGGCCCAATTTACTTGTCCAAATGCATCTCCCCTTATGAACCATCTAGGACTTTAAAATCGTCCAGGAAGGCTCTGCTCTCGATCCCACCCTTATCCCAAGGATGTTTGGCGGGGATGAGACACAGGGCCTTCTCTGTGGTGGCCCCTTGTCTATGGAACGCCCTCCCTAAGGAGATTAGATCGGCTCCCTCACTCTTAATGTTTCAGAGACAAGTTAAGACATGGTTATATGAGCAAGTGTTTACAAATGCAGAGTAACTGACTTAGGAAATTGAATCATTCAACAATGGAACTTGGACAACGTTATTTAACTAGGAGACATTGATGATAATGATGTTGGTTTTTATTCTTTCTATTGCTTCTATTGTGGTTTTATACTGTTTAAATGTTTAATTTGTACTTTGCTGTTTTGTGTACTGATTTGTTGTAAACTGCCTTGAGTTGCTGATAAGGCTGAGAAAGGCGGTATACAAATATAGTAAATAAATAAAATAAATACATATTTTTTTAGTTCTGTATTATATCAATAGCCAAGTACCTTACTGTAACCAATATAGCCCAGTATTTACCAATAATTGAGTCCAGTATTTTACTTTTAATAGCTGAGTACTTACCAAGTGACTTACCACAATTATAGTCAAGTATTTTACCTCAGATTTTACGAATATAGTCAAGTGTTTATTACCAATGTAATTAAGTTCAATCAACAAACTTCCTCTTTGTAATATTTTATTTTGACTCACCTTCCAAGAACCCTGACTGAAGTTAACTTTGCCTTTTTGTTTCCAGTAAACTCATTTAGTTAACTTTAATCCTGTCTCAAGAGTCTTTATTTTAAAGAACTGAAGTACATCCGATAGCCACCAGGAATAGCCAGATATATAGTTTTCCTTTTTTTCCCCCCAACGTGCCATCACACATATAATCCAGTTCAAAGCAGATCATCTGGATTTGATTCAGCTGTGTAGAAGGAGCCTCAGATAGTGTCATATATTCCAGTTAGCAAGACTGAGAAACCAGGTGGCCCCTGGTTTCTCAGGGAGATTAGATCTGCTCCCTCCCTCTTAACGTTTTGGAGGCAAGTTAAAACATGGCTGTTTGAGCAAGCGTTTACAAATGCAGAGTATCTAATATAGGAAATCGAACGGTTTGACAATGGAACTGGACAATGTTTGATAATAATGAGACACTAATGATGTTGTTTTTATTGCTTTTGTGGTTGTAGTGAATTTTATGATCTATGTTTTATTTTTGGTGTGTAGCTCTAGATTGCAATATGGTTGATAGGGAAGAATTGGCTCAAATAGGGTAGCAACAGTGAAGGTAGGATTAATTTGCACATGTGAAGCCAATTGGTCATATGCAGATGAGATTATGCCAGGATTTGTAAAGGCCGCTGAGCCAGAATGGCAGTTACAGAACTGAACATTCTAAGGGGGCGGAGTCAAGTTTGAAAGAGGCAGTTAGAGATTGTCAGTTAAAAAAAAAGGTAGGAGCAGTTAGGAACCTCGGTTAAGAGAAGCAGTTGGGAAATGGAGCTCAAGGTTTAAGGAAAAATAAAAGGCGCCAGTGTGGCCTAAGTCAGAATATAGTTCAGCCAAGAGTGTATGAAGAAAATAACATTTTCATTGATGTGAAACAGTGAGAGTTTCATAGGAAAAGTTAACCAAATGAATGATACTGAATGTAAGACTTGAGACTGTAACAAAACACACATGTAACCATAAAGCATTGGAACCAGAAGCTATAAATAAACTTTGTTACTTGGTTGCTTACCAGAGTGTCTCAAGCCTGTGATATAAAGCACAAAGGTTAAACAGCTCACAAGAAAGCCCCAGCCAATTTAAAAGGAAAACTGTAGCAGTACAAGGCGGTAAAGGAATTTAGAAAGGAAATTATTTTCCCCCTCACTGAGTCAAAAGGAAAGGCACCTGTAAAAGAACAGAAACAGAGTACGTCCCAGGTATTAAAGTGGTGACAGAAAACTACATATGTGGTGTGGCATCACGTATTTAGTTATGTGCAATGTTACGCCCCACAGTGGTGTTTTATATTGTTTAATGTTTTAATCTGTATTATGTTTTCATATGTACTGATTTGCTGGAAACCGCCTTGAGTTGCCGATTGGCTGAGAAAGGCGGTATACAAATACAGGAGGAGAAGCACCCCTCACTGCTCATTCTCCTGCTTCCTGGATTTAGAGACTGTCACCAGGAGCTGCACATTCCCACACATCTAATTCCTCTGTTCCTGAACCATCTGATTCCAGAGAATTATGACAGATACCTTTAAGGAGAAAAGCAGTGTATGAGACCTGAAGTTCTAATTTTCCTTCCAACTAGGACAGTTCTTTGGAATAAAAATAACACTTGAAATGTGCTTCAATATAGTCTGCAAAGTTACATCTGATCTTCTTCTCACAACTAAGTACAGTATAGAAGCTCCAATTTGGGATCACACCTGCAGCTCATAGGGAGAAGAAAGCTAATATATTTATCTTAAACTACACCCCCCAATACCCCCTGCATGGAGGTCAGTGACATTAAGAATGAGGACCTTATGTTGCTATTCCTAACTGCATGTCAGAATTAACCAGAATTAACCCTACTTGCTATGATCTTGCTCCATATGACCAGACACCTCTTTCACACAAACAGACACACAGAGTTTTGCATAAAGTAAATGTACAGCCAGGGTGGTATACTATTTATTAAAATAACATGACTCATTATGGAAAGGAAAATTAAAAACTGTGGCATGCTCCACTCTCATTATAAGTTTTAATTAAGATGAGTTTCTATTATGTTGTCTGCCTACACTGTTTCATCAAATTGAATTTCAGGCAGTCAGAAAGAGATAGAGGTAACAGAGTGAGGTTGGATAAGAAATTTTTGGCTCACCCCACAGCCCCACCCAGAACTAGATATTTGAGTTGCCATTGCTTCAATATTTGAGAAACACAAGTATCTGTTGATGTGATCTTATTATCCTTTGGGCCCTGCTGTCACAAACATCTTGCTTGAGATGGGAGCATGTCTGCTTAGCCCCTCTTCCTATCGCACAAAGCATTTTAACACACCCAAGAAAACCCCCATAGCTGCAAAGATGTGACTCCTTGCAATCCATGCAGACTTTGTCTTCATACATCTCTGTGCATCCTGATTATCATGGTACTGAAGCACCAATCATATGCACACTTAAGATATTAATAAAAATATGAACATTTTGCAATTTACAGACTTTTCCTATTGTGTTTATTCTGTGAGTGGAAGGTACAATTGCATTTTGAGAGCTTTTTTATCAAGGCATGCATGAGTGGAAGTTCTGCAAAATGTTATTGTCTTGAAATAAAGATAAATGTTTAATTAACAAAGGAAATTCATAGCAGAGGCTTGATGCAGCCATGGAGAAGTGATCAGGAACAGTCAGGGTGAAAGGGTTAACTTTTTGTTTTGGAGCAGAGAGACAAACAATTCACAACATGCCCACAATAGACGTCACAGCCTCCAAAAACTTACTGCAGATGCGGATTTATGGTACTGCAAGGCAGAAGCTGCTTTCTAAAACTCTTTGAACATGAATTTAGAAGCCTTAAGGCAGGGAAATGCCATTTTAATATATGAGAGTACTACAGCTTTAACATTCATTGAAGATTGATTTGTGTTGGGTTCAGAATGACATCATGCATTGGGAAGGCTTTTTAAAACTGTGTCTAGGAAGTCTAGGGGCACATCCAGACACCCCTTTAATTCTAAAACATTTGCATTTTAAAATTACGAATGTTCTTGGGTCCTAATCTACACATGCCCCAGAAAGCTCGTGCTTTCTGGGGCAGGTGTCCAAATGCACTCCCAAAACATTCCGGGAGACTCCCAACCCCCTTCCCCCAAACCACCCAAAACCACTTTTAAAAATAAAAGAACTTAACCGGCCTCCATTAGCATGGTGCTGGAGCTCTCCTGGCTCATAGGAATGATGTGCCAGGAGAAAGGGGGTAGGGTCAGGAGTGATTTTCCTCCCCCTTTTTCCTGGCGCATCATTCCTATGCGCCGGGAGAGCTCTGGCACCACGCTAATTGAGGTTAGGTACTTTCTTTTATTTTTAAAAGGGGTTTTGTGGGGGTTTGGGGGAGGTTGGTGTCCTAGTGGTTTTCCAGGATATTTTGGCCCAAGAAACCATGGGACTACTGTCTGGACTGTCCCCCCAAAAGCTCAAAACTTTTGAGGGAGCAGTTCAGACAGTGGAAGTTGTGGTTTTATCCTGCACCTTCCAAGCAGGCACAGAATAAACCCACTAACAATTAAATTTTCCTGGTTTTTGGCAAATGAATTTGTGTTAATTGCAGGATCTCCCACATTAAGGGGGTTGCCTGGTTGCGTGCTAGGATGCTGTCAAGGTGATGGCATGCCATATATCAGGAAATACAGAAAACAAAAGAATGTCCATCAGATTGGAAAACATCAACTTATATCCCCATACCAAAAAGGGAAAGGCTAAAGAATTCTCAATTTTTTATACAGTGACAGTAAGATAATGCTCAAGATCCTGCAAGGTAGACTCAAGCAATACATGGAGTGAGAGTTTGCTGATGTACAAACTGGGTTTAGAAAAGGCAGGGGAACGAGAGACCAAATTGCAAATATCCGCTGGATAATGGAGGAAGGTAGGGAGTTTCAGAAAAACATCTATTTCTGTTTAATTGACTATTCTAAAGCCTTTGACTGTGTGAATAATAATAAATTGTGGCAAGTTCTTGGTGGTATGGTGATACCAAGTCACTTTGTCTCTCTCCTGAGGAATCTGTATAACAACCAAGTAGCAACAGTAAGAACACATCATGAAACAAGAGACTGGTTCAAGATTGGGTTGTATATTCTCACCCAATCTATTCAACATGTATGCAGAACACATCATGCGGCATGTGGGGATTTAAATCCAAGGCTGGAGTTAAAATTGCTGGAAGAAACATTAACAAACTTAAATATGCACACGATACCAGCTTGATGGCTGAAAGTGGGGAAGAGCTGAGGAGCCTTCTAACCAAGGTGAAAGAAGAAAGTACAAAAGCTGGATTGCAGTTAAATGTCAAAAACCCCAAGATTATGGCAACCAGACTGATTGATAACTGGCAAATACAGGGAGAAAACATGGAGGCAGTGACAAACTTGTTATTTCTAGGTGAAAAGATTACTGCAGATGCAGATGGCAGCCAGGAAATCAGAAGATGTTTACTTCTTAGGAGGAGAGCAATGATCAATCTCAATGTTTAATCTCAATGTGAAGAGTAGAGATATCACATTGGCAACAAAAATCTGCAGAGTTAAAGCAATGGTATTCCCTGTAGTAACCTATGGATGTGAGAGCTAGACCATAAGCCAACCCCAAATTGGGAAAGAAGTCATCCAGGAATACCTGGCCGCTCTTAATGAGTTCAAGTCCCCAGGGCCAGATCAACTACACCCCAGAGTATTGAAGGAACTAGCGGAAGTCATTTCGGAACCATTGGCAACCATCTTTGAGAGTTCTTGGAGAACGGAAGAAGTTCCAGCAGATTGGAGGAGGGCCAATGTGGTCCCAATCTTCAAGAAGGGAAAAGAGGATGACCCAAACAACTACCGTCCGGTCAGCCTTACGTCGATACCGGGCAAGATTCTGGAAAAGATTGTTAAGGAAGCGGTCTGCAAACACTTAGAAACAAACGCAGTCATCACTAATAGTCAACATGGATTTATCAAAAACAAGTCATGCCAGACTAATCTGATCTCTTTCTTCGATAGAGCTACAAGCTGGGTAGATGCGGGGAATGCCGTGGATGTAGCGTACCTGGATTTCAGTAAGGCCTTCGACAAGGTCCCCCATGACCTTCTGGCAAGGAAACTAGTCCAATGTGGGCTAGGCAAAACTACGGTGAGGTGGATCTGTAATTGGTTAAGTGGACGAACACAGAGAGTGCTCACTAATGCTTCCTCTTCATCTTGGAAAGAAGTGACAAGTGGAGTGCCACAGGGTTCCGTCCTGGGCCCAGTCCTGTTCAACATCTTTATTAATGACTTAGATGAAGGGCTAGAAGGCATGATCATCAAGTTTGCAGATGACACCAAATTGGGAGGGATAGCCAATAGTCCAAAGGACAGGAGCAGAATTCAAAACGATCTTGACAGATTAGAGAGATGGGCCAAAACTAACAAAATGAAGTTCAACAGTGACAAATGCAAGATACTCCACTTTGGCAGAAAAAATGAAATGCAAAGAAACAGAATGGGTGACGCCTGGCTCGAGAGCAGTACGTGTGAAAAAGATCTTGGAGTCCTCGTGGACAACAAGTTAAACATGAGCCAACAATGTGATGTGGCGGCAAAAAAAGCCAATGGGATTTTGGCCTGCATCAATAGATCTAAGGAAGTAATGCTACCCCTCTATTCTGCTTTGGTTAGACCACATCTGGAATATTGTGTCCAATTCTGGGCACCACAATTCAAGAGAGATATTGACAAGCTGGAATGTGTCCAGAGGAGGGCGACTAAAATGATCAAGGGTCTGGAGAACAAGCCCTATGAGGAGCGGCTTAGGGAACTGGGCATGTTTAGCCTGAAGAAGAGAAGGCTGAGAGGAGATATGATAGCCATGTATAAATATGTGAGAGGAAGCCACAGGGAGGAGGGAGCAAGCTTGTTTTCTACTTCCTTGGAGACTAGGACGCGGAACAATGGCTTTAAACTACAAGAGAGGAGATTCCATCTGAACATTAGGCAGAACTTCCTGACTGTGAGAGCCGTTCAGCAGTGGAACTCTCTACCCCGGAGTGTGGTGGAGGCTCCTTCTTTGGAAGCTTTTAAGCAGAGGCTGGATGTCCATCTGTCAGGGGTGATTTGAATGCAATATTCCTGCTTCTTGGTAGGGGGTTGGACTGGATGGCCCATGAGGTCTCTTCCAACTCTTTGATTCTATGATTCTATAAGGAAGGCTGAGCAAAGGAGATAGATGCTTTTGAACTGTGATGTTGGAGGAAAATTCTGAGAGTGCTTTGGACGGAAAGATCAAACCAGTCCATACTCCAGGAAATAATACCTGACTGCTCGCTGGAGGGAAGGATATTAGAGTAAAAGATAAAGTACTTTGGCCACATAATGCGAAGACGGGAAAGCTTGGAGAAGATAATGATGCCGGGGAAAATGGAAGGAAAAGGGAAAAGGGGCCGACCAAGGGTCTAGAGAACAACCCTATGAAAAGCGACTTAAAGAGCTGGGCATGTTTAGCCTGAAGAAGAGAAGGCTGAGAGGAGACATGATAGCCATGTATAAGTATGTAAGAGGAAGTCATGGGGAGGAGGGAGAAAGCTTGTTTTCTGCTGCCCTGGTGACTAGGACACAGAACAATGGCTTTAAACTACAAGAAAGGATATTCCATCTGAACATGAGGAAGAACTTTCTGACTGTGAGAGCTGTCCAGCAGTGGAACTTTTTGCCCTGGAGTGTGGTAGAAGCTCCTTATTTGGAGGCTTTTTAAAAAAATATTTTTTTATTAATCAGTTTAAACATAAATACATGGAAAGAGGGGGAATATTCAAGAAGATGATAGGAAAGTAGGAAACACAATCAATAAAAAAGAACACAAAAATACATAAAGAAAAAAAGAGAAAAACACAAACACACAAAATCAAAAATATGAAAATACAAAAATAAGAAAATCAAAAATAAAATAAAATGACTTCCATTCCAATCTCAGGATTTTCTTATCTTTTGTTTCATTATTTTATTTACATCTTCTTTGTCTCTTTCTTTTTTCTATTTTTTCATAGTCATAAAAAAGGATTCAATCTGTCTTTTTTATAGATTTCCCAGTATTTTTCTTAAACAAAAAAGTTAGTTCATCCATGTCTCTTATTTCTTTGACCTTATCCAGCCACTCATCAATAGTGAGGATTTGTTCTACTTTCCAAAATTTTTCAAAAATAATTCTAGTTGCTGTTGTAATAAATGTTAACAGTTTGTCTTTGTTTTCATCAAGTTGTAGTTCCAAGTCAGTAAAGCCTAACAGATAATACTCTGGTTTCTTCTTAAACTTTCTGTTTAGGATTTTTTGTGTCTCCTCATGGATTAAAGACCAGTATTTAGATGTTTCCTTACATGTCCACCACATGTGATAGAATGTACCTGTTTGATCACAGCATTTCCAACATTTATCAGATGTAGTTTTATACATATGGCTTAATTTTTTTTTGGAGTGATGTACCACCTGTGGAACATTTTAAACCAGTTCTCCTTCAAATCCATGGCATAAGCATATTTTAACTTTTTGTTCCACATTTGTTTCCACTTTCTAAATTGAATTGGTCTCCTCGAGTTTTCTATCCATTTGATCATACATGATTTGACCTGTTCCTTTTCAGTTAACCATGTTAATAATTTATTATACATCATTGTAACTATTTTCTTTTCCCTCTTCAAAATTTTATCCCCTATGTTTTCATCCCAATCAAATCCTATTTTTATGTCTTGTTTGTAGTAATCTTTAATTTGTAAATAGTGAAGCCATGTTATATTTCCGTAACTTAACTTCAATTGTTCAAAAGTCTTAATAACTGTTTCACCTTTGATTAAGATGTCTTTATATGTCGGCCATATTCTCCAGCCTAAAAGTCTCCTTTGATGGGACTCCATTGGAGAAACCCATAGTGGCGTCGTTTTGGAGGCTTTTAAACAGAGGCTGGATGGCCACCTGTCGGGGGGTGCTTTGAATGTAATTTTCCTGCTTTTTGGCAGGTAATTGGACTGGATGGCCCATGAGGTCTCTTCCAACTCTATAATTCTCTGATTCTATAATTCTAAAGCCTGCAATCTTGAATCTACTTAATTATTACTCTTTGGTCCAATCTACATTGGCCATTTAATGCATTACCTTTTGGTCCCATCTGCACTTTATGCAGATAGAAGCCAGCTTCTAACTGTGCTGGCCAGACAACAAAAGCATATAAAACGAAGCTCTTAATGTGCATCAGTGCTCTGTGATCAATCAAAATATTTATTTCGGTCATTGACCAGCACAGGAAATAGTGTCACATTTCCATACAAACCTGGCATGTTTGGTACATTAAAAATATAAATATAACTACTAAAAACACAATATGGGTGAGGGAGCAGAAGGGGAAACAGGGTAAAAACATACAATGCCCAGATCCATCACCAAATTGTAGATTCAGGGAAGAAGATTACTGGACACACAGTTGACTTTTGGAACTAGTCATTCCCTGGCGGATTTTGTATGCTGCTGCACAGAACTTTGCGACATTGTAGGTTGTAGCTGAATTAGTATCTGTAAGTAGCAGGGAGGTATAAAATTGTCCTGAATGGCCTGGGTGCTTATCTATCAGAGGTAAGATAAGCCTGGCACGGATATCCCTGTAGAACGGGCACTGAAGGAGCACATGTTCTATTGTTTCTACATGACCCGAGTCACAGGGGCAGAGCCTCTCTGGGAAGGGGATCTTCCGGTAGCGGCCTTCGAGTACAGCTGATGGGAGAGCGTGGCATCGGGCAAGGGTGAAAGCCCTTTGATGAATAGGAACCTCTAAATATGTTAAATATGCCATAGGGGAGGCAAGGTATCTGCTGTCTTCACTGATAAGGAAGCTTGGAGCCGAGGCCAGATCTAGTTGGCACTCTGTGTCTGTGATACGTTGTTTAATAATTGCTTTGGCTTGATTGTAATCCATAGCTAATAGTAGACCTGGAGAAAATCCCAACAAGGAGATTTTGGATGCTACCGCCTGCTTCCATGTGGATTGGAAGTCATCCTCCATGGTTAGTGGGGCGTGCTCTGTGATTTGTATAATCAACATCTGGGCCCCAAACTGGTTCCAGGACTTTTTACATAAGCATCTCCACAGTAAAACCATTTTCTTCAATACCAGTTTGAAACTGAAATAAATGCTCAATGTAGATGGGGCTTTGAATCATTTTGAGACCATTTAAACATGCCTGGGTGCAGAATGTTATCTATGTCAAGGAACTCACAGAATGATCTGCAAGCTCTATTGTGTCAAATAGAGCCCTTCTCATTTATTAAAAAAAGAGGAAAAAATTAGAATTTCTTTTAGAGGCAATATGCCAGATGGCTCAGCAGAACTTGATGGTGGGCTGTGTGATTAGGCAACTTGATGGTGGGCTGTGTGATTTACTACCTATTTGGTGCCTACTTATAAGAAGAGTCTAAATTATTGTTAGATGAAGCTTGAATGAACATATATTGAACTTTACAGGGATGATCAGAACTAAAATTGAGTATGTCTGTTTCCTGGTTTGTTTTGTGCTACACTTCATATGAAAGCTTAGCTGTTCCAGTTGTAGACATATTTTTTGGGGAAAGAAAAAAACCCCATGTAAATAATATATTTTTCTGAACATTCTTAAAAGATGCTGATCTGAAGTTCACAAAATGTGTTCATTGCCCTTCCCCTGGACCTACATCAGGCATGGTAACAATGGGTGGGAATTGTTTGCACTGAATATAATGTGAACAGGGGTTGATGTTGATGTTTTGAAAATCTGTGAAAATAAATTATAGAAAGGTCTCTTCTCTGAGAAATTAATCATCATTTTCAATGTGCCTCCAACCATCTTCTTGAGACACGGCTGATGAGGAACAGAAAACAGAATAAAAATGACTTACTATGGATTTTATTATAGTTACATGAGTCTGATAAATTCAGTATTATTTTCTGTGCTTTTGGAGTATACAACCAATAAATTAAGTGCCACAGGAACACAATTTAATATGCCAGTAGTAACTTATCTCCCCTTATGTCCACTCTTAAATCTATCAATGTAATAAAAGGCATTATATTGGTCTTTGTTATATCTCTTTTTGAAAATTTGCTAATTATACCATGATCTCTCAATGTATCTCTCTTGCTTTTCCTTGCTTGTGTGTTTTGTGCTAGATTCTCTGCCAATTAAAAATAATAATTTAAAAATCCAATGGGAAAATACCTTCTTCCATATAGATAGCAGATTATTGGTATTACAAAACCCTAACAGCTATTGCACTTCTGTAGACACTGGGAGATAGAGCACAAGTACATCAGTGCCATAGGAGCTTGGTTACAAGCTGAGAAAGTTCATATACCAGGAAGATTCACTCTGTGTGAGGCACTCCAAGTGATCTTCTTAAGTTCATAAATAACAAACCTTCTTGTACTTGAGCTGCAAAAAAATCCAAAAAACAGCAGGACTTGCTCTGTGCAGTGTACCCAGAATGAACTTTGCATGTTCATAAATAGCACTCCTATCCTTCTAGCTTTTTTTGTATTTTAGGCTTGGATGCAGGCATGTGGACTGCAGCAGAGAAACTGTTTTTCTTACCACTAAAGTTTGTATATGTCTGTTCTACAATGTGCCCTTGCCTGATAAACAAACATAAAATGCTCAGCTGACCAAATGATGGTCCTCCAGAAGATGCTGGATTGCAGTTCCCATCAGCCTTACCCAACACACCGAATTGTGAGGTATCATGAAAGCTGAACATCTGGAAAGTCATATTGCCCCAATTAAAAAAACCCCACCAGTTTAAGAAATAGAACTGCAACATGTTAAACACAGTTGAGACCAAAACTGTCCTTCCATCTTCCTGTTCTGGTCCACCCCAGTGGATGGGAATCAGTTCCAGGAATATTTGGGGTGAAGTGAGGGTCGTGCCTCCTCTCTTTCTATGAGGGCTAGGGGGTGGGACTTTTTTGCATGAAGAAGAATCTGTTTAAGTTTTTAGCAAGTTTAGTTGGTTTGTAAGTTGTTGAGATCTTCCTGTTTTATATTTATAAGTTTTGATCACGGTTGGAAACTATTTTTTCAGAAAACATCTTCCAGAATTCCCTAGCCAGCATGATCACTGTGTGGGATTTGTAGCACAAACAATATGTTCTTCGCTCCATTCACCTCAGCTCTCAAGCACATACCCTTGCTTGAATGTTCTATGACCTCTCCGAGCTACTTTAGGGACCTGTTTGGCCCAAAGTTGGGGAAAGAAAGAAATACGAATTCAAGTGGAATTTTTGTCTTGCTGCATCTTTACATAGGGGCTTCTCAGGAGGTGAACAAGCTACTTTGCCTCAATATATAAAACCTATATGGAACAATAAGCTCCTGAACATTTCACAACTCTATATAAGTCTACACAGGCGATCTATGTGTATATATTCTAACATTGCCACTTTCCCCTAAGAATGTGCAAGCATAATTTAAAATAGAAATGCACTCTCATTTTCTTAGTAATGCAGTGAAAATATCAAGGAAACAACTGCACAGCTATCCCCTGTTCATGCATATAGCTTTGTAGAATTATGCCAATCTTCATGCATCCTTATGACTGTAGAATAAGTTAAAAGAGCCAGTAAAGGGGAATCACAAAGGCATGTATTCAGTGATAATGACACATGCACACATGGATGATTGTGTTAGACCATGCTGGTTGAGGTTCTTTTCAAATTGACCTCTATATGCTTCCTTTTATATTGGAAGGTTTTATAGAATCATAGAAGTGGACGAGACCACATGAGCCATCTAGTCCAATCCTGTCATGCAGAAAAAGCACAAAGTATCCTTGACAAATGGTCATCCAGCCTCTGTTTAAAAGTTTCCAAGGAAGGAACTTGGCAGAGGGTTTCACTGTTGAACAACTTGTACACTCAGGAAGTTCTTCCTAATGTTCAGGTGGAATCTCCTTTCCTGTAATTTAAGCCCATTGTTCCTAGTCCTAGTATGAAGGGCAGCATAAAACAAGTCTGCTTCCTCTTCCTTATTTATACATAGCTATTGCAGTGGTGCCGGCAAGAGTCCAGAATGTCTGCCACCTTGAACTCCTCCTCCCCGTCACACAGAACTGGTGGTGGCAGCGCACCCCAGCCCTCATCCAGCTGAACGCCAGTGGCCGGACGCAACAAAGACTAGTGAAACACAGGATCAATCCACATACCTCATGGAAGTTTGAGCTTGAAAGTTACATGGTTAATTTGGTTTACCACCTGATATGGGCCTACAAAGCCAGCATCCAGCTTCCAGGAGGGCTGCTGCAGGGGAAGGTCTTGGTCGACAACCAAACATGATCTCCCACTTGAATCTCTGGGCCCTGTTGCCGGTGAGAATATGCCACCCATTTGTAGTCTTCTTTAGCTTGTTCCAGTTGAGCTTTAAGGATTTCTTGAATTGCCGAAAGTTCTTGCAACCAAGTGGTTACTGCTGGGACTTCCCCCGATTTCACTACCGAGGGGAAAAATCGAGGGTGATACCCATAATTCGCAAAAAACGGGACTTCTTTTGTAGATCCATGGGTAGACTTGTTGTATGCAAACTCCGCCATTGCAAGCAGTGATGACCAATTGTCCTGTTGATAGTTCACAAAACATCTGAGGTATTGTTCAAGCGTGGCGTCGGTCTTTTCCGTCTGGCCATCCGTCTGAGGATGATGTGCAGACGACATTAAACTTTCAATGCCCAATTGATGTTGTATCTCCTTCCAGAAATGCGAGGTGAATTGTGCACCTTGGTCTGTGACAAGGCTCTTAGGAAGTCCATGTAGGCGGAAATCATGTCACAGGAACAAATCTGCTGTTTCCTTGGCCGTAGGTAGTCCTGCACGCGATATGAAGTGACCCATTTTGGTGAATAAATCCACCACCACCAAGATCATGGTGAACCCTTGAGACAATGGCAAATCGTGATAAAGTCCGCTGAGACGATCTCCCAGGGTTGGCCTAGGGTAGGCAGTAGTTGCAAACCGGCCAGCTTGCCCGCTGGGTTCTTGGAACGTAGACACATGGGGCAACTGTTGACATATTTTTCCACCTCGCGCCGAATCTTTGGCTACCAGAAGTCCCGCAGTACCAGCTGCATAGTCTTAAAGATCCCGAAATGCCCCGCTGGCCAGGTGTCATGACACAATTTCAAGATTTCGTCTCGCTCCAGTCCGAGTGGCACATACACTCAAGAGCGATGGCAAAGCAAACCATCCACCACATGGAATGGTAAGTTTGGTCCTGCAATCAGTTGTTCTTGGGCCCACAAGTCTTCCTTTTGGTGCGCCCGTACTCAGTCAGCCAAAGAACTACTCCTGACCGGAGTAGGTAAGGGTTGCTCTAAGTTCACTGACACTAAGGATGGGTTCTCCCCCCCCCCCCCCCGGATCTCCTGGTGCATCATTTCTTCACACCAGGAGCCAGCCAAGGCTTGTAATGGAGGGCACATAAGTTTTTATTACTTTCCTAAGGGGTCTGGGGGCTTGGAGGCTAAGTATTCCCAGAGTTTACCAGGCTTATTTAACCCAGTAAACTGTGGGAATACTATCTGGACTGCAGTATTCTGCAGTCCAGACCTAGAAATAGTGGATTTATCCTGTGCCTTCCAAGAAGGCACGGAATAAATCCACTATCAAATTAATTTGCTACAAACCAGCATTTTCTGGTTTGTAGTGAATTAATTCAGGACTGTCCAGAATACCATAATAAAGGTGCTGTCTGGACGGGGACCTCATTGCACCCTTCCTTTGTATCACAAACTCTAGGAGCACATGGTCACTCCCATCTAAGTATCCCACCACTTCCACTCAATTGAACAGATCCTCAGTGTAGATTAGGATCAGATCCAGAATAGCTGATCCCCTTTTTGCCTCTTCAGTCTTCTGGACAATAAATTTTTCTACAAGGCAAGTGAAGAAAATGTTAGTCTTTGTACTATTGGCAAGGTTTGTTTTCCAACAAATATCAGAGTAGTTGAAGTCCCCCATTACTGCTATATCTCTTCTTTCTGCATGTTTTGTTATCTGGTCAAAGAAAGCTTCATCCTGTTCTTCCATCTGGCTTGGAGGTCTGTAGTAGACTCCCACGTTACATATTTTTCAGTCCTTGTTCCCTTAATTCTTACCCAGATGCTTTCAACTTGGTTTCCAGAACTAAAGTCTTGCATCTCTTCATAGGTGTAAATATTTTTGACATATAGTGACAGCTTTCCTTGGTAGTTATAATGAGTGACTACAAGTTGCCATATTATATTTTCTGCACTGTCCTGGCATGATATATTTTGCACCTTTTGATTGATCAATAAAGGCATAAGATAGAATTAGTTTGTTTTTTTTAGGATCACTTTGGATTCATGAGGCCCCAATGGCCACAGTACCTATGCATCTGGTGAAAAATAAAGAAAAGAGTGACCTCTAAACCACAGACACTGTTAATTCATAGTGAATGAGCATCCATCCTCCTTCAGAACCCAGATGCATACAGTCTTTCAGGAAATGAGGCTCCTTCCCTCGAGGGGAAATGCCAAATCTTATAATGGAAGAGCAGCTGCCTTATTAGGAGTAGCAAATATAAGTAATAAAGGTTGTTGTATTTTAAAACAAATTAGATTTTTCTTGACACCCTAGGTGATGCTTTCTGTAAGAACCCCCCCCCCCCCCCCAGTTTTTCTACAGACATTTCATGCATTTTTCTTAATACATTTAAGTTATGCATTTTTCTTAACGTATTTATAGACTTTGGACTTCATTACCAAAAGATTGGCCATGGCCATTAGCTTAGATTTTTATTTTGCCAGAAAGTTTTGGTACATTACTAGAGAACAAGCCCATTTCTATGCCATGGCATTTCTATATTTGAAGATATTCTTATGAAGCAGACAAAAACTGGATTTGATGATGTCATTGCATAGTGCTTCCTGGATTCATCTGGTATGTCACTCTTTTAAAGAGAATGCTGTAATAACTGGTTTCAGATGCAGCAAAACAATTCTGTGCTTCTGGGAAATCTGTTTTGTTTTTGGTGCATTAGTTCGAATCTAAAGATACTGATTTTAAACTTATGTCTGACACCCTATTTTGTAATTACAAGGTCATTAAATAACCATTCATTTTTATTGTAGCTATTCAAGCAACAACAGAAGTCTGCCCAAACTTACATTTTTAGTGGGACACAGACCCTTCCTCCCAACAGGACAATTTCCATGTTACTGGAAAGCATAGGTGTGAGTGGAGAAATGCTCAGATGCCTTTCTGTAGTGTGATATGTTTCTGCACAAACCGCTGTTCATCACCCCACTCTCTGGCAACACAAAAATTACTATGTTTGGTTGCTGTGCAGCTAAAACAGGTAGATTTTGGGGAGAGCATTAGGTGGCATAGGTATGTTTCTGTAGCTGTATCTCCTGATGTAGGATCTCAGTTGATATCAGTAAAAATTCAGTATAGTGATTTGTTACCTAACAGTGACATTCAGTTCTTTCTTTCTCATATGTATACAGAGATGGTACATTGATCGTGTTTTTTTAAAGTGTTTGTCAGTGCTTGTCATTGTCACCTACTTATTTTGCATTTAGGACTTTGGATCTCAACACATGGAGTCCTTAAGCTGGGGAACAGCAGGGGCATCTGTGGGGCATTGTGGAGAATATATGGGGCAGTGGGGTAATGCCCCACCTTGGTAGTGCCCCACCTTAGCTTCTTCCCATCCCATGCTGGAATCTGTCTGGCCCCGGCATGATCCTGCACTGTCCCTGGCTTCTTGAATAAGAACAGGGGTAGACATCAGTGTTCTGGCCGCCACTTAGCATGCTGCTAAGATGCAGCATACACGGAGCTAGCATGGAGCCCCTTTGGAGGCAGTCCTACATCATGTGATGGGCTCCGGCGGGCTCCATCCTGGCTGCATCCCAGCAGCATGATAGGATGGAGCTAAAAGCCCATGTGATGAGGTCCTTTATCACACAAAGCCACTATTCCACAGCAGTAGTACTATCATGGATAATGGAAACTGTGCTGATTCACCATTCCATGATCCTGTGATTGTACCTCCACTTATCATGATAACCCTGCCTAGTGCTGCTCCATAATTGTTTAATTTTCATTTTTAGATCAATTTCACAGTTTTATCATTGTACAACAAATACAGACAAGCATAACAGTAAGGTACACAAGGTAGACATCTCAAGAATAGTGAGGAGGAGTGAGAAAAGATGTCACTTCACTGCCAGCATGAAAGCACAGAAGTAGAATGGGGCCATTGAACAAGGTAGACAATAGGAACATTGTGGAATTGTCAGCTATTAGCAAGTTTTGCTTGTCAGTAGAGGAACATGGGTTAATTGTAGGGAGGAGGCAGACATGCAGTAGAAAGCAAACAGTGTTATGTGATAGGGATGATCCAGGTTAAATGACAGTTTGACTGCCTAGCGCAATAAAGTTTTTAGTGTGTTTTATTTTATGATTAACATTTTGGAAGATAAAGCATAGTTTGCAAGTCTAGTTTCTAAGGCACCCATATCTGAGGGAAATTTAGTGTGTGAAGAAAGGCACTTTTGGAACATTATGATATAGTTCTTGGATAAAACATCAAAACAAATTTGAAAAATATGTGACCTGAGGAACACTGATATATATATAGAGAGGGGGGGGGGCATTAAATATATATATTAGGGCTGGGCGGTTTCGTTCGTTAATTTCGTAATTCGTTAATAATTCGTTATTTTTTGGGTAAACGAAGCGATAACAAACCATCCAGGAGCAACTAAAAAATGAAACGAATTTTTGAAGCTATTTCGTAATTGTTTTGTTATTGTTTCGTTATTATTTCCGTATGTGTCTGGTGCAAGTTTGATAGTTGTTTCCCTCCCCTCTCCCTGGTTGCAAGCGGTCGGCATTTACCCCACTTCCGGGTTCCTGGCCTCTGCTTAAATGGATCAAATTCTCCTCTCCTCCTGTCGTCACCTCACCTCGTTCCTCACTCTGGCCTGCGTGCATTGGGCAAAGAGACACAGCAGTGCAGCACTCAGAGACCTGCCTGTTGCCTGCCTAACCTCTTTCCTTCTCCAGGTTAAAACTATTATATTAATTATATTTATTATTATTATTATTATTATTATTAAGAATGGATGACCATCTTTCAGTAGTGCTTTGACTGTCCCTTACATTCACGAAGGCAGAAAGTGGTTTGTTGTTATTATTATTATTATTATTATTATTATTATTGAGAAGAAGCATTGTCAAACCAGAATAGAGATCTCACCCACCCTCCTCTCTCTCTCCTTCCCCCCCCTTCCTTCTCCAGGTTAAAACTGTTATATTAATTATATTTATTATTATTATTATTATTATTATTATTATTATTATTAAGAATGGATGGCCATCTTTCAGTAGTGCTTTGACTGTCCCTTACATTCACGAAGGCAGAAAGTGGTTTGTTATTATTATTATTATTATTATTATTATTGAGAAGAAGCATTGTCAAACCAGAATAGAGATCTCACCCACCCTCCTCTCTCTCTCCTTCCCCCCCTTTCCTTCTCCAGGTTAAAACTATTATATTAATTATATTTATTATTATTATTATTATTATTATTATTATTAAGAATGGATGGCCATCTTTCAGTAGTGCTTTGACTGTCCCTTACATTCCCGAAGGCAGAAAGTGGTTTGTTATTATTATTATTATTATTATTATTGAGAAGAAGCATTGTCAAACCAGAATAGAGATCTCACCCACCCTCCTCTCTCTCTCCTTCCCCCCCTTTCCTTCTCCAGGTTAAAACTGTTATATTAATTATATTTATTATTATTATTATTATTATTATTATTATTATTATTATTATTAAGAATGGATGGCCATCTTTCAGTAGTGCTTTGACTGTCCCTTACATTCACGAAGGCAGAAAGTGGTTTGTTTCACCCCTCCTCTCTCTCTCTTTCCCCCCTCTTTCCTTCTCCGAGGTTAAAACTATTATTAAAACTATTATTTTCACGTTGCGCAACCGCGTCCGCCATTTTAACGAATTGATTCGTTAATATTAACAAAATTTCGTAAATACTGAACTTTTTAAAGGGAAAATTTTGTAATTATTTTAAATATCGAAACAAAAAAAAACCCCCAAATACAAATCGATTTTAGAAACAATTTTTTCCGTTGTTACCCAGGCCTAATATATATTAATGGTGTAGTTTAGCTTGTTTCCCCACCTTTTGTATTGCAGATTTAGGCACAATTGATATAGAGTAGAGGAATGGAGGAAAATACTTAAGGGTGATATGAACCAGAAACACTAATTCATCCAGCTACTTCACAGATAAATATGTCTGACTCTTTCAGTTACTTTGTGTGATTAGGAATAGCAAACATGTAACTGAAAAGATAAGGCATTATATATTCTGTCCATGATCTGCTAGTTAATTCTAAGATTAGTATTTCAGTTCCACATTGAGCCTTACATAATGACTGAGCCTGACATACAAGGGGAAAAATAGTGTCCAGAACATGAAATCAATAGGCCTGCTGTCTTTCTCAGAAAAAAAGTGTTTCCCTGAGGCAAGACCTACACAGATTTCTGATGTGAAGCTCATTATGTTTCTGGTGGACTAAGTCTTGACATGGTAGCTAATACATTATGAATGTGGAATGCTTACAAACAAAAAGGGGATTTTTAAAGAAAAATAAAAAAGAGTTCACTTGGAAATGCAGCTCCTGAACAAAATATTAACTTGACAATACATATACTTCTCTTTTTGCAGTTAAAAGAAGATTATAAAGGCTAGCATTGATAACAGGAAATGAGTTTCAAGGAATATATATAAAAAATTTAATTTGAAGATTATGGTATTAGATATAGAAGACAAATATGAATAATTGAAGAAAAGTATAGAGTGAAATGAAAAGAATGGCAACCAAACATTTAATGTTGCAGTAACTATAAATTCTGTCTCACGCAAACATATATCGACCCTCTTGAAATATTGGACTCAAAAGCAAAATATAATTAGGTCAGCAAGGAGTAAACTTCAATATCAAGTGTCCAAAATAGTTTCTTCAAAATATTTTTAAGGTTAGAGCTAGGTTTGTTTTCCTTTCTCTCTTTCATTTTTTCCACTGACTTTCCCCTCATTAATGTTGCCAGCCTTTCAACATTTCAAAAGTAAACCAAATCGTCTAAACTTTTATGAATGCATTGTTTGTGCTATTTAGCTGCTGTTTGGGTTTTATTTTGTGAAGCAAATGAGACTTGCCATTTGCAGCATAATTAAGTGATCTCACTTTAAAAGGATTTTCCCTATTTGACCCTCAAAGTCTTCATTTGTTTCATCTCAGTGTCTGTGCCGAACTTGCAGCAGATTTACTCAGATGAGCCAGTGATTGCTTTTGAAGCTGCTTTCTGGTGGGATTATAGCTGGGTGTGCCAGAAAACGCCCTTACTCAGACCTTGGAAAAGTTTTTTTCTCCCATCCCCCCCCCCAAAAAAAATCCCCTTTCCAACATGTTTTCTAACTCTGTCCTCACAGGAAAGCTTTGTTTGGAAGAGCACCCCAAACTGAACATGTAGAAGTCGATGTACCAGCACTTTGTATGGAATAAGTACCTTGCCTGAGAATTACTAGCTAGGGATAAAATTCCTCGTTGTTGTTTTTTCCAAACGTAACAATTAGAATGTTCTTTCTGCTGTGATAAAATATTTGAAGAGCACAGTTTTCAATACCTTTTAACAGTTTTGGATATATCTTGCTTACCCCCCCCTCCCCCCGACATACACACCCACTGGTTGTTTTCTAAAGAAAATTTTCTATGCAGAAAACAACTTATGTGCAGAAATATAATTTTCTGCACAGAAAAGGCTATTTCCTGCATCAGAAATCCTGTTTCCTTTGCAAATCAAACACATAAAAATTGTGCAGAAAACATGCTGATCTGCAAACATTCTATTAAATTCAGTATTCTTCTCAATATGATCTATCAGCATTCAAAAAAGCATATGGCTTAACCATTTTCAAATTTCTTTAAACATTTATTCAATCAAAATTTCTCAGTGTCATTTGCTTTAACTGATACCTACAGCAGTTTTTTCCTCTTTACTGCCCCACAAAAGCAGAAAGCTTATTTCTATTTCTAAGCCATTTCCAAGATTAGCAACTTCCAGAGCCCCCATATACACAATACAGTAGAGTCTCTTATCCAACATAAATGGGCTGGTAGAATGTTGGATAAGAGAAAATGCTGGATAAGAAGGAGGGATTAAGGAAAAACCTATTAAACATCAAATTACATTATGATTTTACAAATTAAGCACAAAAGCATCATGTTTTCCAACAAATCGACAGAAAATGCAGTTCAATGCACGGTAACATTATGTAGTAATTATTGTATTTACCAATTTTAGCACCAAAACATTGCAATGTATTGAAACAGCTGTGGATCTGGGAAGGAGGCAAACTGTGTTGGACAATACAGAATGTTGAATGAGCTTAGGTTGGATAAGCGAAACTCTACTGTAGCTCTATTACAATATCTCTCTCTAGCCATTCAAATCTAATGTTGATGGTATGGAAGTCCTGCCACCACATATCAGTCTTATTCTGGATCAGCCTTCCCAGACTTCATTTTAAGTAAGGGGGAAATAGCATAACTGCTAGCCATATCTCTTTAATACAATTTCTATGCTCACTACAATGGGTAGAAAGAACCTAGCTTGTGAGGGCTTTTATTTTAAAAAAATCAACTTTTTTAAACATGCGTGGTTGAAGGTGCATGAAAGGTGTGGGGAAACGTGGGGCAGTTCTCCAGAGAGATACGCAGGTCTGAACCTCCACAACTTACCATGCGTGCTATAATGCATTAATAAGACTCCACCAAAATCAAACTTTGTATTCAATGTCATCAAACAACCAAATAGGCCAAATATAACCCCCTTATCCACAGACTCATTATTCATGGTTTCACTTACATGCATTCCAAAAAATATTCACTCTCCCCAAAAATGATGTAGGACTCTCTAGATTTTTTAGTGATATTCTGTAGTATGCTTGCAGCCTAAATATAGTCAAAATATAGAGTTCGATATTATCCATGGTTTTAGGTATCTACAAGGAGTATTGGAATGTATTACACATAGATATGGATCCCATACTGTATGAAGCCAACTCAGCTGGTCCTGTTTACCCTACCATTCACCAGTAACCTCATAGAATTCCATAACCTCTAAAGCAGTGGTTCTCAACCTGGGGTCCCCAGATGTTTTTGGCCTACAACTCCCAGAAATCCCAGCCAGTTTACCAGCTGTTAGGATTTCTGGGAGTTGAAGGCCAAAAACATCTGGGGACCCCAGGTTGAGAACCACTGCTCTAAAGACATGGATCATATGGACCATGACAGCTTTTCTGAATTTCTGCATGCATGTTTAAAAGTCCAAGTTATCCCACTAGGTTTCCCTCAAATTCCTTTTCTGTCAAATATTAGCCACCTTCAATTTATTTTACATTCCTCTTCCTTCTTTAATTTCCTTTAAATTGGATCAATATTATGAGAAGCCTTTCTGACTTTTCTGTTCTCATCTCACTTCAATTTTTTCAGTGGATTTGTTTGTTTTGAAATCTATACATAGCCACCCCTCTACCTTTTCAAGCTCATTTAGTGATAATAAAAGAGACAATTAGATAAGATAACAAGTAAAAACCATTTAAAATGTATGAAAAGACAGTACTTTTAAAATAAACAGACAGCACAGCATACAATTGATTTCTCTCATCAGTGCAGCAGACTGTGTTGGGACAGGGATTGGTTTGCTGATCTCCAAGGATAAAGGCCAGTTTGAAAGAAATTCTGGTACAACATGCCAGGACAGTGGGGAGAGGAGCAGAGTTCAACTATACTACTTGAGCATAGTTCTATCTCACTATTTTCCTGTACTCACCCTCCCTCCCCTACAATGTGTCTTCTGATCACTCCAGATCAGGGTAGGATTTTTTCTCCCTCATCAGTGATTTGTTTCACCTACTCTGAATTGTCATGGGGGAATTGGCAATTAGCTATGAGTGGTGTCTTAAACAGGAGTTTACTGGCAAGTTTTGGGGGCAGATGTGAATTTGGTGAGTACTTTCTGGCACACATTTGTGTAGCATGGGAATCTAGAACAGCCTCTTAGGGAGTGGGGGAAATGTATAGTCCTTGGAGATAGTCTATGGGTTTGGCCCTCTCCAGTGGCTATGTGGCTTGAAGACTGATCTCCTCTTATCAGACTTCCAGTCTTGTAGTTGGCCTAGTTGACCTCTCAAGGACTCCAATGTTTTCAGCCAGGGATGTGTGGTCTGAGTGAGACCTACAATTCCATTTGCTTCCACTTCAGATTTCTCTGTGCTTTAGGTTTAGCCTAGCACTAAAATAAAAAGTAACAATAAAGTTGCCAATGTTTTATCCGATATCTTGTGTCTAGCCTTGTTTTTTTTCTCCGCTTTGACAGCAAAAGCCCAAAACAGTTGATTCTTAAAAACCTGGAAGAACGGGAAGGAGACCAAAGACGGAACCTTTTAACCTCTGTATGGAGGAAGTTCCAAAGTCTGGGAGCAGCTACTGAAATGGTGCTCTCCTTTGTTCCCACTAAATGAACCTGAAATAGAGAGAACATCTTCTGAATATCTCAAAGCATTAACACTCATCTGTCGGGGGTGCTTTGAATGAGATTTTCCTACTTCTTGGCAGGGGGTTGAACTGGATGGCCCATGAGGTCTCTTCCAACTCTATGATTCTTTGATTCTATGATATCACCTATCTTTATTAAGGATGAGCATGTTACTTGTATGATAACAGCTATACTGTGTAATTTGCATCATACTGTGTAATTTGGATGGACAGTTGTTCATCAAGCTGTCAGAATCAGTTCTCTAGGAAATTATAGACTGAAACTTGATTTTGTCAGAGAATCCTATGGTCAAAAAAAAGTTTGTCCCTAAAATTTCTGCTTTCTCTAATATTAAAGCTTTTAATATTTTAATTCTATTTTCATTAGAAATGTCTTTTCAAATATCCAGATGTCCTTCGGCTGTTCTGAAGACACCTACAACATTTCCTCAGGGAAATGTTAGCCATTTGAAGAAATTAATTTTTAATATCAGATGCATCAGAATGATATTCAAAATATTTTACTATTAAATATTTCATAACACCATTACATACAATTTAGGCATTACTGACCCAGACTCAGAAGGGAATATTACTGAACATTGGTTTGTGAGGTGTTAAACAGGTCTACTAAGGTTTGTACTTTTTTCTGTCTCTATAATTTAATAATGTGGTTTAAGTTGTTGCTGGCTTTGCAAAATATATCCCTCTTCTGCAGATGTGACTGTTAATTAAGGAATCTCTAGTGACAGGAAATGGCTTGAGGGTGATACTCCTGAGAGTGTTTTTTGTCATTGAGGAAATTTGGAATATGCAAATATAGGGGAATTTGCAAACTTAATGCATATAAAATGCACTGGTACATTCTGAATACTACACAGCAATAATAATTTCATACATTTTGTGCTGTTTCATCAATGATTTATCTTTGGTTTTCCAAAATCAAGCATCAAAAAAGTTATTATGTAATACATCAATTTGTAATATCAGCAGGTTGTATGAAAGGTGCATAAATAGAAAACATACATTTCTTTTCTTTTACTGAATGTTATACTTCCTTTTGAATAGATGGCGAAAACTTGCAGCCTATAAAATAAACACAAATAGAGGCAACCCACTGAAGGAAAAAATAAATATTTCTTTTTCCGCTTTCAAATCATTTATATGGAATAAAAACTACATAAAATAAAAGTTGAATAACAAATAAAACAAAAACAAACTACAAAAGCTACAAGTCACAAGCTAAAAATTATACACAAAATCCACCACATTCCTACATATATAGCTAAACTATCTAAATAAATAACAAAAATGACAACTAACAAAAGAGAAAAAGGTGACTGACAAAAGAGAAAAAGATCCTCTCTGCATTTTTAACTATTAAAAACAACCCATATTTTATCCATACACACAATTCCTCTGTGTTAATAAATATAACCAGAAATCTTAAAATCATCCTCGTTCACACAACAACAACAATTCTTTATTGATTAGTCAATTTTGACCATATCAAAACATGCAAAACATACAAAAACATACACACTTGCCCATACATACAGTAAAACCATATATGAATACAAGGCATCCCGGCCTACTGGCCTGTCAAACCACTCCTAAATGACTACAAGATTAAAAGATTAAAAATTGATTCATTCCTTAAAGTCGGGTTTGGGCAGGGGTGCAGGTAGGTAAAACTAGTGGCATGTCCATATTGAGTTTTTAAGTTTGAATTTTGTTGATGGCAGCAAGGTCACCTCTCTCAGCTTCTATCTTCTTCAGTACAGTCTTCTTTAGTACATAGAACTAAATTGTTCTTTCCTTCAAACACTCTTGCACTGTTCTCATATATTGAAGCACTCTTCCATGGCTCACTTCTAGTTGATGGTATGTCCAAAATTAAAAAATATCAGGTTTTAATTGGATTTAAATCTTTGAAATGTTTACATCATGCTATGTATTTGAACCCATTTATTTTAGACATTTTATTGATTATTCTGTTTAATGCTACCTAATTAATTTTCAGACTTAACATCCCAAGCTGTGGTTTCTCTGTGGATTCCCACTTTGTATGCTTTCCATGCGCCATACTAAAGTAATTCCATGTAGTTTTCTTTTTCAGTGGAAAATATGTTGTTTCCATTTTTTCTCACAGACGCTCTCATTTTCAGGCATGAATTTAAAGGTATGGTGCCTCGGGATAAATTTGACTAATAAGGATTCCAAAGACAGTTCTGTGAATTAACCTCTCTCTCTGACTTTGCAGGAATGACTTAGGGGAAGATCTACACTGATACGTACTTTGGTGCCAATCAAGTGTGCTGTATGTCAAATTGTCCTGGATAGTGTCCCCATAGGGACCCCATGGCCACCGTGGAAGTGAGATGGAGTCCATAACATCTTACTGGATGCAGCTGAGTGGCCACCCTAACTGTTCCCATGTACCCAGTGCCGCAGGAGTCTGTCTGTGACATTGGTCCTACCAGTGCTCCGTCACTTGCCCTGATGTCAGCAGGATAATTGGGCACCAAGGGAGTGGGAGAGCAGGAAAGCCCCCCCCCTTTTCCCTTCCCAACAGGCTGTCTGTTTTTTCTGAAACAACTGCTTCAGTGAGGCTTTGGCTGTATTTCAATTCAACTCCATTAATAGCTAGTTGTGTCCAAATGCAATTCACATCAATACCCTTCTACACAAGTGTTGCTAAAAAAAAATCTACATGGTGATCAAGGGTAATGAGTGTTTACACAGATACATCCTATTCCCTAGCTAAACTCTGGAATTATATGTAAATGTCCCTACACAGAAGGCCTGTAGAACAATCCTTACAGTTGCCCTGTCTGTCCACATTTGTAACTGTTTGAGGAAAAAGGAGGTAAAAGTAATGTGCTAATTCACACATTCCCAGTTCTCAGCCTAGCCCTGGCAGCATTCTGTGGCTATTTGAAGCAAGGGACGGGTAATTGAAAGTAAATAATTGTGGTGGTCAGTGCTCTCTATTGCTCACATCTACCCTAAGGGATGAATGGGAGGAAATACTGTACAAGGCCATGCCTGAAGTTTGTGTAAACTAAGTCTGTTATTTACTGCTTCCTTTCAAATACTCTAGCTCTGAAGTACATAACATATTGTTCATCATTGTATCAGAAAATCACATGTGAGTGCAACCACAGCATTATCTGGGAGAACATATTAGAGGCGACACTAAAGAAACATAAGGCAACTTCAGTTTTACAGTTACGGGCTATGTTTGAATATAGTGTAATGTTGGAATTTTTTTTCTTTCTGAAAACATTGCACATGTGCGATTTATCACATTTGGTGAAATGTGCTGCATTTAGTGAACTTTTTAAAGCCACTTTTTGACAATTTTATCCTAAAAGGTGGAATAAAAGCATTTCAAATAATAAGTGAAATGCAAGTTGCTTATCATTTTGGGGAGCAGATTTCACTCAGGGACTCACTGAGTTAGGTGAGATTTTTCTGTTAACATTTGTAGGATTGTGTTGCATCTGTATATATGTATTTCAACTGAAAGAACACTTTGCTAGGAATTTCTATTATGGAGGGGGGGGGGGCTTCCCAGGCTCTCCTTCCCTTCATTTTAGGGATTTAAGCTGTTTCTACTCTAGAGAAGTGGTGCTGCAGGCAGGTGCCCATGCTTTCTCTCCCAGGCCTGCACACCACACATACTCTTTTCAAGCCATTTAAAGAGGCAAGTTCTTAAAGCTGTTTCTTACTCTAGAGGAGAGGCACTGCAGGCAGGCACATGGGGGCTTTCTCTCTGGGGCCTGCGCCATGCCATCAGCCACACACTCTTTCCAATGCATTTGAAGGAGGCTTCCCACTTCCAGGTAAGGAAGAGTGATGACCTCCTAGAGCTATCCTCGCTGGGCTTCTTCTTCTTCTTCTTCTTCTTCTTCTTCTTCTTCTTCTTCTTCTTCTTCTTTAAAAACCTCTCTTTTTCCTGTCACGCTTCAATCTCCTTTCTGCTTTGGGTGTAAGGGTTCCCTACAGCTGTTTCTATTTTCTACTCTAGAGGGGTTGTAGTCATTTTCAGGGCAATTGTGGAGGGTTTTTGTTTGTTCGTTTGTTTTC
The DNA here is from genome assembly GCF_037176765.1 of Anolis sagrei. Classification (NCBI taxonomy): domain Eukaryota; kingdom Metazoa; phylum Chordata; class Lepidosauria; order Squamata; family Anolidae; genus Anolis; species Anolis sagrei. Next base: position 63,492,003 of record NC_090025.1, read on the forward strand.
TGGGAAATTAATAAAAAAGATTAAAGTGTGATGCCAAAAAGCAGAGGAGGAGCCAAGATCAGCTCCCGCTTGCTTTCGTTGCAGGTGGGTTTTTGTACAGGGAGGGCCCTTCTTTTTACATGCTCCTGAAGATACCAAAGGAAACTGAGAAAACAGAGGAAAATGTAGAAACAAATTCCATGCACAACCCTATTAGGGAGGTGTTGTGTCTAGAAATCTAGTTTCTGTAGCAGGATCAGAAGAAGTTGTCCACTGGAAAATCTAGAGATTTCTAGAGAGGACAATTTTAATCAAATTTGTGAATGATCTAATCCACAAAAGTCAGAACTGCAAATATGAAGACAAACTGCATGTGTTGCCTGTCAATTTATGGCTATTCTGTGGATTTTATTTAATCCTCTCAGGCAGAGAGCATTCAGTGGTGATTTGCTATTGACTTCTTCTGAAATATAGCCTACAGAAGCTGGTATTCTTTATCAGCCCCCCATCCAAATATGGAACAAGGGTGAATCTTCTTAGGCCACTTCCACACAGCTAAATAAAACCTCACATTATCTGCTTTGAACTGGAACATATGGCAGTGTGGACTCAAATAACCCAGATCAAAGCAGATATTGTGGGATTTACTGCCTTGATATTCTGAGTTGTAGGACTGTGTGAAAAGGCCTGAATGCACCAAATAGCTTCCAAGGTCTGATGGTATTTGGTGCATTCAGGGTATTTTATATTCTCTTTAGGAAAATGCTAAATCTCTACAATGATTTCCTATCTATATTCGATTTGAAGGAAAGGATGGGTTAGATTCAACATATTTTTTCATTCCATTTCTGAGTCCTTCAGTCTTATGTAGAAAGTTCAGTTATGTTGATTTTAAGAAATTTTTCACAATTATTTTTCATCAATTTGCATAAGCAATTTTTCAAACATCAAATAACCGAAAGTAAAAAAAATATACACAGAGTGTTACCTCCAAGAAGAATAAACAGGATGCTTTAGACTTCTCCTACCATAGCTTGGCATTAAAGTTTCAGCACATTTTGACAGTTTTGTTTTATTTATATAAAAGATCTGTGACTTAAATTATTTAAGGCAATAGAAACAAATAGAGAGACATTTCCTTTTGACACTTGCAGGTGGAGAAATATTCTTTACTTTTAAGGGTAATACAGGATCTATGATGTATTGTAATTCTCCTCTTTTTAATATAGTCCATGGAGGGAAACGAAAGAGTTCACAAATGTCTGTTTGGATTTATTGTAATGACTGAGCTATCGTGTATTATAGTTGTAGAAAGTACTTTTTTTTAAAGGCATGTTCTGAACCAGAATCCTCAAGCAGAATCCATTCTTTCAGACAATATTTCTAGTTGGCAACACTGATGTTTCTTATGTCTAGTGACAATGCATTTATTTATTTATCTAAAAATATTTATGAAACATTGAAAGAGGAAGAATACAGCTTGGCCTTATGAAAGACATAAGCATTAAGCAGCATAGGGAATTACTATAGTCATTCAAATGCAATATAATAGGAAGGCATAAAGTCTCGGTTATAATGGCCAAATCCAATTCAGCCCCATGCCACATTGCATGCAGGGCAGCAATGGTCCTTGCAGCTCATGATGGAATAAGCTTTATATGCTTTCAATATTATTATGTATTTTGCATGGAGTCATCCATTAGTTTTCTGTCAAAAGGAAGGGAATGGATATGAATCACGACACCATCTAATTCAACTCAAAGGAATATGCAGATAATGGCTATTTTATTCATACATGTGTTACTTAATGTGACTGCCTAATATTGGGACAGATATTTCAATCTCACCTCTTAAGTGGAGAGCTTGGGTTTCTGGGAATGTGTGCCCAGAAACTCTGGGCACATTACACTGAACACCTAATCTGGGGTGAAACTAGAATAGAAGGAAGTGATTTCCCTATACAGATTATTACAATGCAAGTCTTAAAACTGGATCTGGGACCAGATGGTGCTCACATGCACTGTAGAGGCTGATTGTCAATATCCACAGTTTGTAGCTTTTATTAGCACACTCAGGTGGTAATCCTTCCACCATTTAGTTTAGGAGTTTAATTCTAAACAGACATGGATGGATGGATGGATGGATGGATGGATGGAGATAGATAGATAGATAGATAGATAGATAGATAGATAGATAGATAAGCAGGCAGGCAGACTCACACATGCACTCACAATTATATCTATAGGATTAGACTATTAGAAAACAGTAGAGTTTTTTGTTCAGATATAATTAACTATGGTATTTTATCCAACAAGAATATCTCTGTCTTTTGGATAACATTGTAATTACATTGTTAATGCAATCTAACCTTTTCAGTTGAACTAAGAACAGTACTGTTTAAAAGACTGGATTTCAGTCAGCATTGATGACACATTTAATTTAACAGATTAGCAGTTTCACTTGTTAAAAATGTTCTGGTTCCATCAAAATTTAATCCCCACTTCTGTCCACACAGCTAATTAAAAAAAAGAAATGAGACTGAAGAAACATCTCTCAAGAAAACTGAGTTGACTGAAGCCCTAATGTCCATATCTTGGTGATCTCTATGTTCCAGCTCTTGCTTTCAATACCACTTCTATATAGGTTCTGATAGTTATTAATATTACTAATCTTTGTTGCATTTAAATAGCAATGTTACCTTTTCTTTTCAATTTCCACATCTCTTCCAATCTGAGAATTCAGACTTTTACAAGTCTACACAGGGACCACCAAATGCAGCATTGCCCAAACATGAATCAAGGAACATGAAAGGCACTGCAGACTAATTCAACCAGAGAAGTCAGTCATAACAGAGCACCTGATGTACCAACCTGGACACAGCATGTTATTTGAGAACACAGAAATGCCAGACCATTCTAACAACCAGCATGTCAGACTACACAGAGAAGCCATTGAAATCCATAAGCATGTGGACAATTTCAACAGAAAGGAGGAAATTGTGAAAATGAACAAAATCTGGCTACGGGTATAAAAAAACCTCAAAAATTAGGACAGTAAATAAAGAACACTACCCAAAAACTGGGGAATTCCATACAAGAATCAATCAGGGCCAGCTAACACCTCCTAACAAAGGCAGCAACCTGCCAAGCTGTAAAGCTGCAAGGCTATTCAATGCTAATCAAGGTAGCCAAATACAACATTCACACTTGCCTCAAGCAGACAAGAGTTCTTTCTCCCACCCTGGACATTCCACAGATATATAAACCTCACTTGTCTAGTTTCCAAACAGACTTCACAACCTCTGAGGATGCCTTCAACAGATGTGGGTGAAACATCAGGAGAAAATGCTTCTGGAACATGGCCATAAAGCCCGGAAAACTCAGAGCAACCCAGAGGCTTTTACAGTTGCTTCACTCAGCTAGCTCAGATAATTGAGATAACCCTCCCTTTTAATAGGTCTCTCTTCTATGTCTATTGTGTCTGTCTGTCTCTCTCTCAGAGTAGTTTGCCAGACTGGTTTTCATCCTCTCCCCTAATGGAGTACTCAGTGAAGCTGGTGAGATGGCGATAAGGAGGCAAGAGAGGACGTAACAGTAGTTATTTTATAAATCACATGGTATTTTAAAAATCTTTCTGAACAGAAATGTTTGTTCTGAAAAAAGAAGCCATATCTAGGAAAAGGAAGACTTATGGTAACCCATCTCTATGGAGCACAAATCCCAGTTTCTTTGCAAAACTCTAGGGACTTTATCACACAAACCTGCAATTGCATTATCCTGGATAGAGGATAAATAGTGGGCTGGGCACCTTTGATATCGTATCTCTCTTCCATTGGACCTCAAAGGGGAATTTGACTCTGTAAACAGAGAAAAGTTTTGGGAAAAACTAGCAGCCCTTAATATGGACCCAAAACTTCTCTTTTTGATTAAGAAACTGCACAACCAAAATCTATGCCAGGTAAAAGACCACAGGCGATTCCTGTCAAATCCAATCCATGTCCAAAAGGGAGTCAAACAAGGGTGCGTACTAGCCCCACTTCTATTCAACATCTTCTTGCATGATCTCCCTATAGCCCTGGACCAAGTGGACGGGCACAGCCCCAAGATTGGCCCAAGCGTGTTCCTCTCTTGCTATTTGCGGATGGTGCAGCTTTATTATCCCTCTCTCAGGATGGTTTAAAAAGACTCCTGCACAAATTTGTTGACTTCTGTGAAATGAATGATTTGCAGGTGAATTATGATAAAACCAAGATCCTGGTTTTTAGGAAAAGCAATAAAAAAACAAGTCTGGAAGATAAAGGGCCACTGTATCGAGCAAGTAAAACATTTCAAATACCTAGGACTTTGGTTCAGTAACAACCTGTCATGGTCCGCTCACTTAAAATATACACTGGCCTGGACCCAATAAAGCGGCAGTGCTACCAGGAGGTTTTTCCACTCCAGGGCAACCAATATATCTCCCCAACTCTGCAAGTTTTTCAAACAAAGGTGATGGCATAACTACTCTATGGAGCACCCATTTGGTTAAGCCTGATAACAGTGCCATCAGATCTTTCCACTCGAAATTCCTCCACAAATTATTTGGTGTCCCAAACTGTGTCCTGTATGTAGTTCTATGTCTAGAATCTGGCCAATACTCTATAAAGGCCACTATCTGGCTAAACATCATTAAATTTTGGTTATCTATCCACTACCAAAGCCCCAGCAAATCTCTGACCCAACTCATCTTGAGTGAACTTCACCACTCAAAATGGTGCTCAACAGTTCTAGCAAAGATCAGGGAATTGGGCTATGATAGCGACTTCCTGAACTTGCTAACTTTTACCAAGATCTTCACCCTTATTAAAAAGAGGCTGCTAGAAAGGGACCATAACCAATTGTTGAGCTTGGCCAATAAATCCTGTTCACCTATGAACATAGCAATTCCATTCATATAGGGAAGCCCAGCATTTTATATTGCAGTGCTCACTAACCCCTCTTACAGAGAGCCTACATGATGGCTAAATTTAATATTGTGCCATCTTCACTCCATAGAGGAAGACTCAACAGTCTACCAAGCAATAAGAGGCTTTGTTCCTGTAGCACAGAAGAGCTGGATTCTATCCCACATATTCTTCTGCACTGCCCACTTTACCAGGATCCAAGATCTAGCTTACTACCACACGTTATAGATTCCTTGAAAAACCACAGTGACCAGGACAAAGTAATTAAATTGTCAAGATTTAACTACTCCTTTTCAGTGACAAGATTTCTGAATGAAGTCTGTAAACTGAATGTGTAGCAAATGTGAAGTTCCCTTTTCTGTGGTTTTACTGTATTTTACACCTCTTTGCTATGTATTTGCCAATAAAAGCTTATTGGATTGGAGACACTGAACAGTTGTGCCAATTCAACAGTCTCTGGTACCATGACTGTACTTCTGCATACCCTCATAACACCATCTTCCTACATTACCGCAGTTCTGTATTTTTAAATTTAAATTTTAAGGCAATTTTGTAATTCCAGAAAAGGCACATGTAATAATATAATAAACTATAAAAGAAATGAATGGCTCTGAAAGGGTGAGGGGTAAGGGGAAGAAGAGGAGAACCCCACCCCCTGTGAATTTATTGCTGACATGATGGCACATAAGCAGAACAGACCCATTGCACCAAGGCAGGTGAGAGGAACGCTGAGTGATTATGGGCTATTGATTGATTTTACCTGTCCATAGCAAGTAACTGTATAATCATGGGGGAAGCCAGACTAACACCAAGGTGCACATGGTCTCATGAAATGGCAGCTCACTTGCTTCATGCAATAAAATCTATATTCCATATTACTCAAGCAGTGTGTTTTGTCTCAGCACCTGAGATAGCTTCTCAGATCAAATGCCTTCTGCTGACTCATCTTGCAATGGGGAATGCTTTCTGATTTCAAAAAGTCTGACTCCTGTGTTTTGTCTCGTAATGCCTGGGTGGAAAGACTAAAGATAAACTAAGATTATCAGGCAAATCCTCCAGCCCAAAGCTTCTAGGGATGTAGGAATAAAAGCCAAATATTATTTGCAACAAAATCCTCTGTTATTTCTTCGGTGTTCAAACTAGATCAGTCTTACCTGACCTTTTCTCTCGATCTGAATGCTATTCTTTTTGTTTGTTTCATGTTTTATCTGTGATGTGCTGCATAACATACTGAAATAGGAGAGTACTCCTTCAGTGAGTCTGAACGGTGTATGCAGCCCTGAAACTACTTTTTTTTTCCACACCCCCCCAATTCCCATATATAGTGAAAGAGCCCCTTTTCCCATCTGAGCTGCATTACTTTACTTTCAAACTTGTCTGTGGAGAATGGCAATTTATATTTCTTTACACATCAACCGTTAGATTCTTTATTTATTGGCAAGCAGCCAATGTTAATTTTGCTGAATGTTATTTGCATGTTTGAATGCATTTCTCCTTGAGCTTCCTTCATCAGAAGGCTTACCTTTTAAAGATCCATTTTCTATTCTCCACATTGTAGCATGTGTGTTTGGTGTGTGTGAACTTTACAACTTTGTTTGTGTTGCTGCTGCTGTTGATTTGCCTTGCCCAAATTAATTTCTGCTCATTTCCTTTGCTTTCTGCTTTGCCAGGCTTCTTCCGTGATCTTGCTTTCTAGCCAATACATGGTTGTCATTTGCTATTGCTCCTCTTCAGTCAAGAAAAGTAGCTTTGAATTATTTATGTACAACGACCAATCTAAAGAGATGGGCAGACTTTAATAGTATTCCTATTAAAAATATGTCATCCTTTTTTCCCCTGAGCAGTACATTTATACACACTGTGTCGCTGTGTAGGTATAGCATAGTATTAACATATTACATCCAAACATTGTGTATGTGGGATTGGTGTTAGGAGTAAACTTTTGCCAACAAGCATTGTTCATGATGCTCTTGGACTATATTTCAGCTACAAAATTCCAGTTCAGACCTCTTGCCACCAGACTACAAAGCAGTTTTCTCCACACAGACAAGCCTAACTGGGATCAGCACAATTTCAATGCAACACCACTGTCTAAATCTTGTTAGGCTATAAATATGGTACTGGAGAGAGGGAAGTTCTTTGGTGGTACACATGTCTTGTCAAATTGCTTCCAGTGAATGTTTGTCAAGCATCTGCCACAGGTTTTGGAATTCTGTATCTAATTGGGAAAAGTGTATGTATGTCTTGCTGCAGTTTCAACTCTAATTGTAGTGGGACGACAACAGTGTCATGGGAAGGTGAAGCAATAATTTAAGTCAGCAGTTTTGTCCAAATCACTTGTTAATTTACTCCCCCTGTTTTTTACTCTCTGTCCCTGGTGAAAAGAAAGACAACAATAATTTCAAGGGATCAACCAAATAAGCTGAGGAGTTGAAAACTAATAATTCTTAACTTGCATGTGATTCACTATTCTGCTTTTGTTTTTCGACAGTTCTGCTGTAAAACAGGTTTGCAGTGCAGCTGAAAAAGTACAATGAAATATCTTCTTTTTAAAATGCCTGTCCTCTTGCTCAGGTAACAAGAACTGAAAAACCCTGGGGATCTCTGTAATCACAATAGACAAGAGGGAGGGAGATGAGCTAATGGTGTGACTCAATAAATTCAAAGGTATGCACACAATGGACCTGTTGTTGTACAAGTAAACATACACATTCACACTTTACTGGGATAGTTTTCATAGTTAACAACACATTAATTTATGGTATCATTTAAATTCATGTTTCATTACCACATCAAAATCTTACTTGGATATATTTGTTCAATAATTTTGGTTTTCATGCATATATATCTGGAAGAGAAGTTGAAAATAAATGCATATACCAAATGGATCAAAGAAAGTGTGATCCACAGCCCTGTTTCTTCTTCTTTACCTCAACATTTTCTACAACATTTCCACATCAATTACACTATGTAACAAAATTTGAAAAAAATCCTGTTCCTGGTTTAGAAGTGTTGTTTTCTGTTTAACTGTCTGATACTTACATTGAAAGTAGTTTTTGTACTCCTAAAACTTCATTTTTTTGTGGCTGCCACAAATTATGTTGAATTGGTTGAGACTCAATGAGATATTTATTGAAAAATTATAGCAAAATATTTATTTATTTACTTATTTATTTACTATATTTATACACTGCCCTTCTCACCTCGAAGGGACTCAGAGCAGCTTAAAAATAGGCAAATATTCAATGCCGCATATACAGAACATACAATAAAATAAACATATATATTAAAAACCGTAAAATTATAAACATCTAAACTTAAAAACAATTATTAAAACCATATAATTCAAAATCATAGTTCAGGAGCTGTTCCAGTCGTAATTGCACTTATTCCATATCACTATTACACTGAGTGCACTGTTGTACTTTGGCCACATCATGAGAAGAAAGGAAAGCTTAGAGAAGACAATTATGCTGGGGGAAAAGGAAGGAAAAAGGAAGAGGAGCCGACCAAGGGCAAAATGGATGGCTGGTATCCTTGAAGTGACTGGATTGACTTTGAAGGAGCTGAGGGTGATGACGGCTGACAGGGAGCTCTGGTGTGGACTGATCCATGAGGTCACGAAGAGTCAGAAATGACTGAACGAATGAACAACAAAATTGCACTGAATTTGCTATCCAAAGACTTTCTAAAGATCAGAAGGAAGGGAACTGATCTGCAAATATGCTGCAAGAAGTCCCACAAGAACAAAGTTTTTGTACTTAAAGTTTCCCCATGTTTTATGATAAACCAATTAGGAAATGACATCTATAACCCATAAACAAAAATTGTGCCACATTGTGTTATATCCAACTAAAGCGCGGGGGGGGGGGGGGGTCAACAATTCAATAGTTGGCTGACTAGATGTCCGGCTGATCATTGCTATCTGCAACAAGAGTTGCCCCCTTCCCTGTTTCCCAAGAAAGGCACGTCTCTGCTACTCTTCATTTCTTCATATTGTCCTCCATTAATATCTCTAAATGCTTTTAATTTGTCGGGCTGTGCTGTGTGGAATACAAAAAAAGACAGTCGGAATATTTAGACAAAATGAAAAAGAAAAAACACATTTGCAAGACCCTCACATGCAACATATTGTGCAAAACAACAGCAGAGCAAGATTGCCATGCTGAGAAAAGCTTACCTCCAATTTTTTTGCTTTGTATCGCATACAGAGTTTATAATTGAAACCATTTAAACTGGCTGGCAACAGCTGCACTTCATGACTAGGATTTTCCCTTCCTATTTATGAAGTTTACAGCTGTTTTATATCTACATCAGGATAGTTGGTTATTTAAGACAAGAACAAGTGGCTTTAACTCTTCACATTTTTCTGTGATACCAGTAACAATGTCTTAGGGTCCTTCCAGACAGGCCCTATATCCCAGGACCTGATTCCAGGTTTTCTGGTTCCAGCTATATTATATGAGTATGCACTGCCCAATCTAGGATAAAAAGAAAACCTAGAATCAGATCCTGGGATATAGGGCCTGTCTGGAAGGGCCCTTATAATCATTTTTTTTCCAGTGTCCTCCTCCCCTCCTTTCTGCATTTTGCCTTGTCAATCACTATACCTCTCCTCCTATCTCAGATTTTCTTTCTGCCCAACCACCAGTTGAGTCATTCCTCTTTGTCTAGTTATGCTTCCCACTCTAATGTTTTCACTTGCAGTACCTTGTGTCTGCTCTTCCTCTACTCTCTTTGACCACATCTCATCAAATATGTCCACTTCTTTCCTACTGCCTTTTACGTTTTGACTTAAAGTCATTGGTATTGTTAAGAATGAATGTAAGGGTGCATCTAGACAGGACCTTTATTGTGAAAACTTCCACAATAAAAAGGGGGCTGTCCAGAGGACATCCTGGATAAACCTGAAGTAGTTCACCACAAACTAGGAAAAGCCTGGTTTGTGGTGAATTAATTTGATTGTGGGTTTATTCCATGCCTTCTTGGAAGGTGCAGGATAAACCCACTACTTCCGGCGTCTGGACTGCAGAATACTTCAGTCCAGTCTGCATTCCCATGGTTGTCCAGGCTAAATCAGCTTAGAAAACTGTGGAAATACCCCCCTCCCCAAAAACATCCCAAAATAGATTAAAAAACAAAAAACAAAAGAAGCAGAGATGACTGCCAGAGAAAGGAGGAGGAGGATAATCACTCTTACCCTCCCCCTTCTCCTGGCACATCATTTATATGCACCAGGAGAACTCCAGCAGCCACCTCATGGAACCTGGGTGAATTCTTTTGTTTTTTTTTATTCTGTTTTGGGTGCTTCTGGGGAAGGGAGTTACGGTATCCTGGTGTTCTCCCTGGCACATGCTTTCTGGGGTGTGTATAGATGGGCACACAGAAAAATCCACATTTTTAAAACATGGATGCTCCTGGGATAATGGCCTGTCTGGAAAGGCCCTGAGATAAGCATGTTGGTCAGAACTTGGGGCAGGGAGCAATCCAAACATTGATGACATGAAAAGAGAAACAAACATGGAATGAAAGTTTATTGAAAATTGTTTTCCGATATAGCTTTTAAAATGTTTCTAGAAAATGTAGAAGGAGATATTTAGTATTTCACAAAGCCCTACACCATGAGAGTACACTGACACTAGGGGATGAGTTACAGATGCAGATCTAAATCTCTGCCCACTCTTTGAAGTTGGAGTGCCTGGGGTTACCATTTCATCTGTGCTTGAGTACCCCGGGATAAAGCTCTACACTTCATGTGGTGGCTATTCTCTCATTCCTGGGTCTCAAAGCACAAATGGAATTGTATGTATGAGAATTCCTACCCTAAACAGTGGGTAGGGAGATTGATTTGTGTGTGCACTGGGTGTTGTTCTGCAACTATGGTAAAAATAATGACTTAGGCATCTTCTACTGGGAAGCCATAGTAGTTATACATAACTACTATGTTAAGAGTTATGATCCACTAGTATGTTACATGATGCCATGCACCTTATTTTCTAAGTAATTGCAAACATGGTGGGTGGTAGCTTATTGCTGGAAGAGACCACATAAGAGGATGAGCTTATCTCCTCGATCATCTGTCACAGTCAAAAGAGAAACATCACAAACACCAGTTTCTAGAAGCCTTGGAGTGGGGATGTTTGTTTAGACTTCCCAGACATAGAATAATGTGTAGTCTGCTATTAAATTCATTGGGAAATGGAATGTGTGGTATTTTCATTTCTTCCCAGCTGGTGAACAAGCAGTGATAAATGTGACTAATATCACAGCTGTAGTGTGCACCCCATGTGAAGTGCATTTCTTCACAAGTTAAAGGTAAGCCTTGATACATTATGAAGAAATCTGTGTGAATTGGATCACATAGTATGTGTAGATTTTTCTATCACAGGGGACCTCACAATCTCCTTCTTGTTTTCAATGCCATACAATGAAAACTTAGCACCTAAAAAGCTCTGTACTATAATGTATAATGCCATTTTTTCTTCCTCCTCCTCTTTTATTTATATTGATAGGAGGAACAGCAGGATGGCTGTCTGTTTCCTTTCAGTAAAGTTAGCTCTCATTCATTTTGAATGGACTGGATAGTGTACTATGTGTTTGAAGGAGGATTGACAGATGAACAAATATTAATAAATGGTACAAGCTTGCAGCGAGCTGGAAAAACTCAGTTCCAAAATATATTCTATTTACCTACCTATCTAGAGAAAGTGCAAGACAGAGATTGTAAGCGATATTAAAGTGATGTAATGAAGTTATACCCAGACTCCTCTTGCATAATGGATTTAAAGGGATATCTTGAGGCATGGTTAATGAGATTATTTGATGTAAGGCTATCTGGCAGTATTATAATCTTTTATAAAATGGTCCTGTGATAATCTCATTAGAAGTTAATTAATGACAGGCATTTGTATTTCAGCAACAGAGGCCTAGCAGAGAGTCATCTTGGAGAAGCAAATAATGATGGCTAGATACTACATTGGTGATAATAAAGACGAGAAAGGAATTAAAAGGCCATGATGGATCAGTGGCTTCTATAACAGTGTTGGTTGCCAGTTACTGAAGGAGTATTTGTAAGAGAAGACACATGTAAAGGCTGACATTCCCCCCACCCACATAAATTAAACTGGTTCTTTTTATTTGTTCAGTCAAGTTCAAAGGAATAACAAAGATTATTGATAGATAGATAAATAAGCTAGCTGCAACTATAAAATAACCTCAAAAGAAGCAGTGTGTTTTTAAGCTCTTCTTATTCAAAATGTGATTGTAAATAAAGCTACTGACAAACTAAAAATGTGAAATTATTTCCTGAAAACAAAACAAGATTCTAACACATTTCACTTTACATATGCTTAACAGTTAGTAACTATGATAAAAATTCATATTAAGTATAAAATCTCAGTAGAATATCTGTGAAACATTAACTACAAGATTGTGTTTAGAGCCTATAGACAAAAAGAAATGGGACTTTTAAAAGTAGACAAGAGATATGGTTGATCCTGGTGTCAGTTGTGATGCAGCACCTTACATATTTCAGTCTCAGTCCTGGTTATGACCTATAAAGCCCTGTGGCGTTCAAGTCCAGATTATCAAACACACCACATCTCCCAGTGTGATCCTGCCTGGACTTTGAGATTTTCAAGAGATGCCCTTCTCTCAACCAGGACAGAAAAGTATGATGAGGGTGTGAGAAAATGCCTTCTCAATGGCGGCTCCTAGACTCTCGGACCTCCCCTCCAAAGAGGTCAGAATGCCTATTGCTGTCTTTTTACTGACAATGAAAAAAAAGCTTTTCTTATTCTGGCAGATTTTTAAAACATAAACTTATTCAAGAAAGAATCAAAGGTGCTATATTGTTTTAAAATGAACTGTTCTGTTTCATTTTTCTATTTGCATTTTAGTCTCCTTTTGGCAGAATAATAATAATAATAATAATAATAATAATAATTTCATTTTAAAGTGCAGATTTAAATTGTTTCAATTTGTATATTTTTTTCTGGTATATTTTTATTTTTAAAATTAAAAAACACCTTGAGTCATTTTTTTAAAGAAAGACTAGATAGAAGAAGAAGGATGAGGATAAGTGGTGTTGATGGTGTAAATTTCCATACTTAAGACCACTGTCTGATGGCAGCACACAGGCATAACATCACATCATCACATGCACGTTATCCTTCCTGTTGATTTTCCTGCTTTGTCTGATGAGAAATTCTGTTGAGGGGATTTGTTGTTGACTGAATATATCTTTTAAAAGGGCAGATTTTATCACAATAGTCCAAATGTTCATGAGAAACTTGAAAGACTCAAAATTATTTAAAATAAATGTAATAAGTAATCAGCATCTCAGAAAACCTACCCTGCACACCCATCAGCCCATGGTATGTTATCTAGGAAATAAGAAAGGTACTAGTGAGGGAGCTGGCATCTGAACATTCCCTTTACCTCCAGTGATCTGTCACATTTAAATGGCTTTCAAAAAAAGTGCCAATTGTATGCCAAGTTGTCATGTGAGGTGACTTCAGGTGTACCCTGAGATATTACTATTAAAATATAGATAAGTGATTTTCTATGGGAAGCAACAGAAAGACTTGTCCACTAAACATATCCAAGCTTTTATGTTTCAGCTGTATACAATGGCCATCCCAAACTTTATTCCTGAAAATCTAGATATTTGTAAAATGTTAAAACCTGGAGGCCTCATGAAATAGAAGAAATAGACTTCTTTGGGTAATAAGGAGGTGGTACCCACAGAGCTATACATACTACCCATTCTATTCATGAAGGACTGAAGACATTCTACAGACATTTAATTGAATGTCTTTAGAAGACTCTATGCAGCAAGAGATTTCAAGATATATGAAATCATCAAGAAGAGTTCAAGATATACAAAATCTTAAAAGCACATTCACTGGCATGCATGTCCAAGTCCCATCTTGACCTTCATGATAAATCAGCAAAGGCCAGGATAGAGCACTCAGGGATATTGGGGAGTGTTTTAGTTTTCAGAGGAATATTGAGAAAGGTCTTACAAGTGGTCTCATTAAAAGCCTCAATCCATAAACCATTTCAGATTCTATGTGAGGTCATATAGGGAAGACGGTCTACAGGATTTGATCTGTTGTCCAATCCTACCTGGACATAGTATGCGGTATAACTTCCATAGTGTCTTCCCATTTCAAAATACAAATGACAGTAGTTAAAATTATGCTTTTCATAGCCACATATTCTGATAGATTTGTGTCCACAAATTTATTTTTATTTTAAAGAGTTGAATCTTAAATAGAAATGAAGTGGAAGTGGTGTGCTAGAAGCAAAATCAATAGAACACCAATTGTGTTCCCAGATATGTTGAATTATTTGCTTTATCTACATTATTTGTGGGTACATTCACATAAGCACACACACACACACATTACTGTGCACTAAAACAGCCAGCTTATGCATTATCAACAACTTAGAGAAAACCAATGCTTCAAGCAAAACAGTTTTGTAGTACCTCCTGAATCAGAAGTCTTTTTTACAAAAAGTTGTATTGATTTGTCTAAAGTGTTAAATGACATAATGGCCATACACTAAAGTACTGAATAATTTAGGTAAATCAATGTTTTCTGAATTTTGGAAGTGTACAAACTGTCTTGGGTGCTAAGGGAGATCAATGTAATAAAATAGAAATGAAGTGGTTTATAATGATTAATGTTTGGGCGGATAATAATCAGAGGAAACAAAACTCACTTCACCATTGCAACAAGTAACTTCCAGTCATGATTTAAATAATATTCCCATCAGAAAACATAGCATTACATACTCAATTGATTTCAACATTTAAATAGCTTTTCATTTGCACAACATGCAGCCAGAAATAATCTCAGTTTTCTTCATGCTGTCATATTTTGATATGATGTGACAATATATTTTACTGTCATTAAAATAATTTTGCATATTTGTTGAAATCGTATGAAATATGGTTCACATTATAAAATAATAAAAAACTGTGTGGATCTATGTAGAGCATACTATTTTGTGTTAGTTAATATTATTTATTTTGAATATTGTACCATGTTGTATGACAAGAATATATGCTGCAAAGTCTAGAAATTTTAATCAAAAAACTCAAATATCTGGGTTAATTTATCAACAGGTCTATATAAGTACTGTACTTATATAAAACAAAATAACTATTCCCTTCTATGAGAAGAATGGTGAAATGCTAGTGCTACTTTAAGTTTCTTAGTTTAGTCTGTTCTGTGAGAAACTTAAAATAGTACTATCCTCCTCTATCTGCCATGACACTGTTTCTGGCCTTTTGGATTATGTAGGCTGGAAAATGGTAGCAGCAGTGACCAGGGCAACTAGCTCCCTGAGGTGGCATTGGTGCTTTTCCCTCTATACAGAATGACCCTTGACTTATTCATGCAGCATATCAATATTCATAATGTTGGCCCCAAGCCCTGCTCTTGACTTAAGACCTCATCACATGGAGGTCTAGAAGCCATGGGGCAGTGAGCTTCATCCCCTTACCACTGTGGGTTATGGGATGCTATCTCATGGTGTTTTCCCACTGTCTTCAGCTTTCTTCCATGCTGTCCCTCTCTTCTTCTATGAGGCGTTGGGTAGTTACCTGACTCCTCAGAGCTCTGTCTCTGCATGATGTCAGCACAGGGCCCTGCCAGAATTAGCACTGCATCATTTGATGGGCTCCAGAGGATTCCACTGGAGCCCTGATGTATAAAAAGATCCAATGTGTAATAGGACCATCTGATGAGGTCCTATTATACATGAGATTGACTTATATATGAGGATTTACAGCAAATACTGTGAATATAAAGCCAATGCTTCTACAAACTGTTTTTTCAAAATTTTCAGATGACAAATTTTCACAAAAGTCTGTTTTATATATGTGATGAAATTAAAAATTGTGTATTCTTAAGCTTATTTTTATTTTTTCCAAATAAGAATGTCACATATTTATTTAAAAATATTCAATTAAATTACAATTAATATAAATTGTTTTTGAACTACTTCTCAGGAAGACAATGAGAAATAAAATCAGACTATGTACAGTCCCCAAGTTACAAACAAGGTAGATTTGTTCTTAATTTTAATTTGTTTGTAAGTCAGAACAGGTACATTTTTTAAGTGTAACTCCAACCAAAAAAATTATATAATGCCCCTGTGCTGTTTGTTTTGCTGTTTGTGCCCCTGTTCAGAGGATTACACTCCACTTTCTCTCCCTTTGATAATTGGATTTTGAAAAAAAATGGTCTGTTGTGAAAACAAGGATTGATGAAAAAACCTTAATGCAGACACCTTTTCCACATGATAACTTTTTCAGGAGTGAATTTATCTTCTGAGGGGTAGATTTTGCTCACTTCCTGTTGTCTCACCCACATTCTTAGTTATGAGTTATTTGTAAGTTGGATGTTTGCAACTCAGCGACTTCCTGTATATTTTAGAAATGAATAACCCTTCTATTCTGCATAATAATCCTGTTCATGTGTTCACCTGATTAAGGTACAAAGAATAAAGAATAATTACAGATTTTCCATCCTTGGTAAAAAAAAAAAAAAGGGGGGGGGTGACTTGACACATTGACATGCTTTCATCCAAAACACCAAAAAAAACAAAAAACAAAACAAAACCAAAATCTCAAATGCTCCCAGATTCTTCATGAGAATTAAAAACCGCAATACATTTGTTGGTAGATAGGTCTATATGTAAAAAAAAAAAAAACCCTTTCATCAAAAAGTTAACACAACATTTCCATCCATCTCTATTTGTTTCATGAGCAGTCCACAAAACCATGAGGGAACTATTTCTGGTAATAGACATTTCCTTATCGACAATTTTAATTCTTTTTTTTCTTTAAAAAATTGAAAAGGGAGAGGAGAACCACAATGGTATGTCTAGCTGCAATAGAGGAGAACCAGTGAGAAATTGACCAATTTGGAAGATACTCAGCTGTTATTCATCTACAGGATCCACCAGTTTCTAAATCCGTCCTATTCCTAGCTTTGAAATGGAATGGAATGCATTTGTACACATTTTTAAAAGTACACTTAGAGAGAGAAAATTAAGCACCGATGTGAAATATAAGAAGATACAGAATCAAAATAATTACATTTTCAGAAAGAGCAAATATAATAGTGTGGAATCATTGCTGTGAAGGCTCTACAAAGGGTTTTAAAATGCTTTAATATACATAAACACACACACACACACAGATATATATATATATATATATATATATATATATATCAGAGCAAAACCTAAGTTTTAAAAACTTTTATAATGAAATTTGGCTTGGAAATAATAAATAAAAATGAAAAGAGATAAAAAGAAGAAATCTACAGTTGTCATGAATTACATTGCATAATTAAATTACATAAAAGAGAAGAGAAATGTTGGTAGCATCCCAATTGAGTTGATTTTTTCTAAAGTTCTAGAGGCTGAAAGATGAGTACAACCCAAGCACTTGATTTAGACCTCTGATACTTAGATCATCAAAACAATCCCCAGCAATCAGACAGCAATAGACCAATACAGAATATTTTAACTGTGGTTGCCAGTTGAGAACAGAGATCACGTAGACAGTTTTTGTATGTATTATAAACCCATCTGTTACTCCGTCTGGCAAAAAAAGATAGAAGTGTTTTACAAACTCTTCTCACCAATATACAATTGTTAGCTTCCTGCTGATAGCCCTTGTGTAGTCTTCATTGTATAATTATTTCAAGCAGGAAACAAACAGCCCACATGTTCAACAGTAATTACTAGTTCAATTAGCTAACCAGGAGCAGGTGGGGGGTTTGGTGGTATATTTTTTAGTATCAACAAACAGAGGATGTGGTGCAATATTTATACGTTTACTGCAGAGCAAGGGATTGTGGTATTACTTCAGCGTATTACTACCTTTCCTCTAAGTTTAATTTAGAGAACTGCTTGGTTCTTAAACCAAATTTCTGAGCAAAAAAAATTCAGAATTACAACTTCTTCCATTTTTAGTACTCCAAAACTCTGTTTCACTCGGATGAACAGTCATGAGAAGGACAATGGACCTGCATTTTCTATTCTTCACTAAATGCTTCTGTTGGATTTAACCCCACTGTTCAAACATGTTGGGGGAATATCTGAAATATGAACCTGCTCTATACAAAGAAGCACATGATTAGGAATCTTGCAGTCTATAGTAATTACTTGTATATATCAACTGGCTAACACAGTTCTGGACCAAGATACAAACTTTCCTTATGCTTTTCAATAGAACTAGTTTTCAGTCATCCAGCTATCTATTGTCAAATATCAGGTGCTAGAAAAGTCACATGATAAACATGCAGAAGTGACCAGACTACAATTATATAAAAGCAAGTTAGTCTTCTACGTGATACAAATGAAGCCATTTTTTTACTGATGCAACCCAATGGATTCTGTACTGGTAGAGCTTTCAATCTGAATTTTAAAGATGCTATCCAGCATGCTGAAGCTGTTGTGGGGATAAATTCTGCACCTTGTATAGCTCTCTTAAAACCTGGAGCAGTTTAATAATCTCATTAAAAATCAGATTTGCTAGCTGCCATTGGAGTTTAGTGCATAAGAAATAATGGCTTCAGCAAGTAGAACTTCGAGAAATCTCTTTTAAGTCACTTAAGAAACATGCCATGTTAAAATAATCACAGATTCCTATAAACAAGAATGGGCATATAATAATGTTCAGTAGAACATAAGGGAATGCCATACAATAGTTTGATGGTATCTCTTATTACAAATGGAAATCTCTGTCTGAAAATGGAATGCATATAATAGAGCATTTCTAAACTATATACAGGAAGTTCCCAAATTACAACAATATAGATTCTGTAAGTTTGTTCTGAAGTTGAAATAGTATCTAAGTACATTTTAAAGTGTACTTCCAGTCAAATTTAGCTTTGGATCACATAGGGAAGGATTAACCCCCCACCCCCCCCACCCCCCCAAATGGTGTTTGCATTGCTTATGCTTACTGTGCCCCATGATAACTTTTTCAGGAGTGAATTTCTTTCCTGAGGGAGATATTTCTCTCACTTCCTGTTGTCTCATCCCTGCTCTTAACTATGAATCATTTCCTAGGTGGATGTTTGTTACTCAGGGACTGCCTGTACAAGATTAGTTAGGTCCAACACCACTGTACTACTTCTTAATCTCTTAAAATTAGTCCTGACATATTCTAGAACGGTGGTTCCCAATTTTTAATGCTCTAGGTATTTGGGAATTCAATCTCATAAATCCCAGCCAGATTGGTCTATTGCCAGGAATTCTGAGAGCTAACGTCCAAAACATTGTTGTAGAAGATACTGATCAATTAGGATATTATACACTGAAACACACACACACACAACAGCCTGCTCACTGTATTTTAGGATCAGAATATGACTTTCCATCCTGCCTCTACCAAAAAACAAACAGTTAGGAATATTTGTCTGTCACATAGCTGCTGCATTAAACACTTACTCATAAATTCTGGAGAAATATGCACAAAGTCTTCAAAAGCTTTGTTCACTGCAGATATAACAAAACTGTCTGAAAATAAATTATCAGAATGATTTTCTGGTATCATTCATTTATTTACTGTCAAATAACACTAGGAATTGACCTGAATCTATATAAAAGGAAATGCAGCACTGCCATGGATTATTTAGCCTTCTTGATAACCATACCTTTAAAGATCAAACAGCATGCTTAGAATCAGTGAGATGACAGTTCCTGCCCAGACAATTTACAGTCTAAGTCATAAATGGTGATGAAAGAGGAAAATGTTGGAAAGGGAGTAACATTTCCGGTAAGTATGAAAAAGCAGGTTTCAGGGAACTCACTGAAGGAAGTTGTCCCAGGGAATAGATTTGTTTTAAAAGAGCAACATATTCAAGGCAATTCAGTATTAAAACAGAATAACAGAAATCATTGCGTGAGCAGTTATTTTATGTATTCAATTTTAGCATTCAGTATCTAAGCAAGGCCAACCGTGGTTAGTTCTCAGATGGGAGATCACCAATGAGTGCCAGGTACTGTGAGCTATATTTCAGAGGAAGGAATTGGCAAAATCATTTCAGAGTATTGCTTGTCTAAGAAAAATACACTCAAAATGTGTGACCCACTAAATCTGTGTGGTGGTAGTAAAAGCAGAATGAAGAGTGAGAGGGAAGGCTAAGAGAAAGGAAAAGGAAGCATACAAGACTTTCAGACCTAAAATGTTTGATATTCTGGAAGGGCATTGGCTGTTTGAATGCTGAGCAAAGACATGCCCATTCTATTCCATTTCATATTTGGACTCTTTTCCACCTTTCTTCTCCCATCTTCTTTAGTTGCCCCCCAATCCCAGTGCTTCATTTGATTCCCACATAGTACGCTGATTACTTTCTAGGACTTTCCGTGTCTCCCTTTTCAAGATAACAATGATAGACAAAGGACACACACTGCTGGAATCACAGTGAATCGCTGCAGATTGAGGCAATTCCAGCGGCACCCACCCAAGGGCATTGGGATCT
Organism: Anolis sagrei; assembly: GCF_037176765.1. Classification (NCBI taxonomy): domain Eukaryota; kingdom Metazoa; phylum Chordata; class Lepidosauria; order Squamata; family Anolidae; genus Anolis; species Anolis sagrei. The sequence continues at coordinate 63,512,439 of NC_090025.1, forward strand.
GTCACCGTGTACTCCGTCTATCTCATCACACAAAGGGAAGCATCTTTAAGCCAGCTCAACCCATCTTGCCATATGGAAAGATGGGAGCTTCCTGTTGCATGCTGCCAGCAATTTTGACAATGGCAAAGGTTTTTTTTCCCACTTTTACCACGGAAGTGCCTTTAATGTGTGGGATGGGAGCCAGCAGGCTCCATGGCAAAAGTGGGGGGGGGGGGGCATCACCACCGCCATGAGAAAAGGTCCTAAGAGCAGATGTGCCTGTTTGGCAACCGAGACATGTGACTTATTTCCTCCAGTCCTAATTCCTGTTTTCCTTAAATCTTCCTGAATCTGCCATCAGAACAGCCATCTATGGTATTTTGATATGCCAAAATTAGCAAAATCATTGACACATTAGGCTGAATTTCTGAATTAATCTAGCAATCTAGTAAATAAGTCTCTATCAGTAGGTAAAACTAACAGGATAATTAACTAGTTATTTTGAACTTATATGTCTCATAATATTGAATCTTTCTACACAAGCAAATCTAAAATTGCTATTCATTACAAGCAATTAATTGCCCAGTAACAGTGACGCCCTTTCGTATTCCCAAGAAAGGTGATATTATTGGACCCAATAATAATAGACATACGATCAACTTATTATTTGCCATCCCTTGTCCACTAATAGAAAAATGACATCACAGTTCAGCAGTGCCTTTCATGAACTTCCAAGAATTAATTAACACAAATAATAAATATAAACAAGTGGGAGGTAACTGTGCTTCCCTGATCACAGAATGCTGAATCCAGAAATGTTCCTTCCAGGAGTAAAGGGACTATGTTCTCTGATCATGGTTCTGAGAGCCATGAGTAAACTGAGAGTAAACTGGGAACACATTGTCTAAACTTTAAGCAACTTTGTATTTCATTTTCCCCTCTAGGTTCCACAATAACAAAACAAAATTGACTAATGGGACCAGGAGGAGGCCCCATATTGCTAAAACAGAAATACTACATATCATTGTCATAGCTTTATGCTGATTTAAATGAAACAATGAGCTCTCATCCTTCATTTTCAGTCAACACTAATGAAAACAACAAGACAAAGTTATCTGCCGCTGAATGAATCTGTTAGTGTCAGCACAAATATTTGTTCTCTGAATAAAACTTTATGTTCATCTCTATGATCTACTCTACTCAGTGTCTATTAACTAGTTATATTTGACCATTGAATATGAAGTGGAATCATACTAGGCATACAGAAAACCATAAGTTAATTAATCTCCTGAAACTTCACATTTAATATGTCACATGGCAGAAGAATATACAACACACCTTTAGCCTATTTCTAGAAGTGGTATTTCTGTCCTTTTATACCGTGTTAAATTGTTACATTTGATTGACTGAATTAACCCATATTGTAGACTGCAGTGTTCATGTAGCATTTAGTTGTATGATCCACTGAATGAAGAATATCCCATTCTAATTACAAAAAAGCTGTCAAATATCTTCATAATGAATTGTCAGTTACTTTATTACTATTCAGAATGAAAATGCCAAAAGAAACTTACTTTCCTTTATAATTCTAATGAGATAGGGTTTGAAACTAATATATTTAAATGTGCAAATTGCAAATTGACAACAGCTGGTATTTTAATTAATGATGATATGACACTGATTGTAAGATCAAGGTTATAAAATGTGACACAAGTTCTTTAAATAGTAGGAAAACAGCAAGGATTAATCAGCACATTTAAATGGCTACTTTTGAATGTCCTTTGAACTCTGAGAGGTGTCTCATAATAATTCTTAATTGGCAGAGAGAAGAGTTTGCAAAACAATTAAAAGAGAAAAACATACCAATACTGTCACATTGGAGAGCTCATCATAATTAGCTGTTTCTTATCCTTTGAGCTCATGTGAAAATTGGGAGAAAACTTTTTATAAAGGATTGATTGACCATTAGGTCTTCCTATTTATTTACATTTAGTACAGTTAAAATGTGCTGATAAATTGAATCTATTGTGTACTACTTATGCTAATGATGAAAAGTATTTTCTAAATAGAAAAGTACATAAAGACATCGAATTTTAATGTGGATAAAACTCTAGTTTCTATATAAAAATCAACATAAATGTATATGAGGGACACTCTGATGTTTATTGAGCTAAGAAATACATTTAAAACTGACTCAAAATTTACTAGTGATAGATACTTGATGGGATAAATGAAGAAAGAAAGAACCTTAACAATGTCACATATTGTTATCGTAGTATCGTTTATGCAAAGTAGCTACTCTCATTCAGTTTGGTTTCTGTGGTAACTAATGAGTAAGTCAATAATTACTTTACCCCCCCCCCCCCCCAAAATAGAATCACATATTTCAACATACTTCTTTAGGTACAACACACACACACACACATATATATATACACACACACACACATACACATATAGGAATTATTTCTGCATAAGGGGAAAAAAAGGAATACTATGTGTGAAGTGACCCTAACTTTGCAAAGCTCATCAATTTACCACAGAATGGCTGTTGTAAGGAGAAGGGTCTCTATATCCCAGCTTTTCTCTAAAATCAATGAATTGCAAATATAATAGAGTTCAGAATATGAAGTAGTACATCTAACTGAAACCAAAGAGACTTGCATATGGATTGTCATGTATAGTATTGAACTATAAAACTGGAATTTTAAATCACACGTCATATGGTTTGACATTGAATTGTGATACCTACCATTTCACTTCTATTTCCATCTCTTTTTTGCTATTCTAACACCATGTATCTTGTATGGTTTTTAATCAACACATTAGCAAACCTTCTGCCTTTTACCAAGAGAACACTAGAGATATAGCTCTCGACACTGTAAAATAAATGCAGTTTGAGACTACTTTAACTCCCCTAGCAAAATGCTATGGAATTCCATGACTTGTACTTTGATAGCTGGCTAAAGACCTCATAAAATTAAAATTCCCATGATTCAGTAGCATTAAGCCACAGCAATTCAAGTAGTATCAAACTACATTAATTCTACAGTGTAGAATTGGACAATGTTTCTGGCTTGAATGGGCAGATTCGGTTTGAGGAAAGATTTCACAAAATTGTACTGACCTTTTCTTTTGTCACTGCAAATTGAACCACTCTCCTTGCTGATGTCTTCGTTGTTGTTGTTCATTAGTTCAGTCGTTTCCAACTCTTTGTGACCCCATGGATCAGCCCAAGCCAGAGCTCCCTGTTGGCCGTCACCACCCCCAGCTCCTTCAAGGTCAATCCAGTCACTTCAAGGATGCCATCCATCCATCTTGCCCTTGGTTGGCCCCTCTTCCTTTTTCCATCCATTTTCCCTAGCTTAATTGTATTCTCTAAGCTTCCCTTTCTTCTCATGATGTGGCCAAATCACTTCATCTTTGCCTCTACTATCCTTCCCTCCAATGAGCAGTTGGGCTTTATTTCCTGAAGTATGGACTGGTTGGATTTTCTCGCGGTCCAAGGCACTCTCAGAACTTTCCTCCAACACCACAATTCAAAAGCATCTATCTTCCTTCGCTCAACCTTCCCTACGGCCCAGCTCTCACATCCATAGATGACTATGGGGAAAACCATTACTTTAACTATGCGGATCTTCGTTGCCAGTGTGATGTCTCTACTCTTCACTATTTTATCAAGATTAGTCATTGCTCTCCTCCTAAGAGGTAAACGTCTCCTGATTTCCTGGCTGCACTCTGCATCTGCAGTAATCTTTGCACCCAGAAATACAAAGTCTGTCACTGACTCCACGTTTTCTCCACGTTTGCTGATGTTTACATTTCATTAAATGAGGCTTCCATTTCCATTCTGTTTTCAAAGACAATTTATTCCTTTTCTGATGCACGTGCTTCCTCTTGCACTCCCCCGGTATGTTTTCAGATCATTAGGGTGAGGACAAAATTACAAGCAATCAGACAAGGAGAAATGGCAAGTTCTTGTCAGCAACTACTTGTGGATTCCATTATGTTTGGGGAGGTGTGTCATCTTCCCAAGATTTTAGCCTCTATTGTAGCAGGAATTTGAAGATGCTGAGCCCATTTTGAGGACTCAACACTCTGGACAATCCCTTTAAAGTTAAGATAAACTCCAGTAACATGGAAGCCAGGCACCTCTACTTATTCTTATCTGAAATCAATGAAATCAGCATTCTGTGCTGTGACACTCCAATTTAGGAATGCCTTTTTCTTTGACCCCATCCACACTACCATTTTGTTCCATTTGGCAGGAAGAATGATTAAAAATCAGTTGCTAAACCACTTCAAATATTTATATGTTGGGTCAAATCTATATTTTAATTGAAAGAGTTTCTTGCAAATGTCTCATCTGGTAGTAGTTATTAAAATGCTCACTCTTCCAACCATGGTGAACACACCAATCAAATTTGTATAGATCTTTTTTTCACTAAAATAAGAGTTAAATCTGAAGAAATGATGTGCTTCTTCCATTCTGCCCTTAAATCCTAATGTCCCCATTTCTGGGACAAGTTCCAGCATGAGTAATTACTTTCTGTATTTTACTTGCATTTTTAGTTAGAAAAATAATTAGTCTCACTGTACTTCTTGAAATGGTTTTCAAATATTTACTCAAGATTTGTGAGCAAAGATGCTGCTCTATTCCTGTACCACAAAAGGGTATGAACTTCATTGTAATGTCATTCTCTTTCCTTCTGCTCAAAAAAGAATTACTGAATGGCCTTGATTTCTTTCAAAAAAAAGCAACTGGGAGTAGTTTGCTTTTTTTAAAAAAAATCCCCTTCTAATATTGTATTATTTGTGTAGAACAATAATAAGACTACATTTGAAGTATTGTGTATAATTTGAGCCATCACATTTGAAAAATGAGATTGCAATCCTAGGAAAGGACCACAAAAGAGCAACCAAAATTATGGAAGTCCAAGAAGACTTCCCTAATAATGCACAATGTTTTGGGGCTGTTTAGGTTGGAGGTAAAGGGAAGTTAGGAAAGAACAATGAAGATTATAATTGTGTATAGTATAGGTTAACTATAAATCCCAGCAACTACAACTCCCAAATGACAAAATCAATTTTTTGAGTGATGATCGCTCCTTGGGTTAGTAGGTGTCTTGTGGCCAAATTTGGTGGCAATTCATTCAGCAGATTTAGAGTTATGATGTCACTCAAAACGAACAGAATATATATATATAGAGAGAGAGAGAGAGAGAGAGAGAGAGGGAGGGAGGGAGGGAGGGAGCGAGCGAGAGACTACCTGTCCCCTGCCACATGTTGATGTGGCCCAGTCTGTGTATATGTGCTTTGTGTGTGTATATATTTGTGTATATGTGTATATATGTGTGCGTGCATGTGTGTGTGTGGTTTTGCACATGCGTTGTAATGCATTTTTATTTTTTGCCTTTTTAAGTCTCTTCTACTGTGTTTTTCAGTGTTTTTATGAGTGATGGTCACCCCCTGGCCTGATACATGTATTGTGTCCAAATTTGGTGTCAATTCGTCCAGTGGTTTTTGAGTTATGTTATCCCACAAACTAACATTATATTTTTATTTATACAGATAATGTTGAAGTCATACACCAGCCATGCTCATTCAGCCACAGTGATCCCTTTCTACCTGTATACAATATTGTGTGAGTGCAGGTTTGACATTATTTTAAAGATAACAGATGACAGTTTTGGCCCTAGGAATCCTCCCAAATTCATGATCATCTTAATTTTCTGGCACTCCCCTTTATGTTGTTTCTTCTCCTCCCACCACAGGGTGTCATGTAGATCATTTTAAAAACTCATTATTAACTACCTGGAATGAAAATGCAACACTAGCAGTCAAATAATTGAGTTACTGTCCAGTTAGTTTCTGAAAACAGGCAGATGTTAAAATATTTTTTTAACCTTTTAACCTTTGAAACAACAATAGAATAGAGCTATCATAATATCTTAAAGTATGTCACTTTTCTCTAAAAATAGGAAGATGTTAAACATTTTAACTGTAGAAGAAGATATTTTCTCTTGTTGATTCTGAGGATTAGGTTGATTCAGAGTCTGGATTATATTATATTTATCATCTCCAACTGGAATTTGTTATCTTCAATGGCTTCCTTAATATATAACATTCATGGGCTCTGACGCACAAGTTGTGTTTTTTTATTTGCCTTTTCAGACCAGCATTTGATAAGATATTCAATTATTTCAATAGCAGCCACTGGAAATGGATGGAGATTTAGTTCTTTATCTAGCTATTCAATAGCACTCTTTCAGAAGCAACATTTTGTAAATCCATTAACAGAATGCCACGGAGAAGTTAAAATCACCATCCAAACCCTACTGTACCATTGCCTCTTTCCTTTTTTAAAAAAGAAGGATGCTTAAAGCTTTGTGAATTTATATATAAAATGACTGCTGGCCAATGTTGCAGAATGAATTCTGCTGACCAGTTCTGTTCTGGCGGGTAAGGACATTGGATCAATTATGTCAGGTTGGATGTGATACCAGTCAGTTCTAATAATATCACAATCCAGCTCAAATGCTAGCTTTCTATATAGGTCAGGAGTGAAATTGATTCAGGAGTTCCTTCTGGAATACTCTAGTACAGTGTTTCTCAACCTCCCAAATGCCGCAACCCCTTAATATAGTTCCCCATGTGGTAGTGACCCCCAACCATAAAATTATTTTCATTTCTACTTCGTAACTGTAATTTTGCTACTATTATGAATCGTAATGTAAATATCTGATATGCAGGATGTATTTTCATTCACTAGATCAAATTTGGCACAAATACCCAGTATGCCCACATTTGAATACTGGTGGGGGGGGGGTTGATTTTGTCATTTGGGAGTTGTAATTGTTGAGATTTATAGTTCACCTACAATCAAAGAGCATTCTGAACTCTACCAATGATGGAATGGAACCAAACTTGGCACACAGAACTGCCGTGGCTAATAGAAAATACTGAAAGGATTTGTTGGGCATTGACCTTGAGTTTTGGAGTTGCAGTTTACCTACATCCAGAGAGCACTGTGAACTCAAACAATGATGGATCTGGATCAAACTTGGCATAAATATTCAATATGCCCAAATGTGAACACTGGTGGAGTTTGGGGAAAATGCACCTTGACACTTGGGAGTTGTAGTTACTGGGATTTATAGTTTCCCTACAATCAAAGAGCACCAAGGATAGAATTGGACCAAACTTCCCACACAGAACCCCCATGCCTTGAAGGGACTCATAGGCACGAGCCACCCTCCAGCCTTGTATGCTCTCCCTCACCCGCACATGCACACCATGCTGCCATGCACCAAGCACGCCTGCTCTCCCTTCCCTTCATGACCAACAGAAAATATTGTTTTCTGATGGTCTTTGGTGACCCCTCTGATATCCCCTTGCAACCCCCCCAGGGTTGAGAAGCACTGCTCTAGTGCCCCGAGTCCCAGGATCAGGAAGAATAATTATGCCTATCCTGGGGTAGGGCCTGGGCTACAATGTGACTAGACAGCAGCCCAGGAAAATGGTCACCTCTGATAGCATTATATCCTGCTGCTTTCCCCCATGCACCAAGACAATTGCACGTTCTTTGGTGAAACCATGTCCTAAATCTACTTGCTGATCCCACTAGTATAGAACTATTGAATTAATTTTTGAACTGTAAGTTAGCTGGTATGTAAATATCAGTATTCAAAACATCAACCATAACTAATATTAGCAATTGGAATTAGCCTGTCTCACACTTCCAAATTTTGCACCTAACACATTGTGTGTTTTGAGATATACATACATAAAATACAGGTATTTCTTTGAGAAATACATTTTAAAATATATATCAAAAAGTTTGCTTTTAACTACAAATGAATGCAGAAACTAAATGTAAAGGAATTGGGGAAGACACGAAAGTGGAATTGACTGGAAACAGAAACAGGCAAAGCAAACACAATAATCCTGTAAAAAACTGCACCCTATGATGAAGGGCAACCCTGTGAATATATGTGTTAAGGGGACAGAGGAGTAAAGAATTGCTCACTGGCTAACCTTTGTATTCATTATGTCTTTGAAAAAAAGGAGGTGACAGGATTTTTTTAAAAAACAAAAAACTAAGCCAACATGTCAATGAAAAAAGTGTTGTTGAAGGCTTTCATGGCTGGAATTACTGGTTTGCTGTAGGATTTTTGGACTGTATGGCCATGTTTCATAAGCATTCCCTCCTGATGTTTTGCCTGCATCTATGCATAGATGCAGGCAAAACATCAAGAGTGAATGCTTCTGGAACATGGCCATATAGCCCAAAAAATCCCTATGAACAAAGTGTTGATTTTGGCTTTTATTTGGAAAATGCTTTGAAATCCTGCAATGAATATGTCTTATTTTCAGGGAAACATATTACATCTTCTTTGTTTGAAGAAAATCATATATAATTATATCCTCCTTCCTAATGAAATATTTTTCCATGTTTCCTTCTAGCATAATAGATATTATTTAAAAGCTCTGTGCTAAATATTCCATATTTAGAAGCCTACATTTCCTTTCTATGCATGTGTTTGTTTTAGCCATGCATTTTGCAGTTGGGTGATTCCTTCCAGGCTGCAGCCATAGGGCCAGCCACTTGCCTATCATTGTTAAGTTCTTTGGTTCCACCCCTTTCTCCAGGGTTCTGGGAGGGAAAAGAAAGTTTTTAGTTCAGTCTTACAGTTTAGAAGCTCAGTTACAGGACGGGAGAGCTTCTCCCACCTGTAGAAAGCTTCATTTCTCACAAACTTCGGGGGAAAGCAGTTCCACAGCTTTACTAAGAAATACAGCCAGCTTTGCTGGAAGGTAAAGGACACCAGCTGGAAAATCTACAAAGTCTTGGCCGGTAAAGTCTACTCGGGTTACCCATAAAGCAAATTGGAATCGGGAGTAGGGCCCCATGCCAGCCTAAGAACAGATTGCCCAGGGAAGGGTCAAGGATTTGCTTTATAGAAGAAAGAAACAGTTCCTGAAGCAAGTTGCCAGTCTCTTGTGGGCAGATTAAGAAAGTTACCAGTTTTCCAGAGTTTTAAAGTATTTGATTGATTTGTTGAAGATTTAAGCATTAACAAAGAACCTTGTTAAACTTTCGAAGCTTCTAAAGACTTTGTATAGGGAAATCCATAGGGCCTCTCAGCGGAGGCACCCCAGGCGTCCCACTGGGCATATAGAGGCCACTTCCTGTTAATAGACAATTGCTACAGGCCCAGCATGTGACAGCACAAGCTCCTTGCAAAAAAAAAAAATCTAGCAAAAAAGACTACAAAGGCTTCTGTATCAACCTTTTCCTCTTTTGTTGTTTTTACAAGATTTAGAAATGTCAATTAGAAGATAATCAGCTTTTGGGCTTTTATTTCAAGGAACATAGATGGTTTATATAGTTAATTATTGGGATGCAAATCGAGAAACTAAGAGGCAAGTCACGGAAATTGGATGAAATAAAGCGCCATTTTATTGACCTAACTATTTGCATTTGAATTTGGGCTATTTGCTATGGTGAGGGAGTAACTTGATGTGGGTCTAGGCCAAGGAGCATATATCAATTCTTGACTACCTCTTAAGTCCACACCTGGGCAAAATACCTGGTCATAAATGGCAGTCCAATAGTCTGGGTTGCTACTGTCAGCTGAGAAAGCTAGCTGAGAAGCTTTTCCTTCCTCGCAAGTTACAGAGTATTCTGAGAGAAAATCACCCAGCCCAAAGGACAGTCTCATTCCTCAATTCCCAAGGCACATAACCTAGCAAGGTCATTCCAGAAGCCACCCTTCACCCAAAGGGGTTGCCAAGTGGTACACTGACTAGCTTCATATTTACCTCTTCCCCAATCCTGATAAGGGGGCAGGGAATTGACCTGTTTTATTCACACATGCACTGAAGATGACTCAATGGGCCAAACAAAGCAAAAAAGAGCATAATGATAGGGAGCTGCTGGCTTAAATAGTCTAGCTTTGCCCCCATTACATGCGGATTTCCAGCACAAGTGCTCACTTGACTACTCTTGGCCCCATTCTTGAAGGTCATCCAAACTGCTTCCCTCGATAAAGGCATCATTTCAGGGAGCACATGGAGGGGAAACAATACATCCCACCAAAATATCTGAATAGCACAGGCTGAAATAAAAAGGGCAAGATGTCCAGAGCAGGAAAAGACAATTATATGAATCAAAATTCAAAAGACTCTACTATCAGAAGTTGAAGTGTATTCAGGGAGTAGAGGATAAAGTGTATTAAACCTTAAATATAGTCTTCAGATTCCAAAATATACATACTCCAGAAAAGATTGGATACATAAAGGTGTATAATTTTACCCCTTGTGAAAATCCTAAGTAATCCGTGACAATAGGTTGTAGCTCCCATTTTACTGGCATTTAGATTAAACCATCTTCCTCCTAAGTACTTTTGAAATATAGACCAAATGTGCTTAGATATTTGCACTGTCAAAATAACAGCAATAACAGAATAAAAAGAGAATGTCATCCCACACTAATACTAAAATTAAAATGGACGCATACATTTTCAGCACAGTATTACTTTTGTTCTAAATGGATTCTGAATACATTTACAGTTTGGATATAATGGGGTACATTCTGGAGGAGTGGGTATAAGTAAAGCCTATCCATAATCTTTTGGAATTTTTAGTTGAAAATAGCTCTCTGCTTTTCTGATCAGCTTTTAGCGATGCAAGTCTAGTAATGACAGTTTGTTTTAATGGAATAAAGCATTGTTGCTCTGGCTTGATGTGTGAGATTGTTAATATGTTTTGAGGAGAAAATAGATTCAGTATAATGAACTTCTTTCTTTAAATTCCATGTTTTTTAATTTATTCCATTTGAATATTAAAAAACACAAAAAAAGCACAAAAACTGACACATTTTGCATAAATGACGCCCTGCTTCATATTCACTTATTTCAGTTAACATTATGCAAGGTGTTGATGACACAGATACAGTTTTATTATGCAGTTAGGAAAGGGAAATGCTCAAATTTAGAAATTAAGTAAGGACAGTTCTAAGCAAAAACTCTACATAAATAGAATATATTTAAATCACCCAAGGCAGCAAATATCACAATATTTTGCACATTATGTCTGCAGTACAAGTTATGCTATGCTGTCCTTATTTGACTTTAGTCTCTTTAATCAATTTAAACAAGATATTCCTGATTTGAGGATAGATAGATAGATAGATAGATAGATAGATAGATAGATAGATAGATATCTCACAACACAAGGAGTGACCATCACTCAAAAAATTATGATTTTGTTATTTGGGAGTTGTAGTTGCTGGGATTTATAGTTCACCTATAATCAAAGAGCATTCTGAACTCCACCAACGATGGAATTGAACCAAACTTGGCACACAGAACTCCCATGACCAACAGAAAATACTGGAAAGGTTTGATGGGCACTGACCTTGAGTTTGGGAGTTGTAGTTCACCTACATCCAGAGAGCACTGTGGACTCAAATAATGATGGATCTGGACCAAACTTGGCACAAGCACTCAATATGCCCAAATATGAACGCAGATAGAGTTTGGGGGAAATAAACCTTGACATTTGGGAGTTGTAGTTACTGGGATTTATAGTTCCCCTACAATCAAGGAGCATTATGAACCCCACCAATGACAGAATTAGGGCAAACTTCCCACACAGAACCCCCATGACCAACACAAAATACCGTGTTTTCTGGTGGTCTTTGGTGACCCTTCTGACTCCCCCCCCCCCCGGGTGACCTCCCCCCTGGGGTCTTGACTTCCCAGGTTGAGAAATGCTGCCTTAAAGTCATCCAGTTCAACTCCCTTCACCAGGGCAAGAAAACATAATCAAAGCCCTCCTGACAAAGGGCCATCCAGCCATTCACACGCACACATATATGTATAAGACAGATGCAGTATCAAAGATTTGAAAGGGACCTCTAAAGAAAGACAATGATGTGTGGCATGTTCCAGAGTAGGCAAACCAGACAATCTCCACATCAGCACTGGTAAAGAAACAACAAGAAATACTGTTTACCCACAAGCAGAAAGACATTACATACATTAGAAACCAACACTTTCTCATTACTTTATTTTCCAGATCACCAGACTGGGCCACAGCAACGCATGGCAGGGGACCGCTAGTATATGTGTGTGTGTGTGTGTGTGTATGTATATATATATAAGCAATTGTGCAGCCGTATCTGAGCACCTGCTAGTTTTCATGGAGAGTATGTTCTTTATTCATCATGTGTGTTCTGCTGTTAAACTCTGGTAAGATGAACTGTGTGAAGATAACATCATGAGCTTTCCCCAATCAATAGCATAACCTGCCAAACTTGATTACAAATATCTGATACAGAATGATTGTTGGGGCAGGACCTGAGGATAAGGGAACAGAGAGTTTTTCCCCACATTTTCCTTTAGACAGTTGTTATATTTCTGCCCATTGGTTTGTTACAAACCTGTACATACTTTTTCTTTACTAAAGCATATCAAAATACTAGAGAAAAAATTAGAATATTGTTGCTGCTTACCAATATCTCTTGACAACATTATTAGTTAGCACAATAAATGTATGATTAAGTGGTGGCCTGTTCCACTTTAAAAAAAGTATTATTTTTCAAAAACAGCCTTCAAAACCAATACTTGTCAGCACTCAAAAAGACCTAAAAGTATAAAAACAAAAGACAGAGCAGATCTGTTCAGAATGGGTAATGTACCCTGTTTCTCCAAAAATAAGATAGGGTCTTATATTAATTTTTGCTCCAAAGTATACGTTAGGGCTTATTTTTAGGGGATGTCTTATTTTTGAAGTTGGGCTTATATTTCAAGCATCCTAAAAAATCCTGAAAAATCATGCTAGGCCTTATTTTCAATGTAGGTCTTTTTTTTGGGGGGGGGGGGAGAGATAACATCTAGCTCCTGAGCAGCAGTAACGCAGTGTCTTTATTCATGTTGCCATCATATTCTGTATTATTTTATTATAAAATTGTTAATGGCACATTTTTCATTATCTTTCATTATTTAATGCTGTTGCTGTTGTATAATAACTGGAACTCCAATGTTTTCTAAAATAATGATAGGAATAGCACAGTAGTATGGAAAGAAAATTATAGTATAAGAAACCTTCACTGGGATGGTCTTCCATTTAATGGCCAAGGTGAGGAACTATGATAATTTTGATGACCCTCGGAGTTTGATGCTTGCCCAAGGGTGGCAAATGGAGGTAGTCCCAGGGTTGACACATAATCTTGACTATACCCATCAGGTGGATTTAAACTCTTTGTTTCTGTAGGTTGCAGCAATTAAATAATTAAATAACTAGGTCAAAAACTTGGCCCTTTATTTATTTTGGGTTGAGGGGACAAAGCACAGTAGTGTGGAAAGAGAATTATAGTGTAAGAAATCATCATCTTGAAACAAAGTTTTATTTATTAGGGCGCCCGATTTTTTGGAGGATGGTCCAGAGAGCGCTGCAATTAACTGTGTGGAATGCCTTTGCAAGGTCAATGGATGCCATGTACAGAGGTTGATTTTGTTTCCTGCATTTTTCTTGGACCTGTTGTGCAGTGAAGATCATGTCCACTGTTCCTCTCGATGGGCAGAAGCCGTTCTGGGACTCTGGGAGGGTGTCTTCTGAGAGGGGTAAAAGGCGGTTTGCAAGGATTCTTGCGAGGATCTTCCCAGCGGAGGTTAGAAGGGAGATATCTCGATAGTTTCCGCAGTCTGTTCTTTCCCCTTTTTTTGAAGAGGATGATGATGGTGGCATCCTTGAAATCTGCTGGAATTTTCTAGATCACCCACACTTTTTCTATGAGCTGGTGGAGTTGTGTCAGGTCCTCCCTTAAATATTTCAGCAGAGATCCCATCAGGTCCGCTAGCTTTGTTATTTTTTTGTTGGCTGATGGCATTGCTGATTTCTTCCAAACTAGGCATTGCTTGAAGCTCATCTCTGGTTTGTTGTTGTGGGATTTGTGAGAGAACCTCTTTGGCCACATTGGAGCTGTGGTTCAGGAGGCTTTGGTAGTGTTCTTTCCAACATAGTACATAGTTTTGGTCCTTCAGGAGTTTGGTTCCATCTGATGAGCGTAGAGGATGTATGCCATGGTTTCTTGGTCCATAGATTACCTTTGTGGCTTTGAAAAGTCCCTGAGCATTATGGGTATCTGCCAGGTGTTGGATTTCTCCAGCCTTCTTTGCCCACCAGTTGTTCTTGAGTTCTCTTGTCCTTCTTTGGACCTCAGCTTTTGCACTGGCTTAGATCTTTTTCTTAGCAGCATGGTTGATGTCTCTCTGCCATATATGGAAGGCTTTCCTTTTCTTGTCAATTAGCTGTTGGATCTCGTTGTCATTTTTGTCAAACCAATCTTGATGTTTCTTGGTTTTATATCCAATAGTTTCTTCGCAGGCTGTGATGATGGAGGTCTTCAGTTTGTTCCAATGTTCCTCAACAGTTTTGGGGTGTTCTGTGGGTAGATGGTCCTTGAGTGCTGTTTGGAGAAGGGCTTGTCTGGAGGGCTCCTGAAGGGCTTGCGTGTTCATTTTGTGCCTTGTCTTTCTTCCTTGGAGTCTGCGCTTGAAGGCGATCTTGATAGCCATCATGGATCAGATTAGCCTGTGGTCTGTCCAGCAGTCATCAGCATCTGTCACAGCTCTTGCTTTTCTTGCGGAAGAGTGTGTTGGTGATGACAAGGTTGTGTTATGCACATTTGGTGAGAAGCAGGATGCCATTCCAGTTGCTGTTTCCAATCCCATCTTTTCCTATGGTCCCTGGGCAGAGGTCGAACCCCCCCCCCCCCCGACTCATGCATTAAAGTCCCCCAGGAGGATGATTTTGTCCTCCTTAGGTATCCCCAATAGGACGGTGTCCAGCTGACAGTAAAAAAATTTCTTGATGTCTTCATCAGCATCTAGTGTTGGTGCATAGGCACTTATGATGGTTGCGAGTTGGTTTTTGGCAAGATCAATTTGGAGAGTTGAGAGTTCTTCATTGATGCCAGTGGGTGCTTTGGTCAGAGGTTTCACCAGATCATTTCTGATAGCAAAGCCAACTCCATGCATTCTTTGGTCTTCTTTGGACAGTCCCTTCCAGAAGAAGGTGTAGCCTCCTTTTCCTTCCTTCAGCTGTCCCTCTCCTGCTCTCTGGGTCTCCTGAAGGGCTGCTATGTCGATGTTAAAGAGTCCCAGCTCCCTTGCAATGATAGCAGTTCTGCGTTCAGGGTGTCCACTGTCAGTGTTGTCCATCAGTGTCCATACGTTCAATGTACTGAAATTCATTTTTCTTTTTTGGCCGCAGGGTGGTGACCCCACTGGACGCGGCAGTCCAGTCAGGGATAAGAGAGGCAGACTATGTTTAGGGCACCTTTTCTAGCCCCTTCCCCATGTGGGGTGAGCAGAGTGGGTCCTAAAATGGGCTGCTCAGTTGCGGATACAGCTGCCGAACTACTCAACTGCCTCAGACCTTGAGGTATTTATTTATTTATTATTTATTTGCTTCATTTCTATATCGCATTTTTCAGCCCAACAAGGCAACTCAATGCGGTTTACAAGGTACAAATTATCATAACAATGTTGGTGCAAATTAAAAACACAACAAATATAACAACAGGATCAACAACACCGATCCACAACAATTAACAAACAACATGAAACAAACATAGCGCCTCAATGAAATCAGATCTGATCTCATAATCCTTATATCATTCCTATGTTCCATTTACCGTCTTCCTATGTTTGGTTGCACTGTTAACCAAACGCTTGTTCATAAAGCCAGGTCTTGACCTTTCTCCGAAACGCCAGCAATGATGGTGCCTGTCTGATGTCTACCGGTAAGGCATTCCATAGCCGAGGGGCCACCACTGAGAAGGCCCTGTGTCTCGTCCCCGCCAAGCGCGCCTGTGACGCAGGCGGGACCGAGAACAGGGCCTCCCCAGATGATCTTAATGTTCTAGTCGGTTCATAGGTGGAGATGCGTTCGGAGAGGTAAGTGGGGCCAGAACCGTTTAGGGCTTTATAGGCTAAAGCCAGCACCTTGAATTGTGCCCGGTAGCAGATTGGCAGCCAGTGGAGCTGGCTCAACAGAGGAGTGGTACGCTCCCTGAGTGCCGCTCCCGTTAGCAACCTGGCTGCCGAGCGCTGGACCATCTGAAGCTTCCGGGCAGTCTTCAAGGGCAACCCCACATAGAGCGCGTTGCAGTAATCAATGCGGGATGTAACCAGAGCGTGGACTACCGTGGCCAAGTCAGACTTCCCAAGGTACGGGCGCAACTGGCGCACAAGTTTTAATTGTGCAAATGCTCCCCTGGACACCGCCGAAACTTGGGGTTCCAAGCTTAGCGAAGAGTCCAGGATCACACCCAAGCTGCGAACCTGCATCTTCAGGGGGAGTGTAACCCCGTCTAACACAGGCTGTAACCCTATACCCTGTTCGGCCCTTTGACTTACCAGGAGTGCCTCTGTCTTATCTGGATTCAATTTCAATTTGTTCGCCCTCATCCAGTCCGATACAGCGGCCAGACACCGGTTCAGGACCTGAACAGCCTCCTTAGTAGCAGGTGGAAAGGAGTGACAGAGTTGGACGTCATCTGCGTACAGATAACACCGCACCCCGAAACTCCGGATGATCTCTCCCAACGGCTTCATGTAGATGTTAAATAACATGGGGGACAATATAGAACCCTGCGGGACCCCACAAGACTATGGTTGTGAGGTAGAGCAGTTGTCCCCCAGCACCACCTTCTGAGTACGATCCTCTAGGAAGGACCTGAGCCACTGCAGGACAGTGCCACCAAGGCCCATTCCCGCGAGGCGTCCCAGAAGGATACCGTGGTCGACGGTATCGAAGGCCGCTGAGAGGTCCAGCAGAACTAACAGGGACACACTCCCCCTGTCTAGCTCCCTGCGCAGATCATCCACTAAGGCGACCAAGGCTGTCTCGGTACCATGTCCCGGCCTGAAGCCAGACTGCGCCGGATCTAGATAATCAGTGTCTACCAAGAATACCTGGAGTTGTGAGGCCACCACACGTTCCAGGACTTTGCTCAAAAAGGGAAGATTGGAAACAGGCCGATAGTTGACGAATTGAGTGGGATCCAGTGATGGTTTTTTCAACAGCGGTTTTATCACAGCTTGTTTTAAGCTGGCTGGAATTTTGCCCTCCTGAAGGGAGGCATTAGCCACCACCTTCACCCACTCGGCCAATCCCCCTCTGGCCTCCTTTAGAAGCCAGGATGGGCAGGGGTCTAGGATGCATGTTGTTGCCCTCATTCCTCCAAGTATCTTGTCCACATCCTCAGGTTTCACCAATTGAAATGAATCCAACGAAATCGGATAAGCAGATGCTCGTGTTACATCCTCTGAGACTGCCGTTAACATGGTGTCCAGGTCAGAACCGATCAAAGCGACTTTGTCTGCAAAGAACTGAGCAAATGTTTCACAGCGGGCCGTCGAGTTGTCAGGGTAGAACGACTGTGTTGGTATCCACCACCCATGTGCCAGTCTGTGACTAGGGGCTTCCAGATTTCACAATCCTGCCCCCGTTGCCACTCACTGATTGCCATAGGACTTTTGTTGGTTTGTTTTTATTTTCTTTGGAAGATGCCTGTGCGTGAGTTTTTTTTAATGTGTGGAAGTCAGTGCACAACTGATCAACACACAGTCTTCACAGAGTGAGGTTCCACTGGTGGTGTAGTTTAACAGAATGACCGTGGCTTCTCAATCTGTTGCAGCCTTCTTCCGACTTCCCAGCCATTGTAACATGTACCATGTTATCCTCTGCCTGCTACGCCGTAAAGGTCTTTGGGTCTTCGGACTATGCTTGGTCTGGAACCTCCCCCACGGTCACTCCTGGGAGTGCATGACTCCAGTCATTGGAACATTGGAACACGCAAGCCCCCTCACCATGGCAAGGTCCATCGAGGGGGGTTCACAATGCTATAGTAAATCAAAATAAATTTCAGAAATGAGAGGAAGCTATTTCTGTCTCATACAGATCAATTATATAGTTTTGATTAAATTTGGTTATAGTTTCTCCCTATAGTATTTTTTTCCAAATAGGCTTCTTTTCCAGATATAGAGCTCATAGAGTACCCATATTTCCTTGGTGATTGCTTTTTGGAGAATGCCATTTCATGTTGTTTAAGGACTTTAACTTTAAAAGGATTAATGCATTGGGAAGGGGATAACAACCCAGTACATTAGTCAAACATTGAATTAGCTGAGTAGTACTAACTCTTAGCATCCCACAATTCAACATTTCAGTCAGAACAGGCCTAATTGAACAATGAGATTGATAATGAGATTAGTCATTAATGAGCATGAGATTACAATGATCCTTTGATTGAACATTGTCATGGATTGTTCTTCAGAATGTCTCTCTTTGTAATGGATTTTACTGCAGCTGATTTTTATGAGAATGATGTAGAATCAAGCAGCAAATAGTACAACTAAACTTTTTTTTCAATTGTAAAGATCCCACATCTGCCATGTTAATGTTTAAAGAGACAGATGAATACACTTTAAAGGATAACTTGAAAATCGGATTTCATTTAATTATTGCCTACAGCCAAACAAATCACTATATCACAGACCTTCAATTAGAAAAAAACCCATGGTTTTTAAAGTGATGTGTGGGCATTCAAGGGTGAGATTATGTGCAAAGCTCTTCCTGCATCCAAAATTGTCTTTATTAAAACATTTAGCAGGCACAAAGAGGTTGATTTCTTAATATTTCTTTACAGATATAATTAATGTTGTCATGGGGAAAAAACAGTTTATATGTTTACACCCTGGAGCAAGGTAGTGCAAAACCATGTGTCTTGCAAATGTTTTCAACCCCTGATATCAAACCATCTATCAGACATCACCCCAATTATCATGAGTTATCCTCTAAATCTTTATCACCAATCTTTGTTTCCACAATAAGTCACCTTTTTCAATATCCAGTTATCACAGATAGAAAGTGCACTTTTCTGGGATGGGTGTCCAGATGTTCTTCTGGGACTGGCCTGGAAGAACATCTGGAGACCCCCCCAAAGCCCCCAAAGCCCCCAAAGCCCTTTTACAAAGAAGGAAAACTTACCCGGCCTTCATTACAATGTTGCCAGAGCTCTCCTGGCATGTAGAAATCATGCCACAGGAGATCGGGGGTGGGGACTACTCCGCCCCCCCCCCCCCCGGCTCTCCTGGCATGTCATTTCTATGTGTTGGGAGAACTCTAGCAAGACTGAAATGGAGGTGGGCAAGTCCAGACACCGAAGGTAGTGCAAGATGGTGTGGAATTAATCCACTATCTTATTAATTTGCCCAAAACCAGGGGTTTTCTTGCTTTGTGGTGAATTAATTGTGGGTTGGCCAGACTGTCATTGGGACAGCATCCTTTTTATTGCAGAAGTTTCTGCAATAAAGGGGCTGTCTGGATGTGCCCATAGCCACTTTCATAAAGTACATGAATATTGTTCCCCTTTAACAGAGTGAGAGATAAGATTGAACAATAATATTTTGTTGGAGCCCAGAGACTACAGTACATTGGGCACAGTGGGAATAACGCTGATTATATTCTGTAGAATTGCACTGTTAAGGCTAGAATTCTATACACAGAAATCATCTCCTTTTTTTGCAATTACATCAATCCTACAATGAAGATTCTGTCTAAGCATGCAGAAGATCGCACTATCAACCACAAACCTGTGTATTTCTGAGAAGTAATTTAATCTGAGTCACATTTTAAACACAGTTAAGCTGCATTTGAGCAAGAATGTGATTAATTTCTTTCTGGGTCAATATAATTTTTTCTATACTGTTCTTCAAATGTTCAGATTCTCAAAAAAAAAATGAAATCTGGTAAGTCACAGATATATTTACATAAAACTTCCCAGTGACATATAAAAATGTTTTTGAGATTTGAGTTGCTTATATCATCAATGGAGAATTATTTAGCAATGAAATAATTTGGAACTGATAAAGTCATTTTGATCCATGTGCCCTTCACTTGCATGAGTCTTATTATCCAGGGGCACATAAAAGGCAGAATGGATTTTTACTATGGTTTTAGATATTTATATAGTTTTACTATATACAGTTGAGTCTCGCCTATCCAACCTTTGCTCATCCAATGTTCTGTATTATCCAACACAGTCTGCATCCCACCCGGATCCATAGCTGTTTCACTGCATTGCAATGTTTTGGTGCTAAATTAGTAAATACAGTAATTACTATATAATATTACCATGTATTGAACTGCTTTTTCTGTCAACATGATGTTTTGGTGCTTAATTTGTAAAATCGTGTCGTAATTTGATGTTTAATAGGCTTTTCCTTAATTCCTCCTTATTATCCAACATTTTCACTTATCCAATATTATGCTGACCCATTTACATTGGATAAGTGAGACTCTACTGTAGCTCTAAATCAGGCATGGACAAACTTCAGCCCTCCAAGTGTTTTGAATTTCTACTCCCAGAATTCCTAACAGCCAGTAAACTGGTTGGGATTTCTGGGAGTTTAAGTCCAAAACACCTGAAGGGCCAAAGTTTACCCATGCCTGATCTAAATCCAATTGATAAATTGAACTAGAGAAAAGCCACTTAATCAATGAAATTTATATAAGCATTGACTTGCTGTTCAGCATATGATTCAATGGATCTACTCTATCTGAAACCAGCATTTGTATTTTGTTCTTCTAGACTATTTTACCCTAGGCCATAATTCCAGTAAGAATTTAAAAGCATATTAATTTCACTGAAAATTTTTGATTAGCACATTACTAAAGTTATAGTTATTTTGTAGTAGATCCCTAAAATACCTGTTCAGAGCAACTGCATCATTAAAGTATTCTTTTTTTCCAACAGATATCTATATTCTATGTTGTCAAAGGTTTTACAGAAAAGAAAAACAATACATAATTCTCAAAATACCTCAAAATGCCAGAGGGATTCATTTTCTTTATAAGGTTAATAAATTAAAGTTATTAAGAAAATATATATGTGATAAAATGTATTAATAAGTAAATCATTCTACATTTCTTTTTATTATCTACAGAAATGTTAATCATAAAAAGTGGGAAATAATTAAAAAATTACAGCCTTTGTGAAAATAAACACTATGTTGTTTTCCTCTCGGGGTTAACACTTTTTACACTAATACCCCATTGAAGTAAGAGCTGGAGCTACTTAATTATCTTTTATGAAGAGAAAGAAAACACTTTTTATGGCCATTTGCATTCAATTTAAACTAAAAGTCAAAGAGAGAGAGGTGAGCAATATTTCAGAAAAGAAATTAATATTAATCAGGCCATAAACTGCCTATAAAACTGATTTAAACACAATATCTGACCCAGAAATTAAGAGAAATAATAGAGCAAATAATACTAACCTTAGTAAAATCTACAATGCCATATTCATCAGGTGCATGAGTTTAAAAAAAGAGATTATGCAGTGTCACTGAATGAAATCTTAAATACATTTCATTACTAATTTGTACTCATTTCACACTTCATGATTAGCAGTGGGTTAATTTCTCTCAGTTGTCCCCCAAACCTATTTGTTTGGGCATCCCTAAGCCTACCATCACTTTCAAGATTTACTAGAGAATGCTTGGAAAGGTTGACAACAACACGTTGCTCTTTACCAGAAAAAAAACAGTGCATTCTTGAGATTTTCACTTAAGTCCTTATGTTGTGGAAAAAGTAGGTTAAAAACTAAGTA
Source organism: Anolis sagrei (assembly GCF_037176765.1). NCBI lineage: Eukaryota > Metazoa > Chordata > Lepidosauria > Squamata > Anolidae > Anolis > Anolis sagrei. The sequence goes on from NC_090025.1 coordinate 63,534,106, forward strand.
AATAAATAAGTTAACACTGTACTCTTGACATCTTTCCACCACCAAGACCAAATACTCTCTCATTGTTCCCTTTATTTACTGAGGAAGGGGATTGGAAAAACAAAAAGAATGGCCTGGAAGTATGGACAAGCCCATTTTCAAGTTGGATTCAAATATGCAGAAGTCTGATTCTTACTATGATAACCACATTTCATTTATTCTGCATGGACAAGGGTCAAACATTATGATTAAAGGAGACTCAAATTCTGTGATACTTTCTGACTGAGCACATTTACATCAGAGCAGAAGACATTTGGGTGAGAATAGCTACTTAACCCTTTGTCCTACTATTTTTCACATCAGAATTATATTTTTGAAGCTGCTTTTTAGCCTGCAGGGGGGAAATTATGATGAATATGGCTTTGTAATTTTCCTCAGCAATTTTCAAGACCAGTTAAAAAAGGGTCATTATGAACTGGAAAATAAAAAGAGAAGTTAAAAAAATCTGTATTTGCCCATCTTTCTGTTTCTCCAGTGTTAGATTTCCCTGGGTTGTTTTGAGATAGCAAAAATCCTATGCGGGAAAACAAAATCTTGAGAACTTGATTAAATATGTACTTGAGCATTAAATCTAGAGAAACTATCAGTTTTATTAAAATTTAATGTCAAAAGTCAATAAATATATGATGGTCTTTTCATATACAAAGTTAGATACTACCACTCCCTTGACCTGTATTCCAGATGAATGAAACAATTTTTAAAATTTAGGAGCATAAAACCTCAACAACTTTACCAGCACAATTATGATTACTATCAATAGGAGTTTGCATATTGCCTTGCATATCTCCTTCATGTTTCCATTCCTTGCAGGGAATATATTCATTATGGATTTGAGTTCGACAAACATGGTCTGTAAACAAGCCCAGGGCTAGATATAAGTCATAGCTCTGTATCATACACATCTTTAGTCATAGGAAGCTAACATAGTCTTCATATCTAGGTTACAATAGCCATGTGTCCTGCTTCAGGATCTCTATCAATGTGTTCAACAGCTTGTCTTCACTTTAGAGAATCTTTGAGAAGAGAAACTAACTAAAAATCAAACTCAAAATTTGAAACTGATCATTAATCAATCAGTCAAGCATAGGAATTGATAAGAGCAGGTAAAGTAGACTTTAAGGCAGGGGTCCTCAAACTTTTCGAACAGAAAGCCAGGTCACAGTACTTCAAACTTTTGGAGGGCTGGATTATAATTTGAAAAAAAAAACCCCATGAATGAATCGTATGCACACTGTACATATCTTATTTTTAGTGCAAAAAACACTTTAAAACAATACAATAATTAAAATGAAGAACAATTTTAACAAATATAAACGTATTAGTATTTCAGTGGGAAATGTGGGCCTGCTTTTGGTTGATGAGATAGGATTGTTGTTGTTGTTGTGGGCTTTCAAGTCGTTTCAGACTTAGGTTGACCCTGAGCGAAGGCCAGGTAAATGACCCCTACTTTAAGGAGTCAAGCTAGCAGCAATCCTCAAACTTAGGTTTCTATCCAAGCTGATGAAGAATTCAATTGCTCTTAAAGTTTTTCTCTGCTTTTGAAAAGTGACTTAATGAACTTTCTCTTAAAAACCTTTCTTGAAGATAAGTTAATACCTTTCATGATTTTTTATAAAAGAACTTAGGAAGTTCCTTTTAAGAAGCATAAATATAATGATGTGCTGAAATCATCCATCACTGAAAAGTGGCATGATGTTACTCCACTAATCCAGAGCATAAACCTATGAATTTTGGAAGAGTTCAGCATATCAGTATGTTCATTTTTCTTAAGGGGAATTTTGAAAGCTCTGCCCATAGACATCTGAATGGCCACTGTTGGATGCAGACTAGAAGGAATTCTGGTTTAATCCTGTATGTTTCCTCATTAAATTTTCTCTTTCTCAAAAATAAAAAAGAGTTTTAAACTGTCATTAATTTAAAGATGTTTCATCAATTAATGCTTTCCCTCCTTTGTTGATATTATTCCCAGTGTTCAGCAATGCAAGGGATTATAACAAATCACTGTCAGGTTTATCAATATTATTCTGCTCAAATCACAGAGGATTATTTTAGGGTTAAGTTCATAAATATCTTGAGATGCAGAACACTATAAAATGTGGGACAAAGCTTTAAACACTTCATCATATTGACTTATCACATTTATCATTTAGATGTCTCATTTTTTCTTTCTTCCTAAAGTACTGTATATATTCATGTATAAGTCTAGAAATGTTAGTCAAAAAATCAGCCCCAAAATCCTGTGTCAACGTAACAACATGTCAATGTAAGTATATAAGTACTGTACCTTAACTCTGATATATAGATATACATATAGATATATAGGATCCAACAGCTTCTCTGAGTAGAGTGGTCTTTCCAAACTTTGGTCTGTTCTAGAGGAACCTACAATAAGCACCAATTCCTCTACTTTCCCTGGCAAAGCACCACTTCTGGCCTTTTTACCTACCTGGGCAGAAAATTGGCAACAGTGACCAGAGCAGCTGCCCCCCCCCCCCCCGCCCAAGGTTATGCTGGTTCTTATTTATTTACTACATTTATACCCCACCCTCTCTCACCCTGAAGAGGATTCAGAGCAGCTTACAAGTTATAGGTACATACAATATATTACATTATTAGCATAGCACAATATTAGTATTATATATTACTCTATTGCACTATACCTCTATATTGTAATATTATTAGTAATATTACATATATATAATTCATATTAATATACTGTATTATTAGTAGTATTATATTGTATTACATTATAATATCATCACCAATATTATATGTATATACAATATATTACGTTATTATTATAGCACAATAGTAGTATTATATAGTACTATATTGTTGCTGAGGGAAGGGGAATGCAACTGATGGCACATGAGACAAGGTGGAACTGTCTTCCAGGCTTCTTTTCTTCACTCTGGCTCCAGAGCAGCAGTTGGTGCTGGGTGGAGGGGTCCTCAACTGATGGCACAGGAAGCAAGGCGGAATGATCTTCCGGGTTCCTCTCTTCACTCTGATCCCAGAATAGCAGTTGGTGCTGGGGGAAGGGGTCCTCAATTGATGGTCAGGAGACAAGGTGGAACTGTCTTCCTAGTTTCTCCTCTTCACTCTGGCCCCAGAGTGGCAGCTGGTGCTGGTGAAAGGGATCCTCAACTGATGGTCAGGAGTCAAGGTGGTACTGTTTTCCTGGCTTCCCCTCTTCACTCTGGCCCCAGAGCAGCAGTTGATGCTGTGGGGAGGGGTCCTCAACTGATGGCACAGGAGACAAGGTGGAACTGTCTTCCTGGCTTCCCCTCTTCACTCTTGCCCCAGAGTGGCAGTTGGTGCTGGTGGAAGGGGTCCTTAACTGAAGGTCAGGAGTCAAGGTGGAACTGTCTTCCTGGCTTCCCCTCTTCACTCTTGCCCCAGAGCGGCAGTTGGTGCTGGAGGAGGGATCCTCAGCCTTATGTCTTTCTGATAAATGGATCCATGATTTCTTGCCTCTCACACACATCACACAGTCACAATTTACATAGTTCCCATCCATCCAGTCTTTTGTAGGTTCTTTGGCATCATTTTCCTTTGCTTCAACTTTTACATCCTTTGTTACATGGCTCTATATTTTACCCTCAAATCATGTGCAGGTCATATCAAAATCTATTTCTTTGGCTCCAAAACCTGCCTTTGACTGATACATGAGTATATACTATAGGTAGTTACATTTTGCTACAGCTCTGATAGTTTGAATGGTATAAAATAATACTAAAGCAAAAGGGCAGAAGCTATTGTCATGCTGCTTAAAAGTTCCATCAAATATAGGACTAGCTCTGGAAATGACTAATAGGCTGTTTTTGTTGTTTTTTATTTGAAAGATGATAAGCTAAGGTAATTGTTTTTATTAAGAAAATAAGTGTCAGACCACTCTGGGGGAAACACATTTTTCTCATTATATTTTGTTTTAAGAACACTGCATGATGGAAAGAAGGAGGGATGAAATTGCTTTTCCAAGCACTTTACTGAAAATAATGTAATATTGTGTGTGAAAAGGAAGTAAAGATGAAGTATTCAAATTTTATTTGAGTATTCATAGAATCCTTAACAGCTTTGAAGCTGATAGATGACTGCAGCACACTGTTACCTGCCATCACACTTTTGATGTCAATACAAAACTCTTTTTTATATGGAGATGGACTGCATATATGGCATGGCAATTTCAAAGCAGAGGAGTGCAAACTGTAAGATGGAACCAGATGACACCATTAAGAGCAGTTTGATACTGGAACCAATAACCAAAAGAAATAGTGAGCTTTCCTTTGCTAGACACCTTCAAATAAACAGTGGATAGCCATCTGTTTGAGATGTAGCTCTGGATTTCTGCATGAAAATTGCCTATCTATAACACACTATATTACTGATTGATCCTTTTATAGTGCAATCCTAATTCAATGATGGGCTGACTGCAAGTTTTAGATATTGGCTGTAGGTTATTGTCCTTGCCTAATAGGTGTAGCTGGACATTATTCCTGTTTATACCAGATAATCTCAGAAGAATCTGTTGACAAAATTTCTAGCTCACATCAGCCAGCAAAAGAGCTAAAATTAGAAGCATAACAGAGTGAGCAAGGGAGATACTGACCATGACACTGACCACTTAAGTCAGTGACCACTTAGGCTGGTGTGAGATGCAATCCACTTCATAGCAGCTAAAAACCATGGGTTATAGCGATTTAGGATTAAATTAACTCAGGAGAAACCCCTAATTTAATGAGCGGATTGTGTTATCTCCCAAGTTTGGAACTATGAGAAGAGACAGTTGGGCCAGTTCCTATGTAGTACTGGCCTCAGCTGTCTCAACAGCCACCCTGAGCCCTCCTGCCTCCTCCTCTTCTGTTTCTCAGGCTCTTTAGTAATCCCAGATGCTGGGTAAGTAAGATGTGCGGTCATGTTGCAGATGGGGTCAGCCATAAAATGGGAGGAGGGGTGTCTTTGTTAGGGTCCATGCCCAGTAGTCTCAAACTGTGTTCAGGGATTTCCTGCCACTCTAAAGGTGGTTTGGGGAATCCCTATAGGGCCTGATGTGGCATCAGGAATGCAGATTAGGCCTGCATCTTCAGTCTCTATAGAAATGTCCTGAGTTGTGTCAGATCATCAAACCAGGGACATAGAAGCTATGCTAGCAGAAATGTCAATAAGGGTATTACTTTGCAACACTTCTAGCCTGTGACGGAATTGATTCGACATAGATTCAATGAGGCAAAGATGAAGTATTTTGGCCACATAATGAGAAGACAGGAAAGCTTAGAGAATACAATGATGCTGGGGAAAATGGAAGGAAAAAGGAAGAGGGGCTGACCAAAGGCAAGATGGATGGATGGCATCCTTGAAATGACTGGCTTGACCTTGAAGGAGCTGGGGGTGGCGCAGGCCAACAGGCAGCTCTGGTGTGGGCTCGTCCATGAGGTCACGAAGAGTCGGAAGTGACTGAACAAATGAACAACAAACAAAGATTCAATGACCTAGTGTGTCACCTCAGCTATTTGGGTAAATTTGAATTGTGCCTTAGGCTGAACTCCTATACATTTCCCTGGGAGCAAGTTTAGCTTCTGAGAAGACATATATAAAATTTCATTTTGGCCATTAACTAATTAGCAACCTGGACACAGCATTTTATTTGAGAACACAAAAATGCTGGACCACTCTCACAACCACCTTGTCAGACTACACAGAGAAGCCATTGAAATCCACAAACATGTGGACAATTTCAACAGAAAGGAAGAAACCATGAAAATGAACAAAATCTGGCTACCAGTATTAAAAAATTCTAAAATTGCAACAGCAAAAACAGCAGAGAGAAAAACAGGCAGGGACATCTAATCACCTTTCAAGAAGAGTTTGCTCCAGGCACAGTCAGCCCATTGTATGCTAACCAAGGTGGTCAGTTGAAAGATTCACACCTAGCCCAACTTACAAAAGCCCTTTGTCTCACCCTGGTCATTCCACAGATATATAAACCCCCTTTTTCCCAGTTTCCAGCAGACCTCACCTCTGAGGATGCTTGCCATAGATGCAGGTGAAACGTCAGGAGAAATGCCTCTAGAACATGGCCATATAGCCCGAAAAAAACCCACAAGAACTGAATAACTGATTATGCTGGGCTCTGCCTACAATACTATTCTTGTATACACTTTGGTGCTTGGATACAACCCAAAAAATGACAGAATGATCTCAATTCGAGTGCAAGGCAAGCCTTTCAACATCACAGTGATCCAAATATACGCCCCAACCACAGCTGCTGAAGAAGCAGAAGTAGATCAGTTCTATGAGGATCTGCAGGACCTACTGGATAATACACCAAAAAGAGACATTATTTTCATTACAGGAGACTGGAATGCCAAGGTGGGAAGTCAAATGACAACTGGGATCACAGGCAAGCATGGTCTGGGAGAACAAAATGAAGCGGGACGCAGGCTGATAGAATTTTGCCAGGAAAACTCGCTGTGTATAACAAACACTCTCTTCCAACAACCTAAAAGACGGCTTTACACATGGACTTCACCAGATGGTCAGCACCGAAATCAGATTGACTACATCCTTTGCAGCCAAAGGTGGCGGACATCCATCCAGTCGGTGAAAACAAGACCTGGGGCTGACTGTAGCTCAGATCACGAACTTCTTATTGCCCAATTTAGAATAAAACTAAAGAGATCAGGGAAAATACACAGACCAGTTAGATATGATCTCACTAACATTCCGAGCGAATATACAGTGGAAGTGAAGAACAGATTTGAAGGACTAGATTTAGTAAACAGAGTCCCAGAAGAACTATGGACAGAAGTCCGGAACATTGTTCAGGAGACGGCAACAAAGTACGTTCCAAAGAAAAAGAAAACCAAGAAGGCAAAATGGTTGTCTGCTGAGACACTGGAAGTAGCCCAAGAAAGGAGGAAAGCAAAAGGAAACAGTGATAGTAAGGGGAGATATGCCCAGTTAAATGCGCAATTCCAGAGGTTAGCCAGAAGAGATAAGGAATTATTTTTAAATAAGCAATGCATGGAAGTGGAAGAAGACAACAGAATAGGAAGGACAAGAGACCTCTTCCAGAAAATTAGAAACATTGGAGGTAAATTTCAGGCAAAAATTGGTATGATAAGAAACAAAGATGGCAGGGACCTAACAGAAGCTGAAGAGATCAAGAGAAGGTGGCGAGACTATACAGAAGATCTGTATAGGAAGGATAATAATATTGAGGATAGTTATGATGGTGTGGTGAATGAATTAGAACCAGACATCCTGAGGAGTGAGGTTGAATGGGCCGTAAGAAGCATTGCTAACAACAAGGCAGCAGGAGACGACGGGATCCCAGCTGAACTGTTTAAAATCTTAAAAGATGATGCTGTCAAGGTGATGCATGCCATATGCCAGCAAATATGGAAAACACAAGTATGGCCATCAGACTGGAAAAAATCAACTTATATCCCCATACCAAAAAAGGGAAATGCGAAAGACTGCTCCAACTTCCGTACAGTGGCCCTTATTTCTCATGCCAGTAAGGTAATGCTCAAGATCCTGCAAGGAAGACTCCAGCAATACATGGAGCGAGAGTTGCCAGATGTTCAAGCTGGGTTTAGAAAAGGCAGAGGAACGAGAGACCAGATTGCCAATATCCGCTGGATAATGGAGAAAGGCAGGGAGTTTCAGAAAAACATCTACTTCTGCTTCATTGACTATTCTAAAGCCTTTGACTGTGTGGATCATAATAAATTGTGGCAAGTTCTTAGTGGGATGGGCATCCCAAGCCACCTTGTCTCTCTCCTGAGGAATCTGTACAAGGACCAAGTAGCAACAGTCAGAACTGACCACGGAACAACAGACTGGTTCAAGATTGGGAAAGGCGTACGGCAAGGCTGCATCCTCTCACCCAACCTTTTTAACTTGTATGCAGAATACATCATGCGATGTGCGGGGCTGGATGAATGCAAAGCTGGGGTGAAAATTGCTGGAAGAAACATTAACAACCTCAGATATGCAGATGACACCACTCTGATGGCCGAAAGCGAGGAGGAGCTGAGGATCCTTCTAATCAAGGTGAAAGAAGAAAGCACAAAAGCCGGGTTGCAGCTAAACGTCAAAAAAACCAAGGTTATGGCAACAAGAATGATTGACAACTGGAAAATAGAGGGAGAAACCGTGGAGGCTGTGACAGACTTGGTATTTCTAGGTGCAAAGATCATTGCAGATGCAGACTGTAGCCAGGAAATCAGAAGACGCTTACTTCTTGGGAGGAGAGCAATGTCCAATCTCGATAAAATAGTAAAGAGTAGAGACATCAGACTGGCAACAAAGATCCGCCTAGTCAAAGCCATGGTATTCCCTGTAGTAACCTACGGATGTGAGAGCTGGACCTTAGGGAAGGCTGAGCGAAGGAAGATCGATGCTTTTGAGCTGTGGTGTTGGAGGAAAGTTCTGAGAGTGCCTTGGACTGCGAGAAGATCCAACCAGTCCATCCTCCAGGAAATAAAGCCCGACTGCTCACTGGAGGGAAAGATACTAGAGACAAAGTTGAAGTACTTTGGCCACATCATGAGGAGACAGGAAAGCCTAGAGAAGACAATGATGCTGGGGAAAGTGGAAGGAAAAAGGAAGAGGGGCTGACCAAGGGCAAGATGGATGGATGGCATCCTTGAAGTGACTGGACTGACCTTGAGGGAGCTGGGGGTGGTAACGGCTGACAGGGAGCTCTGGCGTGGGCTGGTCCATGAGGTCATGAAGAGTCGGAGACGACTGAACGAATGAACAACAACAACAATACACTTTGGGTTTTGTTAAGGCTAATGACTCAGCTATGTGTTTTATTCCTGCACCTTTAAACCTGTTTCATCTTATTCCCATTTTTCTTAGAAAACCAACAAGAAACATCTATTTTATCATAAGAATAAGTGGCTACTTGCCTATTATTACTATCTGTGTTTTGAAATTTTATTTTTGCACTTTGCAACTCTGATGATGCTATTGATGCTAGGTCAACAAGAACTAAAAATCCATCTTCTTAACAAGAAGGCTGATATAAAAAGAGATTGCTATGTGACTCCCAACAGACTCTTTTATTTGCTGAGTTTGAGTATTTCCCCTTTGAAATTGTTGTTGTTTATTTGTTCAGTTGCTTGTTGTTGTTGTTGTTGATGATGATGATGTTGCAATCCCAGGCAACAGCAGGATTGAAGAGAAAGAACTGGAAAAGCTGACACAATATGAGAATTTAAAGATCGAACTGCACAAGCCAGTCAAGGTGGTCCCAGTGGTGATTGGCACACTGGGTGCAGTGCCTAAAGACCTTGACCTGCACTTAAACACAATTATTGCTGACAAAATTACCATCTGTCAGCTCCAAAAGTCCACCCTACTGGAATCTGCATGTATTATTCGCCAATACATCACATAGTCCTAGACACTTGGAAAGTGCCCGACGTGTGATCCAATACAACAACCAGCACAGTGATCTTGCTTGATGTGTACTAATCTTGTTGTGATTCAAACAACAACAACAATAATTCCAAATTCAGACAGACAGAGTTTTGGAGAACAATACTCCTGTCCTCGCGATCGTGTTAAAAAACAAAGTATGGATTGTTGATGTTGCAATCCCAGGTGACAGCAGGATTGAAGAGAAACAACTGGAAAAGCTGACACAATATTAGGATTTAAAGATCAAACTGCAAAGTCTCTGGCACAAGCCAGTCAAGGTGGTCCCAGTTATCCCAGTGGTGATTGGCATCACACAGTAATAGACACTTTGGAAGTGTCCAATGTGTGATCCAATTCAACAGCCAGCAGAGTGTCTGCTGTGGACTCATCTTGTTGTGTTTCAAATAATAATAATAATAATAATAATAATAATAATAATATGTACTTTAACCTCTTAATGGACATCATTTGTTGTAGCCACACTTTTCAAGGGACCTTTTGAAGATTAAAGATTAAATGGCATTATAGAAATCCATGCTGCAAAAATATGCATGATACTTTCACTTGGTTGCTCTTGAGTATTATCCCTTGATAAGATGATAACTGTATTAAGATACATTTATTGCATGTATATATGTTCTCTGTAGGAAGGAAGTTTGCTGCTTCATCATAGCTACCTTTGAAAAGACTTGTGGAAAAATCAGAAAATCAGCTGCCCAATTTGTTTTACACAAGAAGTTAATGGCAACATAAGTTGTCCTAAATTGCTGCGGCTAGTATTCTACAATGATAGGACAAAATAATCCAGACTAAAAGGGTATCCATTTCTGTTAGTCCATCTAACAGGTCTTATCTATTAAACAAAGATAATTCATGAAAACAAGCAAAGAGAATCCAGCAGGCAATGCTCTATTGCTTGAGCAATATGTGCTGGGTTTTCACTGTCATGAGCCCCTCTACACTGAGCATTTAATGCAATTTGAAGCTACTTAAACCACATTTTTCTGTAACTGTACCAACCTATATTATGCAAATTGAACTTTATAACAAATTGTTTTCTCATATTCATAGTTTTGCACTTTACTCATGCAAGACAAAATCTGATTGTTAAAATGAAGAGATGAGTCATGAGTCAAAGTCTGTCATCATGAAGATGGAAGTCTGGAGTAATTTCACTAGAAGAGATGAAAGATTTACAGTTACAGAAGAAAATTCAACCCGTGACTTCGGTCTCCCTAGAAATGACAGCATGTCTTAAATCTATCAGATTTTAAAAAGAATTCCATTGTCACATATTCATTGTCATTGGCAGAACATATAGTTCTATATCACTTTGACATCAGCTACCAGAAAGCAAAACAGCTTCAGTTTGACCAACAGTACCAGATGGATGGACAGCCGATAGATGATATAGAACTCAGGACCAACCTTTTGGCATGGATTTTGTAAAAGATGTTTCTCTCAAAAATTCTGAAATCTACAATATTAATGTTTAACATCAAACCCATGACTGTAAACTTGCATTATAAGGTTTAACCAGCAAAGTAGCTGCTTTTTTATCACCATCAGTAACACAAATACATTTACCTCTTTATAGGAGAAGGAAGCCTTGTAACCATCTCTACCACCAGGATTTCATATCCACTCCTGTTCCCAGTGCTATATAATGTGAGCCTAAACTCAATGGCTAGTTTCAATTGCAGTAGAGTCATTTGCTGACTATAAATGAATGCTTATGTAGACCTTATTAATTCAATGACTACTCCAGTTGGGACTACCAATTGGATTAAGGCCATGATTTTCCTTTCAGTCTGCCTCACAGCATATTGTTTATTTCCAATTTTAACCAATGGAGAACTAATAAGATATCTCAGCCTTCTGAATGACTGAACATTAATTTAACTTCTACATCAAAATATCCCAATTTAACACCACATTGGATGTATCTGGGCAGCTGTCTGCAGAAATGGGCAGCTGTCTGTAGAACTTTGTGCCAAATAAAGCTCACCACACTTTAAGACTCTAAAGCAGTCTACTTTCCCCACTATACCTAAAAATATTTTCTGGAGCTGAATTAGAAAAAATATATGTAGAGAAGATAATCCATCTTCTTTCTTTTAACAATTCCAATGTATATTTTTCAAACTATGCAAACACTTCTACAGACATCATTCTGTTAAGACTGTTTACTCAATAGGTTTATTTCATGAGTTTGAAGTGAGACAGAGAGAAGAAGATGTGGGGCATCATAAAGATCCATTCCTAGTCTCAGTTTGTGGTCCTGAAATCTGAGGGACTGGAATGCTGTTGGCCCAATGACCCTAATAAAAGTGTAAATTTCCACTGTCTACATACAACAGTCCCAGTAATCTTTATAGTAGCTAAAAAGAAGTTGATCCACAACTTCAGATGCGTATCTAATAATGCAGTTTAGCCTCAAGTTCAACTGAACTCAAATCAAATTAGTTCAAAGTCATTTACATTCTATAATCTCTATGGGACTGAGTGGCACTGAATGTTTTCTGAATTGGACACAAGTAGAGAAAGGAAGAACATACATTTTGTTTCCCTCCATCCTTTTATTTCTACATAGGCTATTGTGCCAGATTTATTGAAAATTATATAACTATTTTGTGGTAAGATATAATTTTACTTCGTTCACGGTAACCCTTGCTTGATATTATATTCATGTTTCAAACATAATTCGCTTTCTAACACATTGTTGAAACGACACTATAAAGAGTTTTAATGGCAATGATATCATCACCGTCGAACTGCTGAAACCTCTCAAATGACTATTATAAGGTACCTTTGTACCTTCTTTTGGGGACCCTTGGCAGGAAAACAGAGAGGAATGAGGAATCTGCAGATATCAAGATGAAAGCACATAAATGCATAGAAATAATTCACAAGTTCAGTCAAGCAGAATATCCTGAGAAGTTTAATGTTTTTATATAATATTTTATTAGATAACTAGAGCAATAAAAACACAGAGAACTGTAATACAAAATTTTATTGTTTTAGTAATAATGTAAGTAAGCTTTTAGCAAAATTACTTTCTAGCTTTTCTGAGCCAAGAACCATTTTCTTTATAATAATCAAAAAAGGAAAATGCTTATTTGCTCAAGAGAATTTCTGATTATCTCTAGCTGTTTCTGGTATGTTTGTTGAGAGCTCCAAAGCACCTTTATAGACACAAAGCTAATTTATTTACATTTCTAGCCTATCTCCCTTAAAGTGCTTAGAATGGCAATATTCCATTAAACAATGTACAGTAAATGCAGATTTAGAACATATTATGTAGTGATCTGAGCTCAGAGGATAATGAGTTATAATCTTTTCATGCATTCTTAAAATGGAATTGATGACAATGCAGCAGTTATATATGCATGCACAACCTGGGGTCATGTGTGTCTTTGCTAAGTTGCTGTGCAATGAGGTACTAAAACCTCCTTACACAGCCTTCACCTTGGCAAGTCTGTTTCAAAAATAATAGATGTATATCCTGTTGCATGGAGAATTACATGTCATTTAGTGGGCAGAAGAGGGTTTGGGCTTCTGGAAAGCACCTGACTGAAGTTGGAGGAAAATATTTTGGAGATTCCTTCTGGATCTCCAAAATATTTAGTCTCAAAAATACAGCTGAATGTTGCTTGGGATTCTTTCCAGGTACTAAATACCCCTTGTGTGACCTACTACTGGAAATATACCATTCTCTTGAGGTATTAATGACATCCCAATAGACCTATGTGGACAGAATGCTACACTCCAACTATTGCAATGTTGTTGTTCATTCGTTCAGTCGTCTCCGACTCTTCGTGACCTCATGGACCAGCCCACGCCAGAGCTCCCTGTCGGCCGTCACCACCCCCAGCTCCTTCAAGGTCAGTCCAGTCACTTCAAGGATGCCATCCATCCATCTTGCCCTTGGTCGGCCCCTCTTCCTTTTGCCTTTCACTTTCCCCAGCATAATTGTCTTCTCTAGGCTTTCCTGTCTCCTCATGATGTGGCCAAAGTACTTCAACTTTGTATCTAGTATCCTTCCTTCCAGTGAGCAGCCGGGCTTTATTTCCTGGAGGATGGACTGGTTGGATCTTCTCGCAGTCCAAGGCACTCTCAGAACTTTCCTCCAACACCACAGCTCAAAAGCATCGATCTTCCTTTGCTCAGCCTTCCCTAAGGTCCAGCTCTCACATCCGTAGGTACTACAGGGAATACCATGGCTTTGACTAGGCGGATCTTTGTTGCCAGTCTGATGTCTCTACTCTTTACTATTTTATCGAGACTGGACATTGCTCTCCTCCCAAGAAGTAAGCGTCTTCTGATTTCCTGGCCACAGTCTGCATCTGCAGTAACCTTTGTGCCTAGAAATACAAAGAAATACAAACTGTTGCAATGTAGCATCTTAATGATGCTACACAAGCATATCAATTATAAGGAACCTGTATTGAAAGGATAGGAAAACCTGTGTGAAATAGCTGGCTTCTTACCCCTTTGATACCACATAAGCTGGACAACATCAAATGAATTTGATAATCACAAATTTGATCATGGGCCCTGACATCAGTGGAAAAACTGATCATGGACCCTGACATCAGTGGAAAAACCATTGCCTTTTCTGTACAAGGAAAAGTGGGATCAATCTTCAGGAACTGCATGGTTTACAGAAGCAATGTGCCTAAGAAGGAGTGTCATTCAATACTCTAGAAGACACTGAAGACTTATAGATATAGAATTGATATCCCCTCAAGAGTTATCACACTACCCCTTTAAGGAAGCTAGGCCAATGACAAGTCTTTAAATGTATTTGCTGCCTACTGCCATCTAACAATCATTTCCTTCCAGTTACATATAATTAGAAGAAGAATGCCAAGAATAGGGATACTTAATTGAGCCTGGTCAAATATTTTATCATCAGAGCTGAACACTGAAATATTTGAAACAGAAATTATGGATTTAAATCTTGGCTTATTTTAATTCCTATAAACCAATGATTCAGTATTTTCCTCTCCTTTCCATATGATGTTTCAATGCAATTTCTGAGCACTATTCATCTTCAGGAAAAATTCATTTGTGTAAAAAATCAGGAAAGTTTTAGTTAGGAATAAAAGGTTTTTGATGTGATTCACAGTGCTATCTTTTTCCTGAAAAGGAAATGTAGTTTGAATTTTACTGTCTCAAAAATCATTTGGATATCTGTCTCAGCAAGCTATAGTAGCCCAGGGTCCTGCTGGTTCTCATTTATCACATTGTCTGGTTCTTTAAAGTTTTTAGCTATACTTTTCATTCCTTCAGCAATCTTTCTGATCAGGAAACACTAATTGTAAGGAGAGAAGCTTCTGTTTCTCTCTGTAGTCTCTCCCTCATTGTCAAAAAGTTACCTCTGGCACCCTGTTCATGCCACAACTAAGTCACAGATGCCACTGTATCCAAAAGATACTATGCTTTCACTCTTCTTGAGTAGTTTAATGCATAACACTTCTCATGGCACTGAGGTTTGTTCAGGAGGTGATAAGGCCAATTGTGTATAAACAAGCCTTCCGAAAATCGATATTTCTTCTGGATATCTGCTGGATTCAGGTTCATTTTTTGAAATTAATTCTATAGCTTATTGTTGTCCAGTGGGTTGACTTTGTTTGTTGTGCTTTTGTGAAGAGGATTATTCTGTTCCCTGCCCTCATTTCATTAATATATTTAATTTACTGAAGAGTAACATCTTGTGAATCTCAATTAAAACAATCTCTAGGTCTGTAAAAAATTTAATGTGATGAATGAAATGGTCACCTGTAGCCTCACATTTCTAAAAAGGGCTAGGCTGATATAGAACTCAATTTACAAATATAAACATTCCTCATATGTATGAACATTCCTGACTTTTGTTCTTATACTTTCCCACTTTCCCCAAGACTAAGGCTGGGTCTATAATTTCATTTAATGCAGTTTGGAACTGAATTATATGATCAATGTAAAACCATATAATATAATTTAACTACATTATGTGGGTCCTTATTGACCTATAATGCCGTCCAAACTACATTATATGACAGTGTAGATCTAGCCACAGATTCTTCTATACAATGTAGACACTGATGATGCCAGCTGTAGGCTTCAGGGAGTTGTAGATTTAAAAAAAGTAACTTAGATTGTGCATGAACAGATTCTTCCAAACTGTTGATTGAGCATTTTGAATTTTCTGTTTCCTGGAAAGAATTCCTATGTTTGGTAGCTATTTCCTACAGAAATACATACATTTTCATGTCCTAATCTTTCACCATTCAACATCAGCAGATGACTCCAATGTTTAGTTTTGTGAGAATGAGACAAAACTCCATAGTAACTTTCTCTGCAACAGGCATAGTTGCATACACTTTGATCATGTCTCCCCTTATTTGAGTCTATATACTGCCAAGTTTCCTACTGATTTATGGTGATGTATGTTTTCTTAGGAACGCAACCAGGTAACAAGTAACACTTACTGAAATTGCAACTCCTCTTAAGCCACTGAAGGTACGAGCCTCTCCAGTTTTCACTCTGGCAATCCTAAAAGGGTTTTGTTTTGTTTGCCATTCTCTTGCTATGAATTATAGCCCACAGCCCCTGGTATTCCTTGGCAGATCTCATTCTAAGTATCTTATTATTTCATCTGATGTTTTGGAGTTTGGTGTCAAATTTATGCAGATGCCAAGGATGCTTTCTGGTCCTGGACCAGTGCCTGCCATCATGAATGGATTGGAAGAGGACCAACAAGTCCAGACAAGATAGAGGTACTCCTGGTCAGTCATGAGACAGATCAAGTTGTGGGATTAAAGCCTGTGTTGGATGGGGTCATGCTCCCCCTGAAGACACCGGGGGAGTCTGGAAGTGATCCTGGAGTCATCACTGGAACCCTAGGTGTCAGCAGTGGCCAGGAGCACCTTCACACAGTTAAAACTTGTGCGCCAGCTGTGCCTGTACCTTGAGATGCCAGACTTGGCCATGGTAGTCTACACCTTAGTCATATCCTGTTTGGACTACTGCAATGCTCTCTATGTGGGGCTGCCTTTGAAGATAGTTCAGAAGCAATTGGTGCAGAGATTGGCAGTTAGATTTCTAACTAGAGTGCCATATTGTGAGAGGATGACTCACACGCTGTAGCAATTCCACAGATTGCTGGACTGCTTCTGGGCTCAATACAAAGTGCTGGTCATTTCCTATAAACCTAAATGGTTTGGGTCCAGGCTATTTGTTTAATTACATGTCCCTATACAGACCACTGTGGTCAGTGGAGGAGGCCCTCCTCTCAGTCCCATCCCCGCCACAAGCTTGGTTTATGGGAACGTGATAGGGAGCCTTCTCCATGATCACTCCCCATCTTTGGAACTCCCTTTGTAAGAAATAATATCGCCTCCCCCCTCCTCTCCTTTAAGAAACTTCTGAAAACACACTTATGCACTTTAGTGTATTGAGAGGAAGAGGATTAGGACATTTTAACCAATTTGAATGCTGGCTAAACCACTTGTATTTTATGGCTGCTAAGTTACATCTTAAATGAATACTGGTGTTAGCAATTTTAAAGCCATTTTAATGTAACTGTATCATAATTGCTTTTAGGTTATATGTTGTGATGTTTTACTCATGTTTTTGTTTACTTTGTCTTATTGGATTGCTTTTTTATTATTTTAATCTTGATGCTTAACTCTTTGTTGTAAATTTACTGCTGTTTCTGTGTATCATCTTGTATTTTGATGTTTTTGATGTTTTCGTATTCATTTGAAGCATTGTATTCATTTGAAGCCTTTTGTTTTGTGTCTGTAAACTGCCCTGAATCCCTTCGGGGAGAGAGGGCAGTCTAGAAATAAAATTGTTGTTGTTGTTGTTGTTGTTGTTGTTGTTGTTGTTGTTATTATTATTATTATTATTATTATTATTATTATTATATCAATTTTATCCCATATGAGACCAAAAAGTAATAACTAGGCTGGACCTTTCTTAGCTTCCAAAATCAGATGGGATCTGTTGACTTCAGGTTATTTAAGCATCCTGTCTTTCCTTCCTTTGTCATTTTTTTCTTAGCAAAGCTTGTTCAAACATTGCAATCTTCTTTTGTCACAGGGAATTGATTCACATCCTTCATCATTTTGATGGCCCTGTATCTCACTTCTTCCAGCTCTATAACATACTTTTTCATGTGGAGCAACTAGAACCATACACAGCATTTCAAGTATGGCTGCACCTTAGATCTGAACAGTGAGAGCAAAATTATGGCACTGAAAAAGAGAGAAAGTGCTTTTGGTGCTTTACTTTCTTTGAAAGTACGAATAGAATACAATATAGAATAACAGAAGATGAACTCTATAGAACAGAATGTAGACAACATGGAATAGAACAGAATACATTTAAAAAAACAGAAACCCAGAACAGAAGTATGTAGGGCTCCAGTACCCCAATTTTTACCTTGATTGAAGGAGAAATTAAAGCATCTTAACTCCAAAAAAATGGTCATGGACTGTAAGATAATAAGGTATGATTCATATTTCCATAGTATCTTCTCCAACAAAAATCTGGAATAGGGGCAAGGACTCAAACTGCCTGAAATTAGACTGGATAAACCAAAATAATCTGCCATAATTGGACACGGAAGATTCACATGCATTTGAGTCTCTTTGGGCATTATAAATCAGAGGCATACTAGATGATGAAGCAAAAAGAAATATTAACCCAGTTATTACTATTGAGACCTCCCAGAAATAATTAAGGTTGTTGGAATGTATTTTGTACACAACTACATTACAGAAGTGTATTTAGGAAGCAATTTGATTTGGTGTTACTTGGTTTGGTAAAGGTGGAAGTCACAGATCTTTTATAGTGCTGCATTTTAAATTGCAATTTGCTACCATAAATAATAGTACAGATGTATATAAAACTACAAATGCAGGGGTCTATTATTATAGTTAACTTATTTTGTCTGTTGCAAGAAAGTCCTGCCCCAACTATATGAAATCTCCCAACTACTTCTGAAGGTCCTTCTACACTGCCATATAAAATTCAGATTATCTGTTTTGAACTGGTTTATATGAGTCAACACTGCCATATAATCCAGTTCAAAGCAAATAATCTGGATTTTATATGACAGTGTAGAAGGGGGCTGAATCAGTATTATTATTGCTTGAGTTGATCAACACCATGCCAATGGTTTCCTACAGTGGCTGCAAGTGTGTATGTGTGTGTTGACACTCCAATAAGTATATTTCCTAAGAGAGTGTGATGTTAAAGAGATTTTGACATCACAACAAATACCAATCACTCAGTTGACTGACTAAATACTAAGTAACTGATCAAAATCAGCTGACAAACTAGTTGGCAGCAATTGGAAAATATATGTGCCTGTGCTCTATAACCTTCCCATCCATGTTTGGCTTCCTAAAAACTGACCAATCCATCAATGTCAAGAGGCAAGTGAGCACGAAATTCAAACTAAATTGGATCTAACAAGTACACACCAAGACATAGTCTCCTAGGATGTCGCATTCAAGTGGAGCACAAGCTCTGGATTTCACATCTGCAAAAATTACTTCTGAGCTGAGAACTACTGTTTGTTTCAAGACTGCTTAGAAGTGCTATGGTGAGACCAGAGAGACCAGGGGAGCGGAAAGAGAAGTGGGCTAGATACATAATTTTTAGTGAAAGGTTCTTGATCAAGTAAAATAATAAAAGCCCCATCAACTTATTTAAGGTTGCTTCTCTAAGAAACACTTAATAAAAGAAATTTCTGATGATGATGGTGATGATGATGATGGTGATAATGATTATATTTATATCCTTCCTATTTCAAAATATGAGGTTGTATTTTAATAGATGTACTTTATGATGTTTTAACTATGCATTTTAATTATGCTGTGCAATGCCTCAAGCCGGTATTATTATTATTATTATTATTATTATTATTATTATTTGAAACACAACAAGATGAGTCCACAGCAGACACTCTGCTGGCTGTTGAATTGGATCACACGTCAGACACTTCCCAAGTGTCTAGGACTGTGTGATGTATCAGCAAATAATGCATGCAGATCCCAATAAGGTGGCCTTCTGCAGCTGGCAGATGGTAATTTTGTCAGCGCCGATTGTGTTTAAGTGCAGGCCAAGGTCTTTAGGCACTGCCCCCAGTGTGCCAATCACCACTGGGACCACCTTGACTGGTTTGTGCCAGAGTCTTTGCAGTTCAATTTTTAAATCTTCATATCGTGTCAGCTTTTCCAGTTGTTTCTCTGCAATCCTGCTGTGACCTCGGATTGGAACATCAACGATCCATACTTTGTTTTTTAACACGATTGTGAGGTCAGGAGTATTATGCTCCAAAACTCTGTCTGTCTGAATCCGGAAGTCCCAGAGGGGTTTGGCATGTTCATTCTCTGTAACTTTTTCCGGCTTGTGATCCCACCAGTTCTTTGTCGCAGGCAGATGGTATTTGTGGCCCGTTCCAATGAATCATCTGAGCAACGGTGTTGTGCCTCTGCTTATTATTATTATTATTATTATTATTATTATTATTATTATTTTCAACATTACCAGCAGCAGCAACAGCACTTTAAATTGTACCTAGAAATGCATAGGCAGCCAGTGAAACTGTAACACACTGCAGCTCTTTGGGCCAGCTGAAGTTTCCAAAAATCTTCAAAGGTTGGTCCACATTTCAAAGACAGATTAGCATCATATGCTGCTGGTTCTTGTACGTGTGTTGCTAATACAAATATTCTCCTGATAGTCTGGGTACACATGAGCATGACTGGATGGCTACATTGGCCAATTATGTAGCTTAACTTTCTAGAAGAAGGTCTATTGCTTGCATGACTGAACTATGTAAATGTGTTTGTTAAAGTATTAACCACCTATCCAGCACTTACAATGATCTACAGTAAGACACAGAAGAAAATAGGGCATATTCTAAAGAAAAAAATTGCATGTACCTAGATCAGCATGAGAATAGAAACATAGCAGAAACCGCAGTGTTAAAGGTACATGTACCAATGCATATGTGTATTTGTGAAATGTAGAAAGGGATTATTTCTCAAGAAAGGTGTAATGTTAGACTGCAATTAGCAGTGAGTAATGGCAGACTCTGCAACATACCTGACCTGCATTATTTAATTACCCATGTCTTTGTATTTTACAGTATGTCTTCAACTTTACTAGACTGTTGTTTCTTATAGTGAACCATCTCTCCATTGCTTTCCTTACCTGTACTGGCTATGACTTTTACCATAGCTATTTATCAGCAGAAAGAGGAGATATATAATCCTTTAGGGGAAAAGAGGACCAAGAGAAGAAGGAAAGAAGAAAAAATAATGTCCACATGTGCTGCTACACATGTATTCTTATATCACGACTTGAATCATGGCATGATTCTGAATTCCTATATTACATTAATATATATATCTTTAGTTAAGTTTAATCGATCCTGTTAAATTGCCCTGCTTCCATTCTATTTCCTATGCTATTATATGTTGCTATCCACCTTGTTGAACCACCTTATCCTTTAATCAACTCGCAAAGTGGTCCTCTTCCCCCCTCCAAAAATTTAGTCTGCTGTTGCTTTTGAAGCTGTTATTATTGTTACACTGTTTTATGCTGTTTTGTGCTGTTTTAATTTGTTATAGCTTTGCTTTTAATTGTATTTGGGCTTGGCCCTATGTAAGCCGCCCCGAGTCCCTTCGGGGAGATGGAGGTAGGATAGAAAAATACAGTTCTTCTTCTTTTTCTTCTTCTTCTTCTTCTTCTTCTTCTTCTTCTTCTTCTTCTTCTTCTTCTTCTTCTTCTTCTATTCTGAGATATATGCAACCCCAGTGAAACACCTCTTGGGTAAGCAACTTAAAGAATATAAATAGTCAGATCCTAATCATGTTTAATCAGGAGAAAATCATACTATTTTGATTGAAAACTGGTATACATTATGTACAGTAGAAAATTTGATTTGCATTGTCCCTTGCCCATACAACTACTGTTACCCATACAACTACTGTGATGAGTCCCACGCATTTGGACAATATCAGATTAAGGATATGTAAAGATTATTAGGAAATTTCCATTCCACATTTATACCTCAGAATGACAGGATTCCATTCATGGCACTGAAGAACATTGAATCTTGGTGCATCTGCCTAAATATGCTAAGAGCATCAGATCCTATCTGCTCTTAAACCATCTCTGGTTAGTACTTGTAAGGGAGACCACCAATGAATACCAGGTACAGTAGGCTATATCTCATAGGAAAAAAACTGGCAAAACTTACCTAAGGAGTACCTGCCTAAGACAACCTAATAGGAGACTTGAATGCACATACACCTATGTGCACCTATCTTGTTTCTAATGAAATAACACTTCTACAGCACTTAGACCCCTTGTCAACTTACTCTTACATCCAAGTAGATATGCTTTGAGATTTTAATTTAGTTGTTTCATTCTATTAGCTTTCTATCTCTGTATCTTCTTTTTTTCCTCAAGTTTACAGTGAAGTTTCTGAAATTATAACCGTCAGCTCATTACTCTGATACATGTTTGCCTTTGAAGCTGTGAAGCTCGACACCTTGCATTTTTCTGCTTGAGCCACTTCTCCCAAAGTCCACATTTTCCAGGGATGAAAGACATTTTTAGGCTACTCAGCAGGAATTACAGCCATTTTTTATTCCAGAGAGGTAAAGAAAGAGACAGCAACAGGCAGAATAAGGAGGAAGGACTGCAGAGTCAGGCATATGGTGCTGTTTGTCACTGTGTAAACTCATCTGCAGTAGTTAATCAAAAGACTCCTATGAAAGCACCTTCACAAATGGCACCTTTGTTGCCAGACTCAGCAAAGAAACTTACCATTTAACAGACAAGGAGAGTTTACTCTTTCTCTTTGCTTTCTCTTCATGTATGAGTATATGGAACATGCCTTGAGAAGCTAATCATATAAAGACCTAAAGTTCAGCATTCTGGACCAATTAGTCCACCAATGAGATGCTTATAGATACCAAAAGTTATAGGCAAAATAGCGCTCTCTCATTGGTGCTTCCCAAATAAAGCCCCACTGATCATTGCGAAGGCTTAGATTGATTAAGGGTTCCATCAAATCAGATTAAAAAATAATCAGAGGGGCACAAAACCTTTGTGAAGGACTCACACAATGTTTATTTAATAATATGATAGACATTGGAAGAAAATTATAAACAATAGGGAAAAAGGAAAATTTATTCATATCTGTCAGTATCAGGACTTATTGGTAATGACTAGATAATGCTGCAGGCATCACGTGCTGAGTAGTTCACATGCTCCTCCTTTCAAGAGAAAAGTGAAGAAGTGTCCATTTTTAATTGATTTTATATGCTTGTTTCTCCATTATCTAAAAACTTTCAAAAATAATCAGGAAAATAATCAAGAAACCCTATTCTTGTGGGAAAATTGACACTCAAGAATCAATAATAAGTAACTGATAAGTTCATTGAGGTTGATACTTTTTATGCTTTCAAATAGGCAGTTCTACAGATTTACTAGAATCTAATCTAATTCTTTTATGTTCACAGGAACTGTTGGTAGAACAATATGGGCCTCTTCACATGGGGCATTTTTGGTCCCATTTTGCTGCTTTTAATTGCGGCAAGCCAGGGCCTGCCCTGCTCCATTGCACAATGCACAGCAAACCCCACCAACATTTCTCCCAAAGAGAATGCCAAAAGGTGCTTCCTCCACCACTACTGGGAGGAAAGTATATTTTGGGTAGCTCTGATGGAGCTACCTGCACTTCCCTCTCCTTTTCCTGTCCCCATCAGATGGAAGGAAGGGCGGCAACACATATTGCTCCATCACTCTTTCCCCCATCTGATGGAGACAGGATGCCAACACACCCTGTCCCGCCCTACTATGTGATGGGGTAGTGAGGGTTGCCACAAGCTGCCCTGCACACCTTCGCTTTCTCTAGCAATTGCCAGTGCAACAGCTGGTGTGAAGAGGTGATAAGAAAAATTCAATTCAAAGTAGGTTTTCAATAATCATCTCAACATACTTCCTCTGTCAATAAAGAGTATATCGCTTTCATGAATATAATTATTCATAACTTCTATACAACTTTCTACTCTCTATTCAAAACCATCAAAGCTAGAGAACCTAACTACCTTGCAAAATACCATGGTTTCAGTATGCACTGTGGGAGGAAGGACTGTTGTTTGTAAAATGTCCTCTAACTACTCAAATGGATAATGCTTCTGCTTCTCTGTGCAAAATATAACCAGCATGAATTGCTTGCACAAGTGTTTGTACTCTTTCACACAAATCTGTTTCCTACAATTTGGCATGGAGAAGAGCCTCCCTCTGCAGAGAACAGCAGAAAGTAAATAGAACATGCCGTATTACTTGGCTGGCCACAGAGGAGGGAAATCTCTGTCTCTGCAGCTTGCATAACAACACCCTTTGTATGATACAAAACACACTGGTTATGACTGGTTATACTGAAGCTCAAGGTACCCTTGTAGCCTCTACCTCACCTCTTGGTGTAAGATCTGATTAGTTTTTATGTTGATAAGATTGATAAGTACTGTATATACCACAAGTCATAGCACTGGCTTTTCTGATCATTATGTTTCAAAGGGTGTGACTCATACATTTTTTGCTTCAGAATTATGCCAGTATTCCACTGTAATGTCAACAAATCTAACTTTACATTACATATATATGTATGCATTGCAACTAGATTCCTGCTGGTGCAGTGGGTTAAAGCACTGAGCTGCTGAGCTTGTTGACTGAAAGGTCGCAGGTTCGAATCACGGGAGTGGTGTGAGCTTCCGCTATTAGCCCCAGCTCCTGCCAACCTAGAAGTTCAAAAACATGCAATGTGAGTAGATCAATAGATACCGCTCTGGTGGGAAGGTAACGGCACTCCATGCAGTCATGCCGGCCACATGATCTTGGAGGTGTCTACGGACAATGCCAGCTCTTCAGCTTAGAAATGGAGATGAGCACCACACCCCAGAGTCGGACACAACTGGACTTCATGTCAGGGGAAAATCTTTACCTTTACCTTTTACAAGTAATGGCAGCAGGAGAAAAATGGCTAAGTGCATTATGGGTATGAAGGTAGCAAGGAACCAAAAATATAATTATATAAACTTCCCAGAGTTGGAGGATTTTGTCTTCCTGTCCTCACTATCATTGCTATACTCTGGAAAGAGTGCAATTGCTAGATTAGCATACCATCAAGATTCTGGACATGTTCTGAAAATGGTGTTAGCCACATAGCTAACTATGAAAACCCTCTTCAGGTATATGTCATCACCCAATAATTGTTCATATACATACTAATTTTATTTGTGTAGTAGATTATTGTACATCCATTATGTTTTAGAATTGAGCTGAAATTCCTCAGAAAAGGTTCTTTAGATTAATTTGTTAAATGTTGGTTGCTCTGCACCTTCTCTAAGAAGGAATGAGTTAAACCTACATACTAGAATATTTGGTTCTGCAAGAAATACAATACACCAGAACAGTTTAAAAAGCATTGTGTATGCAAAAATCTAGTCTTGTCATTTTATTCTCTTCATGTCTATCTTAGCAGAGAGATTAAGTCTCCAGTATTATGCCCCTCAGAGCAGAGATTTCCATTTTACCAAGTCCCTTATTCTGGAGAAGAATGAAGTGGCAGGGAAGTCAAAATTCCTATTGGCAGTGATCAGGCATGCTGGGCACATACCAACATGAGGAGTTGGGCATTATCCAGCTAAACTGGGCTAGAAAAAATATGTATTTGAAACAGCCAGCTTCTTCAGATGGATCAGTGCAATTATATTTAAGAAGTTACAAGACTATCTTGAGCTGTTAGCAAGGACAAATCAGCATGATTGGTGATCAGATAAGTAAACCACAACAGGACCAGGCTCAAGTAAAGCAGGACCTCATTACATTTGCCACTGGAATCGCCACACATCATGGTGAATCTGGCAATGCCCTGCAGGGAGTTGGGGGGAACCCATTGCCCCATGCCCGCAACTCTCAACTTACCCGTAATCCTATTCCATGGGGGAAAATGTCCACTGCCCAACTTCCCCCCATTGTTGCTAATGCAACATGATGGCATATGCTGGTTCCTCTACAGCAGTGGTTCTCAACCTGGGGTCCCCAGATGCTTTTGGCCTTCAACTCCCAGAAATCCTAACAGCTAGTAAACTGGCTGGGATTTCTGGGAGTTGTAGGCCAAAAACATCTGGGGACCCCAGGTTGAGAACCACTGCTCTACAGTTTTGCCCTGGAGCCCCTCCAGAAGTAGATGTACGTCGTGGGATTGGAGCCGACGGGCTTCATGGCAAAACTACAGAGAAATTGGCATAAACCGCTGAATTTTGGCCTGTCTCGTGAGATCATGAGCCAAGATGTCAGGAACATAACTCATAGGATGACCAGTGGCAGATGGCAGATGTTTCAGGCCTGTAAGGTGCAGTAAGAAGTAGTCTGAGATAAAATATACTCTGGGTCATAGGAGTCCCTTGTCAAACTATGGATCATCTAGGCCTGAACAGTCCCTAGCCTCTTTCAGTTTTTGACAGTGAAGTAAACCCACAACCCAGAATCCTGTGGTCTTCAGGTGATTCCAGCTGGCAGATCGGTCCTAGTCAAGCCTCTCTGGGATGCGCTCTCTACTTATATCTAGGTCTTCCTCTTATTCTCTAAAGGCTCCCTGGGACAGCACTGTGCTTTTGTGTCCATCTTGACCCAACATTCCTTTCTACCAGTTGTAACTTCTGAAAATTTGAAGAGTTCAGCAGGTACCTCTGTGCAATTAGGGAGCAATATGTTTTTCACATTTTGAATGTGGTGATATAGAGATGTTTCTAAGAAATGTACTGCCAGTGCCAATAAATGGCCATATGTGCTTGCACCCACAGATGTGTCCTGCAATTAGTTCATTATTTCGGATAACAACTCCTAGGAATTTACATGGGACAACTGCATAAATGAACATGATGAGGAAATTGGTTTTTTTTCCATTAAGAGAAGCAATCCTCACATAAAGCCTAAACAAATATTCCCCTAATAAAGTTTCTTTCTTCTTCATATTTGAAATCTGTTGTATTTTAATTTTTCTACCTAAGTTAACAAGAATATGATTAAAGAACATAAATAAGATTTTTTTAAAAAAAATAATGCCACTCACCCTTACTGCATGTGAATGCATGGGTTCCTTTATATGTCAAAAACCAATACAAGTACCTTTTGATCTTTCCTTTGAACTGCTAATTTCTCTCTCTCTCTCTTTCTCTTTAGCTTTTATGTTTCTGTAGCATTTTGCGAGCTTTTGTGTCAAGGCTAGTCTTTCATTTTTCACTTGAGGTTTGTTTGTTCATAGGAAGTGATGAAACTCTCCCTCCTCCTGCACCTTTTCTCCCCAGAGTGCTTGCTTCTCTCAGTAATGGTTACATTGATAGAGTTTTAATACAGATTCAAAAGGGAAGGAGACTGCAGTGAAAGATGTGTTCAGCTAAGTGAAAGGACATAATGCTTTGGATAAAACAGACCTTGCTTTTTATATTCTGTAATATTTACTGTTAGACATTTTCAAAAATTATTGATAGCTCTCCCCTGATGTTTTTGAAAACTTTTCCCCTCCAGGTATCTACAAAAACTTTGTTTCCATTCATTTTTTATATGAATTCAGAAAAAACATTTATTCATATTTGCAGAGGAAAAATGTGCAAGGAGAATCAGAGTATAGCTATGGGGGGAGGTAAAATGCAGGTGCTCTCTCCCCAAATAAAACTGACATTTGTTTCAGTACTCAAATTTACAGTATTGAAGTAATTTAAAACGTCAATTAAGCATTCAGAACTACAGTTTAGACATTCAAAGAAAAAGGACAGGCAGTTATCAAGGACAAGAGGACACAGCAAATATAAGAGATGTAGATGTGAATGCTTTTCATGGTCTCACTCTGAAATGCTAAAAAAAACTGGACTGAAGGAAAATTTCATTTGAGGATTGGAATTTTTATGGATAGGAAATTACCTCATTTCTCTCCTTTCCTCTAGTAAATGCACTCTTAAGCAGGAACAAACATTAATAGATCTATCCATTGGGCATGGGCAATCCATTCTAAATGGTTCTAAAGTACTTACAAAACTAGAGTGTACTAGTGCTTTGCTTCTAAAGTATTACTAAAGCTGGTGCTTTGCTTCTAAAGTGTTGCTAAAGTCCTGGTGATGAGAATTTCAGAACTTTAACAAAACTTTCAAAATATCTTTATTATTTTGTTATTGGTGATTTTTATGACAGAACCAATTAGGAACTGCCATTTATAACAAAATTTTGAAAGTTTTGTTAGAGTTCTGAAATTTTCACCACCAGAATTTTCACCACCGGAAACGCGCCAGCGCCCCCTAGATTTGTAAGTACTGTACTTTAGAACCATTTAGAACCATGGATTGCCCATGCCTACTATCCATCCATACCCAGGTGTGATTATTAAAAAATATTATATCCTTCTTTCTTACAGTTTGAGAGGCAGTTACCCCATAGTTATTTATTTTGCTTTCTTTAATATACAGTGTCTGCTGGCTGAAATGATGAATGAAATAAAGACATCTACTGAAACTTCAGCTATAAGAAGCAGACCCAGATTATTGCATTGCTATTTATTAGGGTCAAGGCCACTGAGCAAGCCAAATGAAACTATTTGCATTGACCATTTAATACAGCTTCAAACCAGTATTGAAGAAAGTGGTTTTGCTGTGCAGATGGTACATAGGAAATCTTGGAATCAGTATGAGGCCCAGATGGTAATCATACAAACTACAGAGCACTGATGCACATTAAGGGCTTTTGTTTGTGTTTTTTTATGGGAGCTTGATGTCTGGCCATTGCAGTTTGAAGCTAGCTTTAAACTGCATTAAATGGTCAGTGAAGATGGGGCATAGATTGTTTTGTGTCATGGAGTCTTGAATTGAACAATGTCTTTCAGTGCCACTCCATAGGTTTTATCCACCATCTTAGCTTTTGTTGTATAGTAATAAGAGATATTACAAACTGATAAGAGCTAGAAAATGTTTTCAGACTACAAGTCTCAGGTAGCATGGGCAGTGACGTTGAATGAGTGTGATATACTGAAGATTATATTCCAAAAAATGTAATATCTTCCACCTCTGATAGTGATCCTGCTTCTCCAAAACATTTGATAAGAGTTCCAGACACTAGCATCCTGTGCATTGCATTTAAATCACAGTGATTACTGATGTAATAAAATAGAAGTGAAAAGTAATTCTTCACTAGAGTTCTATTTTTGTTTCTTGTACAATTTATTCTACTGGAAGATACATAGCTTCTCATGTTTCAAGGATAATGTTAGAGCAATGATGATGTAAAACCATGATTACTGATGTGGAAAGGAGCCTCTGGGAACTGTGTTATATAAGACTATGGCCCTTTCAAATTGAGAAACAGTTTTCCTGATTTTCTTTCATGAAGGATATGTGAAAAAAGTATCTAGCCCAGCAGATTATTAGTACTGAATTATTCATTCAGTATTATAACACTGTTTCTATAATACAGATTGTAAACACAACTCTAAATCTTTATAAAATACTTGTCTTTATAATAAAAAGGTAAAGTAGCCTGATCTTTATGTAACTGTTCTCCTAAACAAAAGAACATAAACTTTACAAAAACATGTTTTTACTTGAGTCAACTCCCTACTAGTATGAATGTGATCCAACGTTATGACTTCAATCATCAGAAGTCTGTGTGGTGTTATCACAAAAAGCATATAGCATCAATGTCATTGTAGACATTAGAGCTCCTATATGGCCCAGGAAGAATTATAGACTTTACCAAGTCAGTTATTGAACATCCAGGATTGATATACTTTATTATTCATTCTTCGTAGAAATGGTTAGCAGAATTGACCAAGGACGAACTTAACTTTAAAATATGAGGGGATCTCAGAGAATTATTTTGTATGAGGACTCTTCCCACCAACTCTTAATTTGTTACTGAGTTGTATCCTACATTTCAAATTAAGCAGGTTTGTAAGTATTTTACTAGACTGCACAGCATAAGATAGCTATAACATTTCCCAAATTTTTGATTATTTTGATAGAAACATGAAAAAATCATAATTTGGTTGCTTTATATAATAAAAGTAGTAGTTTAGGGTTACAACCCCAAGCATTCCTCATGATTTTCTGTGCTTCCCAAGCTAATGCTAGTCCCATTGACTTAATTGCATCTGCATGAGTATTGGCTTACTATTTGGCAACTGAATCAACAGGGACCTTATCATGTTAGTCGCTGGATTCTCCATGGATTATGGCGAATCCATCGTGGCCTGACAGGAGGCATAGGGAATCCATTGCCCCACATCACGCTGCTTCCTCCTTATCCCATACCATGGGGGAAAATGTCCACCACCCAGCATCCTGCCATTGTTGTCAATGCAATATGGGAAGCCTCCCATGTTGCCACCACCCTGGCATAAGCTAGCTTTGTTTTTGCCATGGAACCCCACCAGAAGTAGATGTAAATCATAGGATGGAAGCCAGCAGGCTCCATAGCAAAATGAAGAAGAACCAACATGCACTGCTGAATTTGGCCGGTCTGATGAGGTTGAAAACTACTAGGTTTTAGGCTTATGATATTACTACAAGAGATTCCAAGCTGAACAGTATAGTCTACATTTGACACATCATGCACAGATATACCATGTGTGGAGTAATGTCCCTCTATAATATTAATGTATAGTAAAAAAATTGTGTAAGTTTATACAAGGCTAAACTTGATTTGAGGTTTGGCTACAGTTCTGCTCAAGCTTACCTGAAAGAAAAACCAATTGAATACATAAGAATTGCTGCTAAATGAAAATGTATAGAGTTGTAGTGTTTGACTCTATGAGAAGTATTTATTTAGAAGTCTATATTTTTATTTCCCTGCTGTGCTCTCCAGTTTCACTCTATCTTGCAATGTTACTTTTTAGTCTTCATAACAATGCCATCTTATCTGGTAATACCTGTACCACCTTCGTCATTTCTTGTCCTTCAATAAATGTTATTTGTAAAGCTATCCATGAACTACTGTAGACATAGGCTTATTCTATTTGGTTTGTTCAGATACTGAAGCTCTGTATGTGGTAGCTGTGGTGGTATTTTTTAAACTTCAGTTTAGCTAAAATGAAAAATTGTTTAGCATTTAATTTATCATGTCCACGGGGGGCCACTGATTTCTAGTTTGCTCATAAACTGCTTTCTGTTTGTGGAAGAAGAAAAAACCCTGCCTTCTGTTCCGTCACTGTTAATTAAAGCAGCTGGTCAATCTCTGGAGTGGATTTCCAGCTTTCTCAGCTGAAGAAGCAATGACAATAAGAACACATTCAGAATGCAGTTCTTAATCTTAGGGGCTGCTAAGATTATATAGTATTAAAGCTGGCCTTTGTAGTAGGCTGTAGCCTGTACTCTATTGTTAAAACCCAAACTGATTCAATGGGTCTATTCTAGATGAGATGAACCAATAGAAAACAGAGCTAAATAATCACAGATACAATAATTTCTCACATTCACTGATTCTGCTTGATTGGGCATCTTTGTTTGTCCTCTGACTTTGCTGCCAAATGTCTTCTGAATGAGAATTCATTTAGAATTGACATCATGGAGAACGTTTTCAATTGTATTGTTCATGGAAATTTGCTGTGTGACAAAATAATGGTTCTTTTCCAGCAATCTTGGTAATAAACAATAGCAAGAAAAATGCTCAAACATGCATAGCATTTGCTTTATGTTCCAAGATTAGGGAATGTAGTCCCTTTCAAAGGAGAACAAACCAGGCATGTATGAAGAAGCAAACACGTACATCAAGTTAATGTGGAAAGGATGTGGATCTGAGTGTATTACAACTCTCAATAGAATCATAGAATCAATGTTTACTTCCGTTTTAGCATTTGTATGTTTTCTACATTTTAAATTATATATTGTATTACTTCTAGTGTTAGCTGCCTTGGATCTTTTTAGTGAGATAAAGTGAGACAAATAATAATAATAATAATAATAATAATAATAATAATAATAATATCACAACATTGAATGAGACCACAAAGGCCATCCACTCTAATCCCCTGCCATACAGTAAACATTCACTCCAATGAATGTTTGTTTGTCAGGAGTTCCTTATGTGTATATCTGTATTGAGGACTCCTACAAACAAGAAGGAACTCAGCTGACAGGGTCCTGTAGGATTTGGAGAACATAAGAATTTCAGATGTGTTTTCGGGGTATATATATATTGGCTCAGCTGTACTGAAAACATTTAAAATTAATATGTCCAAGTAATTGTTTCTTGTTGAAAAGCAATTTAACTCCCATAACTAAAAAAGAGGGGGCAAGTGGGCAGAGATGTTTTAATTTGCATTATGTTTTTTATTTGTCTGTGTTTTCAAGGAATAGTTGGGTTCAATTATATAGATACAAAGTGGAAAGTATCCATCAGTATTCTTCCACTGGTAGAAAAGTCGAATCCCCAAAAGCTAGGGCTAGGCAGTTTCCACCTCCAGCATCTGTCTCCCCAAAACCAGCTCTGAAGGACCAAGAAAACAGAGGTGAATGGAAGGAAAGAAAAGTTCCAATGCTTTTTCAAGTAAAAAGTTGAATCCAGCCCAATTTGCTCTACCAGAGATATTATTTCATTGGATAATATTGTTTTTTATTAAGATTAGAAATACATTGTGGTGCTTTGAAAAAAACAGGAATAAAACACATATCCACTGATGGTTTTACAACAGCCACTGTCACAAAGTCACCAGACAGTGCTTCCGTTTATTATGCATGGTTGACTCATTATTTAGTGCTGCCATGCACATTCCTTAAAATAGATTTAGGCCCTTTCTGTGTGTTTTATAAATCAAGAGAAGTACTCTGAAGGAAAACCACTTTACACACTTACTATGTTGAAAGATGACACATTATTTCTGAGGTAGTACATTTACTTTTGCCATTTGTTCCAAACTAAAATGCCACTTTAATGAAGAAAGCTGCCAGCCTAAATTATGCCTGTTTCCACAGTTCTGTTTTTGCTGGTTAGTAAATCAAAAGTTCTTTTATATGAGGCACTGAAATGATAATAAATCTGATCACTCAAATATTACAAAAATTGCTTTCCTCTTTCAGGCAGATAAACATAGACTGAATAGAGAGAGGAAAAATCCCAGAAAGCTTGCTTCTCCATTAGCAGGGTTTGTTGGTGAAGGTATTTCTCAGGGAAAGAAGGCATACAGCATTTCCAGTTTGACTGCTACGGAATTGCTATTAGCACTAAGCAGCAACAGAATCTATGTACAGATAAAGTTGTGAGTGATGTGTGGGGCACTGCATCTGCTCAGATTTGATTGTAGCTTCTGATATAACACCAGCACTGGAACTGTAAGTTTTAAAGTACAGGCACTTGAATTTATAGTTGCCATGGTCACATGCTTAAAGAACATCCAAAAATGAAAGGAGACATACCTGTGTGTGTGTGTGTGTGTGTACGTACAGACACAGAGAAATCTCATAATATGTGTTGCTGGGCAGCAAAGTTGCAGGTGGTCTGAGCCTGAGATGAACATGGGAACCTAAAAAGGATGGTGGTGATAGTTCCAGAATGTAGACCCTGTATGCTCAGGTTCCACTAAAATACTGTCCAGCACAGCTAAGAGATCATTTTCATGAAAATCTTTTCAACAATGGATAGAAGAGTTTGGATTGATTGATTTAAATCAGTAACTCCTAAACTCTGATCCTCCAGATGTTTTAGATACTGTAGAATTAATTCAGTTTGACACTACTTAACTGCCATGATTCAATGCTATGGAATGCTGAGAGTTGTAATTTAGTGAGGCAGCAGCATTCCTTGGCAAAGAAGGCTACAAAAATTAAAACTACAATCCCCATTATTTCATACCATTCAATCTTGGAAGTCAAGTGGTGTCAAACTGCCTGCAGTCCATCTTTGTCTGGGATATTGATATATAAAAATATCTAGATCCTCCAGTTCAATTCTGTGGATATAGACATTTGTAAAGCGTGTTCACACAGACTGATAAAAACATTCAGTTTAATTTGCATTTCCCCCCTCAACTTTGTACAGGTTTGTGTCCCAACTCCTGCATAACTGGAAGGCCTATTGCGATTTAACCTGATTTTCTCCAGTCAGACATTAAGCTAATAATATTTTGTAGATCTTTTCCCCTTTTAATGCCCTTTGTAGTGATTTTTTAAAAAAAAAACCCAACTTGCATTGTATTGGCATTTTCCAGTGGTTTTCCAGATGCCAGCAATATTGGCAAAACATGTACTTTTGCAACTCTGCACATCTGAGATCCTTAAGATTCCAGCTGGAGCTAATGATTTGTTTGTTTTTAATCTGTCAATTTAATCACAACTATTTTCCTCAGTAACTAAGACTCTCTTACTGAAACTGACAGTACAAACACTGATATCTGCCCTACATCTAATGCAATAAAGACAGGTGCAAAGAATTCATTTATCTTCTGTGGCATGTTATATAGTTTGCTAGTGGATTACTTTCCATTTAATTAATATGTAGAATTTGAAACCTCATAATTTTAAGAAACACACAATGGATTTTTTAGCAAGTACCTGAAGACCAAACTAACTCTGATGTCTTTAGGTTTCTGACATTGTCTAAGCCAATAAGAGAAGACACTAAAGATACAGAAGCCTAGTAAAGAAATGTATTGTGTGACCCAGTTTCCTTCAATGAGCAATGGCAAACCCTATGAGAGAAACTGACTAGAGCAAGACAGAGCACCTGGTCAGAAAACTATTTCTTGAAAGTTTACTGCCTTTCAGAAAGGAGCAAGTCCTGGGAATGATCTGGCTCCAAGATAATACAGAAACTCATCTAAGATTTACACCTTGTTAGAGAAAGTTGGCTGCTTGGAGCTGTCCAAGGCCTTGCCATACAAGCCTAATTTAGCTATCAACAGGTTTTTCTAAGACGGACACTCTCTTACAGTCCTTAACTTCCCACTTCTCTTTTTCTCCATTTTTGTCTGATAGAAGCAAGCCCAGTATTGGAACCTGTGCATACCATCTACAACTTGCACCCTTGGTCTTCCTTATCCCTGTGATTATAATTACGATTTGTGTCAGGAGACTATAAAGTGGGGTCTATACAGTGCAGTCTTCCTATCTCCTGGGTTTGGTTCCAGGACACCCTGTGGATACACACATCTATAGATATTCAAGTTCCATTGTGTTCAGTGGTATAATAAATGTTTTCCCTAATATAAAATAAATTCAAATTTTGCTTTTTACATTTTTAATACTTTCAAGCCATGGCTGGTTGGATGTATGGATGCAGAATCTGTGTTTATTTCACAATGAATAGAAATGCAAATGTTTACTGTGATAGAATACTCAAATATTTGCAGCTATCACACCACTTCAATAACTCTATAATCTAAGCAAAATTAGCTAGGAATGAGATTTGGTAAAATATAAACTAACAATTCCTGACTTACATTATGCTATTTTAGAAATCATGTTCTCAGAGATACATTCCAAAACATCAGCACTCCAGTAAGAAGGAACACTATTGTAAACCTACAACCAGATCCACAATGTTGTCCTGAGTACCTGGACAATATACTATAATAGACGTACTTGGAATTCTCCTATTTGTTTATCTATAGTCATCCCAGTTTAATTGCACTGTCTCTGGTAATACTGAATTAATAGCTTTCAATTTCCCTCCTGGGCAACCAACATGATGGTAACAGTTCTGGAACCCCTGAAGACCTGCTGCATCAGCTTGTTCCTCCTGCAGATTCTCAACATGCTGTATTCAACCAGAGTCGTCTACAAGCCAGCTGGTAGCTGTGGAAGAATACATATTGCCTGCTAACCCCCCAAAAGAAGACACCAGACAACAGTTATGGATTTAAAACTGGGCAACTTTATTGTTACCTAATTAACTCAGCCACAGAATCTCTTAATCAGACTAGCATGAATATGTAGCAAATAAAGCCGAGGTGGTGTCCCTTCCCGGCCTACCCCTCGGCGAAATAGGGCGAAGCACCCGGTTCCCGGGTGACCTAAACCAGGGTAACCTTTTAGCCAATGTTGGAGGAATCTTCCTCAAGGATATTGAGGTAAGACCCTCCCCATTTGTAAGCCATTTATCCAGTAGTTATCTCGTTCAAGGTAACAACCGGTGATGTTAATGTTAATGGCTTTTCCCAAAAGGGGGGCTGCTTCGGGTGAACACCAAATGTATTTCTTTCTAGCTGTTTTTCCGCAAACCTATTTAAACCACCAAAACCCAATCTGCCTCCTAGCAACAGTATAGGGTAGGCGAAAAAACCCTTCTAGAACATAGAGGGGGAAAAAATTCCTACCCGGCTCTCTAAAGCAACCAATCATTATACTGTTAATGGGCGGGTGAGGTGGGTTGCCGTCAGGAAAGGACTGAGCCGGAGGGAGGCTATTTCCCTCCAGGCTCCGCCCCCCAAAGTAGTTCCGGCAGGAACTACTTTGGGCAGTTTACTTCCTTGGGAGGAAGAGGCAAAGCCCTTTCACTTCTCCAGTTTCTCTTGGATCAGTGAAAGGTAATTGCCTGCTAACCCCCCAAAAGAAGACACCAGACAACAGTTATGGATTTAAAACTGGGCAACTTTATTGTTACCTAATTAACTCAGCCACAGAATCTCTTAATCAGACTAGCATGAATATGTAGCAAATAAAGCCGAGGTGGTGTCCCTTCCCGGCCTACCCCTCGGCGAAATAGGGCGAAGCACCCGGTTCCCGGGTGACCTAAACCAGGGTAACCTTTTAGCCAATGTTGGAGGAATCTTCCTCAAGGATATTGAGGTAAGACCCTCCCCATTTGTAAGCCATTTATCCAGTAGTTATCTCGTTCAAGGTAACAACCGGTGATGTTAATGTTAATGGCTTTTCCCAAAAGGGGGGCTGCTTCGGGTGAACACCAAATGTATTTCTTTCTAGCTGTTTTTCCGCCACAGGATGAGGGCAAGTGTCTACTTAGCTCCATCCCCCCACCCTTAAAACAGCTCTTATCCAACTGCTAGCCTAATCTGTAACAAAGTTGACCCAGAACGTATGCGTGAGCAAAATCAACCGTGTTGTGTAATTTGACGGTTCGTAATTGTGGTAACCCCAATTTAATTAATGACAGTGTATATCTTGACACCATTGAACAAAATCACAGTATGTTATTGTATTGTGTCAGTGTCACATGTTTGATGATGGAAATGTGTCAGAAGCTGGGCTATCACCAGTCTTCAATGCTGTAAGGTTGTCACCGATCACTAGTGAGAGAACCTCCAGTCCCATCACTCAGTGATCCGAAGTTCAACACCACATCAGCCTTTCGCTGTTGGCATCAGTAACGGCAGTTCTCCCGTGCCGACCATGGGACAGATAGTCCATTACACGCCTCCGTCGCTCTGACCCTGTGGTTCATCCGGTCAGCTGTTTGTGTTTCACCAAACTGAGGCTGTAAGACTCAAACAAAGATCAGAGACAAGGGGAGGGGGCGTCGTACCCCTCTGCCCCACAAACCGAGCTGTATATCCAAGGCTAACCTTGCGATATCTAGTCTCCACAAGTACAGTCTCCATGACCCTCATAGGTCAGACCATTATCTGTGAGGCTTAACTCCCACTCACTCAGATTTAGCTGTCTGGCACCCCGTGTCGAGTGCCATCACCATTGTAATGAGTGCAGCCAGCACTCTTCATTTGAATTGATCTCCATCACCACCTGTTGGTGTTTCAAAATCTGTTGTGCTATGGCTGGCCAAGATTGTGAACTAACAGGGTTTAGTAGAAATAAACTTGTCGGGCCCGCTCAATGACCCATAACCCCTAAGTCACACCAGTGCCAGCTGATCGTGGGACAGCTCTTAACCAAAACAGTAATGGCTTTTGGTGCTGTGATGGTATAATATCTTCGATGTCAAAAACTATCAGACGTGAAGGAATCCATCACTAAACTATTAGTGAGGTTTAAGATCTCACAAGCATTTTTACTGGTATTTAAGAAATGCGAAAACCTAACAGGTTGGATTAGGTGATAAATGACTCACTAGTGTGGGCAAGTGGAATTTGGTCTTCGTCATTGTCTTATCTCTTGATTGCAATAGTATTCTTATTAATATTGCAAAATCAGTATGATTTGTTATTTGCTTCAATTTATATAAAGCCTATCTTAATTGTGGTATCTTTTCAAGGCCCCGCACTGTCTATGTTGCGGCCCCGGGGAAGTAACAACCGTGCTATGGCTTTTGTCTGTCTGTCAGTCTTGTGTCAATAATTAAGTACAACGACAAGATTATCGTTAGCTATACGTGTTTGGTCATTTAGCTAAACTTGGCTATAGTGGTTGCCTTGTCTCTGCGGGCCTACCCAGTAGTAAAGGCGATGTGACTAGATGGGAACCCGTCCCTGTAACAAATTTATAGACTAGCCCTGCATAATCGAGGGGCTTTTTTTTTTTTTTTTTTTTTTTTTAAATTAACTTATAGTCTATCTCACCCAAATCTCAGTTTGGAACTCTTGAAAGTTCTGGCAACCACTAATGT
The DNA here is from genome assembly GCF_037176765.1 of Anolis sagrei. Lineage (NCBI taxonomy): Eukaryota > Metazoa > Chordata > Lepidosauria > Squamata > Anolidae > Anolis > Anolis sagrei. The sequence continues at coordinate 63,572,158 of NC_090025.1, forward strand.
ATGGAAGGGCATTGTTATGCCAATGGACTAGAATGTTTGAAATTGGTTAAACCGTAGGTAAATGTATGGTCTGTGAAAAGACCTTGACAAGCCATCTCTAAGAGAACACCTTGTCATATGAGGATCCAAACGAAATTAACAATCAGTAACTCTGAATTATCACGCGTAACTTGTTAACATTGTTACGCCATCATATCTCAGACTATCAGTAGTCACTTTGACATCTGTAAATAGAGGCAGTCACCAGTCTGTGGTATGGATTGCCCCAGTCTCGGGTAACACTCATAACCTTTGTGGTGGACTGCCTTAGTGTCTCTAGCAAGGCCCAAAGCCCTTGTTGCTAGTCGTATAGCAAAGCCAATAAGTGACAAATCCTAGATCTATTTATTTGGCTGTGTGATTAGTTTTGTTTTCTGTCTTGTAAAACAGACGTCCCATAAAGCAAAGTGTCATTTCAATCTCGAGGAGCCAAATATAGTGGTCTATAGGCTGACTGGAAAAAACACTGGATATAAATGACTAGTTAAATGGCACAAGGTTAGGCCTGCTGGTTATTACTTAAGTGAACTTGTTAGACAGAAAAAGAGGGGGGGGGGGGCTCTGTGATATGGCGCCCCTTTGTTTAGGTCTAACCGAAATGTCAATAAACAACAGCTTTAGTAATTTATTATAAGACCTGGCCCTGTAACAGAGTCATCAAATAACCTGCTGTCCCGGGCCGTCCCTTATCACAGTATGGCATCTTTATATAACGTTAGCGTGACCCAACCTGGGCTCCCTTTGAAAAGAAAATAACTGTTATCCACCATATGAATCTCTTATTAAAGCCACCCCAAAGCCAGGAGGGGGATGGGGGGGAGGCTTAATTTGACTTAGTCCCCACTATTTTAACCACCCAGTTTTCAGCAGCTATGTATAACTATGACTCCTTTTAGGGAGTTAACTTGGTCTCAGTTATATGTACTGAGTGGACTCACGCCTTGAGTTAAAATGGCCATATGTTAGCGTTAACCGCCAAGCCTGCCAGTAGCAGGTGACCCGTCCATGTAACCCTGGGGTTATTTTCTTTCTGATTTACATTATCAAATCTCGTCTATATTAATGTTCACCGGCTGCCTTTGATACAACAACCTGTCATACAGGAGCCCAGTATCTTCAGGGGACTGAAGTAGAACTCTCCAGTTAAATCCAGATATTTAAAAAGATAATGAGCTTGAGCCAGGTAATGCTGTATTATTTCCCCAGCGTGGAACATCAAACAGTAAACCAATTGGCCAAGCTCCGATCTATCCTGGCTGCATATGTTGTCATTAATGAGCTTGGTCAAACCGTGACCCGTTGTGATATCTATAATAGGGTGAATAAATCTATAACTTCGTTGTTCCAAATGGCAAAATTGATTATTGCTATAGATGTGACCCCAACGGTGCAGGGGCAAGTCCCTCTAACAATGGCTTTAATTGTGGCCAAATCGAATAGTTGCTGCGAGCCATTTTAACAGCCGCTGTATCGGTCATTTGGCAAGTGTCTAGGTGGTAAAGCTATCCGCCACTATGGGACTATATCCGTGTGCTGTTCGATAGAAGTGAAACACCCTTACGCATTTTATGTGCTATATAATCACCCGGACCTGAAGGCCAATTGATATTAACAAGTGACTCAATTGAAACGACTAGGGGCATCCTTACATCTGGCCTGTGTTGGCAACTGTTATGGGCCGGTGGCGCTGAAGGCTTCTGATCTTATCTGGACATCCAAGGGATGTGATGGTCGAGTTTTCGTCATGTTCCCCTTCAGCATCCGGCACTACTGTAAAATTAGAAAAAGAGGTGGTTTAGGTAAATAGAGCCCCATTAAATTGTAGGAATAATTGAGGCAGTAAAATGTCCCTATCTTTCCGACCGCCTCAATGTGGACTAGAAATGTTAAATCCTTGCGTCGATGTTCAGTCATCTGACATCGAGCTCAGGGAGTGCTGACAGCCTTTTATCGGCCTCTTATCAGTCAGGTCCTTGTCCTTCGGTTATCTCATGTTTTTGTGGGTAACATCCTGTAAAATAGAGCAGTATACAGTTCACATTATTACATAAGTATCTGTGAGGCCATGGAACCGTTGTGTCTCGTGATTAGGATCCTGCTTGGTTGTTATATAATTTATTGGTTATTAAGTTAGATATTATAGGTCTGGCCATCATATATAAGGTTGTTAGGCAAACTATAGTTAGTGTCTCTTTATATCATCTTATCTCATGTATAAACATCCCATCAGTGACATCAACCTTATAGCCAATTAGCGTTGATCTGGGGGAAACAGTCAAAATGTTAGTTAATTTTATTATTATTCTTTTTTTTTTTTTTTTTTTGGTATTGTCAAGACCGTTCAACTGAGGAACTCTCCGCCCTGTGAATATTGGATGGTCTTGTATGGAACTACTCAACCAAGGCTGGATAGCCATCTTGGGTGGTCTGGATGGCCTATGGGGCTCATCAATTGTATAATGATATAATTAGAATCATAGATGCTGATCGATAGATGTGGATTACTATAGCTGGGTATGTGGCTATAATTACATATATGTATATCTGTATATATCTTGTGTTAATTAACAATCTTATCGTGACTGGCCAGGTATCTAATATATTTGTTATTATTATTATTATTATTATCATTATTATTATTTAAAAGCCACCAGGGGGTAAACCGGATGACTATGGAGCCACACGGAGGCAGGAGCAAGCCTGTCCTCTGTACCCTGGATATCAGGATGCCCTGGAACAATGGCATCAACTACAGAAAGGAGATTCTGTCTGAACATGAGGAAAAAACTCTCTGACTGCGAGAGCTGTTCAACAGGGGAACTCTCCGTCCTGCAATGTATGGTGGGGGCTCCTCTTTTGAAGCCTATAAACAGAGGCTGAGTGTCGTCTGTCAGGGGTGCATTGAATGCATTATTTTTGCTTTTAGCAGGAGGTTGTATTTGTTGGCCCACGAGGCCTCCTGAAACTCCCTAATTCAAATTATAAGTAGCAAATTGGCTCCAATATGTCTGTGTAAGGGAAAAGACTGGCCCCTGGCCACGAGGCAGTGTTAAAATGGCTGCCGGCCATGAGGGATGACTAGTTTCTGTTTCGTATTCTATACACCCTTATACACTCACATACACATTGATGACTAGTTTCTGTTTCATATTCTATATACACCCTTATACACCCACATACACATTGATGACTAGTTTCTGTTTCGTATTCTATACACACCCTTATACACTCACATACACATTGATGACTAGTTTCAATTTAGTTTTCTATACACACCCTTATATATTCACATACACATCCATATATCAATCTTTTTGTCATGTAAAGGTGGATGTTTTGCATTTAATTATTTTCAGCTTGGTTATAGATAGCTATACATATTGAAATAGCAATAACAATATTATTGATGTTATTAAGCACCCCTGAGGGGGTTAAATAAGTCCAGATGGCTGCTGGTAATGCAGCAGCTTCACCCCCCCTTCTATTATTATTATTATTATTATTATTATTATTATTATTATGTAATTATATAAGGTAGCCCAAAAGAAAGCAGGTGACTGGGGGAGGGGAGGAATGTGGCCAATGTCCCATCCAAAATGCCAAGGAGTGCTGGGAAGCGGCAGTGCTCCCCCCCCCCCGCCCCAGGAGCCTGTACATGGGCCTAAAGAGTTTGCCAAGGCTGCAAACCGGCCTGCCGGCGCCCCGTTAAAGCGTGCACGCACAGCGCACGCGAGCAAACCCCAAGGGAAGGAGGCAAACGCCTCCCTGTCCCTGTCTGGCCCTCCAAACAGCACCAAGCCGATCGGGGCGCTCCCAGGCCTAGGCTCCTAAATGGGGCTAAGGGGAAGGAGGCTGAAGGCCCACCAGAAGGCCTATCTGCCGATGGGCCCTGCCTGCCACAGCGCAGGCAGCGCCCGAAAACAGCGCCCGCGTGAAGCGCGCGGCACCCAGATGCGGGCCCCGGGGCTGGAGGCTGCAAGCCTCTCCAGCCCCGTCAGGCCCCCTTACCCACTTGAGGCAAGTGCCAGGATGGAGGCTGTGGGGAGAAGGAGACTGCAGGCCTCACTGTCCCTGCAGGCCTTCCCTCCAGATCAGCCCGACGCGTCCTTCTTCATTGCCGTCAGGAAAGGACTGAGCCGGAGGGAGGCTATTTCCCTCCAGGCTCCGCCCCCCAAAGTAGTTCCGGCAGGAACTACTTTGGGCAGTTTACTTCCTTGGGAGGAAGAGGCAAAGCCCTTTCACTTCTCCAGTTTCTCTTGGATCAGTGAAAGGTAATTTTGCATGTGTGTGTCGCCAATAAATGAATCAGGTTAACTGCTAGTATATATAAGTACATTTCAGTTCTTACTTATTTACATCTGGAGGAAAAATGGCACCCACACATTAGCCATTAAAAGGTCAGGCTCTGAGTTATCTACAAGGTCATAACATTTAAACCAAAGAGACTTCCCAGCCAAACAAGGAGCAATAATAAGAGAATCATAATCATACATAAACCAAAATTTGAAGCATTACACAGTCACCAACAGAACCTGGGGGTAGCATTACGGCTCATGCTAACATTGATTAGAATGTGCAGCCTAATTGTTCTCTCTCAGCATTACACTTCAGGGACCTGCAGGTCTTAAAGTTGCACAGAGCAAATGAAGCATGAAGAAAATCTATGAGATACAGTCTAGCTCTTCTTACTTAAAACATCAGGAAAAAAATGCTTCAGTCAAGTAAAGGTAAAGTAAGTGAAATCAACATGCAGTGTTTTAGTATATAAGTTTTAGTATATAAGAGCTTTTCAGATGTGAATGTGTGAGTGAAGTGAGGAACAGGATAAAACAGAATAGAATTTGTTGAATGCAATGATTTCTGTATAACCAACCAGCTATGGTCACACAGGAGGGACATGTGAGCACTGATAGCTGTGCCAGTTTGGTTCTAGATTTTCTAAGGCCCATAAGAACATACAGTTTTATATCAAATCCTATTCCAAAACAGTCTAAAACCCTGTGGGAAAATCTTTTGTTTTAGAAACCAGTTTATTTCTCATGCTGTTTTTTATTTCACATATCTGGCACAGAGTAGAGTTTTAAAAGCTGATTAGCCAGCATTTTGCATGACTTGAACTTACCTTTTAGCCTTATTATGAGTGTAGGAAAATCCAGAAAACCTATTAGAGCTTGGAAAGCTACCTTTGAAAGCAATTAGTGCATTACATCTCCAGGAGTGCACTACTACATAGTTTGTTACTATTATGGTGTGATAGGAATCCAGTGATAGGGTGAAGGCAATCATAGAGAATCACCTGTTGATAGATATAATAACTATTGATGGATGCCACTTACTTGGTTATCTCACTATCCCTTCCTATAGGCACAGTCATATAGTGGCTGGTAGAAGAGTATAGGCTGAAAAATACTTAGAACAATGGTTCTCAACCTTTGGTCTTCTAGGTGTTTTGGACTTCAGCTCCCATAATTCATAACAACTGGTAAACTGGCTGGGATTTCTGGGAGTTGAGGTCCAAAACATCTGGAAGATCAAAGGTTAAGAACCATTGATTTAGAGCAGAGTTTCTCAAACTGCTCCTCTAGCTGTTTTGAAATTCAGCTTCCACAATTCCTAACAGCTGGAAAGCTGGATGGGATTTCTGGAAGCTGAAGTCCAAAACACCTGGAGAAGCAGAGTTTGAGAAACACTGATTTAGAGGATTTCCCTTGATGGTAATCACAGCCATTGATGGACAAGCCTCGTTCAGATGCTTCTTCTTTTGCAAAAAAAAAAAAAAAAGCCATGTAGTAGCCAGTGGGTGTGAGTGTGTGAAAGAAAAATTGTCAAAACAGCTATCATAGCGAGTGGCAGATAAGCCTCAATCAGCTACTCTTCCCTGCATCCTTTTATTCCCAAGATCTCTCAGTAGTAGGGAAAATAAGCAACTGAGTGATGATGATTGTGCATTGTGCACCTTTGGCACCTCCTAGGGTCCTGAAGGAGTCATTACAGGACACAATCTCTACTGATGACAATACTCCTTGTTCAGTTGCCTATTGCTATTTCATGATTGTTTGGAGTAAAGGGCGTAAGACAGATGAGTTTGGATAAGGCGGATAGGAATGTAGTCCTCAAGTCCATCTGAAGGCTGTCAGGAAATAAAGAAGAACTCAAGAAGTATTATTCTATCAAGGTTTCTGAACACTTGAGAAACCTCTCATGTTTTTTTTTTCATTGAGTTTTCAGTCTTTCCATCCCCAATGTTGATGCAAGAACAACTTACAAAATCTGGCTAAACTCAGGGAATTATACCATGAGAACCCATGCTTCTTTAGACAAATCCTGAAAGCTCCATTGTTGAACAAAACACATTGAAAGATTATTTTCAAGGTTTTTCTTTTTTTTAAGCAATTGTATAGTAAAGATGTTATTAAACTCTCCCACCTACATTCAAATGTTTGGCATGATATCAGCTATAAACTATATTTCCTCAGTTACACAATCACAACAAAGAAGGATTTTCTACCAAGTCTTGATAGCTAAAACTACTAGATTTTCATTTTGCAACCTTTTCTCTCCAAACTTACCCACCCTTTTTTTATCCTTCCCAAACTTTGCAGCAACCAGTTCTATAGATCTTTCAGCTTCAACAACTGTCAAATATGTCAAGACTGTGGAGAGAAGGATGTACTATACTAGATTATAGAAGATTGTTTTGTTCTTACATTCTTTGATGCCATATAAAACCCTGTTCAGGTAATGGACAACAGCTTCCCTGACAATTCACATTTAAGTTCCTGTTTCTTAGTGTGCTTGAATCAATAATCTCCTTGTAAACCTACTGTATGATGTTGAGATCCTGCATACACATCCTTATGCTTGTCTAAGTCCCACTGAAATCAACTGTACATAGAACTGTAATAAAAATCCCACTGTTTTGTGATGTTAGAATACAATTAATTCTTACTTATTGAAAATACAGTACAAGCTCTGCAAATTAAACCTAGTCCAGTTCTCCAAGTGTTGGCTTGAAGATTCACCACCATATTATAGAGCCCACATGTCTGGTAATATATAATTATACAGTGTACATTACTAAAATCAGAAGACAGTTTTAGGATAGATTTACAGCTTCTTTTGTAATATTAATTTCAACTGATGTTAACATAAGCTGCAGAAAACTTGTCCTCAGTACTTTGTAATACTCTCATATATATTTTAATCATTCTGTGGAAAATGATGAATATCGTATGCATGAATTAATACATATTTGATGGTGTACCTGTTAAAGTAACATTGAAAAAAACTAATAAATGTGCTATTTCACTTGAGCTAATAATAATATTAAATAATTGGAATTCCAGATCCAAAGAAAAGATACATTTTCCAAATTAATTTTATCAGCTTTGCTTACAGTGTGGTGTTCAAAGTGTAAAAGTATACCTGTGGGTTTTATTACATAGTTAGCAGACTGAAGCCAATATTAATAACTAAGATATCTTATTTTTAACTCTGAACACATAGACACAATGTATTCTTTTCTCAATGCTTGGGATCTAATTTATCTTTGGATAACTGTGCTGTGCTGTTCTGTTCTGGGTTTTTTTTTTTTGTCAGTTAAGAAAAATACCGAATATTATGTTGTCTTTTTTCTTTTTGACAGGGCACCTCAGTTTTAAGATTTATATGGTAACTGCATAAGTCAGGGACTGAGATCTCACCATAGGCAGTAGAAATATTGAGCAGTTCACAGGGCTTCTGTAATATGTTTGACATTATTACTTTAGTGTCACTTGTCTTCTTTACCATTTATCTTTTCCCTATGCTTGTTTAAAATGCAGAGAACTCAAATAAAACTTGTGGGGTGTTCTGGTTTAAATACTGTGCACTGCATTCTAAAGGTATTGAAAACTTCAGGGTTCTGGCAAACTGCTAAATTGCTTTTTGTATTATTTTGCATTACATAGCCTGGTATTGTTTTACACCATACAGCTTTTTTGTGGTGATTTTGATACATTCTTCATCAAGATCTGATCTTGGACAGGATTGAAAAATATTAGAGTTGGAATATTAGAGTTGGAATAAGGTTCACCCGGCCCAATCCCCTGCCTTGCAGGAATACAGAATCAAAGCAATCCAGAAAGATGGCCATCCAGTCTCTGTTTAAAAATCTCCAAAGAAGGAGACTCCACCACACTCCAATGCAGCGTATTCCATCATCAAACAGATATAACCATCAGGAAGTTTTTCCTAATGTTTTGGTGGAAGCTCTTTTCCTGTATCCATTGCTCTGTTTCTAAATCTTTGAAGCGGCAGAAAACAAGCTTTCCCTCTTCTCAATATGACATTCTTTGAATCATTTGAACATGACTGTCATGCCACTTCTTAACCTTCTCTTCTCCAAACTAAACATGCACAGCTCTCTAAAATGTTCATCATAGGGCTTGACTTCCAGACCTTTAACCATTTTCTAAAACCCCTTCTAGACACATTGCTACTTGTCATTATCCTTCTTGAATTGTAGTATTTCAGATGAGGTTTTGTCAAAACAGAAGGGCTACTGGATTGCCACCTAGCAACAACCTTTGTGGTACAAACAGACATATGGACAGACATACTTTGACTTTTATAGAGAGAGATTTTAGAGTTATATTTTCCTTTTCTGTTGCCGAGTTTGGTTTAAAAATAAAAATTATGGTGTAACAGAAGTACAGGAAGAGAGTGTTATGAGGGTATGCAGAAGTTCAATCTCAGGATCATAAATTTTCAAAACAGTACAAATTGAAAGAGGGAAAATATCAAAGGTGTTCCTCCCGGTATATCTTCATTTTCTAATAGTTCAGTTACCATGGAATAACAGCTTTGTGAGATAAAGTCCTTGATCTTCAGCAAAGGGATCAGCATCAATTCCCTCCATCAAAATTGCTATCCCTAAACACACCCTGTTTGTTTGTGTTTAAGCAAACAGCATTTTCATATAATACTAGCTGTACCCTGGCCACGCGTTGCTGTGGCCTCAGAAAACAGGAATCCCGGACATGAAACTATCTGGGCTAGGGAACACCTCCCCACAAGGATTTCCTATAGGAAGGAAGAAGCCAGGCTTTTAAGCTGTAAGGGTTTTCAAAGGTTATGAAGGGAGGCAATGTATAAGTATATGTATATGTGTATATATGTGTGCATGTGTATATATGTGTATATTTGTGTGTGCTTTGCATGTGCATATATGTGTGTGTATACGTTTATGTATGTGCATATGTATATGCATGTGCATGTGTATATATGTGTGCATGTGTATATATGTGTATATATGTATGTATATATACGTGTGTGTGTGTGTGTGTGTGTATTTATTTATTTATTTACTTTGCTTATATACCGCTGTTCTCAGCCCGAGGGCGACTCACAGCAGTTCACAACCAATAAAAACAGCAATAATTCAATGCAATAATGTAACAGCAATTAACAAATGAACATATTACCCAACAATAAACAATTACTACATTAACCAATCACTATCGTCTCATCATCCAAAAAACATAATCCAGAATTCATCATCCATTGTTCCATTCCTAAGTTCATTGCCAATCATTGCACTAGTTATTCGTGTATGTATATATATGAGTGTATATGTGTTTGTGTAGATATGTGCATTTGTGTGTTGTTTGTATATGTGTGTAGGCCTGGGCTTACTTGGGCCCTCCAGGCATTTTGGACTTCAGTTCCCACAATTCCTAACAGCCAGAACAACATGCCTGTTAGGAATTGTGGGAGTTGAAGTCCAAAATGCCTGGAGGGGCCAAGTAGTCCCAGGCCTGGAGTACGAGATGTGTTACTGAACCCTATGTCTCTTTGGAGGCCTGTGGAGCCTCCTCCTGGCGTGGCTCCTCCCTCCCTTCCCTCCCTCCCTTCCCTTTTCCTCTCGCCTTCCTTGCCTGACTGATGCAAAAGGCTTGTTTGCTTCTTGGCTTCTTCTGTCCCTCCGTCTGTCCTTCTCCCTCTCTCTCTCCCCCTCCTCTCTCTCTCTCTCTCTCTCTCTCAGAAGGCTCTCAAGGCTGCTTTTCAGAGCAGCTTTACTGGGCTGTTCTGGCTTCTCTGCTTGGCTCCCGAAGCAGGGAGAGGCAGCTGCTTTGCTACGGATGGGCGGGGCTACGTTATGCACATGCGTGGTAAGGTATTTTTTATTTTTTAAGAATAGTAAAGCTGTTTTCACAGTTTTGGGTTTTTTTTAATTGTTGGTCATACCTTGCGGTATGAGAAGTTTGGAGGCCAAACTTGATGTCAGTTGGCCCCATAGTTTGTTTGTTTTTAGGCTACTCATGACGTCCATTAGCTTTTTATATATTAAGATAGAAAATGAGTCACAGTTTAAGCATTCACCCATCATATGAAACTGATGATTTTCCAACAGGGAAATTTTACCCATTAATCTAGTTGGTGTCCTGGATATTTTTAACCATTAGTTCTTGTACCATTCTGCCTATCAACCAAAATTCACATGTTTATTTTTTCTATTCAAAGGATATTTAAGGTCTTTATTAACACATTAGGACTGAGGGAATTTCAGTCAATTATTATCATATCATCATCCTCATGGATTCAGAAGCCAAGGGAAATAACCTGTGTCATACTTTGGAGTATTCTACTAAAATGTATAGCTGAAAAATAAAATGTAAGACTCATGGATAACTTGAAGAGAGAGTTGATGAACAATGTTCTCTCCCATACATCTTTTTGCATGATATGTGGCTATTAATTAGCCAGGTGGGGATAAAGGAGTAACTAGATTGGGTATCATTATCTAACTAAAAACATACAAACAAAGTCTTAGTACAGGTGTTACAAACTCAACCATATGGTTGCAACTTTAGTAAACAATTTGAATAGTGTATATATTACAACAAGATGCATATTAATGTCCTAAAGCTTGAAATTTGTGACAGGTTTGCCAATGCTACAATGTGCTTACTACTTCAGATCCATTAAATGCTCTGTATCAAGGATCATACATTATTGCTTAGGCTGTTTCTTCTTTAGAGAGAGAGAAAAACACAGTTTTTCAAAGCTTTATATATCTTTTCATTAACATACATTCCCAGAAGGAATGTAATGTAGTAATAAAAAGTACTTTGTGCACTGTGTTAATTTTGTATTTTTCCTACCATGCTGCTTGTGATCATGCTTGGTTTTTAATTGTCTTTTTAATTCTTAGCCACTGCTGAGTTTAAAGTAAGAGAATTTGTGATTATATGTTTAAAAAGAATTTAAGTACAATTGCTTGAAAATGTCTATCGTCCCAACTATTAAGAGTTTTCTCAGGGTATTTTCTTTATTTGTACTTAAAATGCAGACTATTACCATCAATGTAGAACAAAGTCATATTCTCAAGAAGGAACTAATTTAGAAAGCTGTTTATGGCCACCAAATGCATTTGTTTCTGGAAAGTACTATGATCTTTCTGTACAGGTAGTAAATGCTTTGTTCATTCTCCCATTACACTACGTGACATGATTTTTGTTCCTGGGTTATAAATGTTATTTCCTAATTGGTCCTCTCATAAAACATGGGAAAAGTTTATTAAACTGCAAAAAAGTTGGGGTTTTTTTTGAAGGATATCCTCCAGCATATTTTGTTATATCTCATAGAATTTCAACCAATACAGCATAGTTTGTGGTAGCCACAAAAATGAAGTGTCTGGAATATAACAAATCCTTTCAAAATAAGTACCACAATTGAATAGGAAGTAATGCTTTCAAGTGAGGAACATTTTTTTTTTCAAATTTTGTTATATAGTGTTATTTAAGCTATTTTACTGCATGTTTTATAGGTTAATAAATGTTAGATCATTGGTATTGTAAATAATAATCTGTAATAGACAGGTTTTTTTTCTACAAATACCACCAATTAATGCAAGTTTATCTTGAAACATAATCAATGAATGAGCATGTGATAGGACCTCTGAGGAAGCCTGCCATAGATGCAGGCGAAACGTCAGGAGAAATGCCTCTAGAACATGGCCATATAGCCCGAAAAAACCCACAAGAACTGAGTGATTCCGGCCATGAAAGCCTTCGACAATACATTGATAGGAGATAAATTGTATAATAATAATAATAATAATAATAATAATAATAATCCTCTCCTCACGGCTCAAGGTGGTACACAACATAGTTAAAACATACATAGAATACATACAATACATATACTAAAACACACCATCACAAAATCCATATATTAAAGAATGGTATGGTTAAATTGTTCTGAGAGTGCCTTGGACCGTGAGAAGATCCAACCAGTCCATGCTTCAGGAAATAAAGCCCGACTGCTCATTGGAGGAAAGGATAGTAGAGGCAAAGATGAAGTACTTTGGCCACATCATGAGAAAAAAAAAGGAAAGCTTAGAGAAGACAATTATGCTGGGGAAAATGGAAGAAAAAGGAAGAGGGGCTGACCAAGGGCAAGATGGATGGATGGTATCCTTGAAGTGACTAGCGTGACTTTGAAGGAGCTAGGGCTGGCCACAGCTAACAGGGTGCACTGGCATGGGCTGGTCCATGAGGTCACGAAGAGTCAGAAATGACTGAACGAATGAACAACAAAATGATTAAATTGAGGTAATCTTAACAATGTAGATCCATTTGAAAAATAAATTATACATCTGAATCACTCAAACATAGCTCTTGAATTTTATACTGTTATGTGATTGCATCCATACCAAGTAACAACGTTTCTCTTTGAAACCCACATAGCCTGTAGCCTGTTTCAGTATCATTGTAAATGTTCTTTCTCATTTTTGGCTTGATAGTGTATGTCTGGTAGTAATGGCCTTTTTGGGTTTAGGGCTCTGTGTAACAGCTAGCAAAAACCACTCAAGTCACATTGATTTCAGCAGAGAATAATTCCAAGTGCAGTGTGGTCTGTTAACATTGCTGCCTGGCACACCAATCCTAAACACATTTGGACCAAATCCAGATGGGCTAATGAAAAATACCCCAGAGATTGGTGCATGCACTCAGCTCTTTCTGCTCAGTTTCGTTCACCGTGAATCACTATACCAAATGCAAAATACTCCAAATTAGATTAGTCTGTGGTTTGGCCTTTCAGTAATGCGAGTGATTTGAGGGAACTAAGCAGTAAACGCTAAGTGTCTACAGTTCTCCCTTAAGAGTAATTTCATGTCTTCTTTTGGCTAGAATTCTTTACTGAAGAGTACCAACCATACTTCAGTAGTTTCTATGTCTCCAAAAGCCATTCTCTTTGTGCATGAGGAAAGATGGCAACTCGAGCCACATGTCCAGGTACACATTTCATTCTTAGATATAATTGCTGTTTTGCTTTATTAAACAGTAGCTTGGGTACCTGGTGTTGCCTGGGTTATTTGAAAAAGTCAAATTTTCAATTGTACAAAATGCCTGCAACTCACATCATAACAGGTTAATCCCAAAAAAAATCCCTCAGTATTCAAAGTTTGTTGTGTTGGGCAAGTTTGCTCTAGATGCATCATTGATGGGGTTCAGTGTGCTCTCTGGCTGTTGAGTAAACCGCAACTCCCACTATGGTGAGCCAGTCCCCTCAAACCCCTCCAATAGGTTGAGTTAGTCATGAGTTAGGTTCTGTGTGCCAAGTTTGGTCCAGGTCCATCATCAGAGAAGGTCACAGTTTCTCTGGTTGTGGGTGAACTACAATTCCCAGAAAGGAAAGACAGTTCATCCCAAACAACTCCAGTAATCAAATTTTGGCATATCGGAAATGTGTCAAGTTGGTCCAGATCCACCAGTGTTTGGGTTCACAGTGCTCTCTAGAAGTAGGTGAACTACAACTCCCCCTTATCAAGGTGACTTTCCCCAAAAAACCTCCAGTACTTTTGGCTGGTCATGAGGGCTCTGTGTATCAAGTTTGGTCCAATTCCATCTTTGGTGGAGTTCAGGGTGCTCTTAGATTTCACTGAACAATAAATCCCAATACCTACAGCTCCAAAATATCCAGGCTAATTCCCCTCAAAACCCACCCATATTCAAATCTGGACATATCGAGTATGCATGCCAAGTTCAGTCCAGATCCATCATTGTTTGGATTCATAGTGTGCTCTGGATGTATGTGAACTACAACTCCTATAAATCCCTCCAAAGACCTCCAGTATTTTTTTGTTGGTCATGGGGGTTCTGTGTGCCAAGTTAGTTGTTGGAGTTCAGAGTGCTCTTAGATTGCAGGTGAACTTTACATCCCAGTACCCACAACTCCTATAAATCATAGTGGATTCTCCCCAAACCTCTCTAGTATGTTAAGTTACTAATCAATTCCTCTGTTTGCTGTGAATCATTAAAAAGAATAGGAAAGGATTAAGGTAGAGGCAGTGGGTGGTGTCATGCAAATTCCACATCAATTGAGAGAGTAAGAAACACTGGGATGTCTCATAAAATCTAGAATGAGATTATCACCATATGAAAGCTTTCACTTGGGTGGTGGGCAGTATGGTGTCTGTGGAGGACATTGGCAGGCTCTTGTACATGTTCATGGTGCTCACTGTAATCTGCAATGTCATTGGAGGGAGGGTCTTCAGTGTCTCCTGAATAGTGAGAGCTATAGCTGTTTGTGGAGGCAAGAACTTGTATCTAAGTGGACCACACACACATACATATTTTCACTTTTCTTATGTGTATAGATTAATATAAAAGTTGTTTTGCAGGGTCTTTCTCTGCCAGAAAGTTCTGTGTCTCACCAAACCACAACTTACATGATTCCATAGCATTGAGCTATGGGTGTTAATTAAGATGGATTCGTATTATAATGTAAAACTGCCATCAGATTAGAAATTCAGTACTGTACTGCTCTAGTAATAACTGTTTCCATATTTAGGAAAATTTCTTGCCTGTTGCATGTCCTCTTCCATATGACTTCTTCTGTTTCTTCTTCTTCTTCTTCTTCTTCTTCTTCTTATTATTATTATTATTATTTGACAAATGATGTAAAATTCTATTTCTATATCAAGCATAAAAATGTGAAAAATGTTCTTGAAAGTTTCTTCTCTGTAGCCTACATTGCTTATATGTAGAGACAGTTCATATAATGCTTGTTATTAACATCCAAGAGTGCTGAATAGCAAAGAAGAAAACTTTTCTTACACAGAAACCTTTTATCTTGACTCAGCTGAAAGTTAATATACTATAGTTTCAGTTAATAGATGATCAAAGACGTAACCTAGTGTGAAGATTAAAGAGAGAGTTCTTCTGTGGCCATCCTCATATATTCTGTGCAGTGAGATATTATGAAAGCATGCCTAAACCCCCAAAAGCAATATTGATTTCTAAAACCATGCCATCTTTTAATCTTAAAACAGGTAGTGATGATAAAATGCCATCTTATAATTTGAAAGAACAATGAAATGCTGGAACAGAAAATTAATTAGGCTGTATTGAAAGAGAGTAATTATATATATTAGACTGAGATCCCACAAATCATGGTTGTTTTGCAAACTGCTTTTCTGTGTGTGCAACTTTAGGCCACTGGAGGGATGCCTTCCATTTTAGTAGAAACGGAACACATGATTAAACTGAACCATATTGATCACAACTCAGAGAACTCATTCAGGCATACCCAAGGGCTTCCAGGGACTCAGCAGAGTTTTTTTTTTTTTTGCTTTGAACAGCAGCTTCCCAAGATGCATCATAAAACTGCTTTGAAATTCCCATGAGTTCCAAATGTTCGCCAGCTACTCCCTCCCCCTCCCCCTCCTCTGCTCTAAAAACTAGGGAAAATAATATCAAGCCACAAAACTAACTAAGCTGTTGTATTCAAAGGTTTTTCCCTCTTCAACCATTTCTTCTTTGGGGTAAAGGGAATGGAAAGGGAACCTTTGCATCCAACCAGCTATAGTGAACCTCAGCTTCTTGTTTCCTTTAATGACAGGCTCATGATCGTAGTTCAAAGAGTGCATCTAAGAAGCATGCAGAAGACATTGACATTCACAGAGACTCTTGCAAAAGTACACGAAAAGTCCCAAGTTTCTCTGAAGGCAGTTGCCCCTCAAAAAAGAGAAACCAAAGTACATGAGCACCCTCAAAAACCACAAATGTAGGCACTCAGAAATAAACTTTGGAAAGAAGGCACATTTGGAATAGTAGAGACCCTAACTACTGTATTCCCATTATAATTCCTTTTTTTTTTGTCGTGTCAAGAGTGACTTGAGAAACTGCCGTCTGCAAGGACATTGCCCAGGGGATGCCCGGAGCTGGAGCTGATAGAGGGAGCTCATCTGCCTCTCCCTGGATTCAAACCTGTGACATGTTGATCTTCAGTCCTGCCGGCACAGGGGTTTAACCTATTCCTTTTGTAATCACTTTTATTATCCGGCCTACTTCTCCATATTGACCAAAAACAATTGAAATAGAGAATTTCAAATAAGACATCATGTATCTACAAAGTCAGAAGAACACTTGGCATGGGACAACAGAGAATGTGTTACTAAATAGCAGTAAATTTTATTCTGTTTATGCATATTTTGTGCCCTGAACTCATTTTCAAAGTTTATTCTGGAAAATAAAAAACCCCGATATTTGCAGCATAGGCTATTGTTTAACAAATCAACTTTCTGTTCCAAAACTACATTACTACATTCATTAAAACAAGGCGAGAAGAACTGTCCAGTTATAATTATTTCACACTTGATAGTCAATAATTTCACCATATTTCTCCTCACTGAGAAAAATTAACTAAACACGAGCAATTTTTGAATAACATTATCTAAGATTTGGTATTTTCTACACAGAAAACAATGCTGCTTCTAGGAAAAAAATAATTGCTCAGAAATGGCTTTTCAATAAAGAAAGCAAGTTGTCTGAACAGCATACCTAGTTTCTTAGTTAAAATCATTATTTTCTAAGCAGAGTATGCTGTTTCCTGACAGGAGATCTGTTTTCTGCACAGAAAATGCCATTTTGCACACACACACACACACACACACACACACACACACACACACTATGTCTAGGGCACACCTCCATCTACTAGTGAAATGATTTTATTGATCAGCCAATTGGCCTTATCAAAACATACAGTATAAGCACAGCATACAGTATACATCTAGTCAGTTTACCTGTCTGAATGCATCTCTGCAGAAACTAAGATCTTCTGGGGAGGCCCTGCTCTTGGTCCTGCTACCATCACAAGCACATTTGGCAGGGATGAGAGACAGGGCCTTCTCAGTGATTGTCCCGCAGTTATGGAACTCCCTTCCTGGCAATATTAGACCAGCCCCCTCCCTTCTGTCCTTCTGTCCTTCAGAAAGATGGTGAAGACCTGGCTGTGAGACCAAGCTTTTGGGGCAGTGCAATGAGGCAAAATGGTGTCCTGAGGTGGTTTTTAAACAACTTTTAATGTGAATATAAGTGATTTTAATGTTTGTATATATTTATGGTTTTATGTCCCGGCATTGAATGTTTGTCGTATATATGTTGTGCTCTGCCCTGAGTCCCCTGCAGGGTGAGAAGGGCGGAATATACATGTTTTAAATAAATAAATAAATAGTCTGAATAAAAATATAAATATACAAGTACAGAGAGAAAATATGGGGATGGCCAACTTGTAACCAAATGTACCTTAATCTTAGATATATACATTAGATGTCCTCATCCCCCTTACACTGTGTATCGATCTGATCAATATACTCTGATCTCCTTTCATATGCTTTAAACAGATAAAGGGCATCTTTTTTGTTACAACACGGATATAACCAGCTAGTAAAAATGTGGTTTTGGCCACTGTATCCCAGCTCATTTTATTACAGATAAAAGGCTATAAATGTTATTTCCTTTCTTTTTCCTTACAAACAGCATTTATGTAATATGTGGTTAAGAGTTTCAACTTCAGGCATGCCAAAGACATAGTGTCTTTCTTTGGGTGGGATATGATTGAATCCATCATGTCTCTCCATAGACTCCATTTGTTAAATCTGACTCTTGTAAAAAACATTTCTTAAGTGTCTTGGCATATCAACTTTTAAGTAAAATGCCTGCTGGAAGTTTTGTTTAAAATGATCTAACAACTTCAAGGAGCCCCTGCATCACCTAGACAAATAGACTCTGTAGTTGCTCTTATGCATCCCTGGTGCATGAGGACACATCAGGGCAATTGCTGCTATCTCATTGCCAGCAAGCAGCTCTCTTGCAGAGGATTGCTGGTGACTAGGCATGTGCATTCAAGCCAAAAGACATGCTGTTTTGGGGTCTGTTTCCACCTGACCCCTCATTTTGTTTACCAGAAAGTTGCCCAAAAGGGAAAGGATATTTTCCATTTCATTTGGCAAAAATTTATTCATTTATTTATTTACAGCATTTTTATCCCACTCTTTTTAGCCGGAAGGCGACTTAGGGCTGCATACAGATTGGCAACAATTAGATGCCATAATTGGCTACAATGGGAAATTTTAAAGGCTCAATCCTCAGTCATTGTAAAGCCTATCTGCATGAAACCTACCTCAATTGTAGACCCCAATTTACAGCTGCAGACCTGCCAATCTACTGATTCTTTAGAATTATTTTAAGTTTTAACCATAACATTTGGGAATTGTAGTCACTGGTTGTGTCCATTCTCAGCCAATCAGAGCATAGACACTATCAGGCTATTTATTGCCTGAGAGACACACAGAGAGAAACACTTCAACTCCCATCATACTTTAGAGAGGAACTTTCAATGGCCACCCTATGCTAACACCACTGGGAAAGCAAGTTCCCAGGGCCCTCTCTGGAGGAGAAGGTAACTTTCCAAGAAAAAAATGGAGGACGGTTCTTCTTTGAGGAAGAGAAAAAATGCCACAGATCCCCCTGCCTCAGATATTTTGGGTACTTAACTCTTTCCAGAAAATCATCTCTCTGAATCCATTTCACTGGTCTTTTTGTCTCTCTCTTCCCCTTTCTGTTTTTGGAAATTAAACAAAAACAGCCCTCTGAAAACTACAAATCTTTCTGTTAACCGTGATTCAGGCCCAAGTTTACTGGTGACAGCATATTTCAATAAAAATTGATCAGTGTTCCCAATATGTCTATTTATTTCTGGCCATAATATTTTTTTTCAACTCAATCATTTCTTTTTCAAAGCCATGTTGAAGATCTTGTTTAAATTTCTGCTGAATTTGCTCATAAGTGACCCATCCAATATTTAACCCTTCTTTCTTCAACCCTCCTTGTTCCCCATTACATGGGCACCATGTTCTGACATTGTCAGAACCTCTTACAATAGCTAGGAGATCAGATAGAGCTTCATGGCTGGTGGTAGTGAAGACATAGCCATAATCCAGTCTTTTTCCCTGCCCTGATGACTGTGATCACAATGGTACCCAGTCTAGCAAGTGAATCAGGCCAAATTTGACTCAACCCCTCTGTTGTGCCAGCTCCATTGGCTACCAATTTGCTACCGGGCACAATTCAAAGTGCTGGCGTTGACCTATAAAGCCCTAAATGGTTCTGGCCCAAGTTACCTATCCGATTGCATCTCCGCCTACGAACGCACTAGAACTTTGAGATCTTCCGGGGAGGCCCTGCTCTCGATCCCGCCTGCAACACAGGCACGGTTGTTGCAGGCGGGGACGAGAGACAGGGCCTTCTCGGTGGTGGCCCCTCAGCTGTGGAACGCCCTTCCCACAGACATTAGATTGGCTCCCTCACTAATGGTATTTTGGAGAAAAGTGAAAACCTGGTTATTTGAACAGGTGTTTGAATAAGTGTTTGAATAGGCAGTGCAATGAATTATAGGAAACGGAACAACGGATGATGAGTTTGGATCATGATTCTAGTTACGAGACGCCAATGAGTGTTTATTGATGTTAATTGTTTAGTCTGCTAATGTGTTAATTGTTTTTAAATGTGATAAAAATATTTTACTCATAGTGAGGGAGGGGGAAAAGGAATACAACTCATTTGGGTATGTTGCATTGCATTACATTTTTGTGCTTTCTTGGAAGCCCAAGAAACAAATTAAATCTGCTTCTATGAGTCAGGAAAGACTCCCTCTCCACAACCAAAATGCAGCTCAATGACCTCATACTATGCATGCACCTTCTAATCCTTTATATTTTTCTGCTAGGTTATGCCAATTTACTACAGAGCCTGTGGAAGGTCATATTGTTCTGGCACACAGAAGTGTGTGAGGAAGAAAGCCACATGATTCTTAAGAAACACAGAAGTTGGTCATTATTATTCAAAGGTAATGAAAAGGATGTGCAAGGTAAAAGGGAACATTGTTCATAAAACTGCTAGCTAGGATGTTTTTTTATTTACCAATCCAATTGAAACTCTATTCTTGCAGAATTTCTGCTAGAATTTTAAAAGTATGCAATGAATACTATTTGTGAGAATCACGAAGCTAAAACTCTGCCAGGAAAATGGGCCTGCTTTTTAGTGAAGGAGCTGGGATTTATTTCTTCACTAAATGGCAGGGTGGGAGCAGCAGCCAAGGAAAAAGCAGTGCATGGAACATGCTTATCTGTTGAAAAGCAGACCTGCTTACAAGACCCAACTAGGGCACAAATTGACAAGGAATGTAGAATATCCTTTATCTCAATAGGAATTCCTACAGCTTTGGGATGTAAGAAAGCCCTAAGTAGTGTATATATGGTGTGTGTGCATTTAAAGGAGCGGTGCTTAACAAATAAGTATAATATTTCATTTCAGCTATCTTCAGGTAGCTACAATTCCCAGTTCATTGTAGCTCACCTGAAGTATTGCAGTTTTTATTGGTGCATTATTTTACATTTTGGGCATTCCTTTTATCACTCTCTTCCCCCTCCCATTAACTTGCTGTATTCAATACACGAGTATTTTGTTGTTTTATAGAATATCACTTGGTGAGACCCAGATGCTAGTTTGCCTAGAATCAGTCATTTCTATTCAGAAAAGACTGGGTTTTTAATATCTGATAGACTACATCTAGGTATTCTATGGTTACATAAATAAGCTCTGCTTCTACTTGCCACATGCAAAAATATTTCAAAACTTAGGAGGGCTTGTCATAAAGCTTGGGGTGAAGAGTTCAAGAAAAAATATTCTTAATAGGCAGTTAAATCTAGTCTTACCAGTCCCAATATGAATCTTTAGAATAATTTGTTTCCTTTTCCATTTTGTGCATTTTCAAGTTACTTGTACAATCTGATTGCTGTTCTAGTCACTTATTGGTATGTACAGCTCTGTTTATTTATTTATTTATTCATCCTATGTATACCCCACCTTTCTCTATGCCAAGGGGGACTCAAGGCAGCTTACATATGACAATCATGTTCTTTTATTGTGTTTGCTAAATTCCCTCAGTTATTAGGGATGTCAAAATTAGATTTTGAAGAGTATAACATCTTATAGTTATTATTATTTCTTACCCACCTCTCCTCGTAGCTCGAGGTGGGTCAGAGCACAGTCAAACACACAAAAATAGCAAAAAGGTCTGAAGGATCCAGGGAGGGTTTTTCCAACAGTGATCTAACTACTGCTTCTTTTAAACAGGATGGAAAGTTCCCCTCCCCAAGTGATGCATTAATAATTTGTTGTATTTGAGATTGAATTGCATCTCCTCCCTGGACCACCAGCCAAGAAAACAGGTTGTCCTACTTACTAGCTTGTCCACATCAACAGTATTCACTAACTGAAATTGATACAGCGTAATCCCATTCAAAGAGTTGTTCAACACCTCATTATTGGCCTCTGCTCCAATGAAATCATCCAAGTCAGCCCTTATGCAAGAGATTTTATCTGTAAAATGATAGTTAAAAGCATCATAGTTCGCTGTTGAAGGTTCTAGCAATGGGTTCAGAGGAAAGGGCACCTAGGTTAAGCCTCTTACCACTTTGAACAGCTCAGCTGGATGGGAATATGCAGACACAATGCATGCAGAGAAGAAAGTTTTCTTTGCTGCACATATTGCCACCATGTAGGAGCAAAGGTGCCCTCTGTACTGTGTCTTGTCACATCAAAGTAGAGTTTTCCGCCATCAGTGCTTTAGTCATCATTCTTCTCATTTCATTAAGACCACTCCTGATCATATATATTTGATATCTTCAATCACTTCAATAAGATTATGAGACGGGCTTCTTCTTCTTCTTCTTCTTCTTCTTCTTCTTCTTCTTCTTCTTTTTGCAAAGAATGTAGGACAAAAACAGCAATTATTGCTTTTTTATTCATATTAAACTACTTTTCTAGCAAAGCTAAAAAAAACTGCCACTTTTACTCATAGTCATGTTAACAAATGTTATCACATCCAGCTCCATGTACCCTGTTTATGATGAAGAACATAGAATATGGGCAGGGTAGGTGGAATCAGGATAACCAAGTATGGCAGATGTACATGCTTGTAGTAGTGTCCCAAAGATCCATCCTGATGTGACTTCCCTATAATTGCAGATTGAAACTTGTTGGGTACAGCTGCATAGCAACTATAAGAAAATGGCTGGAGTGCCTCAATAGGTGAAAACAATTGCTGTTACAATTATATACACAAGTCAATGTCACAACTTGATACATTGACCTCAAGTTATGGAACTGTATATTCAATACAGTTAAACTAATGATGGTTCAGGTTTTCTATATTGGTTTATGATATATTTATAATGGAGATTAGAATTATATTCAAAATTTTCAAAATGGTAATCAAAATGAGTGTTGAGAAAACCAAAAAAGAAACATCCTACACTGCTAAACATCTTCACACTTTATGGATATTCTATGCAAAATTGGCACATGCAAATGCCCACTAAAACCCACCTTAAATATCAGATAGCTACACTGGTAGTAGTGACAGAATCCTTCATAAGATTGTGAAGTTGTTGGTTGTACCGAGGCTTCCTGGAGTGGCTGATCATGTCATCATTCCTCATCCCAGTATGAAACATATCTTCCAACAATCTGATAGGTGCAGCTTGCTGAACTTTAAGTTGGGTTTCAGGGGACTGGATTCAGAGATGGACATACTTGCATTATCACACATACCCTATTTGCTCAAATCT
Source organism: Anolis sagrei (assembly GCF_037176765.1). Classification (NCBI taxonomy): domain Eukaryota; kingdom Metazoa; phylum Chordata; class Lepidosauria; order Squamata; family Anolidae; genus Anolis; species Anolis sagrei. The sequence continues at coordinate 63,595,160 of NC_090025.1, forward strand.
AATGCTCATTCTAACTTATCTTGCCAAAATTAGAGTGTGCATTACATTTGCTTTATATGGTCACATTAGTGCTGAGTCAAAGCAAAAAGATAAGGTGCTTCTGGAGCACCTGCAGCTCCTATTGGAAAGACATCATCTCTAATTGCCATGGCTCAAAGTTATGCAATCCTGGGATTTCTGGTTTGGTGAGGCATCAGCATTCTTTTGCAGTGAATGTTCAAGACCTTATCAAACTACAGCCCCCAGTATTGGATAGCATTGAACCAAAGCAATTAAAGTAGATTCATTCTATAGCATAGATGCATCCCAAGGTTTTCATTCCCATTTCTGGAAGCTTTGGTGTTCTGACATGTTTGCTTTTAAAGAAGGAATTCTAAGATGGCGGCAACTGTAATGTGGAACTTTTTTTGGCCAAATAACAAACAGTGCACTATTTGCTGCTATGCATTATATTAAGCAGCAAATACTCTTTTTTGTTTCGCGGTTTTGAAAATTGAGGTGCACATTAGATTCAATGGTGCATTAGACTCAAGTAAATATGGCGTGTCTTTCATACATGATCTGGCCAGCATTTCAGCACAGGAAACAGCATTTTCTGTGCAGAAAACGACATTTAGGTTGCTTCCTATGCAAAGATCACGAAGGTTGAAAACATCCTGTGCAGAAATATTATATGTGAACTTGGCGCAGAATGAATCTAGAACAGTTAACAATCTTTGCAAAGTGTAAAGCAGGAAGACAATAACTGAAATTAAAGACTGATTCCTTCAAGAAGAAAATTAACAAAGAGTTACATTCCTCCTTCAAAGCTAGATGTTGCTGACTAAGATGTAAAATGTTCTCTGTAAGTGGAGTCTGCTTATTTGTTCTTGAATTTATTTGCATGCCATGAAGTGATATATCTACACTTACTCAAAAAATCTAATGGAGTATTCTGCTCCAGAGCTGTGCTTATCTAGCATGGAAGCATCTCCTGAGCCTTTTTAGTGTTCTGATGGCCAAGCAAGCTGAGAGTACATTGAGTTCAGTGCTGCTGTGCCACCAGCCCAAAGCAGCTCCTTGGCAGAGGCTTGCTGGCAATGTCTGATGAAGTCACAGCATGGTGCCCCGCTATGTATCTAGAACAGTGGTTCTCAACCTGGGGTCCCCAGATGTTTTTGGCCTACAACTCCCAGAAATCCCAGCCAGTTTACCAGCTGTCAGGATTTCTGGGAGTTGTAGGCCAAAAACATCTGGGGACCCCAGATTGAGAACCACTGATCTAGAATAAGCAACATAACCAGCAAGGCTCTGCCAGGAAGTGGTGGGTCTTTTGGACATGCGGACTGGATCATTTAAGATCCACCTCAGTCCAGCTCAAAAACACTGGGATCATTCCAGAACTTCCTGGAAATTTAAAAGTAATTTCCATTTCCCCTTTTTCCAGATTAATGGCAGGAGCAACATTTCTGATGCAAATCCAGTCATACATCATGTGGGCTCCCCACAACAGTTGCAAATTCCAGAAACACCTGTGCTGAGTTTGCTTTATTTGGCCTATGTAGTCACAGCCTAGGACTGATTCACTTTCCATTGCTAGCAGAGTATACATGAACACCGAGTTGCATGTATGTTGCAGTGAGAGTGTGTACAAGACAAATTGAAGAAGGTTTCTTTTACTTTCAGGATTAATGTTCCTTAGGCATGAAATTCAATAAAATATTCACTGAATAGAACATGATTGTTGTAAAGAAAAGAAAAAAAGCCGTAGCTTCATAAATTAAATGTAAATAACTGTAAATAAAACAGACACTAAACAAATCTTTCTTATAAAAAATCCATGAATTTTGTAACAATGGTTCTATATAACAAACCACAGCTGCAAACTGTTCTCTCCCAATCTGCATTTCCTTAGTGGAATGAAGATTTAGGACACAGGATGGGGTTAAACTGACATGTGACTGATGAGGTGGAAGTGTGATTGTGAGGGCCATTGAACACTGTGGATTTTCACTATATATCATAATTACAGAAACACCTGTGCTGGATAACTTTGTGCTGATCTGCAGGAAATATCCATACTGTGTTCAGTGATAGCAAGAATTTAATCGTATACCCATGGCAAAGAGGAGGACACCATGCAGAGCAGCTAGAGAGTAGTCTAAAGTGCTTTTTAAAGAAGCTCCTTTGATTCTTGAATTTATGTTCCTCCCCATAAACTATATATATTTGCTAGAAAAATACTTCCCACAGAGCAGTATCGAATATCAAGAAATACATTCAGGAACCATTTACAACACCTTGTCAACCCGATGTCATCTAGATCAGGGCTTCTTAAGCTTTTTCCACTCGTGTCCTTTTCACCTGAGACATTTTAATATGGCTCCAGCTATATAGGCATGTAAAATAGGCATACAAAATGAACATTTATGAATAATAAACCAGCATTTTCAATGCTAGCAAAAAACAGATTTTCCCTTACTTACTTAGGCGATCCCTCATAGTCCGAGGATGATGGTCCTCCAAGTGTGGTGTACTGGCAGTGGGTCCGTAGGTGACTGTGGAGCCCGATTCTTGATCTGCATCTTCTCCCACAGTGAGGGCATCGGTTTTCAGTGGAAGGCGGTCCCAGTCAGGGTTGGCTTAACACGGCTTCCTCTTGGCACATTTCTCTCTTTCACCATCCATTCATGCTTCTTCAAATTCTACGGTCATGGCTGACCTCCAACTGGAGCGCTCAAGGGCCAGGGCTTCCTAGTTCTCAGTGTCTATGCCAGAGTTTTTAAGGTTGGCTTTGAGCCCACCTTTGAATCTCTTTTCCCACTGTAACAGTGCATGTTGGTGCTAAGAGATTTGTGTAAATGGGTAGTGTTTAGAAACCTTTTGCAGTTGCCAATTCTTTTGTGACCACAACACTAAGTTAAGGGGACCCCACTGGAGAGCGAGACTCATAGTTTAAGAAGCAATTTTAGATTATCTGTCTCATTAAGTGCCTCCAGAATGGACAATCAACAGGGAAGATGGGAACTGTAGTCAAAAACATGTGATTGGCAGATGTCATTGCTGTGAGGCTGATCTGGAAGCAGGAGTGGGGAAAGTTGTTGGTGGATTAAAGCATATGGTTTTTTGTGCATGTAGGCTGAAAGCTTGTAGCAATTAAGTATGCATTCCCTATTTATTTAAATGGCTTTTGTACACCTGTTTCATAGGATTATTGTGGAAGAAGAAAATTATAGGAAAGCAGAAGCATGTACACTAATTGGATTCCATGAAACGTACTTGGGCTTTTTGTAAAATTCAGGCTCTCTTTGGAAGAAAAACAAATCATTAATAGAGTCGTGTTATTGAAATTCTGGTCAGCAGCTGCTTTATTTTTGTTTTTGTGCTATAGAGTTAACCACATTTGGTACTATTACAATTGTAGAAAAGTACACTGATTGATAGTTCCCTGATTGTGATTTTACAACTTAAACACCTAATTCAGTCAAAATGGGCTTATAGGCTTAAGTTAAATTACTTTCTCCCCCTCTTCCTTGTGGCAGTCATCCAATGTATTTTGCAACCATCTCAATAAAAACTCAGTACACAACTCATCCATATGGCACATTTCACACAGTGTTAACCTCATTAGTACTAAAGGAAAGAGTCTAAGAGCCAGCCCAGTTTCAACATTCTGTTTCAATACTGTGACTCAAACAAGCTAGAGTGACAAGAAAAATGAAAGCATAGTCATTAGACTTGTGCAAGGATTCATTTTGGCCATTTTCCTTTGGCTTGTTTGGCATCTTTGGATGCCCGTAACAGCCAGGACTCCTCTGTCATTTTTTTGACAGAGCTGGCCGGACCACATGGCTTACGGTCATGGCTCCTTCTACTCTGTTTGGGAGCATGTGGTGCAAAGAGAGGCTGCCTCATGCTTGCACGAGGTTTCCCTGTGAGCTCTGCCTGTTGGGCCAATCAGAATAGAAGAAAGCCGTGGCGTGTCTTATGCAAGTTGGGTCTATTTAATGGGGGCAAGCGCCTCCATTTCTCAGTTGTGTCCTGGCTCTAGAGAGAAATACTTCAGTATGATTGCCTTGTTGCTCACTCTCAGCTTTAGCTTTTGGCTTGGCTTGCCATCTAGCATTGAATCTTCTTTATTTTCCTTTATTTTCTTGATTATTTAGTGGAATTGAGAGTTGGAAAGTGCGAGTTTGTGGGTGTGCTTTTTTTTATGATGGCTCTTTGAGTCACTCTTTAGCCTCTACTAAAGCCTTTAGCTTCTTCTCTTATCTCTCCTCCCTCCTCTCTTTCATCAAAGTAGTACTTTTAAAAGATTATTGTTATTAATCATTATAGGAATTCCAGAAACAGCAAAGCCTCATTCTCAAAAAAACTACCTACCTACCTACTTACCTACCTACCTAAAACTTACCATCAATGGTCAATATCTAATAATTTCTGGATCATGCAGGAATGTTTTTCTAATAAAAGGACATGCTGATTACTTGCTTGTGGATGATGGACTGCTGGTCTCTTCCAATATGTTGTGTGAGAACAAGAAATGCAAAAGCTTTGAAAAAAGTTGCTGTTGTTTGTTTTTATTAGTTAAAATAGTGAGTTGGCTGTGTGATATGGAAGTGTAGCTTTGACATTTGGCAGGAAGGAATGATTCCCTGCTGCTGCTTCTGAAGAAGTTGCAGGGTAGGGCCAGCAGAAGATACCTTTTTGGTAATTTTTTAAAGGAGATTTTATTTCTAGAAAGAAAAAAATCCCCCCAAAATCAGGGGATGACCCAAACATTACAAAATTTGGTGGGCTAGCAGTGGTAAATATGTCCTGCAAGTGTGGTCATTTTCATCCTGATAACCCTGAAATAGACAGGAAGGGGAGCCCATGAAGTCCCCCCCCCCATTACCACCATTGGGCAGTATCTTGTTTTTGGGAGGTGCACGAAAATAGAACTGACCCCCCCCCCCCCCAGCATTTGGATAGCAGAGACAGCTTGAGGTTCAGCTGAAATGCACAAGCCTAACAGTCATAACTAAATATGTTATATTGCATTGTATTCCCCCCATTGATTTTTCTTTTTAAACAAACTTCTAGCTTTCTGGCTTTCTTCATCTGCACAAATTGAACTAGTATTGACTGGTTAATGTAAGAAAACCAAATTATAAAACAAGGGACCACTGTAGCTGCTGTCCAAAGTACACTTACTAGGGAAGGAGGATATGCAATTATTTTTGTCAAAACATGAAAACAAAAAAGACTTCCACAGCATTTGTTTCCATGAAGTAAAAAATATTGGGACAATAGTTCTTTTACAAATTGCATGACAACGGTCAATATTTCCTTTGAAAAAAAATAAGAAGAAGCGTTAACATGAGAGGAATGGATATTACATCTCTGCTACACAAGGAAGGTGACTGTAGTCCATAAAAACTCATGCCAAAATAAATGGTTTTAAGGCTGTTGCAACTCCTTCCTTTATATAAGAACATCACAAGTATCATAAGACTGAGCCCAAAGATCTAATTCTGGTGAGATATCCAGAAAAGTACAGAGTAATCCAGTTCTGGTTCGATCCCAGGGAGAGGAAGTTGAGCTCCAACTGTCATGTCCATGGAGGACATGAGGGAAGCCTCCCACAAGGATGGTAAAACATTTAAAAAAATCCAGCCAACCCCTGGGCAACGTCCTTGCAGATGACCAATTCTCTCAGTCCAGAAGTAATCCAGATATTACTGTATCATAGATTTGCAGAAGCACTCTGTGACATTGAAAGGTTTTTATTATATATTTTCTAATTTTGCACAACTTGTAATTTTTCCATCTTATTAGAGCTACATACTAAGTCTATAGTTTCAGAAAATAATCCATTACAACCCAAAATCTTATTCTTGGTTGGCTTTTGTTAGCTTAACTCCCACCATAGTGAGTGAAAATTGTTCCTATATACTTTACAATTCTTAAAATTAAATGTCATTATGCACTTAAAAGTCACAAAGTCATAGAATTACAGGGCTGGAAGGGTCCTCATGGGCCATCAGGTCCAATCCCCTGTACAATGCAGGATCTCCAGGTTAAGTGTCCCCAGCAGATAATTGTCCAGTTTCATTTGAAGACAGAGGAGATCCTTTAAATATCAGCTTCTGGGTTTGGCGAGATTTTTTAGACCTCCTCACAATCTGTTTTTGAGTTTTCTCTCACTTGGTTTTTTTCTCAGCACATTATTTTGTTCATCAAGGGAACCACCGGCAGCCAACAGTTACAACCTCAAATAATATTTTTATACAGAAATATCAATCAAATGTAACTTAAACAGATAGTCACATTTGATAAATAGTAGGGAATGCAGTCAATGATAGACCCAAAAGAGGCAAAAGGCCAGAGAACAAACATTGAGTAGAAGGATCATTATACAGATGGGTCATGAAACAGATCCTGTACAGCAACTCTAAAGAACATATTAGCTCCAGTGTGGGTGAATCAGATACCAACATTAAGAGAAATATTATTATTAATGTTCTGGAATTCATTCAAAATGTCCAGCCCTTCTCTAACTAAAATATTCGATCCTTCTTCCTAGACTAAGTTTATAAAGCAACTGTTAGATTTTTTTGAATAAATTTTATTAAGGTTTCATTTACAATACATAAAATTAGGATGATGGGGGTTGATGGGATGGGAATTAGAGGAAGGGGGAATTTGGAGTGTAATAGGAAAGCAAGAAAAAGATGTAGATAGATATCTATGGGAGTGTAGTTATATATTAAGTGTAGTTGTATATTAAGAAAAGGGGAGAGGGAAGGGGAAGGAGATAGTGATAGAGATTTAGAGGGTAGAGGGGTAAGGGAGACATAGGGAAAAGGGGGGAGGTCTTCCATCCTTCATCACAGATTTTTAGTTCCTTAGTCTTTATTTCTTTTAGTCCAAGTGCTTTGCCTATTTCTCTTTTCATCTCCATGAGGCAAGTTTCTATTTAGTTTGAGGGGATGGCTAGATAAGTAGACTTCTCTTCTCTGTGTTTATATATTCTTTAAATGGTAAGTAACTGTTAGATCTTGAACATGGACTCTTTAAGTGTCCATGGCTGTTTGAATCAGCCAGTGTTGATGCTCACAGCAACTAACTCCCTTTTCTTATGGAAGTGACTGCACATCTCTATAAGATGGAGCGGGGGAGTAAACATCAATCTGTTCATTCTGTCTCCATCAGAGAGTATGACTGTGTCATGTTACTGAGATTTCACCAAGGTAGAATTCAGATGAGGATTTTCTTACGATCAATAAAAAGTTATTAATGGTTTCTGAATCAAGGTTTTATTACAGACAAGAATTCTCCTGAGGTTTGTGTTGATATCATTACCCTTTGGAGAGTTATGAGTCAGTGGCAGCTTCATCACAGCAACGGCTGCCTCGATGGCTTTTCTTTTCTTTCCCTGTGGGCCCAGTGAATGAAACACAGGTCGTTTTCTGTAATAGTCTTGTTAGGCAAAGTCCACTGGCATTTCAGTAAATCAAACTCCTAACAAATTAGCCTGAAATATTTGCAAGCCTCTCACTATATATTTTTTTCTGAGGCAGAAAGTTTGATAGCAATATGTTAAGGAGCCAGAAATTTTTCTACACTCTTGTCTGCTATCTTAACTGCATTGCTAATGGCTAAAGGGTTTTACATTGTGAGGCCAGTGTTAATATCCATTCTATCATGAGTTAAAGAAAAAAGAAAGAAAGAAAAAGATGGTTTAAAATATAAAAGAAGTCATCTCTAAAGCTTTTCTTAGGATAGTTCAATGAAGCTCCAAATATGAAAGTCTATGCTTTGCATACATAAAGTCCCAGATACGATGCTTACCTGAAACCCTGGAGAGCTACTGTCAGACAATGTAGACAAAACCAAGCTAGATCTATTGTCAAAACAATGCTGAGGTTCTCTTAAAAATGACAAAGGAAAATATGTGCTTTGATTTTATTTTTAGTGAAACTTTTGGAAACTATTATTTCCAAAAGGTTCACCGGCTCATGTACACATTTTTTTCCCAAAATATATATTTTGCACTGTTTTTGCCTTTAGGTACTGTAAACCTCTACATTTTCATTGCTGTTTGTTGTCACTTCCAAAGTACTAAAAACTGCAGCATTTCAGAAGAAAGCCAAAGAAGGGATCTAGTTGCTAATTAAGTCATTGAGCTAGAGATAGAATAAGTATGACTGGCAAGTAACTGCCTGCTTTGTTTTCTAGTGTAAAGGAATGCAAAATTTAGCAGTCAAGGAAAGTATGGAGGAGGGGAAGCAAGAGCAAATCCGTCTCCATTAGAGAATGAAGCTGTGCTGTGTTATTGGGAATTTACAGAGGAGTGAGGTGATTTTGGAAAGGAGGGCTCAGATGTGTTAAGCACAGGGGAATATTTTGGGACAAGCTACGTCTGAACAAAAGAAAGATGCTCCACTTGCACTGTAGCAAAATTAGACTGCTGGCAATCAGGATCAATAAAAGTTGCAAACAGGTTTTATGCTGACTTCTGGGGTGAAAGCCAGCAGGAGATGGGGAAACATCTAGTTCACATGATAGTGTAAATGTCTGAGTTCACCTAAAGGGGACGAGAGTAAGAATTAGCAATAAGCAAGCAGGAAAAAAGGGAGAGCTGTTTCAATAAATGGCAGCAGAAACTGCACACATTTGTGAAAGCAGTGATCTAACAGCACTTTACATGCTAATATTAGAAGCCTCCAAGCCAAAATGGGAAAAGCCATTTTGTGCTTTTAAAGATGGAAATAGATATAGAGTGAATAGGATAAGTATTATGTTAACCATGTATATGGCTCTTCTTACCTTTTTGGATTCTACAACACATGCACACATCCAAACAAATCAGCAATCATTTCCATCCATTAGTAACACGTTTTGGGATTAATGACAAAAAGTAGGTTGTGTTGATTATGTGTGTAGCAGAAAAAAATCTATTCCTTCAGCATTGATAGGAGTTAAAATTTAGTGATAAAATCATAGGGTAGGACCTTCCGGGCAAGACAAACATAATTTCCAAAGGTGGCAACAGCTGATAAGGGAAGCCATAAATGTTCATGGATGTGCTGAGTTATTTTCTCTTTCACTATGACATCATGCTGCGAATAACCCTTGGATGTATGCTATGTATAAATATAATAATAATAAAACTTTATAACCCACCCTCTCTCCCCGGAGAGACTCAAGGCGGTAAACAAAAAAAAATTGAGTTGGCAAATATTCAATGCCCCAAAACAGACAAACAACATTCAAGGTAAAACATGAAATAAAATAAAGCAATTAGCAGCTCTGTTAAGTTGAATTTAAGGGTGACAGCTTCATCGATTGTGGAACAAGCACAGGCAGAGAACAGAGTGGGAAAAAAGGCAGGAAGGGTTTTTCCAGTGCCGGAGGGCAGTTTGAGGATGTCTTCTTTCCGCATAACAACGGCAGGTTTAACACAATTTTTCTTTTTACTCATACCAGTTGTGATGTAATGGTGATATGAACATTCATTTATTTGCAAAAACCCTCCCTTTCCTTTGTTCTCTGGCATTAATCCTATGACTCCTACAACCTTATCAGATGGGCAGAATTGCCCATCTTACGACAGTTCAACCTCACTTCAGGCATGAAGTCTACCGGATCCCATCACATGGCATAGATCTATTTCTGGCAGGGCTCCATGCCTCAAGTGAGGTTGAACTGTCATAAGAGGCAGTGCTGGAAACATTTGGGGGAGGGGGGGCTTCCCATGTTCCATAGAGTACAATGGAGGGAAGCCTGGTAGTGACACTTCCCCCTGTGGGATGAAGTAAGGAGTGATGCAGGTGATATGGGGCACAGGGAAATTGGATCCCCACACACCCTGCTAGATTCACCACAATCCATGGCAAACCCCTCTGCTATCGCCCAGCTTTGTGACTTCAATGTGATTAATTTTAATGACATGGAATGAGTGAAACATATCATACAACACAGAAATGGGACAAATTCTGCACATCTTAAAGTCATTTTGGACTTGTAGTGATATGTTTCATGTCGTAACTGCCAAAGACAATGCTGATGCTAAACATCAGTGGCAGAGCTATGCAAAGGCATGTGGGTTTTTTTCTTTAAATGTACTGCCTTGCATTTTAAAAATGTGGATGCCCCTTGTGAATCCTGCTAACAGATAGTTTTGTTCTTTGAGAGGGCTTCTTGGAGAGTATACCTGTCCAAAAGGAAGTATATTGCTTCACCATCCAATTTTGACAACAAAATTGACTATAGTGGAGACCAGAGATGTTTGTGGACTCCAAAACAAAATAAACTATGGGGAATTGTGGGACACCTCAATATAAAACATTCTACCTGTAAAAGACTATTCCAAATTTGGGAAAGTAACATAAAAGCAGAGCCAGACATATTTTAATTATTGAGATAAAGGCATGCCACCATCCCCATATGCTGGGGAAATGCTAAAAGAGATGAAAAATTCCACTGGAAGACCAGGGGTTATGAGTGATGCATGTTTATCTAACTCTAAGTGGAACTTGGTTAGTGGTGCTGATATCCCTTGAAGCCTCATTGTGAATATATTAAACACCAAGGGTTCATCTACATTGTAGTATGAATGCAATTTAGAACCACTTTAACTGTCATGGCTCAATGATGTGCAATTGGGAGAGTTGTTGAATTGTTAGGTACCAGCACTCTTTGAAAAAAAGGCCAAAGACTTTTCAAAACTACAACTCTCATGATACCATAGCTTTGGAGCCATGGCAGTCAAAGTGTTGTCAAACTGCATTAATTTTGCAGTGTAAATGTGCCCTTAGATATGATAAAATAGAACATTATTTATTTCTATTTAATGTGAGAAGATGATAAGTTTCCTTATATAATGGAAACCTGGATGAATTAGTTAGGTGCATTAGACCTTAGACAGTTCTGTCCTCAAGAATATGATCTGCACCATTTGGCCAGATGAGAAAACCAATGTCTATATGAGGGAGAAGGATTCTGTGAACATTCCATTTATATCTCCTAGAAACTTGTTGACATGTTTATACTTCCATATGATCAAAGTTATGACAAAGGGAACTTGGCTGTCTGTTCCTTCCTCACGTTTACCTAATACTTTTATAGAAATACTTGAATACAGAAGGATAAAAAAGGAAGAAAAGGAAAACACTGGTTTTTGGCAAGGCACATAATTATACTAAACTTTTCTGATTTGCTTCATGCACAGAATAAGAAAAAAAACATATGTACAAAAGGTAAGAACTGTATAGAAACCACAAAATCTCCCCCTTCCTCTCTTTTCTTGGATGGATAAACAGCAACAGCAGGTTAGTCTACCATTCTAGTTACTAGCTATATAGCATAATTTAGCCCTTGGCTTTGCCTCGGGAAAAATACTTTTTACAGCTAAGTCTAACAAAAAATTCATACTTTCCAAGTATATATTTACAGCTGCAAATGAACCCAAGATCAGAACAAGGTTAATACACATTTTGTTTAAAGTTGTTCTGCAAGTGATTGCAACTTGGGAAATTCTTGAATTCTGAGGTGTGGATCATGTTATTGTTCCAGCTAGGGAGATTATTATTTTAATGGAGCAAACTGGTACATTTTATGTTCTTCAGAAAGACTGGCATATAAAATGAAAAGAAAAATAGCATTAAGACAACATATTATTAAACTATACAAACTTTCTTTTCCTCATAAGCTGCATATTTTACTTTTGCTTGACAGCTTCCACCACAACCATAAAGTATGTAGTATTCAGATCATGTACTTAATTGCTGCATTATTGTGTAAGTTAAGCTTCTTGAAGTGTTGGAATCATCTCTGCTCATTTCATTGTTTGATGTGATCGCATCATTTCAAGGCAGCTAGGTGCATTTTTTCACTTCTGCAAAGGCTGAGTTTTCTTTTGCTGTCACGGGGACATTCAAATAATGGAAAGACTGCAGATGAAAGTGAGGCAATTCTTTTCCTGCAACAAAAGTCTAGCAATTCAAGAACTGGATGAATGTAAATAAGTAATTTTACCTATTTAATTACTTACTGTATGTACTCATGTATAAGTCAGCCCCCTGTTTTAGTTACAGACTGGTTTTGGGGCCAAAAATATGAATTTTGATCTAACCCATGCATGTTGACATTCATTGCATAGAAGCAAAAGGGCCAGTGCTGCCTCAGGTGGCCATTTGCCCCTGGCCTCCCAGGCATCCAAAAAGTCTAGAAATAGAATTTCAGTGGAGATAGTAGAGGGAGAGCCAGTGCTTCTTTTGAGTTCTCCCAAGGCAGACTAAACTCTTGCCATTTGCCACTCTACTCAAAGAAGGGGATAAAAGATAAAGGTAAAGGTTTCCCCTTGACATTAAGTTTAGTTGTGTCCTATTCTGGGGGCTGGTGCTCATCTTCATTACTAAGCCAAAGAGCTGGCATTGTCCATAGACACCTCCAAGGTCATGTGGCATGACTGCATGGAGTGCCATTGCCTTTCTGCCAAAGCGGTACCTATTGGTCTGCTCACATTTTCATATTTTTGAACTGCAAGGATCGCAGAAGCTGGGGCTAATAGCAGGAGCTCACTCTGCTTCTTGGATTCAAACCACCAACCTTTTGGTCAGCAAGTTCATCAGCTCAGAAGTTTAATGTGCTGCACCACCAGGGGCTCCAAGAAGGAGATAGTTCCTTTTTATGAGTTTAAGTAAAATTGGTGCATGGATAAAAATTGAATGTCAATTTTTGGACTAAAATTTTTAGGCCAATATATTAGGCTTGGATCAGTTTGAATGAAAGTGATTTGTAAAATTCCGTTCTGTATATTCCCCCAAAATCATGTTGGGGGGGGGGGGGATCCAGCCAAAATGGATCAAGAGAGTAGGAGTTTTTTGACTACTGGAGAGGATGGCATTAACTCTGCAATATACCTGAGGCAGGGGTCTGCTGCCAGGGCTCCTGGAGAAGATGGGATTAACTGCAGCATCGTGTCTCCCTCCCCGGCAGTGGCAGCAGCGTCTATTTCTTTTTGAAAAGTTCCCTAGGCACCTCCTCAAGAGAGGGCTCTGAAGGGAACTCAATTTCCCAGGAGCACTTGCATGAGACGGGCATCAAAAAGTCTCTGAGTTCCTCTAGGAGTATGACAAGAGTTGAAGTTTTCTCTCTGTGTGTTTCTCAGCCAATAAAAGGCCTGGTTGTGTCCATGCTCTGACTGGCTGAGAATTGATACAACCAGCAACTAAAATTCCCAGAATCCACACTTGCAATTAGTCTTATTTTAAAAAATGTTATGGTAAAAACCTAAAATAATTCTAAAAAATTAGTAGATTGGTGAATTGTTCTGAAACATGACAGACTTTCAGTTGCAAATGGGATCTAAAACTGAGGTAGGTAGGATTGTTGTTATTGTTGTGTGCTTTCAAGTTGTTTCAGACTTATGTTGATCCTGAGCAAGGGCTGGGTAAATGACCTTGAAGGGCTGTATCTGGCCCCCGGGCCTTAGTTTGGGGACCCCGGCTCTAAAGTTTCCCATATTAGCCAATGGGCCAAATCTTTCATGAATAAAAATGGCAACCTCCCCTCCCTATTTGAGTAACTTCCCAGTAAACAGAATGAGGCTTTATTCAAAAATGAAACCCAAAACAGCATGCCTTTTGACTAAATTGCAAAAATCTAGTATATACAGCATTTACATAAATACATACTTTTGTTTGCCAACTGTGTGATCCTCCTCTCCATCAGTACTCCATAAGCTGGACTGTCCATTTTCTTTAAAAACAGACAATTCTAATTGTTCCCTTCAGGTCATCTTTTCTAGTAAAAGGAACATTTACTTTCCTGCTTCATTACATTAGGGAGGTCCAATTGCTATCTGGATAAGCCCTTTGGGTTAGTAGACTTTTGCAGCAAAGGGAAATTTTAATGTTTGCAGTTCCCACAGGACTGAACTAAAGCTTCCTCACAAAGGCTTCTAGTCCTTTTAGAAAGTTTCCACACTGCAAAATATCTAGTTTGGGAGTTTTAAAAAGTGCAATGTCAAATCACTGCATACTCAGACATGATTTATTTTATTCTTTTTATGCATTTCTTCCTTCACAAATAATGAGAAGGTGTGGCCTTTCAGTACCCATTTCTAATCAATGCTACTCTTTTCTTGAACCATGGCGATGTGGTGATCCTAGTGCCCTTTATGTGTAATGTGTACATAAGACCTGATATTTCAGTCTAATGTAATGAAAGTGTAGAGAAACTGTAGTGTAGAGAAAGTGTATTTGGAGGGAGGGCCTCCTGAACACATTCACCAAACCCAATTTAACATGTGAACACATCAAGAAGTCATAGAATCATAGAATCATAGAGTTGGAAGAGACCTCATGGGCCATCCAGTCCAACCACTTGCCAAGAAGCAGGAATATTGCATTCAAAGCACCCCTGACAGATGGCCATCCAGCCTCTGTTTAAAAGCTTCCAAAGAAGGAGCCTCCACCACACTCCAGGGCAGAGAGTTCCTCTGCTGAATGGCTCTCACAGTCAGGAAGTTCTTCCTCATGTTCAGATGGAATCTCCTTTCTTGTAGTTTGAAGTCATTGTTCTGTGTCCTAGTCTCCAGGGAAGCAGAAAACAAGCTTGCTCCCTCCTCCCTGTGACTTCCTCTCATATCTCCTCTCAGCCTTCTCTTCTTCAGGCTAAACATGCCCAGCTCTTTAAGCCGCTCTTCATAGGGCTTGCTCTCCAGAACCTTGATCATTTTAGTCGCCCTCCTCTGGACACATTCAGCTTGTCAATATCTCTCTTAAATTGTGGTGCCAAGAATTGGACAGAGTATTTCAGGTGTAGGGGTAGCATTACTTCCCTAGATCTAGACACTATACTCCTATTGATGCAGGCCAAAATCCCATTGGCTTTTTTTGCCACCACATCACATTGTTGGCTCATGCTTAACTTGTTGTCCATGAGGACTCCAAGATCTTTTTCACATGTACTGCTCTTGAGTCAGGCGTCCCCCATTCTGTATTTTGCATTTTGTTTTTTTCTGCCAAAGTGGAGTATCTTGCATTTGTCACTGTTGAACTTCATTTTGTTAGTTTTGGCCCATCTCTCTAATCTGTCAAGATTGTTTTGAATTCTGCTCCTGTCCTCTGGAGTATTGGCTATCTCTCCCAATTTGGTGTCATCTGCAAACTTGATGATCATGCCTTCTAACCCTTCATCTATGTCATTAACAGGCCCGTAGCCAGGATTTCGTTTCGGGGGGGGGGGGGGGTAATATTTTTCAGGGGGGTTTTGGGGGGGGCTAAGTTTTTTTTTGGGGGGGGGGCTGAGTCTGAGTGAAAGAGGGTCTAGCCTAGCAAAACTTTTGTATCATTACCCCAATACCCCCATGCATATGGGATATATTGAGTATGGTGATCAGATCATGATATGAATAAACATAACAGTTTAAATAATGCACCAGTAAGACCTTTTCGCGAACCACCATGAGAATTTCGGAGGGGGGCTGAAGCCCCTCAAGCCCCCCCCCCCCCGGCTATATGCCTGGTCATTAATAAAGATGTTGAACAGGACCGGGCCCAGAACGGAACCTTGCGGCACTCCACTCATCACTTCTTTCCAGGATGAAGAGGAAGCATTGGTGAGCACCCTCTGGGTTCATCCATTTAACCAATTACAGATCCACCTCACCGTAGTTTTGCCTAGCTCACATTGGACTAGTTTGTTTGCCAGAAGGTCATGGGGGACCTTGTTGAAGACCTTACTAAAATCCACGTACGCTACATCCACAGCATTCCCCGCATCTACCCAGCTTGTAACTCTATCAAAAAAAGAGATCACATTAGTCTGGCATGACTTGTTTTTGATATCTCCATGTTGACTATTAGAGATGACCGCATTTGTTTCTAAGTGTTTGCAGACCGCTTCCTTAACAATCTTTTCCAGAATCTTGCCTGGTATCGATGTGAGGCTGACCGGACGGTAATTGTTTGGGTCATCCTTTTTTTTCCCTTCTTGCAGATTGGAACCACATTTGCCCTCCTCCAATCTGCTGGAACTTCTTCCATTCTCCAAGAACTCTCAAAGATGATTGCCAATAATTTAAAGATATATTTATTAATTTTGGTTTTATACAACATGGGTCAATAGATGGTCCAAAATTTTGAAGACCCTATAAGAATGCTTTTGGAGAACTCCTAAAATTCCAGTTAAAAGGTGTTTGACATTCTTCCACTTCTTTTCCTTTACAGAACAGAAAACAGAGGAAGAGAAAAATTGAAAACACAGTTGGACTGAAAATTGTAGATGGCATAGAGACCTCCCCTAAAATTTCATCATTGCAGCAATGCAATTGCACAGTAAAAGCTTTGCTTGCAAGAATCCTTAGTCTACCTCTTTCTTCTGTCAGTATTATCATGATAACACTATAGTAATTCCCAGCCCTAGAAACAGATGTGGACAAATCCTGCAATGTATTTGCATGCAGCCTCGGTGAGAAAATTCCCAATTGTTCCAAGTGCTTGACTCTAGCTACAGTGTTGTTGTGAAAAACATGGACATTTTGACAGATAGTATATATACACCTGCCTTGAGGGACTTTATTATGAACCTAAAACTGTCATAATCCCTCGTTCTGTGCCTCCAGAGATACATAAGCTGGTGTTTCCTACATGTTTATTTGTGCCTCGTACAATTATCACTTCTCATTTTTAGCTGTTGTGAGTATTTCCCAATTGATTACACTTACTCCTTAATTTCTTTACTCTTCAGTCTCCCTTCTCACCTTTGCTTTTATCCTCTTTGCCTGCATTTTGTTCATTCCCCACAGTCTTCTGTTATCCAGTGTAGTTAGTCTGCTTTTTTATGAATCCTACAGCCAACCCCCAGGCATAAACATCCAATTTCCCTTATTTTTATGCATAATTTGTATTGTACAAATAGTCAGCTTCTCATGTTTCCCCACATGAATAAAAGGCTAACCGTTTTGATAAATACAAAGTGTATCTCTTTGCTTGTCAAGTGCCTTGAAAACAATAACCAGCGTCCCCTAGAACTCTTATCAATGTCAGGGAGAATTACGGAAGTGCTGTAAAAGAAGAATATATCCCTCTACTGTTATTCCTATTTTAATGTTTCATGTGTTGCACTAAATTCTGCTTGGCTAGCTGGAGATATATTAAAAGCATTACCTCAACATTTCCTTCAAACCCAAATGGTTCATGATGGCTATGTTGTCTCTAATAGATGCTGCTGTAATGTGGACGCTAACATTATTTTTGTTGACCTAAGTACAATTACTAATATTTATAACAATGAAGGCAAACATTAGGTTTTATTACGAAGATGTATGCTCACAAATGTTGTCAGGCAAGATAGCAAAATAAACTCTTATAGCTTTTAAACCAATTTGTATTAGTGCCAACTCCTCCCTGCCGTGTTTGAAGATTGAAAGTTCTTGGACTGCTGCCTAGTTTAAAAGAAAATCTTCATGTATATAACAGATTCCCAAGAGAGAAAATGTACGGAAAAAGCCTGGAATTAGAGGTGTGGTGTTTCAGAGGAGGAAATATAGCTCAAGAAGATAAAAGCAAGCGTACATAGCCTCTTACCAGCCAACAATATTACATACTCAAAGGAAACCAAGGCTTCTGTACAGATGCTTGATAACCTTGCCAAGAAGCCATATGTTACTGCTGGAAGAATATTTACACAGCTTGGCATCTGGATCCTAATGTTGTCGTACAACCGAGCAGGAGAAAGATGAATAAATCACAGGAATAAAATGGTTTGTGAATAATCAAAGACCACATTAGCAGTGATAGCTTTTGAAAAGGCAGCTTACCAATGCATAGATATATCTATTTTCTTAATACATGTTTTTCTGAACAAGGTCAACAGGCTACAACTGCTATGAGAGGGAAAGCCTACGCTGACAATATAATGAATAAGATTAAAAGTAGGCATTAACATGTTTGTATTTCTCAAAGCTACCCTGTTATATTTAGGGTTTATTATCAAGGTCAGTTCTACCATGAGATACTGTGTAGTACATGCTTCATACAGCAGATTTTGATGCAGTTGAATGGTCAGAAATGTTTTGTATTAGTTATTGCTATAGAATGAATGGGAAATGCCTTCTTTGGTTTACTAATACCTGCAGAGCTACTGAGAATTGGCATTGAGCCTGATGGTTAAGCCCCTTCCTAAATTTAGCAATAACATTTATTGGGCTGTTGAGATAACATCATTTATTATATGAAGACTTGTTGGTCTTTTCACTAAAATCCCCCAGAGATTCTAGCCTTCCTCCAATCCCTCTCTCCTTAGTAAAACAGCTAATTCCAAAGCATCATCTGATATTAGCACATTGGACTACTTATAGAGCTTCATAAGATTTTCCACTAGCAACCACTTTAGGCTTAAGAATTTTTACGTGACTCCAGGTATATAGGTATGAAATCAAACATTTACTGATAGCAAATCTGCATTTCCAATGCTTGCTTGATAAAGAGGCTGATTTCTCTTTTATGAAGTACAGCTGACTCATCTTCTGCAAAGTAAACTGTACTGTAAGCACTACATAATAGGTTTGTGTAAATCCCTAAAATAGCCACTAGGTCAGTAAACTTTTACTGTTGACATTTTTTTTCAGGATCCCAACATTGAGCTAAAGGGATTATTTTGGGCCAGGATCCACATTTTAAGAAACAGTGATCTGAAGGAGAGGACCACAGTGTGGTGGCTAATTCCAGAATGACACCCATATTGAATGTCTGCATAAACAGAGAGTAGGCAGGGCTCTTTTAAATGTGCACACTAGCAAACACATGGTGAAAAACAGCAGGCTCTGTCATTTCACCTTTGATATGCCTGATTGCAATATGCAATGTGTATAGTTCAGGTGCAAATATATGATCAGGTGGTAGGAACAGCATGGGAACCCTGACATGGTGTGGCTGGCTCCTTCACATTGAGGACACTTGGAACAGATGAGTGGAGATGACGGGCCATGAAAGTTGAAGAGGTGTATAGTGCCTCACTAGAGCTGGCCAAGACCCAGATAACACAGCAGGTGTGGCAAGAAAGATGGATCCATGCTGAACAGGGACTTGATGTTTCATTTGAACAGCAGCTTTAGAGAGCTGCTGGAGGAAGGAAAAACAGCAGCCAGATGCTGGAAAGAAGAGTGAGAAGCAAAAAAAGGAACAAACAGAGACCAAGAGCAGATAAGCTGCTTATTTGGAAGTCTAGATAAAAAGCAAAAAAGAAGACATGAGTCTCAGGGGGAAAAGAGGACAGAATCAAGCACCCACTGCAACATCCAGGGAAACAGAAGTGGAAGAAACCAATAAGGAAATGAGAATGGGGAACAAAGGGATAACAACGATAGTGTTGTCATAAAATAAGGATCATAGATTCAGATCTCCTGTTGTAATGTATGTGATCAACTCCATTTTGACAATAGCTGATATGTCACCTCTGGCCTGTACATTTTGCTGAACTCTGTCATTTGGTATGCTCGAAGTGCTGTAAGTAGAATATTATATGCCCAGGAAAATTAACCTGATGTTAGGGCTACATACGATACCAAACTCTAAGAAACATCCTCCTCAACAAGAAGTTCTAAAAATATTCTGTACTGTTCACATAGACCTCAAATAAAGATTGCAACATATGTATATTGGTCATTCACATTTTCTTTTTGTCCATATAATGCTAATGCTTGAAACAAAATTTAGCACTCTCAACCTGTGCATACTTTAAGGGTTTATCCAGGGTTTATGTCCCGCCTTGGAGGATACAGTCGGACAGATATTTAAGTTCTACTCAACCATGCAACACCCAGGGGGAAGCTGGAGATTTCCCATAGCTACAACACCCCCCCCTTCTCCATTTCCTATAATAAGTCATTGAACACCCCTCTGCCCTGGAGTACACAGGGAGGGATGGGGATTATGTAGGGGCTCCAACAATCTTGGACAAAGGGAGAAGCATAACATTGACCATTAATGCAGTTTGAAGTAGCTTCAAGCTGTGATGGCCAGGCAACAAATTCCCACGAAAGCATGCAAAAGAAAGACCTATACATGCATTAGTGCTTTGTGATTTTGAGTAAACACCATCTAGACCTCTAACTGGTTCGAGGATTTTCTGTGTAATCATCTGCAAAGAGTAAACACTTTCTTCAGTATCAGTTTGAAACTGCATTAAATGGTCAGTGTAGATGGGGCCATAAAAGCATCTCAGAAGAAGAGATTGGTAGGAAAAATGAAGCTGATCAGAAAGAGACAGCTTGGTCACTTGGGTGGATGATATGCATAGAGAGATATGTTAAAACCTTTTTAATCAGGCGTGCGTTTAAAGCAGAAAGTTTTAAATAATGAAACAGGGAATATTATGTAGTATTTCAATTCTTTTGTACTTACTTGTTTAATTGTGATGTTAATTTATTTGTTTTAACAATTGTATGTTTAATTTTATTCTAATATCTATATTTTATAGGTTTAAAATTATATTGTTTTTAAGGTTGTGAGTTGCTTTGGGTTCTAGTCTAGAGAGGAAACTGGGTTACAAAAAAGAAGAGGAATAAGGATCTCATTTTTAAAAGTCAAGTTCAAGAGCAGAAAGGCCAGGCTTTTTCATATATTCACAAAATCAATAGTAAGAAAATTGAATTTTGTGCAAAAACAAACAAAACAAAACAACATGAATTTTTTGCAGATCAGTCTGGAAATATTGAAATATCAAATGTACATTAGCAACTCTTTCCCATAGAAATGTCTTCCAATGAGCAAAAACATTTGAATAACATTGTTTGCTATTGTCTGCAAGACTTAAATAAGTGGTGATGCATATCACTGTTACAAAGTTACCTTTTTTGTGCACATTGTGACTTTTTGCAAATTAAGCTTGCTTATGCAAAAACAAAGAACTGAAATGTTATACTGTTCTATGTGATTATTTTTCTTTGGTTTGGTTGCGGGGGGAGGTTCTTTTGCAAAAAAATATATCCTAAAATAGAAATAAATACTTCCAATTTTGGGTACTTTAATGATTCAATGCACCCTGTCTCAGTAGGAATTAAGAATTTTCTAAGTATTATCTAAGTGTCTATTCGGCAACTGGTTTTCGATTTAACAATTTTAAATTACAATTAATGTTAGAGGAAACAAGCAGAAATAGACTTCCATCTGAGCACCAATATATTTGGCACCTGAACTTTTAAAAAGGTACAACCTTCTTTAACTAAGGATGTAGCTTCTGTTTAACATATCTACCTATGATACATATATCACTTATCTCCAGCTAGAAAGGTCAGCCATATGGCCACAGGGAAGTCTTTGAATCCCCACATCAATGAGACCAGCAGTCTCGAGACTGGCAATGTTGCCAGTCTGTGGTGGGGAGGAGCTTAAGGAAGCCTCCTTTCATGTTAGTCCTTCCATTTGGTTTCTGGTAGCACAACCCACCCTCCCACCCTCAATTCAATATGTGTTAATACTGGTTGCACTAGAACCAGGTAGGAATCCCCTCCCCCTCCTTAAAAGATTTTGTTTTGCCTATGCCATATTGTAAATGGGTGGGGCTGTCAAAATTAGTTGTCACTGGCAAGAAGTGGAAGGAGAATATGGATTGGTGTGCACCTTGGCATTCCTCCCTTTTGGGGTGAAGGGGGACTTTTGGGTTGACCTCTATAGTTTCTGGGGCTTAAGGGGTCCCTCAAAATATCTGCTTTGGGTCTTACCTGCGGGCTTACCTCTCTCCTATTGGGTTCTGGTGCTAGGGAGTGAGGACCCCAGGGATGTATTTCCAATAATGACCACCCGGGACAGCAAACCATCACTGTGGAGTGCCCTGGGGGTCAGGTGCTTCACCGAGAGGATTGGATAGGCAGGAAGTCAAAGAATGATTCCTGGCTTCATGCCATTTCCCATGTCACAGTGTTCTCCCCCCACAAGTAGTTACTTAATCATTTACCAGTTTTAAAAAGGTCAATAAATTGCCCTTTATTTCTCCATATCTTTGTGTTTGGTCTCTTTATTTCATGGTACGGATTCAAATTCCTGATTTACATGGTCAGAAGGTGAGCAGAGATGGGAAAAATGCAATCAAAACCTACTGGCTACAAATGACATATTTCTATTGTTCATAGTTATTCTAATTTTTTTGCCACCAACTTAGTTACACTAGTTAGTGCAACAACAGTAATTCCAACCTCCCCCCCCCCCCCCACAAAAGGAAACAAGAGAAGGGGTTGTCTCTAGTTATTACTTCCTTTATTTCAAGTCAGGCTGGCATATCTAAGGGCCTACTAGTATGCTACCAAACTTTTAAAAATAGGATGTCATTCTCTAACTCTGTGCCTTCAGGGTTTTTTTTTTAAGGCTATTCCAAATAACATTAAATGTTGAGTTTAGTTTGCTGCAAGACCTTAAATTCCCACTTGGCTCTGATAGTATTCATGGCCACAGGTATGAACAATGCTAGGTCAAGGAATACATTTGAAAAGCGATTTGATCACAGTTGCAGCAGTGGATTTTGCTTTGACAGAATATGAAGCCTGTATGCGATTTTCAGGTAGAAGTGAACTCTGTGGAGCCATGCTATGAAGAAAAGAAAACTGTGCTTGTTGCACTGGTGTTTTGAAAAGCTCCTACATTGTTTCTATTTCCAACCATCACAATGCTCCATGTAAGGTCAGGAATATGAGTATGACTTAAAATCAAGACAGCAAATTGAGGTTAAGGGTTTGCATTAAGAAGCAAATAGAAAAGAGAAGAGGGAAGAAAAAAGGGGATGAGGTTCTCCACCCCATCACTTATGGACTGACTGAGAGACAGCGTGAATTGTTAATTTAAAAATATTCACCTCTGACCATAATTTTTTTCCCAAAGGACAAAGATTTTTCCAATTATTTTACAGAGTTGGAAGTAAGTGCACAGTTTAAAAATAAGGCTTGAAAGTCATTATAATTCACTGCTGAAAGGCTTTTGCAGATAGCCACGTTAGTGTAAGAATGGAATGAAGTCCTAGAGATCCCATTGTGCACAGCATTGAATTGTGTTTATAGATTTGCATATACATGTCCCAACACAGATTTTACATGTAGAAAACCTTGGACATGTACTGCAAAACATATAGGTGATCTATACTTGAACTGCATTATTTAAAAAATGACCACTTTACTGACTCTCAAGAGTGGTGGAACACATCTTCTGTCTTCTGTCTGTTATTCCTAGCAGGAATGTGTCTGAAATAGTGTTTTGCATACAAATATATGTCCAGGATGTTTTTTTATTCAATGTAGAACTCTTCTTTTCTAGCAGGATTTGCAAGTACTCTTTCACATTTTACAATGCCTGAAGTTACCCTCCCACCCCTTTATGTGCAGGGGTGAAAGGGGAGATTACCATGAACACATAGCTGTAGCCATAGGTACAGGGTGGTGGAATGAGGTCTCTTTTCTGTATATCTAGCAATTTTATTTGTTTGTCCGCAGGACCAAAAATTACCTGCTCACTTTCCATTAAATGGACATGGTTGTGGCCTAAAAATGGTAGATGCCTAGAAGATTAGATTGTTTAGCTTCCAAAATAACTTATATACAAGTGCATTGCATGTCTATATGTAATATGTGTTTACTTATCACTAACTTATTGTAAGAGTTCCACATGTCTTTCTTGGAGACTATGCTTGCATTGTAAGCATATCACGAACCTGTCAGACATCTACGATAAACTGAGAAGGGCTTTCTGTCTGTCATACTACCTACTCAAGTGCATTTGGTGGGAACACATGGGAAAGCCTTTTCGGTTGCTGCTCGAAGACAGTGGAACTCCCTCTCAAGAAAGACCAGGATGGACCCATCAACTTGCCTTCCACAAGCAAGTAAAGACATTTTTGTGCCAGTAGACTTTTGGGGAGGATAAGGAGCACACTACTGGGGAGAGTGTGGGTGGGAATTTGGGGGGAGGGGATTGTGAGATTCAAATGTAATATTAATTATATTTACTATGTTTTAACTGTATTTTAACCTAAATCCACACAATACTGTTTACTTGAATTTAATGATTACATTTTTTACTAAATGACATTGCCAAATTTAAGATGTGCATTAGAGTCTAGCAATATGGCAATTTTAGTGCTGAAACAGGGAAAGATGTTTTAGGAGCTCCTATTTGACAAATGTTACCTCTAATTTAATTGCCATTTATTTATTTATTTCGTATCAAAAGTATTGCATAAATGAGTATAAAACTGATAAAAAACAGAAGGTGTGCAGGTGGGTAAATATTAGGCTTGGGCGGTTTCGTTCGTTAATTTCGTAATTCGTTATTAATTCGTATTTAAATTAGCTTACGATCCAATATTAAGCCATGCAGGACTACTGTGAGGAGTAATTAAAAATCGAAACAATTTTTCCAATTTATTTCGTATTGTTTCGTAATTGTTTTGTAATTGGTTCAAAATTGTTTCAAAATTGTTTCGTAACTGTTTCGTAATTATTTCCGTATGTCTGGTGCAAGTTTTATAGTTGTTGTTTGTTTTATCAGTGATAAAAAATAAATTATCACACCAACAGTCAACAACAGAGGGAGAGGGAAGCTTCAGAAGTTCCCCCTGTCCCATTTGGAGGATTTTTTAGCATATTGCGCAATCGCGTCTGCCATTAACGAATCGATTCGTAATTTTACGAAATTTCGTATATTTCGAACTTTTTTAAAGGAAAATTTCAGAATTCTTTAAAAAAACGAAACGCAAGGGCCCCCCTAAAAACGAAACGAGTTTAGAACCAAATTTTTCCGTGGTTACCCAAGCCTAGTAAATATTATTTGACCAAAAACAGGCAACAGCAACAGCATTGTCTATAGCCTCCAACAATTCTTCCTCTGTACATGAGACAGGGCACAATGGACAAGCATACAAATTCAGAGTTGTCTGTTCTGCTCCACAGTCACACAAGGAATGGGATTTTTTTAAATTACTGCCATTTTGCCAGGTTGTCTTTTGATCTGCCCACTCCACTTCTGAGTCTGTTCAGGGACTTCCAGGTTTCCCATTCTTGGTTTGCCCCTGGAGGAAGATCCTTGTGGGGGGCCATCCAGTTGGGATTTCCTGGTTTAGCTGCCCAGAGGGATACTCTTGCTGTTGCTGGAGGGACGCCAAGAGGAATGGTAGTTCTCATAAAGCTTTTCCTTGATTTGAGTCTACTGGGAGGAGGCTGGTAGCCATGTAGTGGATGGCTTTCAGTGTTCAACCTTATTTATCTCACATTTAGCAGCAACTTCCCGTCGCACATTGAGGGGCGACAATGCCATCTAGCTTGTAGAGTTTATCAACAGCTGTAGGTTTAAGACACCCTGTGATTATTCTGCATGTTTCATTCAATTTTATGTTCACCTGCTTTGCATGGGCAAACCTATGCCAAACAGGGCAGGCATACTCAGCAGCTGAGTAAGACAAGGCCAGGGCTGATGTTCTTATTAATTTTGGGTCTGCACCCCATGTGCTGCCAGTAAGTTTTCACAGGATGTTATTGTGTGCAGCTACTTTGTGCTTGGTGTTCAAGCAGTGTTTCTTATATGCTAGTGTTCGATCTAAGGTGACACTGAGATATTTAGGATGGAAACAATGTTCAAATTATTGACCTTCCCAGGTGACTTTCAATTTTCTGTTGGCTTCATGGTTGCATAGATGGAAAGCACATACTTTTGTTTTGACAGGGTTAGGCTTCAGATGGTTATCTTTGTAGTACCTGGAGAGACCTTTCAAGGCATTAGTAAGTTGGATTTCAACTGTTTCAAAGTCTTTTGCTTGTGTTGTTAGGCCAAGGTTATCAGCATATATAAAACTCTTTTTGAGTGGTGGTTGTGGCTGATCGTTAGTAAAGATATTAAACAAGGTCGGTGCATTTAATTGCCATGTCTTGATGTGATGCCATCCCAGGATTTGATGTTTGGTGAAACATCAACATTCTTTGGCACGGAAGGCTCAAGACATTATAAAACTACAGCACCCATGATTCTATAGCATTGAGCGAAGGCAATTGAAGTGGATTAATTCTACTACAGGATAGATGCATACCAAGGTTTTCTTTTCCGTTGCTTGAACCTTTCATGTTCTAAATAACAAAGAGTGCATTTTTTGTTGCTATGCGTAACATTCAGGGGCAAACACTTGTTTTCAGGGTTTTTTTAAACTGAAGTTTACATTAGATTTGATGGCACATTAGACTAGAGTAAATACACCAATTGTTTTTTAAAAATTTTATGTTTGCTTTATTTTAAACTGTGACCAGATTACATGGCTGTTAGCCACCTTGAATCCCCATGGGGAGAAAGGTAGGGTATAACATAAGTAAGTAAAATATCACATTTTCAATATCGCAATATCAGTCTGCATTACTAGAAAACTAGGGTATCATTTGTTGTGATGGCTAAATCACATGTAGTTACAAGAGAAGCAAAGGTATCTGTTTCTGTCTTTATGAAACTCATAGACGTGATACAGTGTATTTGCATTTGGCATTAATTTCTTGTGCATTGTCTAGTAAGGTTGTGCATCATTCCGTTTTTGAAAATGGGCTCCAGATGATTCAGTATTTTTAGGCATTGGATCACCCATAATGGCATGGATGATGCAGTCATGTTTTTTCAGTCGCAACAAAGCACGGCTTTCAGTTTCTTTCAGCTACACATAGAGCACCAGCCATGTGCACACAGTTTTCCCTGTGCCTGAGCCAATCAGAAGAAGAAAGCCACTTAAGTGTCTTTTATCCAAGCTGGTTTATGAATACCAGAGTGAGTACCTCCATTTTCCTGTGGCATCCTAGCTATTGAGAGAGAGATTGTGTGCTAGCTAGCTTCGTTTGTTGTATCTCTCAATACCATTGTTGCCTTGGATTGCTTTTTGACTCAATTCTTTTCCTTTGGCAATTTAAATACATTTTCTTAGCTATTTCTTGATTTAAGGTGTTGGCTTGTTGGCTGATATCCAAACAGAGAATGGGCCAGAGATGTCAATGGCTTGGTCCTTTCATTATTGGCTGCTACTTCCTGATGGATGTCAAGTGCTGCGGCTATGAAAAAAAGTGAATTAGTTTTAATATAAGATATAGAAGTATGAATAATTATGTTTGTCTGTCTATCTATATATTGAGAGGAAGACGAGAATATTTTAAATATTTCTTATACCTTTTATTGGTTGGGTTTTTTTTAAGGATACCTTTGCCAGGAGAGCACTTGATATGTAGTGTTTGTAATAGTTGACATATATAGATAAATGAAATTGCAGGGGGGAACCACTTTTTCAAGATTTTATTTTGGGGAAACCCCAAAGAAGTTCAGCCTATTTGAATTTCTGGAGCCAATATGTATGTTATATGTGCATCCTGGAGTGCTTTATAAGCCACCCTTAGTTCCTTTGGGGAGATGGTGATGGGATATAAATAAAGTTATGATTATTGTTATTATTATTATTATTATTATTATTATTATTATTATTTATAATCTAATTTTCTGTTCTGGACATTTCTGCAGTTAGATTTCATATCTACTAAGAAGAAAAAATAGACACACACTGAAAACTTGATGTGTCTCCTTTACTTAGAAATATACAAGTAGAAGACAGCTATATGATCTAGGAATCCTTCACAATGTTTGCAACACTTGTAGTATTCTGTTATAGCATCATGGGGAACAGTTAAAGTTTCAATGCTAAAACTATATGTAAGGCATAGTAAAGTCACTGAAAAGCAATCCTTTTGTCTTATGTGTCAAATAATCTAAACTCCCCTGGAACTTTCACAGAGTTACATAGTCTAGCTTTTCCCCGCTGACATTTCTTCTTCAAGAAATAAAAGAAAAAAGCTCTGATAGAATCAGATCACTTATTCTTTTTCATTTTTTCATAGAAATGCTTTTGTCCAAATATCTTTTTATTGAGCTGAATAAAGTCATCCCTGCTATGATGGCAAGAGGTCATGCAATAGTCACACGAATAGGGGCATTTTGTAATTCGAGATATAGAGAGTATCTTATTTGATATTATGCTTGGACAATGGACAATGACTCTTAGCAGAGATGAAAAAAATCTTATAGCAAAACTACACATTACACACAGATGTCTATTCACTAGCTCAATGGCAATTTGTCAAGATGAAGCTATTTACAGTAAAAGACAGCTGGGGGGTACAATCTTAATCCTTCCCTCTTGTACCCTTAATTTACTTCAGCTCTCCCACTTTGACTGGTTTTTCCCCTGTGTAGTTTTCAAATAGCTTCTCCAATGATGCATCTGAAATGCCTTGATGAGGGGAGAACGCCACTTGAGAGTATGATCCCCAAAGGTAATTGCCCATCTGGAAAACTGCAGTTAGCGCCAGAACAAACCTAGCACACAAATTTTACCTTTGCCATAATTTACTACTGATAGTCTAGTTGTGCTTCAATCAAAAAGTAACTTGGCAGAAGCATCTCTGTGTTTTATTCTCTCTGTATTTTGAATTTCCCTTTTTCTTTTCTTTTCCATAAGTAGACACTTTCCAGTGTGGTTTCTTATTATCTCTTCAAGAGGTCCCTGGGGCCATGCCATTTTGTCGGTACTCACCTGCGAAAGAGAAGGAGCACTCCTCATGGAACTCCACACATCCTCTCTCCTTTCCATTGGAGCTATCCAAAAAACCACTTTCCTCTCCATCATGGAGGAGGAAGCTGAAAAACACTTTCCTCTCCATTGTGGAGGAGGGGCTGAAAACCCCCCATGTGAGTAGGTCACCAATTGTGTACATAGGAATTATATTGACAGTATCCTAATTTCTTTTCTTGGCCATATCAGCAGCTCCCCAGCAGCAAGACATTTAACTATTAATAAAACTTTTCTTGGAAAGGTAATGGAGGAAGAGAACATGCACCCAACATTTATTTTCTTATTTTATACTGAGTACTATTCTATGAACAAGTGCAGTGTCAAAAACAAATTACAAATCTTGCTTTCTTTTCCCTTCCTTGAACAGATACTTTCATTTTAACAAAAATGTATTATTTCATTCCCCAACAATGGACACTTCTAGTTTTGTTTTTTCCCCAATTTTTTTACACCTGATTCATGTATTGGTAGTTTACTCATTAATGTGGGTAGACCAAAGAGCAATCAGTACATTCTTATTGTGATGGCACACCAGGAAGATCTAATGAGAAACCTAAATGTGTCTGGCTATTTTCCCAGTGACCATCGATATGCCCTAATTAAAACTCTACAAACAAGAATAAGTTTAACAATTGTTTACTAAATAATCAAGGTGAATTACAACAATGTACAAAGGTGTGGATTGATTATGATGGTATAACTCTGAGGTAACAAATTACTATTTCTATGAGGTATTCTATAAACTATACACTATGGGGGATGATGTAACTATCTATCTATGACAAATATTATCTATCCTTTATTACATATATTATCTATGAACTATCTATCTAACTATCTATAACTATTCTATGGCAAATACAAACTATCTATCTATAAACTCTCTATCTATAGGGCAAATACGTGTTATAAACTTTAAGGCAAATACGTGATTAGGATGGCCTGTTCAAATTGCTAGGCCAGACCAGACACTATCTGGCAACTGTCAACAAGCTAAGACTAACAAAGAATGGGAAACGAAGTTCTATAACCAGCCCATTCTGGCTCTGATTCAGAATGGGCTGCACCAACCGAACTCGGCCTCTAGGGGGAACCTAAGCTCTCCCCTAAACAAGGCAAAATGGAACAGTCCAACTGGGAAATAAACAGGCCGAGACATCACACTTATTATGTTATCAAATGCCTATCTAGCAAATTTTCTCTCTAAGTGTTGTTTCTACAGAATCTGACCAAGAAGATGCTGTCACTACTTGTTTTTAGGATTAGCTTAGGTGCTATCAATCCAAGAATTAAAAGAGAATTGTATATTGACTATTCAGAGGTTGTGCACCTTGGCATAGAAATGTGTTTTGCTTACTAAAGCAATGCTAATGCTTTACAAATTGAGTTCCAAATAAGTTTATTTTTTCATATACTGTGCTTTGTAAACGTAAAATGCTTCCAAAATGTTTTTTCGTGCAATTACAATCACAGTCTTGCACAGTCAGGCTCTTCAAATTTGTTCACACATGCATAGATTCACACATGCATCACCATATTCAACATGGATGCACATTACATTTGCAGACCAATGTCAGCCAGCCAATTACTGATTTATTCATTGTGATTTTAACGGTCAGTCTTTATACAATCTGAACATGCCTCTTTTAACTTAAACATCTGAACACATCCAGAAACAGACCCATCTTTGATAGCAGAATCATAATAAACATATTTTTAAAAAGAAACAAAATATATTTGTAAATCCATTAAAGTTGCACAGAGAACAAAAAATTAGGGGTCTTTTCTGTTAATGCATATTTATAACTTCCATTATCATCTTAATTGAACTGCTGGGCATTGAAGACTCAAATGAGCTAGTGGAAGCAGGCAAATTTGCAGTTTTGTCCATCATTCTGTTCTTAATACCATCCCACTAGCTAATATATAAATATTTTAGTTCGGTCAAGCATTAGTTAGATTCTTAACATATTTGGCAGACACTAGTATAACAGTTTCATAAATCTTTATTTTTTAATTTGTCAATATCAGATCTTTAAATGGAATGTTTGCCAACCCTTAAATCTAGAATTTCTTGACCTCATCATATGGGGGTGAATATGGCAGCATGCTCCAGTTCAACTTGTAGTATATGTGTGTGACTCTAGGAAAGATGCGCATAACCTGTGGCCCTCAAAGTGTTTTGAACACCAGCTCCCAGAATTCCGATTGGACAAGCTGATTAGTGTTTCTGGGAGCTGGAGTCCCAAACACCCGGAAGGCCACAGGTTGTGCAGGTCTTCCCTCTTGTACTTTTCTTGTCACTCAATGCGCCATGCAGAAATTATGAACAGTTTGTCATTGTCGAAGGCTTTCATAGCTGGAATCACTAGGTTCTTGTGGGTTTTTTCGGGCTATAGAGCCATGTTCTAGAGGCATTTCTCCTGACGTTTCGCCTGCATCTATGGCAAGCATCCTCAGAGGTGGACCTTTACCTCTGAGGATGCTTGCCATAGATGCAGGTGAAACATCAGGAGAAATGCCTCTAGAACATGGCTCTATAGCCCGAAAAAACCCACAAGAACCTAGTTTGTCATTCTTTATAGCCTGATAGGTCAAGAGAACAACTACCTCACAAGTACTGACTACACAGCCCAACAACAACAACAAAAATTCCAATGTCTTGGTTTTAAGCCTGTTCCTAGGGTTATTTAGGACACTGATTCAGAATATTACATTGAATAGACCACATCAGCTCTAGTTTCTTAGATATGGTTATCATGATTTTCTATGCATGTGTAAATGGTGACTGGTAAATGGCAAACATTCTGTATCTCAAAACTAGAGCTGACAGGGGAAAACTGGTGCCAGTTTTGGAATCAGCAGGTGAAATATATAACCAGGACTAACTTTTAAGGCACCCAAATATGTGTTAGCAACAGCTATAAATGATACATCACCTTTAGACCAGAACTTTCCAAATAGTTCATGTTGGTGACACACATTTTATATATGCATCATTTTGTGACAAAGTAATTTAGTTTTGCCAGCAAACTGGAGCTACCCCTTATAAGAGATATGGATATGTACATAAACCGTAATAATGAAATCTCTGGGGACTCATTTATATTTTTTAAAATATATGATTTGTAAGATAATAATATATATTTCCAAGATTTTTGTCATTTCTCATTATGTTTTCATGACACACTAACATGTCAAGACTCCATTTGGAAAGCTCAAATTTAGACATTGCACTAGAATTAGGAGGAATCAAAAAGCTGCATTCAAACTATTGTTGTGATTGTTTTAACTCATTCTTTGTAAAGGAATTATGATTAAAAATTAAACTATATTCAGGTCACACTCAAGGAACTGAGGATTGATTAGGCTACCACCAAAATCAAAATGGATTATATGAAGCTTAGCTGGTTTATGCTGAAGTAAACTGGAGTAGCTGAATTCGAACTCAGGGCACAGAGCACAGAGGGTATAAGGACCAAACTTGTTCAGGTAGTGCTGCCACCAATATTAGAACACTCTTCCCTCAGTCTTGTGTATGGCGATACTTTGTAAGAGAGGCACATAGAGGCATTGGTTCATTAACAACAGAGAAAGATGTTTATTTGTTTACTGTGAACAGGCATTGAATCTTAATGGTTGCATAATGGTATAGAGCTTAATGGTTACTTCAAATAGTTGAATACTTCAAAACTTCAGGTTCCAATTAACCTTTCAAATAACACAGAAAACTATTAGTCTTCAACTAACTAGTTCCTAATCTCCACACAGCCCACTTCCAGAGTCTGTTCTAAAATCCCTGAAACACAACTGAGCAGAAACACATTCAAACTATTTCTCTTCAACTGCTCACTGACTTTCCCTAACTGACTCCTGGTTTCAAAAATTCCAACTACTTTCTTCAGCTCTCTCCCACCAACTGACTTTCCCCAACTGTCAGATTTCAAAAAGCCCCTCTGGCTATTTTTTTTCTCCTAAACTTGACCAAGCTCCTCCCACTTATCCTTCAGAACTCCCAGCCAATCAAATGGCTTTCCACATTTCCTCCAGGCTGCCTTCTGACTCCGCCCCCTCTTGGAAATGTCTTTACCTAAAATGGCTGCCTCTTAGCTCCCTTACAAAATGGATGCTAAGCTATTGGGGCTACACAGAGCTAACCCTGGTCTTGCAAGATAGGACAGTTTGTTACATTCTTAAAGGTGGTAAATGATGGCTTTGAACTATATAATGTGGATCCAGATGAGCTCACAAGTTTTCACTGTGCTGTGTGCAGTGATAAATAATTTATCAGCTTTTAAATGCTTATCAGATATTGTTTTGTTATCCAACGTATGGGTGACAATGGAAAAGCACAAAATGTCAGTATGACACATTACAAAATACTAAATATCAAACTTCATGGATTTGAAATGAACCTGGGAGTTTGGTTTGTTTCAAGTGTTTTCCCTAATACAGAATTTCAAAACACATGGTAGCAAATCGGAACATTACTATGCATGACTATGCAATATATGCATACATTTGAATATGTCATCAATGAAGCATTGATTCAATCTGTTCTTTTTCTCCATTTTAATAATAATACATCTGTGAAGAAACTGCCCACTGAAATGTTCTTATGTCTTCCTTTCTTAATGCAGCATTCCAGTTAGATTCTTTCATTTTCAAAGTAGATGACAGAACACAGACCTACAGACTACCATTAATTTCAAATTTAGGGTGCTTGGATTAGTGTCATCTCACTAATGTATTTTGAATTATCAACTGAACAGAAGAAAAATATCTTCATATATTTGTATTTGTTATTATTCTCTAGGCTCTAATATCTAAGGAGCAAAGAGCAGGATAACCAGAGGTAAGCAAGCTTTTGAATCCAAAGCAGCCATTAACCAAATGTGGAAATTGAAGAACATGAATTCAAGACCATGAGTGCAAAGAGAGAACCCAAACAGCCACAAGAGATTCATATTCTCTTTTCCCAGTTACAATGATGTGCATGGTGGAATAAATGCATGGCTTTAAGATAGTGAAAATAAAACAGCGTGTGAAAGGGAGAGAACAGCCACTCATAATATTATGACCGTATTAGCTATGACTGATAATAAATGTCCATCATTGACCTTTGCAAACATAATAAAATAGAACTCAGAAAGTGTTATAGATACGACGGATGTAAGATGTGCAAAGAATTAGAGAGCCATTTTGGAATCCCTCCAAACCAATGCAGGCCACATGTCACCATCTTCCAAAATGAGATGGGATGTTATGGCTACTTGTGGTGCTTCTTTTACAGTTTAGGGCTCTTTGGTGGGGAGGATAGAGTTCCACCACAGGGTTTCCTTCAAAACTGCACCTCTAGATCTAGCCCCTATTTGCAATCTATGCAACAGAATTGATACATTACAGGCACTTCAATATGTGACTCTTCCCAAACAGCTTTTAAAAGATACCCACTCTTGAAATATGTGTGACACAATATAATATATTAGCAAGCAGAAATAGGTAGATCTGAGTACGAACAGGATTTTAATTGAAGTAATGAATGGAAGTGCTTCCTGATTCATGTTCCCAAGGTGCTGCCCTAACCCAGATATTTTGTATAGTCCTGTGTGCTTCTGTGTTATTAGGCTCAGAAAAGCCAGAAGCAAAATCTTTGGTCGTCTGCTAAAATAAATTTGCAAGGAATTTCAAAGAGAAAGTAGCCCCTATTCACTAAAATTCAATGCCTTGGTTATTGCAATGTCTGTTCCATTTGGTCAGGTTTCTTGGGATCAAGTTCAGTTGCTGTCACCTGATTATATAGACAAAATCTGAACTTGGAACAATAGCTTTGAAAATTAATTTGATAATGTTAAACATTAGACAATGGAAATTTAATACATTTGCCTAAGGGTTGGATTAAAAATTGAAATTGTTTTATTCACTAAGCTCTCATTAACTAAATCTTGGTTGAGATGTTAGTGCTGGATATAAATCTCTGTACCCATGTTCTTAATGGTATACTTAAAAGGATATGGGTAAGGAGGAGCAGGGGAAGGTAAAAAGCAAGATGGGAAAGAAAGAGAGAGAGAAAGGAAGAAACCAAGAAAGAGAAAAGTATGGGATGGAACTGATGCAAACGTTTCACTTAGTTATCCAAGAGTCTAGCACAATATAAGTAACACACCAATGAATTGCCAAAAGAGTTTATTGTTAGGTAAGGTAAAGGTTTTCTCCTGACATTAAGTCCAGTCGTGTCCAACTCTGGGGATTGGTGTTCATCTCCATTTCTAAGCTGAAGAGCCAGCATTGTCCATAGACACCTCCAAGATCATGTGGCCGGCATGACTGCATGGAGTGCCATTACCTTCATGCTGGAGCAGTACCTATACATCTACTAACATTTGCATGATTTCGAACTGCTAGGTTGGCAGAAGCTGGGGCTGACAGTGGGAGCTCACACTCCTCCCCGGATTTGATCCTGCAACCTTTCGGTCAACAAGTTCAGCAGTTCAGTGCTTTAACCCATTGCGCCACCACGGGCTCCTTTTATTATTACCGGTATGAATATTATATACAAAAGAAAAGAAAACAGAGTATAACCAAACGGACACATTACTCAATAAACTGCATTTCTACACACCAAAAAGACTCTAGTACATTCCTTTCTCATAGTCCCAAGGTCCACAAAACATTACATAATAATTATACATTATACCACAATATAGAAAATAAATCATAGAATCATAGAGTTGGAAGAGACCTCATGGGTGATAAGGTCGAATTATAAGATGGGTCCAGGAAAAGGTAGATGCCTCAATATGACAGCGGAAGGAATCTGTTGCTTTGAATGAAGCTCTAGCATGTCCTTATCTGAAGAGGGCATCACTGGATTCAGAGGTATGTCAGAACTACTTTTGCATTGCTGATATTTACTTTTGGGAAAGGTGCTTGAGCATGAAATGGATGAGCAACTGCTGATATTCTTGGGAGAAATTGATAGTCTGCATTCATTTCAGACTGATTTTAAGTAAGAACCCGAAAGACCCAGGTGCCATCTGATCTTGGAAGCTAAGCACTAGTTGGAAGCTAAGCACTAGTTCCTATTTCAAAGGAAGACACTGGCAAAACAACATTTGAGTATTCTTGCCTAAGAAAAACACTATGAAATTTATAGGGTCACTATAAGTCACTATAAGTTGAAAGGTGATCTGAAGGAACATACACACATAGAATCAAAATGGCCTTAGTTTCCCTGACCAAAAACTTGCTTCCTGCCAAACTTCTCAGCTATTTTTCCTGGATCACTCAATGGCTTTTGATTCTATTGAACATGTTTTCTTACCAGATCAGATTTATCAAATAAGAGTAAAAGGATTTATCAAGATGGTTCTATTCCTATCTATAGAGCTATAGATAAACTCTGTGGATTGGTAGATCTTGGATCCAGAAATTGAATTAGTGACCAGTCCTGAATAAGGCTGAAGTGTGTATAACTTGGAATCCTCCTAGACCCAGTGTCCAGAGGCACAGGAGGACTCCATGTCTCAGAGTACAGAGTGCCAGCTTTGCCTGATCAACCAGCTATTGTCTGCAATGGGAATTTTAAGATTAATTAACTTTATTAAAGACCGCTTCCTGGTGAAGATGGCAGGAGCTAATTTGTTGATATATATATATATATATTTCTGGGATCAAGGTTATACGAACTGCCTGCACTTTGCCACATACCACTATGCCACTGCCTTTTATCTGATACAGGACATTATTTCTATGTACCAATTAAACAAAACCATGATGGCACAATGTGCAACGCATCTCAAAAAAAAAAAAAACAACTACAGTCCTCTTGGGGATTGTTTCACAGAAATGTGTGTAGCTTGCTTCTAATTATTTTATTTCATAGCCAGTTGGGCAGGCAAGCAGTATTTCCAGGGGTGGGTGGATGAAATTAATAAGAACACCTTAGTTATCTTAGTTTTTATGACAGAGGGCTAGATTACTCTGTTAGCTTTCTTGTGTAAATGCAAATGTCAAGTTTCTACCTCTTTAAATGAGTACAGGTGTGTGTGCTTTTTAATGAAATAATTCTGAAACATAAACCTAACCAAGATGGAGCACAGGAAACTACTGCCTGGTGATGTCTCATTGGAATAGGCACATTTTGACACAATATGAATAATAGGCCAAACTCATTGTCATTACCAAGTTTTAAACTTCCGCACAAAAATATTTGATACCTCCCAACATTTCATAAACTGCTGTCAGTGAAACAGCTAGGCCTGGCTATATATAGCTAGGATTTTATAAAAGGTTATAAAGATGAGATTGTGACATTATCACATAATGGTAAATACATGACACATTCTCTTGGCATTTAAAAAAAGACTTTTTTTATCAAAGAGCTTCTTCTGCAGTAGCTATCCTCATTACTATGAAGATTGGATTAATTAGCTGGAAATGTCTGTGAGCGAATAAGTAGGTTTTGCCACTGAACATTGTATTTTTCTTTTTCTTTTTTAGAAAAAGGTGGCTTGGAGTATATAATGCTTCATTGTTCCAGCAGGAAGCAAAGAAGGCAAAACACCATCACCCCCATTTTTAATATCTTTCATGCTTGATCATATAGTTGTGATTTTGGACTAGTTCAGGTAGTTACGGGCTCATTTCTACCTGATGGGGAAAACTTTTCAGTAGGAGTTATTCACCAACTCATACAACGAAGCATTAAAATTCTTTTCCATTATTTATTATTCATTTCTATTAAATGCTGCAGTCATCCAGAGAAGCAATCACAAACACACAATAATGCAAGATGAATATTTCAAATGAGCATTTTGTGGACAAATACACAAGATGGCACTTGCTCACAGGAGTTCCTAAGCAAATGCTTTCCAATTTTGCTGCATCCTTGCATACTTTTTTTTTTACTGCAACATAATTGAGAGGAGAAGGTGACTTACTCTACAAATCTATGCACATTTTCTTGGGAGTGTATCCAAAGTCATGGTGGAATAATGAAGATGATTTTAAGATTGTAAAATAAATAATGTAGTTAAAATATTTTCAAAGTGGTATAATTGTACTTCTGGCAGGTCAATTAAAATTAGTAAAACAGCGAGGAGGAGCCGAGGGGCCTTATAACCAGGGTGAAAGAAGAATGTGCAAAAGCTGGATTGCAGTTAAACATAAAAAAAAACCAGGATTACAGTAATCAAATTGATTGATAACTGGCAAATATAGGGAGAAAACATGTATGCAGTGACAGACTTTGTATTTCTAGATGTGAAGATTACTGCAGATGCAGATTGCAGCCAGGAAATCAGAAGATGTTTGCTTCTTGGGAGGAGAGCAATGGCCAATCTCGAAAAAATAGTGAAGAGGAGAGCTATCACACTAGTAATTAAGATCCACATAGTTATTCCCTGTAGTAACCTATGGATGTGAGAGCTGGGCCATAAGGAAGGCTGAGCGAAGGAAGATAGATTATTTTGAACTGTGGTATTGGGGGAAAATTCTGAGAGTACCTTGGACCGCGAGAAGATCAAACCAGTCCATACTCCAGGAAATAATGCCCAACTGCTCACTGGAGGGAAGGATAATGAGAAGGCAGGAGAGCTTCGAGAAGACAATGATGCTGGGGGAAATGGAAGGAAAAAGGAAGAGGGGCCGACCAAGGGCAAGATGGATGGATGTTATCCTTTAAATGACTGGCTTGACCTTGAAGTAGCTGGGGGTAGCCAGGGCCAGACAGGGAGCCCGGGCCTGGGCTGGTCTGTGAGGTCACGGAGATTCTGAAGTGAGTGAACAAATAAACAACAAAAGTTTTTCTTTTAAGAATTGAAATGTTCAATACACCTTCTTGAAGAGGACCAAATTCAAAATGAATGGATTTTGCCCAGGATTACAGTTCCATGACAGCTTTGGCTGTACCAAGCACTAAGTCCCCAAATTAAGAATGAAAGTTGGGTCCCTGCACTAGATATTTGGCTTTTTTCCTGTATCATTGAGAGGCTTCTTTTTAAAGGGTTCAGTTGAGGTTGAGAACTTTATTAAGTAGAGCAAAAACATGTTAAGCTTGGAATATACTGTTAACAGAAAAGAATAAAATGACAGACTAAAGAAATCCACAATTGGGTATAGTGATTCCCTAAGGCCCCATCTACACTGCCATATAATCCAGTTTCAGAATGAAGATTAACTGCATTGAACTAGATTATATGGCATTGTAGATATATATCATCCAGTTCAATGCAGTGCAAACTGTGGGCGGTCCCAGACAGTGGTAAAGTCCATCTTTTAAAGACTGGGTTGGGGCAGACTGTAGTTTGCACACTGCCCCAAAAACCCGCACTTTCTGTGGCCGCTGTCTACATGTCCTCCTGGTATCTACCGGGAGAACAGGGAGACAGCCCCCACCCAGGGACTGTGCTAATGGAGGTTGATAAGTTATTTTAACTATTTTCCCCTGTTTTGGGAGGAGGTAAGGAGCCCAGAAGGTGCAGGATGGATGTTTGGACAGACCATTGGGAAGTCTCAGGACTCCCTGTGGGCCTGTCCACTTAGGGCCATAGCCCGTTAGACTCGGGCCTTTTAGAAAGGCACGTATTTAATGGGCTATCTCATCAATTCACTACAAACCAGAGTTTTCCTGGTTTATGGTGAATGCAATCGCTTTTCTGTTGGATGTCGTCTGGATGCCCCCTTCCTTAAAGAAGCAAGAACTCTCACTTCAAGGTGCTGTCTGGATGGGCCCTGAGTCTATATGAGTCTACACTGACCATTGTAATGCAGTTCAAACAGAATTATATGGAATTGTAGATGGGGCCACAGTTTCTAGATATTAGCTTTGAGTAGTTTCATTATATTCATCTATTTTAGAAGAAACATTTC
The DNA here is from genome assembly GCF_037176765.1 of Anolis sagrei. NCBI lineage: Eukaryota > Metazoa > Chordata > Lepidosauria > Squamata > Anolidae > Anolis > Anolis sagrei. Next base: position 63,634,631 of record NC_090025.1, read on the forward strand.
AAACTTTGTGGTTAATTGTGAAAGATCTGTCATGTTCGCTTTCTTCTGCATCGGAATTTTGAAAGCACCAAATTCTATCCTACCTGGATATGAATTATACATTTTAAGTCAATTCTCTTAAAAAGAACCAAACTGAAATTCTCCTATTTGATCCTGTTGTGCTCAGCAGGAGCAAGTGGGACCTTCGTGCTTTCTGCATATGTTGAAAATGAAAGAGCACTCAGATTGGATGAGTGGAAAGAGAAATGAAGACTTCTCCAAAAACTCAGGTGCACAGACAGTACACACACACATGAAGTCACACACTCCCTTTCACATGGATTCAAACAGGGATTCACAACCTTCTTTTGTCTACATTCAGTGTTTTGTTTTAATCAGTCTTTGAGGATTTTGTTTGTTTGAGGCTTTATTTTTTTAAATAAAAATGTAATGGAAGAGTAAGGTAGATGTTCTCTGCTGCACAGAAATATTGCTTTTTGAGCAGAAATGTTTGTGACCACTACATTCATTTTTTTAAATAGAATAAATTTTTAAGTGCAAAGATTCACAGAGGTTCTATATCAGTGTAGAAAGGGCCTAAGGAAATCCATTTGTGTGTGTGTTTAACAAGGGAATCCCAGTTTACTCTGGATCAATCCTGATTGACCTGAGCTGTTGTTTGAATACCTCAGGTTAATCTACAAACCATCACAAGTTTGGGGCCTGTGTGGAAGAGCCCTATTTTTATCTTTGTTTTTCTTTCCACTCTTTAGATCTTTCTTCTCTCCACTCTTGTGTTCATTCGGCTTTTTCTTTCTCCTGTTCTCCCTCTATGCCTAACCTGGCATTTCATTTTGTTTCCCTTTAACATTTTTGAAATGTTTAGAGACCTTCCAGAGGGAAGCCGCAGTCTTGTCTTGCATGTTGTTTTCCCTGCTGTGCCTCTGGTCTATGTAAAGATGCCTAGAGACCTTCTGAAGAAATTAATATGACAGGCCTGACTGCAATTTCCTCTCTGCTGGTTTAGGAAGATGGTACTAGGGACTGAAGACACATTTAAATTAATTAAAATTAATCCGGTTATAAAAAAACAAAATTCCACAAAGTGTATATCCCTTGAGTCTCCTTAGAATGCTTGTCAGGTTTCAGTTGCTTAGATTTTACAATATTAAGATATAGCACACATGTGTGCACACCTTTTAGTAGTACAGGAACCAGCTTTGTCTGGGTCAAAACCCTCAGTGTACTTTCTGCCCGATGCTTCCACACACTCTCTTTTCCATTCCTTTTTCTCTTTCTTCCCTGTGGTATTTGTTCAGCCTTTGCCAGTTTCAATTTAATTAGAATTATCTTTGTCTCAAATCCTCTTCCTGTATTCTGTGCTCCTCCCTCCCACTACTCTTTCTCGACACCCATTTGGATACTTATTCATGCTCTATAAACATTGACTGAATTAGAAACCATTCAGTCCCCACCCACTTCATTAATTTCCTTTTCTCCACCTTGTCTTATTTTTCCTTAATTCTTCTATTTTGTTGGCCTTTCTCTCCTTTTATTCTGTTGATCAACAAATCTATTTCCATACTAGTTATCCCACACCCCATCTTCACTTTTTCTGTTCTCCTCTATCTCACACCTTTTTCCACCCCAATACTTAGATATTTCCCCTTTGTTAATTTTTCCACCCATTTTATCAAACACAACCTCTCTTCTCTCATTCAGATGTTTGAAAGCAAGGGTTGGCAGAAGAAAAAAACTATATGGAAGTCCTTTCAGGCCCTGTGAAAACATGCATCTTCAACGACTGCCTCTACAACTCAAAAGATTGTATTAGTTGTTTCCTACTCTCCACATCGCTTTTCATGTGTCTAGATTTTGTGGTCTTTGAGCTCTGCTGAACACGCAAACTTTTATGTTAGACACTGCCTACCTTATCCCAACCCACCCCAATCTTTCTCTTTCATTATTAATTATTCTCCTTTTCATGTACAAAACAATATGAATTCTCTCAACCATTCTGTAATGCTCTAAAATGAAGGACTTGTGGGACCTAAAGAGCAAATAAGAATATGAATTTGTATCGAGCAGAGCTGGGCAAGTTTAGTTCACAGCTGCTCTTTCCTTAAACTGCATTGTGGACCTTGATTTCTCTGTACTCCCAATGGTACTTTTTCTGACTAAAGAGGAGAGTAATTTGTCTCTTTATGCAAACACCTCAGAGACCCAGGAGCAGAAATTTGGTCTCCAGAGCAATCCTAATTGTTTGCTGCTAGTCTAAGGATCTCTTCACATATCCAGGGAGAGAGGGGCTGTGCCATTTTGCTGGCAGTCTTGCAACACTTCCTCAGCACTTGGAGGGTAAATGGGGCAAGAACTGCTGAGCATCATGTGATGGTGCTCCTCAGGGACCATCTCCAAAGTGCTTCAAAGGGACAAAAAAGCCCCAATGTGATTAAGTAGTAAAAGTCCTATGTGGAAAGGAGTCTCAGGAGCTCTTCACATGGCCCCTGGGGCCATGCCATTTTGCTAGCAGTTGCCAGGGCAATGGCAGACATGCAGGGCACCTCGTAATGGGACACCTCATGGCGTCCCATGTGCCTTCCCTCATTCCCCATCACATGGTGGGGATGGGACAAGGTGCATTGGCGCTTGTTCTTCTCCCCATCATATGGGTGAAAGGGCAGCAACATGGATTGCTGCATTGCCCTTTCCCCCCTCATATGGAGGAAAGGACAAAAAATGGAACTACCCAAAACAAAACTTTCCTCTTTGTCATAGCAGAGGAAATATCTTGTGATGCTTCCCCTCCACTTCAGGAAGAATGGGGGTGGGGCAAAGTCAGCATCATTTGATGACACTCAGCAGGCCCTGTCCAGAAGAGGAAAAGGAGGCAATTAAAACCTCAATGTGATGAGGTCATTAGACTCCCAGCGCCAGGATCATTTCTGAGTGAAGATTAGGTATGCCTAGTATGCAAAGTTGGTATAGGGGTCTACTGGCAATTTTAACTAATGAAAATTCATCAACTAATTTAAGAAAAACAAAGTATGTCTTCTCTTCTCTGGTGTCTCCTTATTGACCATGACAAGTATCAGATGTCTACCTTTCATGGATCTGAGCTCCAACAGGTGCACATACACCTTCTCTTCTACTATTATTGATAGATGAGTGGTCAAATAGACAGATAGACATACAGACTTACATCACTAGCAGTGGTTTCTCTTTCTTTTCCTACATTCCCTGTATCTTTAAATCTTATTTGTTTTTAAGCACATCTTGCCTTTACACAATAACATTTACACAATAACATTTCACAGTCAGGTTAAGTGAGGTCAGGGGAGGTCAAGTGTCTTGTCACACCTCAAACAGCAGCTACACTAATTAGAACAGGTTCTGAATGACTGCTATTCTTGTCCCTTCAATATTAAACATCCAAATATTGTTTTTTAAAAGATGATTTTACAGATTCTGATGTTGGGCACTGTCACGGGCTAGTTATCATTATTGTATAAGAAACCATCCATCTGGCGGATCTTAATTCATTCCCCATTGAGCTGTAATCCATGCTGTTACATATGCTGTAGATTGTTCCATAACAATGAGCATAAAGGTCAACCTTTGGAAAAGGAAATCAAAATAAAGCAAGAGGTGAAATAAGATATTGAATTTCAAATAAAAAAAACCCTCAACTATGTGTTGTTTGAATCACTTGTTTTCTTTGCTAAAGACACAATTATTTTTCCTAGATATGCTAATGTTTATTCCACAAGTGTTTGAGAAGCTAATCAAATATTCAAGTGTCAATGTTTTCATCCTTTCTCTATCAATATTTATAACTGGAGAGCACTTCACGGTTACAAATACCTTGGGTCAACGGAAAATACCCATGTACAAACAGAATACATGAGGAAAAAAGCAATTGAACAATATAATTTCTCACTGCCTCTGATTGAGTGCCCCACAGGTAATGAGAAAAGAAGCTCCAAATAAATTATGAAGGTCATACCCTCTGGTATAACAATGCAAACTGCTTTTATAAAGCTGTCTGTTGGCATGGAAGATGCTTTGTAATGATAGATCATGTGCCTTGCTGTTGGAATCTGAGAAATAAAATAATCTAACATATTACCCAGCTGACTAATGATTGGTTCACCCTAATAATCAGCATCAAAGCATCTGGTGGAATAGCGATCCTGTGAACACATTCCAGTGCATGTGTGGTATTGTGTGTACTGCAATACTAAATTATGCTGCAAGCTATATCATAGCTATGCATAGCGGAGTATACATAACTCTCAAATTTCACCATAACAGATCATTCACAGCCCCTGATATTGTGGACTAAAAAGCCCAGCAAAATATTTGTGTTGTTTTGATAACCTGAATGAACATCCTCAAAGAATACTGATATTAGACTATCACCATCTCTAATGGTATTCCGCAAAAAAATGAAGACCTGGCTGTTCGAGCAGGCGTTCGAATAATGAGTGCAATGATTGGTTAATGAACACTAGAATGGATCATTGGATGACGAATCTGGATCATGTCTTTGAGGATGGGATGATAGCGAATAGATATTGTAGTAAATGTTAATTGTTAACTGTTTATTGTTTATTAATTGTGCAGCTGTATTAAGTTGATAACTGCTTTTATACTGTAACATTGAATTTTGCTGTCTCTTGTTGTTGTGAACCGCTGTGAGTCGCCTTCGGGCTGAGAACAGCGGTATATAAGCAAGGTAAATAAATAAATAAATAAATAAATAAATAAATAAATAAAGAATCAGACTATATAGGCTCTCAATAAGCCATTCTAACAACGTAATGGAAAGATGTGCTATTTCTCTAATCCAGAGTTTCTCAAACTGTGCTCCTCCAAATGTTTTGGACTCCAGATCCCACAATTCCTAACAGCTGGTAGTCTGGCTGAGATTTCTGGGAGCTGAAAATCCCAGATCTAATCAATAATAGTGACACTGAGTCCAACCAAGACTAACTCAGGGGTTTAATTGCATTACATATGTATAAGAGATGTATGTATATACATTATGTGTGTGTGTGTATCTTCATCAAACATACCGAATTCCCAAGCCACCTGCAAAAGCCAAACAGAGAATTACATGAACAGCTTTCTAGATATTGAGCTATGATTTAAATCTGAAGCATATCACACATTTTCTACCTTCCCATACAAGAAGACTGTGCACAAGTCTCCCTTAAGAGACCATCCTGACAGCATCTCTGCCAGATGGTTCTCTCTTGAATGAGAGTTTCCCCAGACTATATATTTAACATGCCAATATTTCAAATATAAGATAAAGTCATGAAATAAAGCAATGTATATGAATAGCTAAGAGTAAATAGGCAAACATGGTGTTACTGCAGACAAGTATAGCTGTAGTTGTTAAAATACCTTTTGTAACAATGATCCCAAAGGTTAGGAACAACCAGATGAGATCTTATCCTGGAAACAGCTGGCGGGTTTCCTGTTCCACTTGTGAGAAGAGGTGTGTATTAGGTTTACACACCAGAGATTCCTGCAATCTATGGTAGTTGTACCATACCTTTACCAACACATCTTACAAGCCACTTTTCTATGAAAATCCTCTCATTCTGGGATTGGGATTTTTAAAAGACTAAGACTTTTCAACCATTTTCAGAATATTTTTGGGGGGAAAAAACTTCTCCATACCTATTCATGTGCAAAAATACTGAAAGATTCAGCTTTCAATATGTTCACCGCATAAAGAGTAACCAGACACAACTTAAATTGGCTTATAACTAGAAATGTTAATTGGGCTATATCAGGCATGGACAAACTTTGGCCCTTGAGGTGTTTTGGATGTCAACTCTCTCAATTCCTAACAGCCTATCCAAAACATGTGGACGACCAAAGTTTGCCCATGCCTGGGTTATACAGTGTTGCCTGTTCAAGATGAAATCTGTATTTTGTAGCTATCGTTGGAATTGAAAGCAAAGACACTGCTGTCATTACATGGGAAGAGGCTTCTTCCTGTCACATCAATAAGGACTGCCTGTCATACCTCCTTCCCCTCTGACTGTGAGTACCAAGTGTCTGAGGTGTTGGCTGGACTTTGCTTCAAAAAAGGAAAATCCTTTTCATACAAAAAAAAAGTGAAGCTCCAGATTTCACAATCAAACTGATGCAATTTAAGTTCTTGCAAAGTGGTGTAATGCCTCTGGGGAGTTCATTTTATACAGTTATGCCTCTTTTCTCATTTTCCTCAAACACCCTCGTGCATCCCCTTAATTCAGGGCAGGAGGGGATGATGCCTCTAGTTTGCAAAGGGCAGATTTTTTTGTTTGCTTTTCTTTCTTGAAGGTCTTGAATGTTATATTTTAAAGCTTCTGGACAAATCCTTTGCTTTAAAAACGATCAGTAAATTAAAAGGTCCAGTACAGATTTCTTTGTTAAGTGGTGAGAAGTTTTTCATTGATTGCATTGTGATCAGTGTTTTTTATGACATTAAAAGGAAGGGGTGTTAAGTATTCATGCCAAAGCAGCTGTATGGTTTCGGTGAATGAGGAAGAACAAGTAATGGGGTAATCTTGTGGGCTGTGCTATGCTCTACTGGTGGTCCACTTCTTGGGGAACTTCTGCATGTTATCTGAGTTCTTGATACTGCTGAGCAGATGGCTAAAGAATTCTATTTGTCACTTAAGTGATCCCTCGTAGCTCGAGGATGATGGTCTTCCAGATGTAGTGTCTTGGCCGTGGGTCCGTAGGTGGCTGTGGAGCCCTATTCTTGATCTGCATGTTCTCCTGCAGTGAGGACATCTGTTTCCAGATGGAAGGCAGTCCCGGTCGGGGTTGGCTTGATGTGCCTTCCTATTGGCACATTTCTTCCTTTTGCTCTCAATTCATGCCTCTTTGAATTCTGCAGCACTGCTGGTCACAGCTGACCTTCAGTTAGAATGCTCAAGGGCCAGGGCTTCCCAGTTCTCAGTGTCTATGCCACAGTTTTTGAGGTTAGCTTTAAACCCATCTTTACATCTCTTTTCCTGTCCACCACCATTCTGTTTTCCATTCTGTATTTCATGCCCTTGGGTTCAAAGCCACTAAACAGTAGCCGACTTCAAAGGAAACAATGTTTAATTAATTAATTAATCAAAATATAGGATGGATCCCAAAATGTATGCAGCCTTTAACAGCTAATAGTAGCTATGAAGATTGTTTGAAGGATAAAATAAATACATTTATATTGAAGAATAAATGTTATAACAACAATAATTTAATATGTATTACAATTTTTTTCTTAAATTACGATTTTACATAAGGTTGTTCGGATCATTTTTCTTTACCAGCAGCAATACACCGTTAGCTGTATTTTCCCAAGATAAATCTAATATTCAGGGAATGTTTTCATAAACACACTCAAACTGTCAGAAAAGTCTGGGGATACTATAACTCAGTAGTAGAACAGGTGACATTAATCTAGCAGGTTGCATGTTCAGAGCCCAGCAGCTCCAGGAAGGGTTAAGAAAGAATCTTGTCTGAAATCCTGAACAGTCACTGACAGTCAATGCCAACAGTGCTAGTCTAAAGATTTAAATAGTCTGAACTCACTATAAAACAGCTTCTGTGTTCCTATATCTGGGAACAAATATTTGGTGCAGCTTTCGCCTACATGCCTTTATAGGATGAGTATAAAGGCTATGACCTAGATGCACTAGTGAAAGCTGCACTGGTCAAAAGCTAAATGAATAAGATTGTTTAGGTTTGTGATTATTACTGTTGCTCAAATTAATACAGAAACATTTATCTATATCCATTTTTCAACTTATTTCCTGGCTATGTTGGACCACCACTCCACTCACTAACATAATCCCAGGTATTTCCCATGGTTACTGAGGAGCAGCAACACACAACTTGCTGTATTTTCCCAAGATAAATCTAGTATTCAGATAATGTTTTCATAAACACACCTGAACTATCAGAAAACTCTGGGAATACTATAACTCAGTGGTAGAATAAGTGACATTCATCCAGAAGGTTGCATACTTAGAGCCCAGCAGCTTCGGGAAGGGTTAAGAAAGAATCTTGTCTGAAATCCTGAACAGTTACATGATGGTTGAGGAGAAGACCATTGTAATCCATATAGGGAATATCACATTGGGGAAGCCTTGTTTATATCATTTGGAATTACAAGTAAATATGTTAAACTGTGAACAAATGGTTTCTCAAAATTCTATTTCCTGTTTGAGATAAAATAATTTGGGGAAGCAATTTCACTATACTTTTCTAGTGGGTGAATAAATTACCCAACACTTTTTGGTACTCCAGCTCATGAGTACTCCAACTTAACATGAGCAGTTGCATCAATACTGTTTTTGTTTCTCTAAGGCAGATCACCATATGCATAAATGTCTCTCCTTAGTTTATTTCAGTTTCCCCTTCTGTTACATATATTCTCCCCACTTCCCAATATAATTGAAAAGGATGCTCTCGGAGCATAAAATCATGAAAACTTGTGGGTATTTTTCTTTCCTCAGAAACCTTGTTCATGCTGGGGCTTATGCATCTACCATATGTTCGTTGGCTTCATTTCATGTCTATCAAACCAACATATAGTATATATTTGATAAGCTATATATAGCCAAGTATGGTAGGTGCTGATGATGCATTCCCAGTATAGCCTTTACTGCTGAGTAAGTTGCTCTTTTTGAAGCACACATATGAACAGTAACTTCTCCAAGACTGTTATCATTTGTGAAAAGTTTGCCTTCATAACATCCCTGGAAAAACACTTCTTCAAATTAGAAAACTAAATGTTTTCCCTCTCACATACTTTCCAATTCTAAAAGTATTTTAAATGGCTCAGACAGATTTGAAGTCTGTTTACAAAAAGAAATAACAATTCCTCCATGACCCCCATATTTTCCCTTGTGTGCATTAGAAGACATTTAAGTATGTGCATTGCAAATGCTAACCAAATAATTTCTTGGCTTTCCTGCAGCTTTCCCTGTAAGTGACATAGCTAAAATATAATTAGAGCCCTGGTCTGCCAAATATTTTAAATAAATAAAGATACACCCCTGATCTTTGTAACATGAGTGAGACCATAGGTTAAAATTAACAAAATGCTGTGGTTAGTTTTGTTGACTATAACAACCAGTTTTTAAAGCATCAGTTTAAGCATGTCCCTTATGCTTCTAGAACTCTCTACTTCCACATTTTCCATGTAAGAATTTCCTTGCTACACCAAAGGAGTCTTGCCATTCCTAGAATACTTCCTTTTTTTCAGTTAACAGCAGTACAGGTTTTGCCATTAGTTTAAAAAAAAAACCTGTCCTTATAATTGATCTAAAAAGTGCTCTCATTCTCCAAGACTTGCCAGATTGGAACAGTTCTCTAGGTCAATGGTGAGACTGTAAGAGTTTTCACAATGTGGGACTTTTCTGTAATGGTTGTTCAGAATTCATCTGCATTTTTTAAAAAAACCATATAAAACTGTGCTTTGAACAAGACATTGTTTGCACAAAACGTTTAAATACAATAGATTTTTTTAGTATGTCATTTTTTTCTTAAGGTCATGGAATGTGAGACATAACTGGAAAATGTGCAAAAACCCTCTGAGACAGAACATTTTTTAAATTATTCATTCTTGTGTGTGTGTATGTGTGTGTGTGTGTGTGTAAAATTGAATGTTTACATCATGACCCCTCAGAGACATGATCAGAGCTTATGTGAAAGGGCATGGGAGACAGACCAGGATGATTACAACAGCCATCTCCTCGAGTTACACTCTTATTTTGTGTGTGGAAGGCACCCAGGAATATGGCTGTATCGGAGCTCTGAGTTTTCTCTTTTTGTGGCTTGGAATCTGCATTGTAGGATTCCCAATCAAGAGTAGACATTTCTTTCCATTTAAGTGATTATGGCCCTACTGCACAGACCATTTAATGCAGTTTGAAGCTATCTAGTTTCAAACTGTGGTGGTTAGACAGCAAACACCCACAAAAGTGTGTGAAAGAAAGCCGTTAAGGCATGTCAGTGCTCTGTGGTTTTTGTAATCAATCACCGTGCAGGCCTCAAACTGGTACTAGGATGTCCTAGGTAATCATCTTCACAGCAAAAACAACTTAAATGGTCAGTTTAAATGTGTCCTGTGTGATTTTTCTTCCCCACATTTATTATGTCCTTGCATATACATCCATTTTGTGTATAATCTTCTTTCAGCAACCCTATTTGAGACCAACCTCATAGTTATAGTAGCTCTGAATTCCACAAGGCTTGGGTTGACAATGTTCACCTGCAGCTTTCCTTTCAAATAAGTAATTGATCAGGCTAAAGGTGTCTTGTATTCTACTTTAAAGAAAAGTAGGATTCACAAAAGGATCTTCCTATTGGAAGTGCTGTCAGTCCTCTATTAGAGAGGCCTCTCCAGAAGGGCTGTCAATTCAAATTCACTTGAATGGCAAACAATTGTAAAAAGAAAGCTCAGGGGGCTTAAAGTTATTATTTAAAAAATGGATATCTATCATGTTAATATAGTCTTGATCCACCACATCAAGCTATATTGTGTTTTCATTTAATCGATAACAATAATTTCTAAATTGGCATTTTATAGAACTAAATTTACATATGCAGATTTTCAGCACATATTTCTTCTTGGATTGTATTTCTTCTTTTTCAGAAATTTGTACACAATGTGATCAAAAGCAGTTTTCTATATATGCTGGATTGCAATGTCAAAAGTTATCCCAAAAGCATGACCTGTGACTTCCATGATTGCCATGATGACAGTCCCAACACAGCTGGAAGATGTCAAGTTCAAAGGACTGTGGCCTGATCACACCACAGTCCACAAAGTTTATTCATGTATTTAAACATTCAGGCTTAACTTATATTTTGAAGGAGGAATTGACTGACTGGGAAGTTACTACTAACAAAAGGGTGGCAGGATGGGATGCCTTTCACACAGCCTTTAAAAACTGTTGGGTGCTGAATGCTGTCAAACCAACCCTCCCAGTTTCAAAGCTGGAATTTCAAAGTTCCACTTCACATGCACACCAGCAAATTTTCAAAAACCTTCTACTGAGACAGAAGCACCAGGCATAAAGTAAGGAAACAGACCCTCCACTGAGACAGCCTGTTACCCAACCTCAAGAGTTCCTGCAACTAATAGGCCTGATGCACAATCACAGTGTATTTCAAGTGCTTTGAAACTGCAAAGTTCATGTTGGAAATCAAACCTTGGAAGTGTTTGATCTGTTCCTTAAATAGAAGATATCTTGCAGAGCAGGATTTATAGAGGATTTTACACATTTAATAATAAGTGTGGCTGCTCTCATCCCTTCTTCATGCACAAATTTGATATTTTCTATGCATGTTTTTTTTCAGTTTCAGAGGTGATTTTAATATATGTGATCAATCAGGTTTCCTTTTTTTTACCTGGAAGAGGAGGAAATTTATAAACTTCATGAATACCATTTAGATAAGCCTTGATACTGGAAGCAGTTCTCAGGATCTTAGGCAAGTGTATTTCACATCACTTGCTACTGATCCTCTTCACTGAAGATATCATAAATTGAATTTGGGATCTTTTGAATGCAAAGTTCATACTCATCTATTGAACTACATTTTCTCCTACAACACAGAGCAGGTAGAAATGTGTGGGACAAGGAAAGCTCATCTGTGTGCCTAGGATCCCCTCCTCCAGAACTCCTCCAGCATTAAACTATTAAGCAGTAAAGGATATATACTGAATATCAGAGAATGTAGTGTAATGATAGCGAGCTTCAAGAAATAAAAGTAAATATCTGCACTGTGGGATACTGAATTATCCTGCAAGGCTATTGCAATAACTACAGAAATGAGGTTGTGTGTGAAATGCATTTCTCCAGCAGTGTAAAGAATTATATATATATTCTATAAAATGCTAAGTGCCTCTAATCAAGGGAAAAGGGGTATTTCAGGCAGTTTCTGGGGAAAGATGAATCTAATCCTCAATGCAACCAGGCATGTATTGCTGGAATAAACATGTTGTTGCCTTAAATTTATTTCTGACTTATGGTGACCCTAAGGAGAACATATATAATAAGGTTTCTTTTCAAGATGTAGTCAGAAGATATTTGCCATTGCATACCGAAAGATCAAATGTGATTCGCCCAAGGTCGCACCTAACATGTTATTGCACCAGGGCTTTAAAGTGGGCAGCCCTGCATTTCAGCCACCTGCAGAATTCTGGGAAATGCAGTTTAGGGCAGGGCCTTTTTAATTCTCAGCTACAAGGTCCTTGTCTTCCCTCATCTTCACCTGAAAAATATCCTAGAATATATCTCTTTTTCATATCACCTATTACCCAATATGTTTTCTTACCAGAGAGAGAGAGAGAAAGAAATACACAGATCTGTAATTTATTTGGAGAAAGTGGGTTACTCTAATGCCTTATATTAGCTTACATTCAGCAACTGTAATTTGTCAAGGTATGTACCAACTGCATAATTTCAACTGGACTATTCAGTTGTTCACAAAAAAATCCCAACTGCTTTCCATACCACCAAAGTAATTGGACCAATTCAATACATTTGCCCCAAGGTTCTCATTATTTCATATGCACAACATTGTTAATTGTGAAAAATCATTACAAAACCTACCTAAACACTTGCCATATCACTCGATGGAGACAGAAACCCTTTGCAATGATTCATTCTTCCATGTGGAAACTAAGGAAACAAAGGTTTACATCCTGGATCAAATATATCTTTCTCTGACTTAAGAATACATACAACAGTACAGGCATAGTGCGCAATAGTACATTAGCATGAGTATGAACGCATCTAAAAACACACCATATTAATTTACCTCCAAAATGAATTCTTCATTTTTGTTGTAGTTGCAAGGTATTCAGATAAGTTGCCTCATAGATCACTGCCATAACTTCAGCAAGACAAAACAGAATGGAGATGAAACTTATGCAAAAGCAAGTACACTACAAGACAAAACATAAATCAAGATGTATTGGCTACAATGTTGAAGTGTAATATATAAATCATAAACATAAAACAATTTTACATTAACATTTTGATTAAATAAGGATAAAATATATTTCATAAAACTAGATTTTCGATAATGGTGGTAATGTCTCTCTGGATCTGTTCTATGTAGTTCCTCTTTTACTGAGAAGTCCTGAGGCTTACCCTGGAATTACAGCTATTGTATCAGGAAAGGAAACTCATAAGTGGCTTTTTGCACACCATCCCCAGCATGCAGTACAATTGTTTGGACCTGGTTGTTATTTTTAGCATCATGGAGAATCTTTTCTTCCAAGAGGTATCCATTCATACTTATCTGGTCAAATAGTGGATCACTTACAGATAACAGCAAGGTAACCAGATGTTTTTTGCATCAAAGTATTACAGCAACACATGAGTTTTGGCTTCCAAAAGAGATATAGGAGAGAGCAGGCAAACCAATTCATCAGCACGGAATCAAATTGGAAGGAAGATGATGGTGTGAAGGCAGAAAAAGGGGGATAGAGCAACATATAGTAGCTGTTTTCAAATATTTTTAAATATGCAGGAATAGTTATGAGAAATGTACATGGAAATGAATGAAGAAATTCAAGATCTCGGAGCTAATAGGGCTGGGCACACATGAATCTAACCAAACCTAAAACTGAAAAAAAAGAGAAACAACCTGGAAGGAGATGAAACTTTTCATATGAATGTGTGTTTGTGCATTTATGCTATTAGATGCTATTAATGTGTCCTACCACCACCCTGATCCCCCTTTTTTTGGTTACATATTTTAATAAGAAAATATATTTTATAAATAACAAATAATGTATACATGCACATTTACATGGAAAGATAACAGAAGAAAGATGAACTTTAAAATGGCAGAAGCACAAAGTTGTGGCAAGGAAGCCAAAGCACAAAGTGAAGAGGCAGAAGCATCATTTTCTTCATACTGCACTCATTCCAGCCTCCCTCTCTTTCTTGCTCTCTCTCTCCCTCTTCATGAAGCCAACCATACAAGGAATAAAATCAAATAACACAAAGTTCCTCAAAGCAGACAAGGGCAAAGTCCAAAACAATCTCTCAAAGCAGACAAGAGCACGAGGCATGAAGGTATGAGGCATGGAGGCTGCTCCTGTGAAGCTCTAAAGTTCTGTATTCTCATAATAGTGCTCTCTCTGGCACTAGCTTATCACTCAAAATTTTGCTTGTATGTCAAAGTGAATCTTGGGCTAAACAACTACTTTTAACTCAAAAAGTTCTTAAGTTGGGATGCCCTTAAGTTGAGGCTTCACAGTATATAGATTCCAGCAGTGATATGATTGGAACTTGAGACATCCTATGGCAAACGCAACAAACAATTCTATTTCTGGCATAAGCTTTGATTTAAGGAAAGATAAGAGGCTTCAGTTTCCTAAACGCTCATCCAACACTGCCCAGAAGGCCTCCAGATATATTTTGAAGGGGCATGAGGGACATCAGGGAAAACGAGTAGAAATTGGCAATGTTTTATGAGAACTAGAATCTTAGGAGTCAAGACAAAGACAAGAATCAGCAAAGTGCATTCCAGAACTTGTTGCTCAACTACAAATCTTTATCATAGGTGATTGTGAAGACTTCTCTTAGTTGCTGATGAGATGTGCTCCACCCATGCCATAGACTTTGGGCATAAGTTCACATAATATACATCACTTTATTACATTTGATAGCCTGGGACTAAATTTAAAATTATGGAAGCAGATTTCTTTGTGTACCAAAAAAATTCTTTCCCTAAGAGGAAACGTGCTTAAATACCCCCATCTCTTTTTCTGGAGCAAATTTAGGCGCGCACACATTGGAGTCAGAGGAGAAAGAAATGTAATTACTTAGTGATGCACATTCCATTGGGAGAAGGGCATCACTGGACAAAAGCCTTGTAACTTGAGACCACTCTTTGAAGGAATACATCCCACTATATACCTCATATGCTTGGCCAAGGATTGAGGTTTCCTCAATGACTCCCCCACTGTGTCTCACTAGGGGAAAAGCTATATCGTGCCAGGATACGGGGTAGGCTCTCTTTGTTGTGACAGTCTTGATGTAGAATGTAACTTCTTTAAAGGTTTGATTGTCACCAATGATGGTCATTTTGATCCCAGGTTAAAACATGGCTTTTTATGAAAGCTTTTGGGAGGGTGTAAGAATTTTATCTGATTTATGCATGTACACAGTTTTAAGCTACTATAATTTTATAGTGTAATATAGATGCAAATGAATTTGTATTTTTAAGACTATTTTCAGTTGTTTCAGTTAAAGCAATTATATGCCCTCCTGACACCCTTGGGTAAAGGTATGATATTAATACTTCAATAAATAAGTAAACAAACAAGGTAGAAAGAGCACAATCCTGATAGAAATTCATGAAGTTATGCTTGCTTGCTTAACCGTACATAGGAAATTCCTTTGCAAAAGGTAAAGGAAATGCATTGTTCTAATTAGTGTTTTCTCTATGATGGTGAACCACTGAAATCCTTAAGTACTTGCTTGCCACATAATTTGAGCATGATTTATTGTTAAGTGAATAATTTTGCCTAAACAGAATGAAGGTACAGCCAGTACTTAACTCATCACTTTGCTAAGTGCTTAAGAATAAAATTGTTATAGAAACATTTCTCTCCACATATAATCACTGTGAAATTTATAAATTAGAGTGGTTATTCTATAATGGCCCTCTTCTATGGAACTGCCATCCTTTTGCTAACAGGAAGCAATAAAACAAGTCAGACCAAGGAAGAGGAAGGTTTTAATTAACACAGGACATGATATTTGCTGAATATGATTACTTGTGAAGAACATTATAGAAAGATCTTGATCATGTAGAAGAAATTTTGTAATGACTAAAGTCTATTTTAACTACTGTGTGGGACATCTATTAGCATTTATTTTCTAGAAAACTAAGGAGGAAAAATGTATAGTAGTCTGAGTCCTGGAGTAGGACACTGGGAATTCAAAATCCTGGTTCAGCCACAGAAATTCACTGTGTGACCATAGCAAATCACATTCTCTCAGAGGAAGGCAATGATAAGCCTTATAAACAAATCTTTCAAGAAAACCCTAGCTTAGGTTTGTCATAGGTAAGAAACAATATGAAGGTAGACGAAAACAACAACATTGCCTTAGCAATCCTAAAGATATCTGAGATAGAAGCAACCTCTGTAAGCTTACAGCATTTAAAGTCCTTTGAAGATGAGTGTGCTACATTGTAAAGAATATGCATTGCTAAATTCTTTCCAATAGATTAAGTTGGCTGTTCAAATTCTACTTTGCCAAATTCAGTATTGTCATACTACGACCATTCTGGGTACCAGTAACTTAATTGCCATGGGGAATAGTAGCCATTGCATACACAAAGTACTGTAGATGCAGAGAAACATGCAGATCCAGAGAAGAAATATATTCATGCAGTTTCATGTACAACTTGCACAAGCTCCAAATCTTGTCTCGAAAGGAAAATGAAAGTCTCTTGAATCTGAAAAGGTAGTCGTGAAATTCACAAGGGGTTGTTCGAAGCCTTTTATCGCTTTCAGACTCAACTCTGTGCTGAAGGAAATTCTCTGGACTCAGCCTTGTCATTTTTACAGCTGCTGTTTACATTCTTGTTGCACACACTACATTCAGCTTAAAGAAGGAGTGAAGTTTATCTCACCACCACCGCAAACATTGCAAGTGGAAATGGAAATACTGCCCAACTTGAATTGTGGGGAAGCTCCTTCATGAGAGCAATGAAACTGATGAGCAGCTTTTGTTCCTACATTTCTGTGCACATAAACCAAAGAAGACAAGCATTAGAAAGGATATTCTTAATCCTTTTTTATTTGTGCTTCCCATACTCATTACCAGTGGCTCCAGTTTGACAAAAAAAAAAAAAACCCTACATATATACTAGTCTTGTGCTTTCAGGTTAAACCTTGACTCATTTTGTATCCCAGCTTTTGTTGGGAGCCCTGATCCATTTTTGAAAGCCTCCTAAAATTGGGAGAGTTTTTTCAGATTGGGACCATGAGATTTGGACCTCTATGGAGGGGAGGGCTTTCCACCCACTGACACCCCTTCCCGACATTCTTCTCACCTAGCAGCTCCTGTTGCTCTTCTGGAGTAAGGCATTCAGCTGCAGGCAGGCTGGAGCATGTCTGCAGGCCCTGCCAGTTGCCACACATGTCCTGCCACACTCACAGTGTGTGTGTGTGTGTGACAGGGCCTGCAGACAAGCCTGGAGCATGCCTACAGGCCCTGCCAGCTACCACACATGCCACACCACATTCTCTCTCTGTGTGTGTGGTGGGGCCTGCTGCCTAGCTCCAGGCCTGCCCAAATGCAAGCAAGGGGGTAATTTCGACTCGACACGAAAACAGGCTTTTGTGTTGAGCAGATTTCCATGTGTGGATGGGGTTTCCTATTTCATGCTTCTGAAAAAATGGAAGACACAAAAGACATGAATGAAATGGTAGGAACAAATTTTGAGCACATGACTAATATATACCCTGTCAAATTTTTCCTTTGTAGTGAAAGGACAACTTCAGACTTGTTAGTGCTACACAGATATGAAGAAAACCCACCAGCTTTAGTTGTGCTCTCTGCACAGGACTATACATTGCAAAGTTAGGAATTAAATTTCCAAGATGATCAGTAGATGTGATTAGATAAACAAGCAAAAAGCAGGGGGACAGCTTTTTTTGGGGGGGGGGGAGAAAATATTCTCATCTGAAGAATCCCACGTACATCTGAGGCGGGCTCTTGTGTATCCATGGATATTCATCGTGAGGCAATGACAGCACAGACAAACTCTGTAAAAACCAACAAATGAGATGTACACACCCTTAGTTATAATCATTTTCTTTAAAGATGGGAATAAAAAGCATATAGAAATTCATTTTGAATAGGATGTAGTAAATAGAACAAATGTGAGAAGCTGGAAGGAGATCAATTTTAGCATGGCTGCAGTTGGTATACTGTATAAGCTGAAAGGATTTGGAAGAACTTCTTGACCATATGAGCTGTTCAGCAGTGGAACTCTCTGACTCAGAGTGTGGTGGAAACTTTTAAACAGAGGCTGGATGGCCATCTGTTGGAGGGTACTTTGATTGTGCTTTTCCTGCATTGCAGAGGGTTGAACTAAATGGCTCAGGTGGTTTCTTCCAACTCTATTATTCTGTGATTCTATGAAAATATTTAGAACAGATATTCATTTTGAATGGGAAGTAGTAAGTAGAACAGATGTGAGAAGCTGGAAGGAGATAAACTGTCTTAGTAGTATTTAAAATGTTGGAGGAGAGAGAGAGAGACTGATCTTGCCACATGTCACTGACCTTTGATGTCAAGCCTTACTACCTTTGTTATTTCTCTCTCCATGATTCACCAACTGCCTTCTTTTCATTGACTCTAAAACCAGCTTGTAATTTATTTTACAGCCTCCTTCCATCCTAACTCCACTCTGTTATTGATCTCCCACTATCTTTGGCAACTTCCACCTCTTCTAAGTGATTTTTTTTCAATGAATGTTAATTTATTGAATTATGGATAATGTCCATAATTCCTTCCTAGACCCATCATTTTTGTACCCATTCCTTTGTTAAAAGATATAATAGAAGTATTTTTTTTTTCAAAATCCCAATCCATAGTCTTCTATCATTTCTTTTTCTTAACTTTTAGGACTTCCATCAATATTTTCCTTTTATACACAGTTTTCCCATTGACTTAAGGTTGTTTTTACAAAAGTTGAGGTGTGCTCTTATGTTTAGTTCTTCACATTTTTGAAATGTACAAAGTTTTTGGTGGATAGGTTTACACATTTTACTCCTGTAAAATTTACTACAAATCTCATACTATGTGAATTTCCAATGTAAATTATATTTTTCTTGTTAACATATCAGGATTTGAAAAGTGGATGCTTTCAATGACAGTCTGACTCCATTTCAATATTTTCCCATACTCTAGTGACATAGACACTATAGAAAATACAGCACATCAGACACACCCCTCTATCTCTACCACTCCTCTTCAATTTCAAGTCATGGAAGAAACTGATTTCTTGATATGTTCACTTGAAACCGTTTTTGTCCTTCAGACTACACAAAAATAATTTCTAGAGCAGGAACTGAAGGCAGATTTTTTTTTGTCTTGAGAATGTTTCAGCTGAGTAGAAGATCTTCTCACATTTCTTTTAAAGACCTGTGGTATTAGACCTCTGCTATGAACCTGGAGTACTGATATTCATCAAAGCATTCTATACTAGCTTAGAAGAACAAATAACATAACATCATCACCACCACCACCACCACCACCACCATCATCATCATCATTTTATTTCTTTCCTGTCTCTCATAAGGTTACCATGAAAGTTGAAAATGGCAGTGTTGGTATCAAGTTGGTATCAAGTATTGGTATCAAAAACTTGAATCAATAAAATCAGATAGTAATAATAATGATACACTTTATTTATATTCCACCCTTCTCCCCTAGGGAGCTTAGAATGGATTACAGCATTTACATACATAGGCAAACATATACAACAAGACACACAAAAGATAAATGCAGAGGCTTCTCCTTTCATTTCTGGCTTCTGGAAAACTGAAGAACTGGGGGCATTTATGGTGGGGTGAGGTTCAAATGTGAAATATATGTAGTGAGGGAAATCCTAAAAGTGCTTCCACTTTGCAGAAAGTAGAAAAAGCTAGGTGGCTTAAAACAAACACTTTCATTTGAAGTCATACATGTATATCTCAGTTTCATGTGAGCCACTGTAAAGCAATTAAATTACTTGAATTGTCAAAATTACATTTGTCCTACCCATGGTACTTCACGTTCTGCCATTAAATTTTGCCTGTTTATTGATTTAGAATATTTGATGAGATTCTGTAAAACAGTGGTTCCCAACTTTTGGTCCTCTGGTTGTTTTGGACTTCGACTGCCAAAAATCTCACCCAGTTTACTAGCTGTTAGAAATTGTGGGAGCTGAAGCCCAAAATACCTGGAGCACCAAAGGTTGGGAACCCCTGGTCTAAAGGCCTATAGAAGTAATTCTAAAAATAATTTTCAATCTTTAATGTGGAATAGAATTCAGCAACTAATGTTTTGTTTTATGCTTTGACAACCAAAATATTGTCTTCTTTATTTTAGCATCATTAGAGGAAGATGTATTGGGAGAGGGAGAGTACAATTTAGAGCTAAAAACTTATATGTTTAGGACTTATATCTTTAGGAGATAAACCTAGAAGGCAATAAAAGTACATTTTTCTTTTTGAGAAAGTGTAGTTTCTTTAGAACTTTAGTTCCAATTGTTTGGAAGAAACTGATTTGTTGGGTTTTTTTGTACCATAGCTTTGCTTGTTATTATAGATGCAGTTATAGTATGTAGGTATGGGATTTTATGGTACAGTTCGAAGCAGGTGCTCTTAGAAAATGTATAGCTTTTCCAGATTTCCTTGCCCACAGAAGTCTTAACACCTCTAGCAAAGGAAAGAATGAAGAACATCTCTGAGTGGCTTGCTGGTGCCCCCTGCTTCCTTATAGAAGTTCTGCACTGCAACCAATATCCTTGCTAGACTAGATTCTTTGTGGTAAACTAGCTATTCGGCAGGCAGGTATTGTCTGTCAACTTCATGCAAGTTTGTTTAATCTTCCTGTGTTAGGAGGGCAGAAGCTTGGCTACTACAGGTCCTGCGATTACTCAGAAGAAAAGTAATATTATACAGTATTTCTGTTTGACTAGGCAGGAGGACCTCTGTCTTGTCTGGATTAAGTTTCAGTTTGTTCCCCTTGCAAAATACCTGCAAGACATAAGGATGGAGGGGGTAGGTCTGCATTCCCAGTCAAGACTCACCTGTCCACAGCAGACAATTCTGGTTTGCTACATACAGATTCTAGATCAATTCTGCACCAGTGAAGGACATGCTAGGGCTAAGAAGACTGTTTCCTATAAACAAGCCTCCTTAAGTGTAATCACAGAGAAGAGAATAAGAGTTATCAGAGGGCCCTTTCACACAGCCCTATATCCCAGAATATCAAGGCAGAAAATCCCACAATATCTGCTTTGGATTATCTGAGTCCACACTCAGATAATGTGGGATTTTCCGCCTTGATAGTCTGGGATATAGGGCTGTGTGGAAAGGCCCAGAGCTGTCTCTCACTGTCCTTCCCCTCCTTTCTCTCTCATGCCATGCTGGGCTAGATGGACCCGAACAGATTTACCCATATTGGGCTTAATGAAGAATTTCTTAAAGTTTCATTTAAACCTGGAGGAAAATCAACATATAATCACAGACAACAGGGACAAGCCATAAGGCATTCTTGCCATTTCTAATATCCATTAGGGACTCAGTGAAGGGTCTTTTAATGTCCCCCTCCTCCCTTTAAAAAAAAGTGTTTGCTGCAGACTTGTATGTGAAATAATCATGTGTGTGTGTGCACAGGGCCGTAGCTGGAGGGCAGGGTGGTGGTTAAAAGTTCAACCCTGTCCTGAAATGTGTCAGGCTAAAAAAGAAACCTGGTTTACTCATAACTTGGTTAATAGGTTAAAATTCTTGAGTAAACCAGGTTTGGAGGGGGGGGGTAGAACCCTTTCAGGGCAGGGGTTTTCTAACCCCTTAACCCCCTCTCCCTGGCTATGGCCCTGTGTGTGCATGGATATGCGTGCACACATGTGCTCTGAAATAATGTAGCTCCCTGCATTGCTGACTTTGGAGTGGGGATAAAGTGATTTTTTTTCTTCTTTTGTCCTCTCTCCATTTGTTCTGTCCATTTTTCTAGGCAAGTGGGAGAGGTACTTGGCCCCCATCCTTGCAATGATTCAAAGATCATGGTTGTACACCTAGGGATCACTCTAGAACTAGTTAACCTAACCAGAGGCACTGCAGGAAAGAAATCATATATGGCAAAAAAAAAAAATGGGGTTAGCACAGGAAACAATTATTTTGACTTTTGTAAAGGGTAAGGTTGAGAAAGAGACTCAGGGCCCTTCCACACAGCCATATAATCCGGAATATTAAGGCAGATAATCCACAATATTTGCTTTGAATTGGATTATCTGAGTCCATGCTGCCATATAATTCAGTTCAATGCAGATTTTATACAGCTGTGTGGAAGGGGCTTCAGATTTGCAAAGCAGAGAAATGAGACTCAGCTTGCAAGTAGGGATGTTAACAAGAAAGCAATATGTGGAGAAAGTGCTTTTAAAAATAATGCAATAGGTCAAATTGTTGTTTTTTAAAAACAGCAGCATTATCCCTAGAACGGGGGTCTCTATATCAGTGTTCTCAGCCAAATAAGAACACTGAGTGGGAAATCACAAAAGTTTATTTTAGCTGCAGCAAAAACATATCTGGGTCTCTAAACCATAAAACAGACTGATTTCCTTCATCAGTATCACAGGAAGAAATATTTCACAAAAGGAAGAGAATCTTTTCAGGTACAGTGTGTTTTCCCCCTCATCCCTCTCCCTTTCCCGTGTGTGTAGAGGATATTTAGAGAGAAGCTTCTCACAAGAGTCTTAGCTGATCTAAAACTCTTCTTCACACCACTACTCCTCACCTGCCACCTGGTACATGTTCCCCTTCCACCAGAAGAGAAAACAAGCAAAAAATGGAAGATAGGGAGGGGTGGGAAGGTGTCTAAGGCTGGATCTACACTGCCCTGTATCCCAGGATGAGATCCCAGATTATCTGGTAGTGTAGACTCATATGATTCAGTTCAAAGCAGATATTTGAGATCAGATCCTGGGCTATAGGGCAGTGTCGATCCAGCATAAGAAAAATAGTCTCATCTGTGTGTTTGTGTGGCAATGCAGTCAACCTTAAAGTATCAGTGGCATTACTAAGGTTGGTGTCACTTCCTTTGATAGAGTAACTCAGGGCCCATCTACACAGGGCCCAAAAGGTGAGACCTCTCAGCCTTTACCTGAGATGTGAAAACAACTCAGGTAAAAGCAAATTAATTCAGGAAAAGCAGGAAAGCCCTTTGACTCAAATTAATTTGACACCTGGGTTTCCCAGGTGTGGGCCCTGTGTGGATCCACACAGCTATCTGGGGATTTTTGGGCTCCTGGAGCCCAAAAAACCCAAGGCAGCACACTCCCCCTCCCAACCACCCCAGAAAAACCTTTAAAATAAAATTACTTACCCGGCCAGAGCTCTCCTGGTGCACAGAAATGACATGCCAGGAGAGGAGAGTGAGAAATAAAATCACCCCTTCCCCTACTTGATACATTATTTATACATTTTATTTATTTATTTATATCCCACCTTTCTCTACCCTGAGGAGCACTCAAGGTGGCTTACAATCGCACCTCCATGGTGCCATAAAACATACCACATCAGTTAAAATGTAAGTTAACAATTAAAACATAATAAGCATAATAAAAATACATTTCAATGAATTCAGAGTCTAAAGGCCAATCCATAGTCAAATTGCATATATTCCATACTAACATTCCTTCACTGCTCTATTTTTCAAACACCTGCTCCCAGAGCCAGTCTTTTGACATCTTTCTAAACACTAAGAGGGAGGGGACTGCCCTGATATCACTAGGGTGGAAATTTCACAACCAAGGGGCCACCACTGAGAAGGCCCTGTCTCTCATCCCCATTCCAGGAGAGCTCCAATACTATTTTAATGGTGGACAGGTAAGTAATTTTTTAAGGCTTTTATGGGGGGTTTCGTTGGTTTCTGAGTGTCCCATCAGAAGGTCTGGCAGGGGATCTAAATAGCCCCAGGAAAGCACAGTCCATACATCTCCCCCAGGAAAGGGGAGATATGTGGACTTTAACCTGCATCTAATTGGATTTCTTAAATCTGATTGGGCACCGGTTTCAGTCATGTGTAGAACGGGCCATGGTGTGATTCACACACAAATCCCGTACTCCTGTACTGATGGTACTGATCTGGCTGCTGGCAAGATCTAAAGACAGATGAACCCTCAAGGGAAACAAACAAGTGTATAATTCCTTCCAGTAGCCATGCCAACCAGGTGATTCTTGGAGTGGTAATCCAAAAGTTCTGATCTTAACCAACTGTTGCTGGATTGCTCTTCTATGTATCCACTCGTCTACATATCCTGTAGCTGTTCTGTTTCAGCTAATGTATTATCAAGCAACCATGATTTGCAATTGTTCCCACTGGAGGGATTTTATATCTACTTATTTGTGCAGTTCTAAATATCACAGCCTTGTAGTATATTCAATATTACTGTGGTTGCGTTTTTATATTTTCAAGTAATGAAGTCTTAACAGATAATACTTGTTAGTGAAATCTGTATTTCTGGCTACATATGGCCTTGAAATTAGTAGCCAAAGTTTGTTTAACAAGCATGTTGCATGCAAAAGTTTTTTTTAAAAAAAAAAAAAAGCAAAGGGCAACATATTAATACAAATCTTTTGGGATATAGCTATGCAAATCCCATTAATAGTAATGAAAGTCAAGCCGTTAATCCTAGGGCATTGAACTGAAAAACATTCCCCTAAGTGTCTAAAGCAATGCCATTTTCATATCAAGTAGCTGTGAGTATATTGATGTTGTTTTGTGAAATTTAGCAGCCAAGAAAGAAATTTCTACATGCGTAGCAAGGGTGATCATGGTAAATTGTTCATCAGGGAACTTCACAGTTTGCTGTACATAATTTTTATTGATTAGAAAGATGTCAGGTGTGTAGAATTGGTATAAAGGTGGCAGATCCTTGAGTTTCTTCCCATTCGTTTTCAAATTTCTTCTAAATATTTAATTAGCCATAAATTTTTCAGGAAAACTTCTGTTGGGATTTTTGATCAAGAATGTGTTTTTCATGCATTGTCTTTTAACTTTAGTTTCAAAGGTAAATGATACAGCTCTTTTGCTAATGCAGCTGTGTGGAGCAGATGGTTGGGAAAAAATACTCCTGAGTTAAGATAAGGGGACATGGGAAAGATAAAGCAGCTTCCTGATATGTTGGTGCAGTTCCATATTCGCCATAGCTGGCAAGTCTTTTTTGAACATATTGACATTACACTGGTTTTTCCCATAGCAAATACCATAAAGTGGATGGTACACTTGCACCCAACAGATTTTGTGTGACATACATTTTAGGTAACAAATATGATATATCCAGTAATGGTGTTTACTAAACAATTTTCTTGAAATTTGTAAAGAATGCTGACAGATTGTCTCATCCTCAACATGAAAAAATGTCTTTCCTTGTCAATAAGATAGTGAACTATGGTAGGATTTCCTGCCTATCGGAGCTTTTCTGCAACAAATGCATTGAGGGAAAAAAATCTCCAATTGTTTGTTGTACAACAGTATAAAACACAAGCTATTTTCCCAGCTATTTTTTTTTTTGTGCATGCCTTCAAATCAATTCTCAAATTATAGCAGCCTCATGAATTTCATAGAGTTTTCTTAGGCAAGGAAGATTCCCCTGAAATATAGGCCAACCATGAAATAACGGGATCAGACATAGATGGGTTAAATAAGGGCTGCTTTATTTGACCTATAACCATTTAATAGCTGTTGAACTTGAAAAAGAGTGAAGTGGGAAGCAACCTGATGTGGATCCAGTTGATGCCAGTTGTCAAAACCTCCTCAGCCTTCTCTTGGGTAAAATAACTAAGTTCCAAAGGCAGTCCAACAATTGGGTTCTTCCCTGGCTGGCCCTTTACTTCTTATGCTTCTATTCTGCCTGATGAGGCTGATTGAGAACATAGTGTCCTAACTCATTGCACAGCCACGTTTTATTGTTCATTTTTATGTTGGTTTTATTAATTCACTATGTTAGTTATGAAACCTATTTGTTTTAATGATTATTTGTGAATTTTAATTGCTTGTTTTAATTATTCTTTTACTGGTGCTTGTCTCTATTTTGTTTTTGTCTTTGTAAGCCCCCCCCCCCCGAGTCTCTTCAAGGTGAGAGGGTGAGTTTTAAATAAATTTACTACTACTACTACTACTATTTACTGGAAGGTAAATCCAGGGCACACCCCAGTCCCAAGGTGAGAGCAAACTCCCAGGTCAGCCTCAAGGAAAGATATGTTTCCCAGCACCCAGTCCCAGATTTGAAAGAGGCCTACCCTTCACCAAAATGGCACTAAGGTACACACCAAAATCATATATTCACCCTTGCTACCTGTCAGTGAACACCTATTTGCAGATGCCACTCTGTACGTACACACAACCAATTTTTAGAAAAATATTGCTGAAATCCTTCACTAGAATACACCATTTGAATGGTAAATCAACGCACACAAAAGTAATTCAATTGCTCTGTTCAAGACTTAGGACCTTGTCACACAGATGCCAGAAACACCCCGAGTCGAGGTAAATCTGGTGGCCCTAATCGGGGGGGGGGGGAGTAACCCTATGCCCCATGCCCCGCATCGGCTGGATCCTGATTCAGCTGATCCCATGGGGGGAAGCATTGACCATGTAGTTGTCCCCCACTGCTTCCTATGGCAAAATGGGAAGCCTCAGTTCTTCCCTAGAACATCCACGGAACCCCACCGGCATCATTTGATGGAAGTTGGTAGGGTCCATGGATATCTTAGGGCTTAACTGATGAGGTGGTTGCACTAGTATATAGCCCATGAAATTACAACTAGCCCAACGGGCAGCAGCCAGATAGCTAACTGGAGCAACATACAAGGAGCATACCACCCCCTTGTTGTGCCAGCTCCACTGGCTGCTGGCCCACTTCTGAGCTCAATTCAAAGTGCTGGTTTTGACCTATAAAGCCCTATATAGTTCTGACCCAGCTTACTTGTCCAAATGCATCTCCCTCTATGTCCCACCTCGCAGTTTAAGATCATCGGGGGGAGGGGGGCTGCTCTTGCTCCCGCCAGCGTCACAAATAAGTCTGGCAGGGATGAGAGATAGGCCCTTCTCGGCTGTGCCCCCCTGCCTGTGGAACTCGCTTCCCACTGAGGTAAAATTGGCTCCATCCCTCCTGTCATTTAGGAAGAAATTGAAGTCATAGTTCTGATATCAGGCTTTTGGGCAACATAGATAGCACTTTGGACATGGAATTGGATATGGAATTGACTGGAATGATGATATGGCTATTAATACTGTTTTTTACTGTTTTAATGAATGTTTTACTTATTGTTTTAATTGTTATTATATTGCTCTGTTATATGTAGTGGCATCGAATTGCTGCCAAATGTAAGCTGTCCTGAGTCCCCTTTGGGGGTTGAGAAAGAATGGGATAGAAATAAATAAAGTGAAGTAACCATCAGTTGAAAGTGAACACTAATAGTTAGATCTATGTACTCCACCCAACAATTACAATGATATGCCATTCTTGTACCTTAGCTGAAACCAAAATAAGCATAATAGGATAACCATTGGCCTCTACATCCTTACATGGTACATATTAATTCTGATTTTAAATTTAGAGGGTCCCTTCCATAGAGAATCAAATATGAGACCTCTAGTATTTATGTGAAGTGCAAATTAATATGCAAGAAGGATCTGTAAATGTGCCCATGGTTTGACTTAGCATTGGGGTATGTGGTGAAGAGCTATTGTCCTAAAGTTTTAATTTCCTTACATTTTGGCAAGACTTCAGCCATATTTACTTGCTCTAAATATTTTTTCCTCTTAGGAATTTCCGTGCTTTTTAAAATAAAGGAAGACATAAACCTCTCCCCTTCAGAGATGCTGAGTTCCACTGTGTCTAAATCTAATCAAGCAATGCTCTCCTTAGCAACTTCACTGTTTTGGAAATGCGTATCTCCAATATTAAGTAGCAATCCCAAATGTAATGGCTTGCTAAAAAAAAAAAATTAAAATCATATAAGCAAATGAACAATATCTGATTTCAGAAACTAAGCCAGATTAATACTTGACTGGCAGTAGGCTAATCAACACACCCTTTATCTTCTTGTTAAGAATTGAGATATGGGAAAACATTAAAAATAATCTAAAACCATGTTTCATTTGAGAAACCCTGGTGAGAAGAATATTGAACTTTTTGTAATATAAATGTTATTTTATCAAAAATTTGCACATTGTTGTTTTGAGAAGAAAACTGTGTTTTTTCTGTGAAAAATAATATTTCTGCATAGAACAAGTTATGTGCAAAAATAATATATTGGTGTAGAATTTTTCTGTGCCTTCCATTCTGTACAGAATTAGCTGTCAGAATATTTCCATAAAAATGTGGGGAACAAACAGGCACATTCTACCATATGTGGTGGACTTGTAAGGATACAACTAAGTTTTGGGCTTCGGTCCATGAGGAAACACAAAAGATGTTGAAGAAGAGATTCAAAAAGAAACCTGAGTATTATTTATTGGGATTTACAGATTCGGATTTTAAACTGGATGAGAATGAAGACAAATTATTTACATACTACACTACAGCGGCAAGGATTGTTTTTGCCAAATATTGGAAGAATGACCAAATACCGACCATTGAAGAATGGTTGGAGAAAGTTAAAGAAACAAGAGACATGGATGAACTAACTTTTTTGATGAGAAGAAATACTGGAAAATCGCTAAAGAGAACAGACTGGACCTTTTTCTATGACTACGAAAAGAAACTTAAAGATAAAAGTTTTAGAGGACAAGAATAGATAAGTAAGTTGGAGAAGTAGAGTGAGAAGATCCTGAGGTTGGAGTGGAGGTCATTTTAGATTAGTTTAGGTGTTTTTTGTTGTTGTGTTTTTGTGCTACCCTTCCTTCTTTTCTATCCTCTTGTTATTGTTCCCCCTCTTTCCCTGTGTTGATTTATAAAATGTTTAATAAAAATTATTTGGAAAAAAAAGAATATTTCCATAAAAAGAGTAGGTGGGTGATGGTAATTGAATCTAATTCAACCCATATTTTATGGATAATATATTGTTTTCATGTTTGTCTCTCCAGAAACCTAGGTTGTATCTACACTGTAGAATTAATACAGCTTGACACCACTTTAACTGCCATGGTTCAATGCTATGGAATCATGGGGGTTGTAGTTTCCTGAGGCAACAGCACTATTTGCAGAGAAGGCTAAAGACTCCGTAAAACTCCATATCCCATAGCATTGGACTAAAGTCTTTCTTTCCTCTGCTGTAACTCTGTTCTTCTTCCCCCTTTCTTGGTCTTTTTAATGACCCCTCTGGGTAATGCCTGATTGAAGAAATATTTTACCCTGTAAAAATTGGCACCAAGCCTGGGAAGTATATTGGGGCACAGAGGAAATGAAGCACACCTTCAAGCAGATTGAAACATATGCATTATTAATTTTGTTATTTTCAAGTGTATTAAATCATGTTTTACCTGCAACAAATAGCTGAGCTCTAATGACAGCCAAATAAACAAGGAAGAGGGCTGAGGCATGCTTCCGATTAATGAAGAAGATAGCATGAAGCCTCCTGAGCTTTGATGCAGTGCTATAAATCTGTCTGGTAAAGCTTCATTCACTAAAAAGACGGTGACCTCTTTAGATTTTATTATTCTTCCACAATTAAGCTGTTTCAACTTCCAACAATATGCATCATCTTTGGATGACTTTTCATTTGGTTACAATGGTCAGAAGTGCTGAGCTAAATGTCAGAGGGACACATTGCTTGTACAAGCTGAGCAATAGCAATTATTCTTAGCAAATAATTTATTGGTCAAACTTCTTGCTTGTGTTTCTGGCAAGATGACTCTTAAGACAAAGAGGTTTAAGATTGCTCTAACCAAAAGGTGGCCGAGAGGTGATTAGGGGAGTCTTTTGCAAGAGGTGAGATACTTGCTCATATTCGGTCTAAATTATGCTTGGTAGCAAAGCAAAAATTCTACTGATGTCAGTCGGACAAGTAAGTCAAATCTTAAGTCTTCTTGACCTCATAAAAACTAAATGCAACTTTCCTATATAATTTTGAAGAATTGTTGCATGTGAGGATAAAGGTAGATAAGAAATGCAAAAAGAGAGGCCTTAAGAGGAAGGCAGGCAGGCCATGGAATTGGAACTCAATCATCGATAAGATTGTGTGATCATCTATTATTATTATTATTATTATTATTATTATTATTATTATCATCATCATCATCATCATTTGAAACACAACAAGATGAGTCCACAGCAGACACTCTGCTGGCTGTTGTATTGGATCACATGTCGGACACTTCCCAAGTGTCTAGGACTGTGTGATGTATTGGCAAATAATGTGTGCAGATCCCAGTAAGGCGTCCTTTTACAACTGGTAGATGGTAATTTTGTCAGTGCCGATTGTGTTTAAGTGCAGACCAAGGTCTATAGGCACTTCATCCAGTGTGCCGATCACCACTGGGACAACCATTCCTGGCTTGTGACAGATTCTTTGCAGTTTGATCTTAAATCCTCATATCGTGTCAGCTTTTCCAGTTGTTTCTCTTCAATCCTGCTGTTGCCTGGGATGGCAACATCAACAATCCATACTTTGTTTTTAACACGATCGTGAGGTCAGGTGTATTGTGCTCCAAAACTCTGTCAGCCTGAATTTGGAAGTCCCAGAGTACTTTGATGTGTTCATTTTCTCTAACTTTTTCAGGCTTGTGATCCCACCAGTTCTTTGTCGCAGGCAGATGGTATTTGTGGCACAATTTCCAATGAATCATCTGAGTAATGGTGTTATGCCTCTGCTTGTAGTCTGTCTGTGTGATCTTCTTGCAGCAGCTGAGGATATGATCTGTTGTGGTTGTTGTTGTTGTTGTTGTTATCTTATCTGCTTCTCCTTGTGGAATGAAGCAGTTTACAACAACACTAAAAACACATAATCATCAAAATCCAGATCGGTTTTAAGACCATAAAGAGGTATTATATAACCCAATTTGAGAACAGTGGATGGAAGGACTAATAGTATTTCCTACGAATATTGCTCAGCAAGCCCTTTCCTCTTTTTTTCAGTTTTAAAAAGGGATAATCCAAATTTCAGAAACCATAAATTGCCCATCATCACTTAAAAGTCAAAAAAATTCTTTAACATTTTAATCAAAGTGAACACCTATCAAGTTGCCTCAGTTCTGACATTTAAGAGAAACTCTTCATGCAAATACAGTATGTGCCTGAATTGTCAGAAAGGAATATCAAATGCCAAGAACAGAAACACAATGAAGCACATGATATTGACTGAAATCCTTCATGTGCATTTGTCTCAAGTGGAAATTAAAATTGAACTTGCCAACTTTGAAGTTTAGGAGTGATTGCATAGTGCATACTGATGCATAAATACTAAATCAAAATTAAATATCACATTAAAATACACTTCCAACTGTAGTGCTCCCTGTCCCCATAAATGTAAATTCAGTATTGAAATACTAGCAACTTCAGTGGTAACATCCTGGAACTGTCTATTAAAATGAGAAAGATTACTTTTCCAGATGATGGTGATGTGCTTTTGATATTTGACTTTGATATTTGATTTTCCTTTTGATTACACCTTCCCATCATACTATATAACATTTAAAGGTTTTTGTTGTTTTGGGGGACAGTGGGAGGGAGAGGAAACAGATACAGAACTGGAATGCACATTAACAAACTATGTCAAGTAATTGAGAAATGAAAGAAATGATTACAACTAATTACGGGAAATGACATAATGAAAATGGCACAAAAATCCATACTGATTTTTTTTTTAAAAAAAAACCATAAAATGAATGTTCTTTATACTAAGCTCATTTCATTACAAAGTTTTCTCATTTACACAAGTGTTAGTGAAAGAGGGAGGGGAGAACACAGAGTCTATTTGCAAATGAATTATGGATCATCCATTCTATTATTCATTACTTTCTCAGCAAAGCAAGTGTCTCACACATCCGTTATACAAGATCTTTAATCTTTACCCTCTGAATCGTTGCCAAAACATACTGCCTTCACCACAAGTTTGTACATTTGGTTTGTTTGTGGATTACATATGCATGCAAATTTAATATGGTAAAAAAAGGACTTTTTAAAAAAGCAACTTGGATATCTAATGTGACAGGTTCTCTGTTGCAGTTGTTTCCAGTTTGTGTATTTGGTCCCTGTGGACCTTTGGGAAGCCATTTTTTGGAGGCTTACATCTTAGAACACTTTAGAGCAGTGAAGCACTGCACAATTCATTGGAACCATATTTAAAATAAAACTCCCGTGCAGATCTCCAAGACTATTCTCTTTGGCCAAGAACCTTCCATGGGTACATCCAATACAGTTCAATACCACTTCAGCTGCCATGGCTAGATCTATGGAATCATACAAATTGTAGTTTTACAAGATCTCATTTTCTTGGTAAAGAATGCTGATGCTTCACCAAACCAAAACTTTTATGTTTCCATAGTATTGTTCCACAGCCATTGAGGTAGTATCAAACTTAATTCATTCAACAGTGTAGATGCATCCTATATGTACTCTCATTTAGCAAAGGTTTTTGGCAGCTTCAAATAAAAGTTCATTGCTTGCATATTTAGGCAGTTTTATGGTTCCTATTAGTCACTGATATGGTGAGTAATTTGTTCTCTGAGAGCCACTCTGTGAATTTCCCAAGTCAATTTCACATCCGAGCTCTCTTTCTTTCTTCTTCTTTTTTTTGTTCTTTGCTTCTATCTATATGTGTAAATTAAAACAGTGGTTTAGTTTTCTTTTAAGAAACACAAAAAATGAGAGGAATAAGATGAGTGACTGCAAATTTAATTTGGTCAAATTTCTCAATTTTTTGTACTGTACACTTGTTTCAGACTGTGTTCACATTATGTTTGTAGACAAATCCTTATAAAGACTACACAACACATTTTGTTCACTTCCCTATTAAATTCATTTTTGAAACTGTAGAATAATACTTTTGTATCTGTGTGTGCATATTTTGCTCTAACATGCACATGTTTTGATGCTGATTTTATTAATACGTGCATTTTGTGCCTATTTTGGAACCACAAGCTGGACCACAAAACCAAAGAAAGCATGTGTACATTCTATAAATCCAACACACCTAAATTTACTAAAGTGGATGGTGATGCCAAAAATACAAAGAGACTCACTCACATAGAGCAATCAGTTTTCTTTACTGAAATTAAGAATAAATTGAAACAGAGGATTATATTAGGCTCATTCAAATGTTTCAGAAATTCAATGAGAAAGACTCAGAGGGAACCTGACTACACCTCTTTCAATGATCTGCTACCACCAGTTGATTCAAGGAAATGAACAGATTCAGAAAATAGCTGGCTGTATGATGCCAGAGATGACCCCAGTCCTTTCCCATAGTTCCTGTAATATGAATCTCTAGAAAACAGTAAGAAAATAGTTGAATTATGGCAGTCTGCACTAGAACTGAAGGGAACCAATCTGATCTCACCATAACCTGGTCTAAATCAGTCACCTAAAAGTCATTCAAGATTCAATTGCAAAATCCTGATTAGAAATCAGCAACAAGCAACAACCTTTCTGGAGATATAAGGTGAGGCTCTCAAGAAATGAAAGGTATACAAAATTACGGTCTAAGCAGTATTTTCTGCACAGACCTCAGAAGCTGAGACGGCCACCATTGCCAAAGCCATCTATTTCATCTCTTCATTAATCATATCATGCATTTCATCCCAATGCCCCATGTAATGTTAGTTCTTATTCAAATTGAACTCCTGTTTCCTATACAGCATTTCTTGATCTTGATCACCGTGAAACTGCTACTAATACAAACATACCTTTTGCTAATTTATGATGAGGATCACATGAGCATTTCCCATAGCAAATAGATCAAAAGGTGTATTATTATTTCAATAATTAGCTTCTGAATAACTGAGTTATGGCCATTTTGAAGGCTAATTATTGCAAGGAAATGTGGTCCCGAATAAAGGGAGGAAAGGCAAAGCACAGGATTTTGCTTTCCACTTGCATGGAGCTGACATTGCCGTAGTTCTTCTGCCTTAACAAAGAATGACCCATATTCAGTATACCAATTCCAGTATTTATCCTCAGGTTCATGGGATGAAGACACTCACAGATAATTTCAATTTACTTTCATCTCCAGCCAGCTGGGGGTTGTGATCATATACTGTTTTCTTCTTCTAGTGATCTCTAGCAGTATAAGCAATGCACATGACCAGGACCAGCCATAACCTCACAGAGTATGGATGCCACCAGAAAAGCAAGCAGAAAGTCACTCAGCTTGGGCTCTAGGCTTAGTATCCCACTGGAGTACTGCCCCTACTATTTCATTTCAAATAGAGTCAGTACCTTCTACATAGCCATTAATTTGGAATATAGGGGTATTATCCTGTATCTCACCCAACACATTTTCATGGCTTAACAGGGATTTAAGATCTGTCCTCCAGATTCATAGCTTGGTGTTCAATCCACTACGCTACCCTGGATGCACCATTAGCACACCCATATTACATGTAGGAACCAATTTTATACAATTCAAGCTACACTTTTATTGATATTTTTCTAACATAACCAGCATCACAGTATGGGAAGACATAGAGACATAGAGATTAAGAAATGCACCTACCCAAGTGAGATGAACTCAGATCACTCATCTCCATGGCTCCCATATTAGGCTTGCTATTTTACTGATTGCATTAAATTAATTCTTACATTATTATCTCTCTCCTATCTGATGTTTCCTCTGAGGAACTTGACATAATGGCCTTATGCCATTATTTTGGTATAACACCAGCCTGACAAGTTAAACAGAGATATAGCAGCTGGCTCAACATCATCTAGTAAGCAGGAATTTCAAACATACACTCATAATCAAACAGTAGCCCCCTGACCTTCTCATTTCATGTGAACCAACATGAATGCCAGTTTTTCATTGCAGCACATCATGGCCTTTTTCTGTGCTATGCATTGGCAGTCACACTGAATGCATATTGGCATACATTATGAAAGCAAATATACTTCTAGTCATCATCATTTTGAATTAATAAAACTGAATTTCAGAAAACCTGAAGCTTTTTTCCCAGTAATATTGCATTAGACAGCCGATTCCCATAGTTAACTTTATGCCTAAATACTTCTGCATGCTAATTGTTTCTTTTCTTGTTCATTTTGTCAGAATAAATTAATTAAAACATGGGGCTGCTTATCATTTCCCTTTATTTACTCACACTAAATAATGTGCAATAAAATTAATGGCTGAATTTTTTTTGATACCACATTGGAAAGTAGTTTTAATTCCCTTCCTTCTGATTGATTTGCAGCTGCTATATACAACTATATACTTTTACTACTTTAGCTAAATCATCATTGCAAATTGGCACAGGAGTTGTAAGTCTCCAAAGCAGCTACAGCACAGTATCAACCCTGTATCAAGATTCGTCAAAACCAATTTGTCAAAAGGTACTTTATCATCAAAGTATAAGTAAAATTCATAGATTCACCAACCAGAAGAAGACCAAACAAGGGGGGAAATTCCATCTAAATAGGAGTTGGAGTAGTCTGTTTATTCACTGCTGAGTTGCCCTCATAACCCATGTTCATGCCTACCAAATAGATTCCTCCAGGATTTATGGTGCACCTGTAATTAGATGTTGCTGCTCTCATTCTCATTTAGTGTTTCATCGAATGCAATATCTGAGAATGCTCTGGGGGCCATGTCAACCATGTCATAAAAATAGGCTTTAAACATAATGGAAATCTGTTGGAATCTTAGGCCTTTCAACTGTTGTGGGACATTTCCCATCAGTTCTAGTCATGCTGGCCAATGGGAGAGACAATGTAATATCCAAAATTTAATAATGAAGGTTAACAAATAAATTATTTCTAAGCCACATTTTGTTCTATGCTTGCTTAGTGAGGGAGGGGAGGAAAAGCAGACAGAGTGCAATTTATATATGTGTAAAGAAATTTATAAGCCATATAAACCTAAGCACGTCACGCATACATACATACATACATACATACATACATACACACAATTCATGGTCAATGTGCAAGCAAGCATGACTTACAAACTGAATATTATTTAACTAATATCATTCTTTCCAAGTTGCCAAACAACATTTTTTTTGTTCTGATCAGGTAAGTAATTTATTCCCTGATATGAGTTTATTACTCAGGTTTTAATCTTGGTTTCAGATGAAGATTCTGAGGACCTGGAGTAGAACTAGAACATTGCCACAGAGATAGGTTTGAGATATGATAGTCAGATGAGATATTGCTAAGTGATTGGATGAAGAAGTCAACATGATGATTTAGCTCTGTGGCCCTTTATAGCCTGATTTTACTGGAGTTCATTACTAATTATTTCTTTTCACATTCCATACTATTAATACAGAATTTAAAAGTAACATATTACACATAATGTTACTGACTAATGTTCTAATGTTTGTGTGGATATGTTACTAAAGTATCTGCTTTTTAAAGGGCTGTAGCAACTGTTTGTATATGCAGAGGTAATGCCACAATATTTCTGTTTTTTGTTTCAGATTGCTTTAATTAAATAAATTTTACATAAAATAAAACTGAATAATGCATAATGAAAATAAGAAAAATCTAATCCAAGCTACTTGGAGATACAGCTTCTACACTGCATAACTTAAAATTCTATGGATGATGATGAACCCCGCAGGGCAGTACCCCGACAGGAGCACAGCTGGAGCAATCTGTTGCAGCTGAGGTGCTGCTGGACTTCTAATGTGCCCCTCCCTCTTCCTCTAGTGCTCCCCTAATCCCCCCCCCCCCCCGGGTCCCATACCTGCTATGTTCACTGTGTCATAGACATAATAAATTCTTGATTGATTGAGTATATAACAAAAATACAACTAACAAAATAGAAAAGAAAAATATAATTTCCAACTAACTTATCACTTAAAATCTACCTCCATCTATCTCATCTATAAGTCACATTTCATCTAAATAGTGATGTCATCTTTATGGATAAAACCAGCAATACATGAAATAATCTTCATTTTTTTCCAAAACACAATAGTCAGTTAAGGGTTTTTCAAAAATATTGTTACTGATTTTAAGTTAATCCATTCCATAAATGCAGACAGTTTTTCCATTTCCATGTTGGCATTATAAGGGGGTAGTTGATGGGGCTTGAGGGCATTTTTATTTTATTTTTTTATTTTTTTAAAAAAATTAATAAGGAAGATCAACATAATGAATTAAAAGGATGAGAGAGAAAAGGCAGGAAGGATTCCTACCTTCAAAACCAAAACTCTAATATGAATTTCTATACTTGGTCTAACCCGGATGAATAAAACATCTTCAGTACATTTTGAAGTGAATTCAAAGCAAAGCATGCAATGTGGCATGGTATGTGAATAAAACAGACGCTATGCCAGGATCTGACTCAGGGATTTAAGTTTAATGGGGTTAGAAGCGTCGCTTCATGACATCAAAAGATGGGCCAGACCCATCAATCTATCTTTAGTGCAAATATAGAAGTCACACAAGCCATGCTGCATGGGCAATTCTGGAAACTGCTGCTCCAAAAGTTAACTTATCCAAGTGTGGTTCACAGCTCACTGAGTCCCTTATCATGCTAAAATTATGCTAGGTTTTAAGAGTGTTCTTCCTTCCAGTATTTAATATATTGACATCATACAGCAATTAAAATCTCTGTCCCTTATCATGCTAAAATGATGTTAGGTTTAATTTTTTTTTCTTCCTTTCAGTATTTGACATCATACAACAATTATACTGCTGTATAAACAAGAAAATTTTTAAGTAGGAAAAACTATATCTGGCTAGTTAGGCTTCTATTTCTACTAAATTCAAATATGAGACAATTTTATGCAATCTGCTCTTTCCAGACTTTGTTTTTAAATGCTTACATGTTTTAACTTACTATGTGTGTTTTAAAAGAAGTCTCGATTTCATCTCCATATGCTTCCTAGATATAAATCAGTTTGAAATAGCATTTTCCTCAAAGCATACAATAAAAAAAGAAAATTGATAGTTTAACTATTTCCAGAAAATTAGCCATGATGGTCTTCATTACAATAAAACCAACAAAGAATATTGTAACACATTTTTATGGCATGCGCTTCCTCATTACACGCACAGTGTGGTACCCTCCATTACAGGTACATAATAGGGTTTGCCCAAATGTTTCACTTAACATCATGGAACATTCAGTGACTTTGATAGTTAAGTCTGGATATCTGCAATTCTTTCATGAATCTGAAGAGGGTAAGCATGTAGGATGTTACTATACTTTTCAAGTGAAAAAAAAAGAAAAGGAAAAGATCAAGATCACTTAGCCACTACATCAAAAAGTACATCCTACTTCCTTCCTGTGTACACAGAAAGATTGAGAGGCAAAGTGCAAGAAAGAGTTCCTGCCTCCATAGGAAGCCCACAAAATTAACTAAAATTCTCCAGTTACCTTTGCTGAAGGATGAAAAGCAATGATTAGGAGTTTTCATGGAATATATATCATAACATTGAATTGAGGGTGACTAATTGAAAAGCAGTGAGATCCCAGAGTGTTTTGTAGAGAAAAGTAGGAAAATATTCCATTGCTGTAAACAGAACTGAACCAGTTGGGTATTTGTAATTCACCAAGATCTCACTGGAGTCTCCCAAACCTTTAAAATCAATAACATAATGTCCTAATAGAAGAAGAACATATTCCAACAATGCATTACCCTACCTTATTCACTAAATTTATTTTTGTAGTGCTTCATCCATCGAATCCCTTTCCACTGAACTAGAAAAAGATGGAATTGCTGTCCAGTAATTTGTGTGTGAAGAGCTCTGCATATCCAGAAATGCTCTAAAATGAACTTATACTAGGTTATGAATGTTGCCATTTCTGCTTTCAATTTTGTGTTCTTCAGGTGTTCAAGAAGGGTACGCATAGAAGATGATAACATATATATCATACTAGAAATTTATCAGGTGAATGAAAACTTGATATTGAGGCTTACTTTATTCGGTTCTGTAATACTGTTGCATCTATAAATCAATAGACACAGTGGACATTTGGATCTGCTGCATTAAAAATTGTATCTAACATTATTAATATTTGTTTAGATTCTAATCTCTATTTTCTTGTTTCCACTTCTCAAGACAGTTACACATATTGCCTAAGGATGGAGAGTTCAGATTAATGATAGATTTTATTACCTAAATATTAACTAAGATCAACTCAATAAATCAAGGAAACCTATATTAAGTTTTGATTTACCCATTGGTTCAGTGCGTCTGCTATAGCTAAGGGCCCTTCCAGACATAGCTTAATCTTGAGAGGAACTGGAATATTAAATCTCTGTTCCTCTCAGGATTTAGTCCCCAATCCAAATTCTGGATTTTCCCTGGGGGGATACATGCCCCCCAGGTCAACAAGAAATTGACTCAGGAGTGCATCCAGCCACCCCAACCCCCCACCCCCAAACTTATCTGTGGAGCCTGCCAACAGTGCAGACCCCTCTGGAGAGCCCTCCTGGCATGCAAAAATGATGTGTCGGGAAGTGGGGGAAGGAGATATTTCCCTCCCCCTCCCCCTCATCCTGACATGCAATTTTCACACATCAGGAGAGCTATCCAGAGGAGCGTACACTGCCGGCAGGCCCCTCAGGTATGTTTTTGGGGAAAGTGGGAGGGCTGGGAGTAGAGGGATGGGTACCATCCCACTTTTTCAGGGTCTTTGAGTCTGAAGAACTAGAATTGCTATGATGGTTGCAGAAGCAGTCCCAATAGTCAATCCCCACAGGGCTTCCACCTAGAAAGATCCAGACCTTACCTTAAGACCCAGATCTTTCCAAGTGTTTTATTCATTGGGAGATTCAGTTTTACCTGAAGCATCATTTGGATGCCTCAGATAAAACCAAAACAGCATTTTGGGCCTGTCTGGAAGGGCCCATAGTCTATCAGAGAACTCTGACCAAAATGATCAAAGGTCTTGAAACCATGCCCTGTGGAAATGACCTAAGGAGTTGAGTATGCTTATCCAGGAGAAGAAAAGGTTATATGATAGCCTTGTTTACATGTTTTAAACAATGTCAAATTGAAGATGGAACAAGATGGTTTTCATCTGTTCCAGACTATGGTCTTGTCTACACTGCTTGCTCTAACTGTGATGACAGCAACATGCATTGAGGTGAATTCTCTTTACTGATGTTCAGATGGCCCAGCTGGGCCATCACCTTTCCCTCTATGTCACCACCACCTCTCCCCACCAACCATAGAGCTTCCTGAAGACACCTAGCCATAACCTCTTGCATCTGGTGAGATCATAACTGTAAAACCACACAACCAACAAAGAGGGGATAGAATGAAACCTCATTGCTGATTGCAGAGAAAATCCATCCTGAAAAGTCCTGGAAGACAGGAAAAAGTGGTTTCTGTTGCTCCAAAGGCTGCAACATGTACCAATGGTTTTAAATTGCAATAAAAAATATTCTACCTAACATTAGGAAGGACATCATGATGCTAAAAGCTTTCAACAGTGGGATGGATTACCCTCAGAAGGGACAGACTCATTGTCAGATGTCTTTAAGCTGAGGTTGCATGGTGTTTTAACAATGGATCCCCATGTGACAAGGGCTTGAACTGTATGGCCCTTGTGTTCCCTTTCATCTCTATGATTTCACAATCTGAATTAATTCTGCATACCTCATGTAAATTCAGGTAAATAAGTCTTCGCCAGAAAATGTCTGCTTTCTAAGGCTTTGGCTTTTCTTTTTAATCCTACTCATGATAAATTCTCCCATTCCCATCCATTGAAACTGATTTGGCTGTGATGATTCAAAATCTCTGTGCTATTTTCAGTAGGGCAATCCTTTTATTCTTGTGGTTGTTTGCTTCTTTCCCATATCATTTTGGCTGAAATTACATTTTGCATTATAGTCCTTCATTGTAGCACAGTTTTCATTCTTCCTCCCCTGTCTGATACTTTCTTATTTTTTTTAAAAGGTGGAACAGAGTCAATGCATAATTATCCAGCAGTGAGTTTGTTCTTATTCTTTTTCTGCCTCCTGCAATCTAGTGATTATGTGACTGTTGCATTTAGTTTTGTCAGCGTATTCTACACAGACAAGGACAGAAAGCTAAAGAAAAGGAAAACAGAAAGGGAACAGGGGGAATTCAATAGGGAATGAACTGGTAATTACTTGTTCATAGAAAATAATTTGAAATGTATCTGTCTCATTTGTTGTGATGAAGTTGCTATTCCAAAGGATTAGGGTGCCATTAAGAGACCGAACACCAAGCCAATTCCATGAACCTTAACTCAGGTGAAGGAAGCTGAGGGGGGAATTGAAGGCAAAGGCACAACAATGACAGTGAACCCTGCAAGAAATGTGTGAATTAAATGTAGAAGCACATTGTGACAGTAGCCCAGGTTATCTGTTAATGTCTTAAGATATTAGGAGTTACTCCAGTGTAAATTCTGATTGTTCTTAACTTAACTGACCACTTCAAGATTATATTTTCTGAAAGATTATAATTACTTCATTTCTGAGAGTTTCTGAGCAGAATATCCTAATATTTTCTGACAATAATGATAGATGCCTTTGTTAGGAGGACTCCTCTGTAGCAAGTATCAAATGTTACTTAGAATGGTAGCAGCCTAATACAGGAATACTGCATCAGCAATCAGATGTACTGGATTGCCTGGAAAATATCCATGCACATTCTTTGCTATTAGGAATATGTGCTAAATCTTTGCCTCTTTGTGCCTCCATCAAGCCAAAGTATAAATCCATACCATGAGGGAAGAATTCAGAATTAAAACTATTTATATTAAAATGCAATAGGATATTTCCATGACTAAGATGGAAAAAAAAATGATAGCATTCCCAATTCTATGCACAGAAGCCAATTGGACTAGCAATTGAAGCTTACCTCGACACTAGCAGTAGAACAGGCAAAGAACTAGCACATGGGTTGCCTGAGTTCTCTCAAGAGGAGGGTAATGGCCATAAGTTTCCAGATGAAATTCAGGAGGAATCCTTCCGTTTTTTCCTGGCTTCTTCCATCTTAAATATTCAGCTCAACCTGCCAATTAATACAGCTGGCCCTGACTATTGTGAATAGTCGTGCCACCTTACAAATGATACAACAGAATAAAAAAATACTTACAGAAAGAAGCAATCAAAATTATCATGATGAACTCTCTTTTGAAGAAATCTTACACCACTTTTTAGGATTTGAAAAGTGCTGTGCTGATGATAAAGAGGACATGAGATGGAGAATGTTGACAGGAAAATGTTTTTGCAGCTCTTCACATGCTCTTACGTTCTAACTTTTATTCTGTTTGTATCTTAAACTGAAGAATCTTGAATAGTAACACTAAAAAGTTGAAAACTAGAGGTTTTCTTACTTTAAATGCAAAGCTGTTGCTAGGTAATTAGAAATAATTATTCAGTCACAAAAGCACTCATGGCACGCTTCTAATTAAATAATGTGTATTTGCTTTTGTAAACACATGTTCTATTTTATTTCCTAAACCTCTCTTCAGTTCAGCTCTGGTATCAAGTTGTGAGTAATATCACAGCTGTTGTCCAGATGAAATATATGGCAATCAGATCCATTAATTCATTCACTATTCATTAACAGTATTTATTAATCACTTTTTTTGCCCTAAAGGGCCCCTGAAGTGAAATGGAGTAAAATGGATCGAATTGTAATACTTTAAAAATCAATCAAATTTGCATATATTGTTTTTACTAATTTGCTCTTTGTTCCAGGGACTCTTTGGGCTTTGATGGCAACATATCAGTTTCTAAAAATAAACAAGTAAGTGAAAATTATGCCAGTGGTCCACCATAAACCATATTAGCAGATAATTTGTTTAACCTCCTTTATGTTTCAGACCATACTTAAGGTCTAGAACATAACTTCAGACCCTATTGCCCACATCCACTAATGAGCAAGAAGAAAATCAGATGTCCGAGCACGCTAGACTGAGAAATCAAAAGAACAATGAACAAAA
Source organism: Anolis sagrei (assembly GCF_037176765.1). NCBI lineage: Eukaryota > Metazoa > Chordata > Lepidosauria > Squamata > Anolidae > Anolis > Anolis sagrei. Next base: position 63,677,403 of record NC_090025.1, read on the forward strand.
GGCCAATTTCATCCACCAAAAAGCAACAACACACTTATATGAAGGAGCCCAAGCTCTTGGGTCTGAGTTCAGTGAGAAACAGTTATAGCCTCCTATCATCCACAGCACACTAGCAGCAAAAAAAAAAAAAAAAAAAATGTCTGGTTCTAAAATTTCTGTAAAATATGGGAAATGTGTCAAAGTATTATTCCTCCATTTTGTCAGGGAGATGACTATACAATGAAATTGGACAGCCCCAAAGAAAGAAAGCTATAGGAAAAAAGATGGAAGGTTGATGCACTCATTTATTCTTAGATGCCACTCATGTTCTCCAAAAGGACAAGAAATTCATATGGCAACACCCTTTCAATACCCCCCAAAAGCTACTTTTGAAGAGGGAGATGGCATTATATCTTAATGTTCTTAACTATATTTTATGTTGTTGGGGCATTGATTGCCGACTGTAAACTGCCTCGAGTCACCATCGGGTGGAGAGAGGTGGTATATAAATATAGTAAATAAATCAATAATAAATTAGAGAGGCACAGAGGAGACCACATTCACACTCAGAAGACAATTTGATCTCTCTCATATCCCACAGCATCCCTTTTAAATAATTTAAAATTCCTGTATTAATTGAAAAATAATGCTTTCATAGACTATTACTAGGCCTGTTTGATCAAGAAAAAATTTGTTTCTAAATTCGATTCTTAATTGGGGTGTTTTTTTGTTTCGATATTAAAAATATTTACAAAACTTTCCAAAAAAATGTTTTGTTATTTACGAATTTTCGTTATTATTTACAAAACATTTTAGAAAAAAAAATTTTCTTGATCAAACAGGCTAAGTGTGAATGTTGCAGTAATGGTCACCTTGATTAGCATTGAATGGCTTTCTCCCACCCTGGACATTCCATAGATAACATTAGATGATATATAACTCACCATTTGCCTAGTTTCCAACAGACCTCTGAGGATGCCTGCCATAGATGTGGGCAAAATGTCAGGAGAGAATGCTTCTGGAACATGGTCATACAGCCCTGAAAAGTCACACAAGCCGGATGGCGCGCGGAGGCCGCTTGTGAGCGCGCGCGCGCCATCCAATGGGCTCCGGCTCCTGCGCCCCCCTCCTCCTCCTCCTCCTCCTCCTCTTCCTCCCAGCTGGGAGGAAGAGGAGGAGGAGGAGGAGGAGGAGGGGGGCGCAGGAGCCAGAGCCGGATGGCGCGCGGAGGCCGCTTGTGAGCGCGCGCGCGCCATCCAATGGGCTCCGGAGGAAGAGGAGGAGCCAGAGCCGGATGGCGCGCGGAGGCCGCTTGTGAGCCCGCGCGCGCCATCCAATGGGCTCCGGCTCCTGCGCCCCCCTCCTCCTCCTCCTCCTCCTCCTCTTCCTCCCAGCTGGGAGGAAGAGGAGGAGGAGGAGGAGGAGGAGGGGGGCGCAGGAGCCAGAGCCGGATGGCGCGCGGAGGCCGCTTGTGAGCGCGCGCGCGCGCCATCCAATGGGCTCCGGCTCCTGCGCCCCCCTCCTCCTCCTCCTCCTCCTCCTCTTCCTCCCAGCTGGGAGGAAGAGGAGGAGGAGGAGGAGGAGGAGGAGGGGGGCGCAGGAGCCAGAGCCGGATGGCGCGCGGAGGCCGCTTGTGAGCGCGCGCGCGCCATCCAATGGGCTCCGGAGGAAGAGGAGGAGCCAGAGCCGGATGGCGCGCTCAGCAGCAGCCTCCATGCCATTAACGAGCGGAGCTTCAGCTCGTAAATTACATGGGGCTGCTGCTTCGATATTTTTAAACCCTTCCGGGTTTAAAAATATGTTTTGATATCGCTTCGGATATGCAAAAAATAACGATTTTAATACGAAATAACGAATTAACGAAACGAAACCGACAGGCCTAACTATTACCAATGCACTAGGCTTGGGCGGTTTCTTTCGTTAATTTCATAATTCGTTATTAATTTGTATTTAAATTAGCTTACGATCCAATATTGAGCCATGCAGGAATAGTGTGAGGAGTAAATTAGATTCGAAACAATTTTTTTCAATTTATTTCGTAATTGTTTCGTAATTATTTCGTAATTATTTCGTAATTATTTCGTAATTATTTCATAATTAATTTTGCATGTCTGGTGCAAGTTTTATAGTTGTTGTTTGTTTTATCACACCAACAGTCAACAACAGAGGGAGAGCGAAGCTTCAGAAGTTCCCCCTGTCCCATTTGGAGGTTTTTTTAGCATATTGCACAATCGCATCCACCATTAATGAATCAATTCGTAATTTTACGAAATTTCGTAAATTTAAAAAATTTTAAAAGGAAAATTTCAGAATTCTTAAAAAAAAAAAGAAACGCGATAGACCCCTAAAAACGAAGCGAGTTTAGAAACAAATTTTTCCGTTGTTACCCAGGCCTACAATGCACCCACTTCCCAAAAGAAAATCCTGTGATAATATTAATATTTGCCATTCTAGAAATAATAAATAAAAAAATAAGGCCAGATTCTTTCAGGAAACATAATGTTAAAATATATCTAATTTTAAATATGTGTTGATAGAGTGTACATACATATGCACTGAGAACTCCATTAGATTATTCAGTAGGAGTAATATATCAACCCAACTATATCTTCCAAGTAAGACATGGAGCAGGAATGAGTCCTGAAACTGAGTAGGAAAGCAAACAGATATGAATTCATTTAGAGTAGCCAAGTATTCCTGGACTACTTCTTTAACTATTTTGGGTTGCTTTCCCCCTATTACTACATCCACTCAATACTGCTCAGGTTCAACACCAATCTCCTTTTCGGAGAAAACTGAGGCAAAGAAGATGTTGAGCAATTCTGCCTTTTCCCTATCCCCTGTTAGCATTTTACCCCCTTCTCCACGCAGAGACCCTTCCATTTCCTTTTTCTTCCTTTTTCTACTGACATAAGCAAACAACCCCTTTTTACTGTTTTTAATCTCTCTGGCAAGCCTGAGCTCATTTTGCACCTTAGCCTTATGAAACTTTTTCCCATGTATATTGGTTATTTGTTTGAATTCCTCTTTGGTGATTTTCTCTGTTTCCTTTTCTTGTGCATGTCTCTTTTAAATTTTAGCTCAGTTAAAAGTTCTTTGAACATGCATTCTAGTCGTTTTACACTTCTCCTATTTTTTTGCCTTGCTGGAACTGTTTGCAATTGTGCCTTCAGTTTCAAGAAACCATCCATCCATCATTAACTCCCTTCTCCTTTAGCATTCTTGTCCATGGACTCACACTCAGTATTTCCTTAAATTTCCTGAAGTCAGCTCTCCTAAAGTCTAGACTGCATGTTTGACTTCGCTTAGTTTTACGCCTCCTTTCTATCACAAACTTTAGGAGCACACAGCCACTCCCACCTAGGAATCCCACCATTTCCACTCCATTGACCAGATCCTCAGTGTTAGTAAAGATCAGACCCAGAATACCTGACCCCCTTGTTGCCTCTTCTACCTTCTAGAAAATAAAATTATCTGCAAGGTAAGTGAGGAATTTGTTGGATTTTGGCAAAGTTTGTTTTTCAATATCAAAGTAGTTGAAATTCCCCGTTATTACTATATCTCTTCTATTTTCATGTTTGGTCATCTATTTTGGTCATCATGTTGTCAGAGTGTGTCACTGATGTAACCATAACTTCTGGTTGCTCATTCAGGGCACATGATATTGCAGTTACAGCTTTTCTAGCTAAACACAAATAACATAGATCAGCAAACAATACTGATTGGTAGATATCATCTATTGTCAAAATAGAGTTGATCAGGCCTAACCAAATTAGCATACAGCTGAATCAGTAATTCTTGTTTTGTACGAACAAGACAATTTCTTTAGTTATAATTTTTTTCCTATAGTCATTTAAAAATAGCATAACAAGGATGGAAGACATTTCTCTGCCATTTGGTATTTTGAAAATGGTGAGGCTGAAGTGGTTTTTGAAGAAGTGGTGCAATAGAGGTGTCCCTGTTTTTTCTGAGATGCAGCATTTACATTTTTATTTTACTGTTTGAAAATATCAAACTTAAACATGCGAGGGATTTTTTTGGGGGGGGGGGATACAAATGCTGACTGGATCAGACGCCATTTGTTTAATCAACTCAAATGAGGAGTCAATAACTTAAGATGTCATTAACAGCATGAAATGGCAAAGTCAATAACATTGTCAGTTCTTTGTAACTATGATTTCTTAGACTTATGCTACCCAGCAACCCCACAATGAATTTGAAATTTTGGACATCTCCTCTTGGGCTCCTATGACTAATAACTTCCCTCATACATCTTTAGTTTCTGCATCATGCCCAACTGCCTCAGGAAATTGCCCTCCCTCCATTATATAAACTTACAAATGTCAGTCACATTTTTATACCTGCCATGTGTTTAATGCTTTTGAAGAACACTGGCCTTCATTATAAAGCATACAGCAGGTTATTAAAATCAAAGCTTTTCTTAAAGGCTCACCTGTCATTTGCACACACATATAATTTTATCTTGATTACACTGGAGCACATAAACACAGACTTCCCTCTGGGAATAGCATGGGTGTACATAATCAGATATATTATTATATCAAATTATATTTTCACATTGACAACTGAACAGTTAGCTGTCTCTCAGTGTCTTTCATTTTAAAATACCAGTTCTCAAGAAGTAATTATAATTCTCACTGGGCTAAAACATGACATTTACTACTCAGTAGAACAAGAGGTGTGATGCAAGGATTATAAAGAATAAAGTAAATCAAGTTCATGGGCATGTGGTGGGGAAGAAACAGTCGATTTTAAGTTTGCTTTTAAGGACTGCAATTAAAAAAGACTAAAAAGTTCATAATATTCAGGGTGGTGGAATTCCTGGCTTGTGGGAGTCAAGTAACCAAAAATGGAATATAATCCATCCAAGGATATGTATCTATTTAGAAGCCAGCTGTTTTCATTCAACTGCATCTATTTTGCACTAAATGAGTATAAGATGGTAAGCTTGAATTCTATTAGTGCATGCAAATCTGTGAGCAAGATTCTTTTAAGGGACACATTTCTCAGAAACTTGAGATGTATTGAGACACACTCCCACTATGCTTCTCTCAGCTCTGTGTTCCATTTCTTCTGACATCCACTTTACTTTTTAAAACTTAAAATTAAATTTGCAGTTCAAGAATGTGCAAATTCTAGCAGCTTTCTAGCAGTATTTTTACTCCCTCAAAAGCCAAGATGTTGATGTGATTGATGAGTATCAAACTATTTTAGAGTGCTGGTCATAATGATATGTACAATTGCATGAAGGCATTATTGGAGGAGAGAGAGACCAGTGAAATGTATCAGTGAAAGAAAGTCTAAAACAGAAAACAGATGGTGGGCATTGTGTGTATCATCTTATGGTAAGTATTTGCTGTTTCCTGACGAATTGTGTTTTGAGTCTTAAAGTGCAATAAATAAACTAATGATGATGATAATGATGATGATTTGAGATACTAGTGTTTTATATAGTATAATGTTAAAGCAGTTAGAAGTGATTGCAAAATGTTCTGACAGTGGATTCTGGGTATACAAGCACCTGGCTGCAGTGCATTTTTGGCTAAACTTCAAGTTTCCTTGGTCTTTTCTTAATGTGTTGCATACCCTTAGATTCATACTAATAGCCAGTGAGGCTAGTCAGTGTTCATTCTGTGGTCACCACAACCTTGGGTTGGTCTCAAACTGCATTGTATATTCAGTGTATTCTCAATTCGCTTCTAACATGATAAATAAAAAAAAATCAGTGTAGAAGGGCCTTCAGGTTCGCAATAAATCAGGCATCACTTCACTTCACTTCTTCACTTCACTTTATTTCTTAATTAGTCGCTCTCCATCAAGGTGCTCTGAGTGACTTACAATCTAAAATAGCATTTACACAATATAAAAACATTCAACATAAAAACATTCAACAGTGACTATTTGGCAAATTAGATCTGATTACTTAAATGCACAACCAAACAGCCAAGTCTTGAGTGCCTTTACAAAAGGTCGCAACTCTGACATTGCTCTAATGTATGGAGGCAATGAGTTCCACAGAATTGGAGCATAGGTTGAAAAAGCTCTACGCCTTGTAGCTTTACCTCCCTAGGACCTGGTATGTATAGGAGATTTTCCTGGGTGTATCGAGGTGGAATGAGGCGGTCCCTAAGATATAAAGATCCTTGGCCATTTTGAGCTCTAAATGTCAGGATCAATATCTTGTAAGAGATCCGATGTTCTATTGGTAGCCAATGCAGTTGTTGCAGAATCAGTGTGATATGGGATCTTATAGATGATCCTGCTAGCAGTCTGGCCACTGCATTTTGGACTATCCGAATCTTCTAGGTTGTTGACTTTGGAAGGACGGCATATAAGGCATTGCAATAGTCCAACCTCGTGGTGACTGTTACGTGGATTACTGTTGCCAATGCTTCTACTGAAAGGTAGGATGCCAATTTCCTTGCCTGGCGAAGATGAAAAAAGGCCTGCTTACTTATGGCAGTGATCTGAGCCTCCATCGTCAGTGATGAGTCCAACACAACCACAAGGCTTTTAACAGTGGCAGATGGAACCAGAGCTTCCCCATCGAAATCAGGTGGAGACTGGATTAATTCTGGCGGCTGGCCGGGCCAGAGTATCTCAGTTTTTGCAGGATTCACTTTTAGTCTGCTCGCTCACAGCCAACTCATCACTGCTTCCAAACACAGCCTAAAGTTCTCAGGAATCACGGTTGTCCCAGGTTCGAGACGCAAGAGTAGCTGGGTATCATCCGCATACTGGTAGCACTCTATGCCAACGCTCCGCACCAGTCCAGCAAGTGGCCGAACATAGATGTTAAGTAACAGGGGCAAAAGAATAGCACCCTGGGGAACTCCACAGCAAAGGCAGGAGCTCTCAGAGCTTTGGCCTAACCACTCCACCCTCTGTCTCCGGTCCCGGAGGAACGAATTGCAACAAATAGGAATGACAGTATGACAAAAAGAAAGGACACTTGTGCTTGTGTTGGGAAATTAATTAATACCCCTTTTCCTTGATTAGAAATAACAGCTTATTTTTAAAGAGTAAAGCATGTTTTCAACATCTAATAATGCAAATAAATAAAGTGCAAATTAATTTTTTCTGTCCTTTAAGAAGTTTTCTTCTAAAATAAATTCATTTTTCTTTTTAAAAAATCATTTATATTGCATAACTATAAATAATAGATTATAGTGGGGGGGTTTTTTCAATTTTAAATATCTTTAGCTGCTCATTCTTTGCCTAAAATCGGAATGCTGCTACTGATTCTGTGATGTGGGACACACAGATTTATTAAGAATTGGCCAATGACACTAATTAAAGAATGGAGACATTAATAATGTAGATTGCATTAGAAGGATTAAAATTGTCTATATTTTTGTGACCCAGGTGACATAATAAAGATTCCACTCCATCAAAAGTGATGTAGATTATAGGCCTGGGTAACAACGCAAAAATTTGTTTCTAAAATTGATTTGTATTTGGGGGGTTTTTTGTTTCGATATTTAAAATAATTACAAAATTTTCCTTTTAAAAAGTTTGATATTTACGAAATTTCGTAAATGGTAAAAAATTAACGAATCGATTTCCGAAACAATAACGAATCGATTCGTTAATGGCGGACACGACCGCGAAATACGCTAAAAAACCTCCAAAAACTTCTGAAGCTTCCCTCTCCCTCTGTTCTTGACTGTTGGTGTGATATTATAATTTTTTTTCACTAATTAAACCATAAAACTGGCCCAAACATGCGGAAATAATAACGAAACGACCTCAGAACAATAACGAAACAAATACAATAACAAAATACGAAGCATTTACAAAACGTGTTTAAAAATTCGTTTTTTTTAATGATTGCTCCAGAATGGTTCGTTATTGTTTTGTAATTGGAAAAATTAACGAATTATTAATGAATTACGAATTAACGAAACGAAACCGCCCAGGCCTAGTAGATTACTATCACAGACAATTCAATTCAGTTGAATCTCTAGGGGATAAAATAATTCCCACACATTTGTTCATATACCAAACATCATCATGTGTGTTGTCAAGTGAGTGATACATATGATCATGTGGCTAATATGAGTTTACCACTTCTTAAATGTGGATATAGAAATCCTGATGAACGTAGCTGGTTTGTGATATTAAGATTACTGTTGAACCCCTTTAGTTTATCAGTGTCCTCCTTCATACATTGCTGTTGTGCTTTCCTGATTCTTTGCTTAGAGAATCAGAAGTTGTTATATTCTTACAGATTCTTTGTATTAATAATGATGCTTTATTGTATGTTGATCTATGTATAATGTGATAACCTATGACCCAACATTGTTTGATTAACTGTTGTTTCAAAGAACTGATTAAAACACCCTGTCACCTCTTTGCAACTGTTGACTTTTTCTTAAGGAAAAGATGAAAATGATTTTGTAACAACAGTAGTGTAGATGCCCCTATATTGTTCCTGAGATTACAGGATGCTATATGCAACTGATGGAAAGGGCAACCGATATATGAGGAAAGAAGTATTCTGTCAGATGATTCTCACTGCAGCTGCAGAAATCCAATACTTTATTCTATCTCCTTTGTGTTAGTTAAAAAAATTGAAAGACATAAAATCTAAACATGAGCTAAAAACAAACTAAACATCCCCATTCTTTCATGCATACTCAAGCCAAAAGATTTTCTGTAGCTTCTCTGTCTCAAACCCTCTCCCTTTCTCACCTTTTAAGTAAGAATTGTTCTTCTCATCACTTTTAATTCTGAAGCATTTTCTATCAAGCTGCATTTTTAAAAGATTATATACAAACCTCTTTTGCTTTGATTTTTAATTGTATCATTTTGCATCCTCATGAGCAGAAAATAAAGAATAAGGTGGAAAATTTTCTTATACTGCTTGCACTTTAAAACCATTATTAAATCTATTATAAATTCAAACATTTTATTGAATTTATACCACACCATTCTCTCAAAATGAATGTGAAAGCAGCTTACAATAATGTAGCTAAAAGATAATTACAAAAGTGAAAAAGTAATTAAATATAATGAGGAAGAACTTCCTAACTGTGAGAGCTGTTCCACAGTGGAACTCTCTGCCCTGGAGTGTGGTGGAGGTTCCTTCTTAGGAAGTTTTAAAACAAAGCCTGGATGGCCATCTGTCAGGGGTACTTTGAATGCAATTTTCTTGCTTCTTGGCAGGGGGTTGGACTGGATAGCCCACGAGGTCTGTTCCAACTCTATGATTCTATGATTCTATCACAATATTTAAAACACTAACCATCACAATCAACTTTCCTATTCTGCCAGCATTTATTTCTCATCAAGGAGAATAATAACTATTGGATAAAATGAGTAGCATAGCCATTTAAAAAAAAAACAAAACACCACAGATTAAATCCAATTGTGGACCTACCTAGAGTAGATCTGTTGAAACCAATGTCACCGTTTTGATAAATTAGTCTCATTCGTTGCAATGAACTATCATAAGTAATACTACAACAGGTTTTATTAATTTTAGTTATTAATTAAATGAATTATTTTACATTTTGTTCCATGCCTGCTGCCAGGAAACTACAGATAGCAAATTAAAAAGTTCTGCTTGTGCACATAAGCCAAGTTTATGCATATAAAAAAATATCTGGATTAAAGCCAATGCACATTTCAGTTAACTATAAACATAAAGCTATTATGGTTCTTTCATGTACTGTTCCTGGGGTTTCATAGAAAAGTACACATTTAGCAAATTTAGAGAATAAGAAGAGGAAGAGGATGATGAAGATGAAGATATCTCATGTCTAGAAATGCATAAAAATGAGTTTACTTGTTTTTTCTTAAGTAAGTAAAATAGATTTGGATGATAACGTAGGTATCACTACTACATTACTTGTTTGATTCCAGGTAATTGCATGCAAGAGACAAATGCAATTTTTACATTCTGCACACATTTGAAAAGAAAAAAACTTCTATTTCATTCCACCAGATTGAACTGAGATGCACCGTTACACATAGGATTCATGTAGATACCAGCATTCAAAATCATTTAAATGTGAAAATAAATGCAGCACATTGCAGGTTAAATTTGAATTATTATTGAACTGGAATAGCTTGCTTCATGCATCCAGCTTGAGAAACATGCTGAAATCTACAGTTAACCTTTGTGCGTACAATATATATTTTCTGGAAAAAATATTCCAAAAATAGCAACACTTTGCTGCACTTCTTCATAAGAACATAAAATAATGGGGATGACAACACATTTTAAAGTACCATCAATGGTGGACATCCATCCTGATTCCTAATGATATTAAGCTAAAGAGCATAATAATAATAATAATAATAATAATAATAATAATTTATTTGTACCCCGCTACCATCTCCCCCCAGTGCGGCTTACATGAGGCCAAGCCCACAATACATCAATAAACAGAACATCAATAAAATAAAAGTTCAATAGACAATCAATGCAATATAAGTCATAATCACATGAACAAAATAGACAATAAGCAATCAACAGTAACATATAAACATTTAAAACCAAAGCCCGGCCAAATGTGATAGATTAAAATTTAAAAATATTGCTGATGTGAACCAGGTAGGATATAACTGGGATAGGATATTTAGAGAGAATGAGGGAATGCAGTCAATCCTAAGGCAGTAGTAAAGTGCATTTTGAGGACATAATGTTGAGAGTTTTCCTTATTCTGGGAAGGCACACTGGAACAACCACGTTTTCAAGCTCCTCCTAAAGACTGCCAGAGTTGGAAGTGAGTTCCAGAGTCGGGGGGCCTCCACCGAGAAGGCCCTCTCCCTCGTCCCCACCAATCGTGTCTGCGAAAGAGGCGGGATTTTTTTAAAAATCCTGCTGTGTACAGGAAGAATGTCTCGTCATGACATTTGTATCAATATATGCCAAACTGAAGAAAGCATACACCTTAGAATCACACAAATTCTTCTATTTTTAAGATTTCTTCAACAATTGAAAGCCTACCTTCACTGTGACTGTCCTAGACCTAAAGGCATTTCTTCTCCTGGAAAAAGTCAAGGACATTTACAGATTTTTTTTCTGACACTGTTCTAAGAAATCACACAGATCATGATAAGAAGAAAAGTGACCGTACATGGCAAAGAATACTATCTCTGGACAAACTAAACTTGTGGCCATGCTAATTGAATCTGCTACATCTGCTGGTGGAACTGGGACCTTTGCCTCTCTTTTCCCCCTCTCCCTTTCTAGTCTGCCAAAACTTGATTTGAAAGATATCCCAGATCTCTACTGCAAACTTTTAGTGCTGCAAATATGAAGTATAAAATATTGATTTCACTGCTAGGAGCAGGATACTCAAGTGGATCTGTTCCTGGCCAATATCTACAGAATACCTACCTCATCGGATTCTCAGAATAATCCTATACCCCTGAATATATAGGTAGAAATAACTGCTTGTGATCTTTCTATTATCTATGGCTCTAGGGAAAGAGTCCTATCAATCTGTCACACTCCTACAGCACTGTGTCTCTAATTATTGGTTGCTGTTTATAAATAAAATTTGCTTTGAAAAAACTTCTAAAGTGAAATGTGAAGCATATTTTTTTAAAAAAATAACAAAACATGCATTTGTGCACACATTTGAAATGTAAATAAATATGTTAAAAGGGTTGAGAGATAAAAGCTAAAATCTATTCTCCCTTACGAAAGCGGAGAAATGAGTCCTGGTTAGGCACAATGCTGACTTTTTTAAACTCTCTCCCCATCAGGGAAAGCGAGGCAACACTATTATACCATACATTCTTTCAGACCTTTATTTGAAAAAGATAATGCTTTCCAAAAAGACTTGAAAGTCCTTAATTGAAAATAACATAGTTTTCAGTACTGATGCAAATCTTCACATTTCATACTCACATAGAAAGATTGGCAATCTCTGGATTGCCCCTTCTACTGGAGGATTTCTGAACAGTTCTTGAGAGGCATTTCACTTTGTAACTTTACTTCAGTGAAGTGAAGGTGTTTTCTGTGCAGAACATACAGAAGTGTTTAGAAAAGGACCTTTTCCTGGGGAAAAAGCAATTTATATTTCTATGCAGAAAAACTGCCTGAGAAATTTATTTTCTTATTTATTTACTTATTTACTTACTTATTTACAGTATTTATATTCTGCCCTTCTCACCCCACAGGGGACTCAGGGCGGATTACAATGCACATACACATGGCAAACATTCAATGCCATAGACACACAACATATATAGACAGACACAGAGGCAATTTAACATTCCAGCTTCTGGCCACCAGGGGAGCAGTCGCTTCATCATCCGTTTGTGACACTGATGAAGTACTTTCCTCATTCTTTGCATACTTCCTGGGGATTTTTTATGGCCTCATAAATTAGTGAAATTTGCCTCCCTACATAAGTGGTACCTAAATTTCCTACTTGGCAGATGCAACTGTCTATCAGGCTGTAAAGGTTGACAACAAGCTACACAATTTTTGTCGGGAGCTAGCTCTGACTTGGGCTGGCTTCAAACTCATGACCTTTCAGTCAGTAGTGATCTTAATGCAGCTGACTCCCAGCCAGCTCTTCCTGCTGCTGCATTATTATTCTTGGCAGGATTAATCTTCTGATAAATAGATAATGTCAAATATTTTTCCATCCCTAGTTTTCACTGATATAAATTATTATTTCATTAATAATGGAAACAAATGTACACAACACTTTGTCGAGGAAGATGTACATTTCTGCACAAAGTTGTTGTTGAAATGATCTATAACTTTCAATAACCAAACAAAAACTGACCACAATTTTAATCCCTATGTTATTTTTCCAACCAGACTTTCCAAATGTCAGAAAACCTATTATTTGGTCAGGAAATGAATAATGGGAAATATTCTTTCCACCTCTACCTCCTACTGGTAAATTATTGATGGGACACTTTGAAGGATTTGTCACAGTAGACACTGATTTGTCACAAATACATGTACATAATGGACTGGGGGTTGTTGTTCTTTAAAATGGAGAAGACTAGAGTGAGATGCTAAAAATAAAATATTGCCATATTCAAATTCTCCATTTCACAGGAAAATCCATAGCTACCACAACACTTGTTTATTTTCAAGAATGTTCACTATACTTAGTTTCTATATTTTCCATAGCTAAATTAGTAATATAGTCTTTTTTTAGAAAACAGCATTTCTCAAGTGGCTGAACAGTTTAGAATTAAGAAGTATACTGGAAAGATAATGCTAGAATAATGAATTATAATCATCTTTAAAATAGCAACAGCTGTTGAAATGATTTCAACCAGCAGCTGCTGAATGAGATTAGAGTAGAAGATGAAGAAATTCCCATTCATCACCAGGAATCCCATGTGTGTGCGTGTGATCACACTCCACAAGAAGTAATGTTACGTTCATGGATCCTGATGGGATAGTCTCTTCAGTAGAGTAACAATCTAGTCATCTGTGATGTCATTGCAGGTGCTGATGGAGTTACACTTGACTAGGAATAGAAAAATAACCTCATATCAACTGTGTGATCTTTTAAAAGCATGCTTCATGTTGATGTTCTGCATCTTTCATTTCCCTTAATTGAATGGCAATTCTATTTCCTTTTTCTTTGCGTGCATGCTAGGCCTGGGTAACAACAGAAAAATTTGTTTCTAAAATCGATTCATTTTTTGGGGTTTTTTTGCGTTTCGATATTTAAAAGAATTCCGAAATTTTTCTTTTAAAAAGTTCAATATTTACGAAATTTCGTAAATGTTAAAAAAAATACGAAACATTAACAAAACAAATACGAAACAATAACAAATCGATTCGTTAATGGCGGACGCGACCGCGCAATACGCTAAAAAACCTCCAAATGGGACAGGGGGAACTTCTGAAGCTTCCCTCTCCCTCTGTTGTTGACTGTTGGTGTGATATTATAATTTTTTTTCACTAATTAAACAAAAAACAACTATAAAACTTGCCCCAGAGATGCGGAAATAATAACGAAACGACCTCAAACCGATAACGAAACGAATACATAACGAATCCAAAGCATTTATGAAATGAATTTAAAAATTCGTTTCGTTTTTAAGTTGCTCCAGAATGGTTCGTTATCACTTCGTTATAAAAAAAATAACGAATTTTTAACGAATTACGAATTAACGAAACGAAACCGCCCAGCCCTAGTGCATGCAATTAAAATTAAAAAAAACATATTTTAGCACACAGTGAGAAATCAAGAACCCAGGGACCTGGGTTTTCAATCTTCTCTGGAGTCATGCTTTCTTTCCCAAATACAATAATTTCCCCAATTTTTGTACATTTTCATTCATTTTAGTAGGTCAAAAACTATCACCTAAGTATTAGTTAATGGCAACTACATGACTTAAGTTATAATTTTTTTTGGTCCTGGTGATAAGAGCAGTGCTTGATTTACCAACATTGCAAACTAAAGGTTTTAAAAACTGACAATTAACCCAAAGTAATTCCAAAAAGTAAAAGAAGTCAGATTAAGGACAAGCTGTTTTTTAAGCCAAAATATTAAAAAGATAGAAGATAGTAGTAGAAACCCAACAGAACAGTGTTCAATATAAGCTATCTCAAAAAAGAAAAAGACAGGTGCTAAAAACACTACTTCTGACCAATCTAAGGCGATTGAGTGAGACAATTAAACTTAAAGGGACTTCAGACTAACACATGCAAGATTTGCTCTGATGTGAAGGTAAATTCAAAGAAGGCAGGGAAGAAGGTTCTGGATCCTCTCTTTTCCCTTCTGTGGAAATAGGTGCAAAAATAAATCTATTCTTTTTTTTCTGGGGTCCCTCTGGAATCTTTCGTTTTGCTTAATTCCTTTAGTCAATAGGAAAATGATATTTAAGATGCATGCAGGAGGAAGAATGTGAACGAAAATCTGCACAGGGTTTGATGCAAAAAGGAGAAAAATAATTACTACCTGAGACAGAAAGATGGAACTGGCAGAATTGAAAAATGCTGGTGGAATTTTGAAGGGCACAACAAATGTGACATTGATAGTTTTCCATATCTCAGCTTTCAAATGCATCATCACTTCCTAGGGAATAAGTATAGTGTGCTTCTTGTGCACTCCTTCCTACCTTGGCACTGAAGTTGTCAATATTATATTTATAAATATAATATATATATGAAGTTGTGAATATTATATTTATAAATATAATATTTCAGCATACATGTGCAGAAAACTGTTGTATTGGTAATATTTATTATTATGTGTGGCTCACTTTAAAAAAAACTCAGTTTTTCTTACATGCAGCTACAGAGACCTGTTTAGACTCTGATTTTGCATTTGCTCAGTTTGATTCATATAAACTTGCAAAATGATTGAGTACAATGTAGAAGAACTGTAGGCTTATCAGAATCTATGGCCTTTGCCATTTCCTTTCTATGGGTCACTGTCTTGTAGAATTACACTTTCACCCTTCCCTATGGTTGGTTTTTACTAAAAAGAAATGTGCAATAAGCACACTGTGGTTGCGGCTCTTAACTTAATTGGCAGTCGTTCAAATACAATTAGATCTAAAAGGAGGTCTTTCATCTTGTTATGCTGCTACCTGTAAAAGTATAAATTATTTTATATTTTCCAGACAATGATTGTACTCCTTCACTTTCAGCAGTTCTATTTCTATCCCTTTAGTCACAAAAAGAAATATCTTTGCTTGAGTAAGTTTCACTTCTCAAATCTATAATCTACATAGCTTGCAATTTCTAGGGCATTCTCATGGAAAAATTACCTTAGCCTATTAGGGGAAAAAAACAGTCAACATTCCCTTTTCCTTGCTTCTTTTTCAGTCATTTGAGGATATGCTTCTAAGAAATGACAACTACATATAATGAACCAAAGAGTTGCATAGAGAAGCTTTTATTTCAATTGTTCTATTGCTGAAGATTAAGTAAGAAAAAAATGTAACACATCCACACACACTTTTAAAGATATTGACCAAAAATATTCCAAACTTCCCAGGACTGAATGATGCAATAAACTGAGCTTCATTTATGTGAAAGTGTTAAATGTTGAAGCTGGGAACCATGTATGCTACCTTGAGCACAAAGAAAGATGGGATATAAATGCAACTATTGCAAGAAAATGGGCCACAGTGGTGCATTGGGTTCAACCGCTAAACTGTAGAACTTGCTAAATGAAAGTTCAGTGATTTGAATCCAGGGAGTGGAGTGAGCTCCCGTTGTTAGCTCCAGCTTCTGCCAACCTAGCAGTTTGAAAACATGCAAATATGAATAGATCAATATGTACCACTTCAGCGAGAAGGTAAGAGTGTTCCATGCAGTCATGCCGACCACATGACCTAGGAGGCATCTATGGACAATGCTGGCTCTTCAGCTTAGAAATGGAGATGAGCACCACCCCCCAGAGTCGGACTCAACTGGAATTAATGTCAAGGGGAATCATTTACCTTTATCTAATGCAACAAGTACCAAAATGATTCTAATTACATCCTTTTTCTTCTCCCTCCCTTCCTCTCTCTTTAGAACTATTAGTTCTGAAGAGCATCATCAGCACCAGCATCCTGTGTACTGCAGAGAAAAGAACCAAAGCCTATGAGAGTAACAGACAGCAGAATGTTTATCTCTTTCCATAAATCTGTACAGTGTACACTGTACATTCTATGTTAAACATCTTAGAAAGGTGTGTGCACTTGTGTGTATATCAGTTCTTACTAGCACAGACTGTTAGAATTCTACAGACAGTGAAAGACAGACTGACTGACAGACAAATGGGAAAATGGGAATATGATCCATATTTTTTCATAGGGGGGAAGACCAAGCAAAACTATGATGTATACATCTCCAGGTAATGTGTTTCATGTTATGGTTCCCTTTCTCCCTGCTAACAACAACTGGAATATAATATTCTGTCAACATCTGGGAAAAAAACCTGTTTCCTTTGTCTTTATCCATTAAAAAAGACATAAGTTTGCATATAAACAAACCAAACGATGTACAAAAAAGGCAGGTAATTTTTAATCTTACCTGCCTTTTTTGTACATCATTCAAAGCACATCTACTGTGCTCTCTGACTTTCCTTCTATGCCGCAGAGACACAGACACTATCTCACAATTTATCGCAGCCAAAAGGACTTTCAAATGAGTTGTTGTAGGTTTTTTGGGCTGTATGGCCATGTTCTAGAAGCATTCTTTCCTGACATTTTGCCTACATCTGTGGCAAGAATCTTCAGAGGTTGTGAGGTTTGTTAGAAACTAGGAAAATTGGGTTTTCCAATTAGGGTTTTCCAATTTCAATTTTCCTAGTTTCCAACAAACTTCACAACCTCTGAGGATGCTTGTCACAGATGAAGGTGAAACATCAGGAGAGACTGCCTCTAAAACATGGCCATACAGCCTGAAAAACCTATAACAACCCAGTGATTCTGGCCATGAAAGCCTTCAACAAGACAATACACTAAAACTCATTGGTTAGTATCCAGAAAAATAATACAAACAGCAGGTTTCTACAAGAATTCCAAGTGCTATAATAATGTCCCATTTCATGGATGAAAATAAGAAAGTCCCTAGCTATGTTTATGACATTAATTCACTGGATTACAGTTTGTCTTTTTCTTTCTCCACTAGTTTTATGTACATTATTTACACCTATGGGAAGTCATGGTAAACCGTGTGTGTGTGTGTGGAATGTCACATTAAAAATGCAATATTTTATATAGATTCTAAAATCAATGGCTGGAGTGTAACAGTTGTTTGGGCATGGAGAACAGCATGCACACTTTGTTGAAATTTCTTTGCAAAGTTCATCAGTTCGAATCATATTTCAATCTAGCATTGCTGGGGAAAGATGAATAAAAGCTCTGTTGGATACATAGAGTCAGTTTCACGGTTGTCTCCATTTGTGACCATTTAATGTTTTCTTTTTCCTGCATAGACCATTACATTCCAAATATAAGAATGCACAGAAAGGGCATGATGTTCTCTTTGTGACTGTGATGAGATAATATGGAATTTGAAATAAGCTCTTGCATGGATTGTTTTTGAAAGGGTTACATTTCCCAAAGTTTATTAGCCCACCACACTATTTCACTCAGCTTCTTTTTAATTGACTTAAATTACCCATTCACATCAACAAGGACAAACAGACCTTGCATTTCAAATGAAACTCTGCAAGTAATACGAAAGGCTAGAGTGAAGAAAATAAACAATAGCTCACAGTTGTCAGAGCTGAATAGCTTCAGTGAAAGTAGCAGGCATTATGTTTTATCTATCTAGAGCAAGAAACAATGGGATGTAAAGTGTCTTTCAAACACATCAGAGCAAATAGAAATCCTGGAACTCTCCAGTCAATTCACCATAGGGGAAAGGATCATATAAGCCTCAAAGATACATTATTACCAACGAACCAGTTAGCTCCCTGCTCAGGAGTCCTTGCGGAGAGAACAGAAAGGCATGGAAACTGTCCTCATCAATTATATTGCCAGTCTCAGTTTGGTTCTTCAAAGTCCAGATATTGAAACTGTATAATAAGTCAAGATACTTACCTCTAAATGTATATTTGAACAGCATTGGTGGTAGTACTCACCATTTGAAAAATCAGTCGGAAAAACTCCAACATTCAGGTTCAATAAGCAATAAACCTTAAATCCAGTTGTTAGTCCCACCTTTTTTTTCATGTCAGTAGTGACTTGAGAAACTGCAAGTCGCTTCTGATGTGCGAGAATTGGCCATCTGCCAGGCTCAAGGGACACCTGGATGTTTTGATGTTTTACCATCCTTGTGGGAGGCTTCTCTCATGTCCCTGCATGGGGAGCTGAAGCTGACAGAGGGGGCTCCTCCATGCATTCCCCGGATTCGAACCTCAGACCTGTCGGTCTTAATTCCTGCTTACACAAAGGATTAGCCCTGCTGCCACCAGGGCTCCTAACTGCAGTAGACCCATTGAATCAATAGGAACTTGGTAAATTAACACTCATATAAGGGGAGCAGTGTGAGCTTCCGCTGTCAGCCCCAGCTTCTGCCAACATAGCAGTTCGAAAACATGCAAATGTGAGTAGATCTATAGGTACCACCCCGGCAGGAAGCTAACGGCGTTCCATGAAGTCATGCCGGCCACATGACCTTGGAGGTATCTATGGACAACACTGGCTCTTTGACTTAGAAATGGAGATGAGCACCACGCCCCAGAGTCAGACATGACTGGACTTAATGTCAGGGGAAAATCTTTACCTTTACCCTAAGGTTTCTTTTATTATATTTTGAATTACAACCAAGGGGACTTCTCTCTATATGCATTCTTTGCCCCTTTGGGGTTGCTGATTTAGCTGTCATTTGTTTTTGCAGTATAATTCATGTAAATGTCCCGTGTGATATGGAATGTGTATGTATTTCCATGTACAGCAGTAAAACATCCAGTCAAGGCTATTCAATCAATTCAGCTGAACTCAAAACCGAATTGGGTCAATTACAACTGGTTTCTAACAGGTCCAAAAGTTTATATGTAGCTTGTTCATATTAAAATAGTCCCAAGGAGAAAAATGACAGTTGGGCATTTTTCATTGGCAGTTCTAATGTGCAAGAATCTTGCCAGTCTGAGTATTTATAAGGAAGGTAATTACTTAAGTTATTGAATCAATTATATCCTGTATCTCTTTTTTCTTTCACAAGATTAGTTGTTAATAGCAGATTATTGTGAAAGCTATGATTAGAGTTTTTCTAGATGGCCTCCTTAAGACTTTCACTTTTAATTTCTCAACCATTTACCTGCTGAGTGGAGCCTTCTGTTTGGATTTTTTTAATTTCAGTAAAAACCTGTTTCTTACGTTAAAGTCTCTGTGCTTTTTACGTAATGCCTTCCGCTTAACACTAGTAGAGTTTAGATGTCTGGTTTACTTCTGTTATGATTTATTCTAAAAATTACGTCTCTCATCTTCTCAGAACACTATGTGTTTGTGTGCAGTTGTGCATTTCTCAGGATTTCTGAAAAGCATAATTTCAATCACAAAGCACATAGATTATTATAATTTGTTTAATATAATTGAATGGCAAATTCATATTATAAAGCAAAACAAATACTATTAATTTATTAGAAATTTCATCCATATCCATTGAACAAGCAAACCAGTATACTAATTAAATATAAAAGTGATTAATATCATAAGTAATTATAAGTATCCTTACTCCTGATCATTGTTTTAATTTAACCCATCATGAAGCATGCCTATAAAATAATACAAATATGCAATCTCTTCATCCTACAGATGCTTTGCCTTCACTCCCAGTAAAACATATAAAAGACAGTAGTTTGGACAGTAGTAGAAATAAGAAACAAGCGTGCTTCAACCTCAGTAAGGGCCAATCTACACAGACCTAAAAACCAGGTAGAAAGTAAGATAAAAGGGTGTGGGGGGGGGGGGGAGGCTGGCAACAAAGTGCTTGATCACAGGACTGAATACTATCTGAAAAATGCACTGTTACAAAGCATTGTGTATCCCAGCATGCACGCACATCTTAAATGAGAGTTTCTTGCTGTACACTGGTGTAGACTGCTCCAGTGTTTATCCTCATTTTAAAATCCTGAAACATCTTATGGTGGAATGTAAACAGATGAAGGCGTGGACACGCAGGTGGCTAAATGGAAGCATAAGAAGAAAGCAATGCCCATGATGACTTTGTGCAACTGTTCCTTTGTTCTCATTTCATGTGTATTACTGAAAACATTTGGGGCTTGAAATTACACAGTGGGCAACAGAATGTTACAGGAAAATGACCCCAAAGGGAAATGGGTATCAAGAGGGCAAACCTTGAGACACCAGGAGTGAGGGTAAGGAGAGACGATGACAGACAATCTGCTTTTGATCATTTTATTATATTCACATCCCTGCTGCAACTTTGGCAAAATGCTTATGAAATGCAGTGCATCTTGGAGAGTCGTTAGGGGGAAAAAAATAAAAGAAAACTTCTGGTGGATATCCTGCCATACTTTGTGTGGTTCCCTTAAATCTGCATTAACCATACCTTGCTGGGCACTGTAGGGCCATTTCCAAGGATGAATAGTTCAATGGTGGACTCTACTTGAGGTACTTGGATTTTTTAATCCCATTTCATTTCTCCAGATTAAGGTGCCTCAGACTTGTAGGAACTCAGCTTAATGGCAGTTGGAGTAAGTCTGATTTCACAGTTAGAAAGGCTCAAAGTGAGACTAATTTCTCATAGTCAACAAATTAGATGAAAGGCTGTCAGTAGAGATAAGACAGAATTGTTTGGCACCATGCTTAGGTGGTGCAGAACCCAGTACAGAAAAGGCACAATACCTAAGCACCAAGTTCAAGAACACAAGGACAACTCTCAGTGTCTGTAACATATGTGAGAAACTTAGACAGGCACCCACAGGGAAGATGAGGTAAGAAAAAGATGGGACACAATGAAATTTCTAATGCTGTCTCTGATCACCACATGTGTTGGCACCAAACATCTAGAAAAGACACAAATCTGGATTTTGACAATGCCCTTAGGAAATTGAGACTGGTGCCTCAAAAACTAGGAAGGTCAGTGCCAGCTTGTGGGGTCATTTCATTAAACTTGTTGAGCAGCAAGCACTTCTTAACCTGCCTGACAATTGTTTTCTGCTCAGTAACTATCTGGTGTCTAACCAAGCTGTCTTTCAGTGATGTGCTTCAGTCATCACTATCACATTTCAATTTTGCTATACTTTTCAAGTCAACATTACTACAAACCCAAATCTCCGGAACACAACCCTTGGTGCCCCTAGTACGAGAATGAACTCTGCCTGCAATGAAGATATTTGACATAGCTGCATGCTGCTCTTGTCTCCTTTGTCCCTAAACCTTCTTGTCTGCACATCCCTGAGGAACATTGCTCGCTGTCTTTCTTATCCAATGGTCAATTTAATCTTTTAATGCCTGCTTTACTTTATGTACTTTAACTTACATAGCTCTGGCAGTTTATATGATTGTTCTTTGATTTAAATCTTCAGCTTGGGGATGCTATCAGAAGTCTAGTTAGTTGTTCCTTAAGAACATGAGGACAGTGTAAGGGAAAAAGTAGCATGAATTGGCAACACAGACTATGTGCTTAAAAGCAAACAAGGGGGGTGGAGTTTATAAATTCTTTAAAAGTTTTTAAAACCCTTGAAGTCTGTATGAACCTGTCTGCAAAATGACCATGTTAACTTCCTCTTTACAACATATTGTGTTTGCAGTGTTTATCCAATGTGTGAGGAAAAGAAGAAAATTATAGCCATTTTGACTATCTAGTGCATGTCAATGGGAAAACTGACAATCTATCTTTACGAACTGTGACCAAGATTAAGATTAAAGCAGGTCCAATATCATACTGACCCAATCAGCAAATGATTTTAAATGGGTTGTAAGCAGAACATGGGAGTTCTTAAGTTGCATTTCTCAATTATAATGGGCAGAGAGGTCCCTAGGCATTTTGTAGTAATATTTCTGGCATAATAATGAAGACATATGATTTCTAGATAGCTTCAAAATTCTCACTTTAAGTATAGTAATTAAACTCTTGAGAGCATGAGAAAAATAACATGACAGGACTAAATCAAGAATGATACAGTATTTATATTGAATGCTCAGTAACAAATGAATCAGCAGTTTGCAATGGACAATAGCTATATCAATGTGTTAGCAACATTTCTCAATTTACTTAAAGATATTGGTGTGATATCATGCTGCTGGGTTGTATACTCTCACCCAACCTATTCAACTTGCATGCAGAACACATCATGCAATGTGCGGGGTTTGACAAATCCAAGGCTGGAGTTAAAATTGCTGGAAGAAACATTAACAACCTTAGATATGCGATTGATACTACTTTGATGGCTGAAAATGAGGAGGAGCTGAGGAGCCTTCTAACCAAGGTGAAAGAAGAAAGTGCAAATGCTGGGTTGCAGTCAAATAGGGAAAAAAACCTAAACAAAACAAAATTATGGCAATCAGACTGATTGATAACTGGCAAATATAAGGAGAAAATGTGGAGGCAGTCACAGACTTTGTATTTCTAGGTGCAAAGATTACTGCAGATGAAGATGCAGCCCGGAAATCAGAAGACTTTTACTTCTTGGGAGGAGAGCAATGACCCATCTCAATAAAACAGTGAAGAGTAGAGACATCACATTGTCATTGAAGATCCGCATAGTTAAAGCGATTGTATTCCCCTTAGTAACCTATGTGCTAGCTGGACCATAAGGAAGTCTGAGCAAAGGAAGATAGATGCTTTTGAACTGTAGTGCTGGAGGAAAATTCTGAGAGTGCCTTGGACCACGAGAAGATCCAACCAGTCTATACTTCAGGAAATAAAGCCCGACTGCTCATTGGAGGGAAGGGTATTAGGGGCAAAAATGAAGTACTTTGGCCACATAATGAGGAGACAGGAGACAATGATGCTGGGGAAAATGGAAGGAAAAAGAAAGAGGGGATGACCAAGAACAAGATGGATGGATGGTATCTTTGAAGTGACTGGCTTGACCTTGAAGGAGCTGGGGGTGGTGACGGCTGACAGGGAGCTCTGGCGTGGGCTGGTCCATGTGGTCACGAAGAGTCAGAAGTGACTGAACGAATAAACATCAACAACATCATGCTGCTGTTTTATTGGAAACATCATGTCCTGTACTGCAACATCCATGTTCTTGTCATGGATATCTACAAAGACTGTAACTGCTCACAAATAGGAATTCAGTGCAGTTGCACATCTGTCTAACCTTATTCCTTATGTGTGAGCATGTGTGATCTCAGGTATAAGGACTCCAAATAACTGAGGTAGCTGCCCGACAAGAGATCTCAATCATATGAATCCTTGTATGTAAACATCTACCCCTGGATCCTTTTGGAGCTTGTTTCAGATCTTGATCCAACTTGGTCAGCAGCTACTCAGAAATAGGGATCAACTGTAGACACCCATAACAAATGTAGAGATGTTGGGAAATAGTGCTTGCTCAGAGATAAAAAAATGAAGTTGATGACATAGTCCTACCCCATGGTGTCCTGTGTACTACTGGTTAATATTATGAACTAACTTCAAATAACAAGACATGCAGAACTGACAGCACTTAAAATTATTGAAGATTCTAAGGGCTGGCAAAATGTATCAGTGACAAATGAGTGACTATGGAATGTCTCATCAGAAGATACATTTGTTAGAGACTAAGCTTTTCAGTTACTGCCCAGTTATTGTTTTATAGGGAAAAACTGCTCTCAAACAAGAAGGGCATAATTGTTAAGTGACACTGGATTCATTTTCCATTCCAACTCCACTCCCTTATCATAAGTATGTACCATTATTTTCATCGTTTGGAAATGAGAAACTACTTTCAAAGAACAAGATTAGCTAAATTCTTCTTTCATAAAAAGTTGCTTTGAAGTTAGTACATTTACTATGAATTCCTTTCTTATGAAGGCATTATTAAAAGCCTCTGAATCAGTTCCACCCCCACCCCATGATACAAACAATAGTACAATCATAATTTCTATTATTCCTCCAAACTCTTTAGGTCACTATTGTATTAGTGACCTAATACAATAGCTAACACAGAGACCAAAAGGTTAGCCATAAAGAATAATATCAATACTGTCATATATGTACAACCCACACATAGTGCTTTCTTCGTCCAAGGTATGATTTTTAAATACATTATTAATAAGCACACTTGGCTATTCAGTTGTTCTGTGGCTTGTAAAGTGCATTTCAATCATGAGTCTCACACCAGTAGAGCACCTTGAAGGCTAGGCTACCTGCCGTTGAACTCTCCTTATGCCTTGTAAATATGGCATTTTCCCTCTATGTAACCACTGGAAAGGGCAACTATCAAGAAAATGCAAAAGAGGTAGGCAACATATGCCCAGTGGGTCAAATTAAGTAATTTTAGGATGTCATGTCAACTCTTTCTAAATCCTCCCCAATCCTAATAGCATTCTGAAAGATGAGTTACTTAAGCATCCTGGCTGAACTTGTGGGAACAAAATATTGAACTAGATAGGTCTTTATTCTGATCCAGAACTTTTTTCTTATGTTTCCTTATGTTCTTTCAATAGGGAAATCTATTTATTTCTTATACACGAGTATGGAATGTGAAATGCAATCTGTAAGGCATTGTTAGAGAATTGCTGAAAAATTCTATGTGTACCTTCCAGACTGAACAGAAAAGGCAACACAGTTTTGATCCCTATACAGTTTGAATATCCCTTATCAAACTGCTTGGGATCAGAAGTGTTTTGGATTTCAGATTTTGCAAAACCTGCATTTGCATAAATGTAAATCATGGAATATTTTAGAGATGGGGATCAAGTCCAAGCATGAAACTAATTGATGTTATACAATTCATATAAATAGCCTGAAGGTCAATTGTATGCAGGAAACCAACTTCATCTAGACTGAACCATCTGAAAATGACAACGTCACTGTCCCAGCCATCATGTGGACAGTTTCAGATTTTGAAATATTTGGAATTTTGGAATTCCAGATAAGGAATTCTCAATTTGTATTTCTAAGCCTATCGTGTGGTTTACCACCCACTTCATCAAGTATTCAAAATGCAGATACTTGCAAAGTGATAACAAAGCACTTTACTCAAATGTATACAAAAATGTTTATAAATGTGCATCCAATATTACAGATGATAAATATTGATTGAAATGAATTTGTTTTTGAACAGGGGAGCAAGGGGAGAACACATGCCAATTGATGATACATCTCTGTAGCTAGAAGCCTTATCAACTGGGAATGACAAACTTACATGTTTATAACTTGTGACCTGAAATGGGACCGGGCTCTTTGCTTCATCTTTGCCCTTGTGGCTTGGTAACATATGATAGGGAATACTTATTGGCTAAGTGCTTAGTTAATGACTTCAAGAGGACTGGTCCAATTGACTTTGAAGAACTTATCTCTGAACCTTGTGAGTTGCAAACCTCAGCTTTGGGAAAGTTTCTAAAAATAGACTGAATTATATGACATTTATTGTCTAGATCCATTTGAGCTTCAACAGGCCTGGGACTGGAACTGAACTCATTTTCAATGCTGTAGGGAGATTACATGCTGTTGCCAACTCTGTTTCACACTCCAGGTTCCATCAGGACCTCAGTAGGACTCCTGAACATCCAAGCATAGCACAATGTTTATTGCTTGTTGTTAGGCAACAGAGACACCAGGAAGCCAGCTGGTTGAAGAAGAGAAAGTCAAGGGATAAAAGCCATAGCCACAGTGCTGGAAGAAGGTGGAGAGAAAGGAAAAGCAAAACAGGAGGAGCAGCGATAACATTAGATCTTTTCTTGCTGAGAAATAAAAGCCATGGCTACATGCCTATGTAGCAGAGGGGGAGCTAAACAAGGTGAAAGAAGGAAATAAATACATATTAAAGTGTATTTTTTCCCCTGACAGTACCTTTAGCAATGAAGGGTACCTGATTTTGAGCAAATAAGAGTCTTGCCTCAACGTGGCCAAAAAGTATGCTCTGGTAGGGCCTGATTTTGAGGGACCTTATTGTAGTGAAGACCTAAGCCAGCACAACTAACATGCCTTAAGCCCAGTGCTGAAGTGTCTTACAGTGTCTTTTGACATGATCCCATGCCACTTAACCTCTGTTACAAGTCCAATCCTGAAAGGGCTTAATGCAATGTTGGTCCTGATCCAGCACCACTTAGTAAGCACTTACCTCATAAGAGAGGCTTTATGTGTTGTGTTTGCCCCAGTCCTGATTAAACTGTTAAAACATTATTCTAACACAGTCTTGAATATAACATACAAACAGCCCAAAGCTAAGTCCTTGGGGCTTAGTGTTAAATACACAGCAACCACTGAAAGTAAAACAAGGCCTGAATTCCAAGTCCAAAACTCTGATCACTATAAGAGAGTTCCAAAGTCAACAAAGCCAGTCAGGTCAGAGATAACAGAGTCCAAGGTTAAAAACAAAATCCAAATGCAGAAGTCATGATACCATCCAGAATCAGCACAGCTGAATAATCCAAAGCATCCCAAGTTTCACCACAAAGTGAGACATTGCTTCTAGTAAAAGAACTGCAAACTTAAGAACCTTTTACACTATGTTCTCAGATATTGCTTATAAAATGCCCATTTCTCTCATATCTAAATTGTAAAAGGGATGGAAGGCTTAACCTTTCCTAAGCCTGCCCTGATGTACTGGCCTCTGCATGCTCCTCCTGCTGGGAAGTGGTAGATTCTGTTGACAGCTCTTCTCCTTCACTGCCTAAGGTAGGCTCGGAGGGCTGCTGGTCTCCAAATACAACAATGGCCCTGTTAATAACCCTTTGACCTTGCTGTCAGAGCTGCCCAGGATGCTATGGTACCATGGACTCAATCCTGTAGGAAGAGTTATTAGAAATAGCTGATCTAGTTCTTACCAGCAGGGTTGACAATCTTAAGCTGCCCAGAAAGAAG
Source organism: Anolis sagrei (assembly GCF_037176765.1). Lineage (NCBI taxonomy): Eukaryota > Metazoa > Chordata > Lepidosauria > Squamata > Anolidae > Anolis > Anolis sagrei. Next base: position 63,704,776 of record NC_090025.1, read on the forward strand.
ACATAGAATCATAGAATCAAAGAGTTGGAAGAGACCTCATGGGCCATCCAGTCCAACCCCCTGCCAAGAAGCAGGAATATTGCATTCAAATCACCCCTGACAAATGGCCATCCAGCCTCTGCTTAAAAGCTTCCAACATAGTTAATGCAATAGATAGGAGAGTATTGACCTGATATGTCTCTTTGTAGGTAGACATTAATTATAACAATAAAATAAATTAATTATGGAAAATAAAATAATTATGGACCTACCAACAATTTTGAACACTACTAGTTATGGTTATCTGTCTCAGGGCCCTTCTACATAGGAACTAAAATGCAGTTTGAAGCCAGCTCAAGGTCTGGGTGTCCACAAAATGTTCCCAATTCTCTCACACCAGAAGCGACTTGCAGTTTCTCAGGTCACTCCTGACACGACCCCCGAATGTACATTGCAATGTGCATCCAGAAACAGCCTTTAAAAAACTCACCAGAAATTTCAGATCAAACCATAAATCTGCTGAAGACAATTAGTGTATATCCCATGCAGAGCAGGAACCTGAGATCAAAATGTGGACCATTTGTGAGAATAGGGCTAGCCCTAAAGCAATTGGAGAAGAAACCAGATACACAGTTCAGGCAGAAGATAAACACCTTCCACAGAGAGGAAACCACCGCATTTTTTTTTGTTTGCCGTTCTGTTCTCCAATACTGGTTCTCATTGGGCAGGCTACTTGTCATCAGAAAAGCTTCTTATCAGTCAATCCTGCCAGGTAAGTTAGGGAAGAATTGATTGATCTGCAATCAGTGGATCATTATAGATATCCACAACCAGTTTCCTACTGGTTCTAGGGGTGACTGTGTAGACACACTACAGGAAGCCGTGTCTCTTTAATTCACATCCTGGTTTAAATGGCTATGTAAAAGTTGGGTATTTTGAATACCAGATAGTTTCCTCATGTGCCTTGACTTTGTAGTGCTCTATACTTTTTGCTCATTCTCTAAGTGTTTCAAGTATATTTTGGATAGTCATTTGGATATTTAGAGTAAGATAAGAAGATTATGTTGAAACTCAACTCTTTTTCCTTCCATAGAAGCAAATTCTAGGTGGCAACAGACTGAATGAAAGCTGAAGGTCAGCCCAGATTAGATGGATGTTGTACGGATAGATGCTGTTCAACTGTTTTGATCGATCATTTGTTTTTATTGTGGTGTTGCATTTCCCCAGAAGGACCAGATTTTCATTTGAGGGTCTTGTTAGAATGAACTCTCCCACCAGATATGTAAGCAGCATCTGTGACATGAGGTGCCTTCTACCAGCTGACACTATTGTGTCTTTTCTAAAAGGGAAAGAATGATTACAGTTTCCTCTACCCTAGTAATGCTCACACGGGACTGCCTTTGAACATTGCTTGGAAACTTCTGGTAGTGTAGGATATGTCAGCTAGGCATGCCACTGGGACATGTAACATATGCCGAACAGAAATGCTAAACTATTCCACTGGATTCCAAACATATTTGGGGATGAACTGAAAGGGCTAGTTTGGATCTTTCATACCCTGGATAGTTTGAAACTGAACAAGCTGAAAGATCACTTTGTTTCAAGCTCTCTCAAAAGAGGGACCATGATCTGAAACCCATCTCTTGGATTTTCTATATTTAGAGATGAAGTGGTAACTAGGAAAGGTGTTTGCTTTTTTGCAAGAGATATCCCACTGACTCATATATTGTATGACAAGATCTCCAAGCAGACTTCAGTAAAGGCAGCTAAAATATTCATTTAAAACTACTACTACTACACTTTTCACATGACTCGGTAGCTAATAGGTAGCTAGTTCAGTTCTTGAATAGCAAACTAAAAGGAATCTTAAATTAGTAAAATAAGGACCCTTTTACACATGCCCTAAAATCTGAGAGAAACTGGGATAAAAAGAGAGGGGGTGGCTAGATGATGCTTGTGAAAAATGGGTGCTGAATAGCATCCTCGCCTTAAAAACACAAGTTAAAAAGGTGTGCTTAAAATCCAAAATTGGATGAAAAATACACATATTCACATCACTGTATATTCCTGCTCTCAAGAAAAGCATGGGGCTTTGTTGTGATATTCTGGTGTGGGCTGCTCCAGCACATATGAGCATTTTAAAAAAGCTGATGAGGGCTATAAACAGATGGAGCCACGGACACAAAGGTGGCCTAATGGAAGCACAAATGGAAAGCAGTTCCCATATGAACTCTCTGCAATCAACCCTTGTTCTCAAATTTATGAAATTAAACAGAGGTTGAGTTTACATAGTGGGCACTTGCATAGCAGACAAGTGACTCCAAAGGGAATTGGGGTTCAAGAGGGAAAGCATAAAGGCAGAAGGAGGGTGAGGAGAGATTATAACAAAAAAATTGCTTGTGTGCACATTTGTACATCTGCATCAACACTTATGACATCCAGCACTTCTTGGGGAGTCAATTAAAATAAATAAAATAAAACTTCTGGTGGATGTCCGACATCCATTTTGTGGATTTCTAAAATCTGCTACAAACAAACATTTCAGGATGCCAGGGGACTGTTTGCTGGGAATGACAGCTCCATTTTTGGACTTGTTTTTGGGTATTGTTATATTTTTGCCTCCCTTCTTTATCCCAGATTATGAGGTTGTATAGAAGGGCCCTAAGTCTTGCACTGACAAAAGTTGGATTTCATTGGGGAGAGTATTTTACTATGAAATAAAACCCATAGTGAAAACAAATGTTCCGGAATTAATAGGATGACCTCAGCAAAGGTTAAAGTCATTTGTCCCCTTGTCCTACAATTCTGATGGAGATGAATTTTCTGATCTGTAGCCATATTATGCAATAGATCTTTGTCCTCAGGTAATGTAAAAAAGATTGAAAAATTAGGTCACTCATACACACACACACACACACACATGTCCTTTTGGAACTCTGTCTGTATATGTGTGTGTATACACACACACATACTGTTCAAGGCTATTGACTTTTAGCCTTTTTTTCTTTTTTACCTTTAAAAATCTACATTACCTCCCTTCATTGCACATTGATTATTATACAGCTATCAGCCTAGCAGATTAGTGTAAATTAAATTTCACAGTAACCTGCCTAAAACAGTGATGGCTCCATTAAGCTTTAGGTGTCTAAATAATTATAATAAAATATTTCTCTGTTAATTACATAAATGTATGAATACAGTGGTGTCATTTGTGAACAGCATTGGGATAGCTTATAAACACAGCACAACAGGCATAAGTAAAGAGAAAATGGTTCTGTTCTCCCAGGAGAAGATGAAAAGGGGGAGGGGGTCATTTTCTGTTGTTACTTAGCACCAAGAATAGTCCTCTCTCATAAGGAATAGACTGCCTTTAAAAACATCATTATGTGTGCCCTTTTCATCCACTCCCACCTAATCTCCTTTGATTTCTGGTTTACATTAGTTCTCCATCTCATTTTCCTGTGTGCGATTTGCTTGCACTTAAACTGGAATCCTCATGAGTAGTTGCATGTAGTTAAAAAGGATGTCAAAGTAACATTTCTGAAGAACTGGTTTGATGCAGACAATAATAATAATAATAATAATAATAATAATAATAACAACAACAACAACAACAACAACACATTTTATTTACAAGCCGCCCCATCTCCCCAGGAGGACTCAGGACAACTTCCAGGCAAAAAAAAAAAAAAGGCAAGCATTAAAAAAATACACATAAATCAAAAGCAGTATAAAATATCATCATTGTAAACTCAAAAATTGCAAGACAAAAAGAAAATTAATATTTAGAACACATAACTATATAAATGAACATATATGCTTCATAAGAATGAACACTGTAAAAAATGCATTAAAATAGATAAAATAATATTAAGATGACTTATGGCAGCATACAGTGTTGAGGTAGAATTGCCAAAATTCCAGTAAGGCTGTCATTACCATGTTATATCTTAAATTTTCTGACTTTTGTCTCCAGAAGCCCTTCTCACATTATACCCAGCTTCCACTGACTCTTGAATACCTCCAGATATCCTCAGCTGCAGAATAACAACAGAAAAAGTTTCAGCACAATGTCTATCTATCTATCTGTCTATCTATCTATCTATCTATTGTTGAAGGCCTTCATGGCCAGAATCACTGGGTTGTCGTAGGTTTTTTCAGGCTATATGGCCATGTTATAGAAGCATTCTCTCCTGACATTTCACCTGCAATAGATGCAGGCAAAATGTCAGGAGAGAATGCTTCTATAACTATCTAGCTATCTATTGTATATATGGAGAGTATGCATAATTTTCAAATGCTCTTTGAAGGTCCTATTTGGATATGCATATGAAACACAAAGCATTTCCAAGTCATGCAGTGATGCATGAAGCAAAACAGTACCAAAGGCCAAGGTTAATTATTTGCATTTCTCCAAATGGAGTACAGTAGAAAAACTTTAATATTAATATATTTGAATCTCCCTAGCTTAAAGCTATATACATAACTGCTGCAATGGATGTCTGATTGTATGAGCTAACATTATTTATCACAGTGGCATTCTGCATGAGGCAAATAAGTAAAGTCTACTCAAGGCTATTATGCATTATACTGTTTTAAATACTATACCAACATCTTACAATGGACACACTAAATATGCATGTTTGCACTGGTGTGTATGATTTATCTTACCAATTATTCTACCCATTGTGTTTTTTCTTTGTTGTATATTTTGTTTAGTGAAAAAGCTTTATTACTATAAATCAGGGAGAGGTAGGGCAACCCAGAAGTCTGATATGTCCCCAGGCCTTTTTGTTAGCCCACCAGGAACATAATAATTGCCTTCTGAAACACAGTGGCAAATGTTCTACCTAGAGCAAATTGCTACTAAAAATTGCATTATTGCAGCAACATAATCTGCCTAACCACCCTCTTTCCTACATGCCAAAGGGGAAAAAATTTGCCACTAGCACCAGCAACTGAAGAAAGCTGAGTGACATATCTACTTCCATCACTCACTGCCTAAAATTGGAGGTGGGGGGTAATGCAGCTGCCACTTTCCCTAGCCCAGTGGTTCTCTACCTGTGGGTCTCCAGATGTTTTGGCCTTCAGCTCCCAGAAATCCTAACAGCCGGTAAACTGGCTGGGATCTCTGGGAGGTGTAGGCCAAAACACCTGGGACCCACAGGTTGAGAACTAGTAGGTTGAGAACTAGTTCTAGTTGGAAAAAGCAAAACAACAGAGTTCAATTCTTTTTTCTTCCTTTTCATCATTCCTCTTTCTTCCCTACCTTCCTGCCTTTCTTGGAGAATAATAATAAATGTCAAGAGGAATCAGATTCACTGTTGGCGAGTTTTTACATAACAGAATGGTCATAGACAGGAGAAGAGAACAGAGGGGAAGGAGAAGGGTGGGATGGTGGGGGAGGAGAAAAAGGAAGCGAATGTTGGAAAGAAAAATGGCTAAGTAAAAGGCAGAGGAAAAATTGTATGCCTGGTGACTGAAAGGTAGCAAGGGGCTATGTCCCTTGAGTTTTAAAAAGGCTTTAAAAACATTTTTTTAAATGTAAAACAAAATAAAACCAGGGATGGAAATGTGCAGGAGGGATATGGCCTCCAAGGTTCCAGAAGGAAAGAAATTTAGCTCTCCAATCTTCAACAGTTGCCCATCCTTTCTGTAAATGAAAGTGAAAATGGCTGCATCAAACTAATGTTTCTTAAGAGTAATCCATTCAAAGCAATCTTAGTCATCTTACTCATCCACTTGATTTGAGTAAGTCTGTTGTAAGCATGAGTAAGTCTGGATCTAAATATGAAATATCCATATTGCATCAGTGGTTAAGAAACTATGTTCTCTGGCAGAGCAACTTGCTTCTGGTACTGCCACAACATTATAAGAGGAAAAAAGCAGAATCTGGTGTATAGATCATACAACCACAGTCAGCCCTCTGTGTTTTTGGATTTGATTTTTTGTAGATTTGATTTTTCATGATTTTGACTAAAATGTTTTCTTAAGAAATCTTTAGGCCCTCCAGCATGATCACAGAGACACACTAAGGGCCTAGAGATTCATCTTTAGGTCCTCCAATCCAATTGTTATGGTCTGTTTTTAGGGAAATTGATGACAGAATCCTGCTGGAGGATCTAGAAATTGCTAGAAGTATTAACTCAGGCCCCTTACAGAGAGAGGTCAACCCTCCTGTTCAAGGAGCTCCACTGGCTGCCGTTTATTTTCCGAGCCCAATTTAAGGTGCAGGTGCTTACATACAAAGCCCTGAATGGTTTGGGACCATCCTACCTGCGTGACCGCATCTCTGTCTACGAACCCACGCGTTCACTTCGGTCATCTGGAGAGGCCCTGCATGTGATCCCGCCTGCGTCGCAAGCGTGGTTGGTGTGGACACGAAACAGGGCCTTTTCTGTGGTGGCCCCCTGACTCTGGAACACCCTCCCCAAAGATCTTAAACAGGCCCCTACCATGGCAGTCTTCAGAAAGAACTTGAAGACCTGGCTGTTCTGATGCGCCTTCCCAGATTAGGAAATCTCCAATACCAAGTCCCATAAGCACTTTATTAGAACTAAGATTGCTGCACATCGCACACTGCACTTGCCCTATAAGCCTTGTACACCACCTGTCACATCAGCACTTTTAATCCTGTAACCATTACTCTGGCCCAGCCCAGTTTTATTGTGTCTTAGTGTATTGTTTATTGCTTGTTGTTTATATTGCTTTAATTGTTTTTAATTTGCCTTAGGTTTTGTATTGTTATACTGTGTGTTGAGGCCTTGGCCTTTGTAAGCCGCATCGAGTCCTTCGGGAGATGCTAGCGGGGTACAAATAAAGTTTAATAATAATAAGAAGAAGAAGAAGAAGAAAAAGAAATAGCAATTATTATTCATGTTTTTTTTCTTTTCATGGGGTTCCTGTGCCCTTAACCCCAGTAAATATGAAGACCCCACTATCTTAAATGAGACCAGTTTGGCTTCCTTTTGGATGTCTTTGGATGTCACTGTGAAAAGCTCTTAGATAAATTGCTTAGGAAACTAGATAGTATCCTCTACTTGGATAATATGGATTATATGACAGTGTAGAAGGGGACCCAGGCTGTAGAGAATGTATGAAACTGGAAGTTCAGAAACAAGGAAAGCACTGAATAGGTAGTTCATGAGAAAAAAGACTTGGGAAGCAATTTGGGTTTGAAGAAAATGGCATAGGCAATGCTATGGAGCATGACATTCTTCAGGACTCCCTGCACAACTTTCACGTTTTTTACCAGGGATATAGGATAGGTATTGGCATGGTTGTAAACAAAGAAGTGTGTATAATCATATGATATGGGAATGTGATTGAGTACAAGAATGATTGAAAGAGAAATCAATAGAATATTAAATTTAAAAATAGTAATAGTTAATAGAAATGTACTACATGCACGGATAACAGGAGTGAAAAATATACAAAAAGAAAAATTGGTTGACAAATTAATAAAGTGTGCACAAATTATTTTACTGAGGGGTTGGAAAGATAAAACAAAATGGACATTGACTAATTGATATAACTATATAGTTAACTAGCCGTCCCCTGCCACGCGTTGCTGTGGCCCGCATGGGGGTTCTGTGTGGGAGGTTTGGCCCAATTCTATCATTGGTGGGGTTCAGAATGCTCTGTGATTGTAGGTGTACTATAAATTCCAGCAACTACAACTCCCAAATGTCAAGATTATATTTCCCCCAAACTCCACCAGTGTTCATATTTGGGCATATTGAGTATTCATGCCAAGTTTGGTCCAGATCCCTCATTGTTTGCAAATGGAATAATATAGCTAAAATTGAAAAGATTACAAAAACTAAGAGGATGTAGGAACCAGCTAGGAATTATTTAGAGAATGTGGAGTAGAAAAAATTAATACTGAGGCTAATATTTTAAATGTAATTTCTGTAGTTTGATGTATACATTGCATGTACAAGGAGGGGAGAGTGGGAGTGGGAAAAAACCCAATAAAACAACAATAATAAAAAGACATTCTTCAGGACTCTAGACTCTTCATGAGTCATAACTTAGGAAGGAATTTGCTTTGAAAAGAAAACAAAGGATTTTGTTCAAGAGACAATGTGGCTGCAAGAAGTGGAGAAGAACAATGTATTCCTTCAAAAAACAAATTTTAGGATACAACTGGTTATAGATCTATGGAATTGCATGAGGAAATCTCAAGTAACAGCACTAAAGAGTCATGCTCCAAGCATGGATCATTTCCAAGTTATCTTTTTATTTTGAAGAGGGCATGCTGATTGTCCAAAGTAACACATTCTGATTGTCCAAAGTAATGTCTCAAAGCTCTGGTCAGAAATCTGATGCAATATGTGCTGTTGCTGGAGATCAGGTTGAGAATATGAAGTATTGGGGAGTACTAAGGTGGTGCAAAAATTATCTCCCAAAATGTTCTCCTATATCCAAACAGCATATGCAATTGCTGAATGCTACCTAGGGAAATCCATGATCCCACGGCTATTAGATACAAAGTCTCAGAATTCTGTCAACTGTTGGTTCTTCTAGTACTGCAACACCTAATAAAAGTGATGATGAAGAATTGAATTGACAGGAACCCATCAAGTCAGTTTCTATTCCATTATATAACAAGTTATAAAACACAAAGTAAATATATTGACTCTGTGATCCGTTCTATACATCCTCAAATCTGTATTACGATATTGTTAAAAAAGAGAAACAAAGGAACTTCTGCTCTATGGTGGCAGCAGAATGCATGATTTGTACTATAAGAGTTAAGGAGCCCTCGGGGCCACAATGGGTTAAACCCTTGTGCCAGCAGGACTGCTGACCGAAAGGTCAGCGATTTGAATCCAGGGAGCGGGGTCAGCTCCCATCTGTCAGCTCCAGCTTCTCATGCAGGACATGAGAGAAGCCTCCCATGGAGTGGTAGCACATCTGGGTACCCCTGGCAATGTCCTTGCAGATGACCAATTCTCTCACACCAGAAGCAACTTGCAGTTTCTCAAGTCTCTCCTAACATGGAATAAATAAATAAATATAAGAGTTTGCCTTGCTCTTTCAGCTGCATCCCAGTACTGTAACAGGAATGGAAAAGAACTCTGGTTAAATTACCCAGTTCACACCAAACCACCATATTCTAGCAGAGGAATCTGATAAAGCTATTGCACCATAGCTCCACAACTGTACACATGTGTACTGTGCAAAGAGCTCTAGAGTCTATTATGTCCAACTTCTGGCAACTTCAGATAGGTCTGGAAAAAATGCCTCTCTAAACTTGGACAAGCTACTGCATGTTACTATAAATAATACCAAGCAAGATGAACCAATGGCTTGATGCAACATGAGGCAATTTTTTATTTTCATTTGTAATAAAGTCCTTACATGATATTCATCTTCGGGTCAGTAGAACCATCAAAGAGGTCATTTCCTCCTTAAACTGAGAGAATGGCACTCAAAAACAAATGTTTCAAACAGTTCTTAAAATGCTTTATACACAAGCAGAGAAGAATTAGCTGCCTGTGACTCATTTTTCTTGTATGATCTTTTGATGGATCAGGAAGCCGCTGAAGCTATTGAGGTGTGTGTTTAAAGTACCATCTCTGCCAAGAATTGCCTCAAAGATTTGGCTTTTAGTAATAAATAGTTGTTGAGTGTTTTTTTATGTAAGGTAAAGGTTCCACGGAAGAAGACAATTGTGGTGATTCATGGACGACTATCAATATCAATAATATTTCTATTCTGTTAAAGGCCAAGCCACTAGTCTTCTATATATGTATAAAAACTCCCTACTTTATTTCTGCAACACCTTTAATGTAATTTGTTACAGCTTTTTTGAAACTTCTGCTGATGCTGTATAAGCATTATCTGTTACAAGATTAACCTACTCAGCTAGAACCAAATGCATGTGAATATGCTGATATATTATTCTAATGAGACTTAGATGCAATTTATTTTGTCCAGCATAAAAAATAGAATAAAATAGGTCAATCATATACGTGGATCAAAATATTCTTAAAGGCTTTATATATACGCACCAAGATGCTTTTTCTCAAGCTAAAGTAAATGTATTGGTTACGTTTAATACATTTCTATGCTGCTTACTCAGAAGTAAGTCTCAAGTTGTAGATTGGACTCACTACTTTGTAAATATAAGTAATGCTTTTGCATTTATTGAGTTGCAACAAAGAATATCGCATTTGCCTTTGCTGTCTCAATTAACATTTTTACTGCTCATTTTCTTCAATATCTCAATCAAAAGTGTCTCTCAGTGTGTCTATAGATTACATTCAGCACAAACTCCATATTCTCTCAAATATGCACAAACTTCTTTTTGTCCAATGTATATTTTCACATGTATTGCCGAAGGCTTTCATGGCTGGAATCACTAGATTCTTGTGGGTTTTTTCGGGCTATATGGCCATGTTCTAGAGGCATTTTTCCTGACGTTTCGCCTGCATCTATGGATGCTCTGAGGATGCTTGCCATAGATGCAGGCAAAACATCAGGAAAAATGCCTCTAGAACATGGCCATATAGCCCGAAAAAACCCACAAGAACCTATATTTTCACAACTTAAAAATAAATGCCATATAGGATCCAGATCCAGCAGGATTTGCAAAACATACATGGCCACAGCAAGGCTTATCAAAATTTGGAGCAAAACAGTTCCTGCGCTTTCATCTCTACAGATTTTTATGGAATATTTGGGGAATATATCAGTTTAGAAACTAGACAAGAATTTTATGAGTCTCTCTCCAAGAATAGCGGTATTAAATTCTAACTCCACTCCACTCAAAAGCAACTAAGGCCCCTTCTGCACCACTCTATATCCCAAGATGCGATCCCAGATTATCTTCTTATCCCTTATGGCAATGGAGACTCATATAATTCAGTTCATAGCAAACAATCTGGGATCAAATTCTGGGATATCAAGCAGTGTAGATTTAGCCTATGGGTGCATCTACATTGCAGAATTAATGCTGTTCTACATCACTATAACTGCAATAGCTCAATGCTATAGAGTTTTGGAATTTGCATTTCAGTGAGGCACTAGTACACATTGGGAGATAAGACTTTATAAAGCTATAATTAACTATCATGATTCCAAATTACTGAGTCAAGGAGATTAAAGTGGTGTCAGACTGTTTTACTTCTACATTGTTGATGTGCTGTTAGTCTGATGTCAGCAAAGATGAGGAATATTTTAATAATAAATAATAATAATAATAAACTTTATTTCTGTCCTGCGCTATCTCCCCAGTGGGGACTCTGGGTAACCAACATATAATGGCAAATATTCAATGCATATAATACAATCAATTAATAAACAAAATGTCATAATTTGGGAAAAAAAGAAAAAATACATTAAACATCGACATCCAAAAATAATGAGGTATTACCAGCAAGTTAGACAACACACTAAAATTAGATTTTAACTCAACTATTGTAACAAGACTTAAAAGTTTTAAAAATTAGTAAAGATGTTTTTTAAGAAAAAACATTAAAATTTAAAGGATGCATACAAACATACAATTCCTTTTATTTAAATAAACAAATAAATTACTACTGATGAAATATCAAGTTGTTCAGATTATTGGTTACTTACGTCAAAGTTGCAGTTCTTAGATGGAAAAGATCTAATCACTTTGAGGCCCCTTCAACACTGCCATATAATCCAGATTATCAAGGCAGATAATCCACATTATCTGCTTTAAACTGAATTGTCTGAGTCTACATCACCATATAATTCCATTCAAAGCAGTTATCCAACTTGGAAGACAAAGTGCACATTGCCTTTTGTCTGTCAGGGTGGGTGAGTACAACCTTTGTCTGTTATAAATGGAATAGTCTTTAAAGGTTAAAAATCAGATGCTTTATTTGTGTTTGGAAGGCAGTTCTGCACATTTATTGCAGAATATTTCACACAAGATGACGACCCCATACAGTCAACAAAGATGGCTCCGTCTGGATTCTCTGGCATAAAATGTCAGAACATTTTTTCCCTCTGCAAGAAGATCAGCTTGATTCACCAGATGTTTTGCAGATAAGAAATGGAGGTCTGCTACAAGAAATCCATGGCAATTTTTCACCTATTACTCTCTACATAAACATATTGAATTTCCAGGCTGGTGTTTATAAATAAAGAAATTCTGAGGATAGACTTGGTAAATTATCTTTAAGTAATTGCTTTAAAAACATTCATAGCAGCAGAATGTTGTTTGTCAGAAATCAAGATTTTTGTACTTTGTGATGAAAAAGTGCTGTATGAAAAGTCAACATTAGGAGGCAAAATGAAGGAAGAACCATCAATGATGCCAGCATAGTTTGGTGATTTGACTGTTGTTCTAATACTTCAGAGATATTAGTTACAAACACAAACACCACACATGCACATAAATGCACACTAGGGACCAGCTATGAGTTCCACAACCTCACAAATCCATTATTGATGAAAGTGGGGGCCCTTCCACATCATCCTATATCCCAGAATATGAAGGCAGAAAATCCCTCAATATCTGCTTTGAACTGGGTTATTTGAGTCCACACTCAGATAATGTGGGATTTTCTGCCTTGATATTCTGGGATACAGGGCTGTGTGGAAGGGCCCTGGGAGAATTTTAAATAAATCATTTAAACAAATTATACAGAATTTTCACTCAAAAGGATACAAACCTTTTGAATCAAGTTTATCATGTACTCATCTATGGCTGCAGACTTTGTTTGTTGTAATCTGATAATGTATACTCTTGTAAGCACATGAGTGAAGAAAAGCTAACCTTTATTCATACTTGAATTCACCCCTCCCCCCCTCCACCGCCGCCGCCGCCGCCACCACCACCTTATAACACATTTCTTGATCTCTGACTACCACAATCTTTACTCCAAGACTGCACTTCCTCCTTGATCTGATGTCTTGGTCCTGATCCTATAATGATGAACAGCTGTGGATACTAGATAAGCACCAACTTGAGCTCAGAATTTGACACAGACATATGCTCTTTTTGGCATATCCTGTCTGATTTATGAAGCAAGGTTGGTAGGTCATCATCTCTCAGACAGGAAAAAAAAATCCCCAAAACAATGCCTTTTCTGATCTAAAGAAAGAATACATTATCTACACCCATTATCTAACACAGAAACTCACACCACATATATAAACTATGCTAACTGTTACCATCAAATGTAATACATCATTACTTTCCTAAAGATTTCCAGAATCTTTGTCAGCAGAAGCAAAAAAAATCTGTATATTTTCCCATTAATTTATTGCATATTTTCAGGATCACTTCTTTTGCTGGATTATTTCTAGGAAAACTGTACTTTTATGTGTTTAACATAATACCTGATGACACCCCTAGAGTAATCTCAAAGTACCTGTGTTTGAAAAGTGAACTTATTTTCAAAGCAATAAATTATATATCTTTGTAAACATGTGTATGGGAACCAGAAGGACAGAGACCTTTGAGTTCAGTGTAACTATTTAAAAATATTCTCTAACTCTGCCACTCTAAAGATAATTTTCCTTGGTCTGTAATCTATAGGTATGAAAAATATCTGCAAAATGTCTCATTCTTGATAAGGGAAGCTGTCTTGATATGCTGAGCCATCCTGTTGGTAAACTGACAGCACTCAGAACAATTCATTTCGGCATACGTTTTCATAATTTGTGCAGAATGTCTCAGATTAAAACTGTAGTCTTACCCTTTTATGATACAGTGTACATGCACAGAACAAGCACAAAAGAATGTTGGTAAAAAGGATACAATCCGCCTATTTTTTTCAGCTACCAGACAACAGCAGAATGCAAATTGCAAAGTGTAATTGGAAACCTCATCAAAGATGACAATCCAACTGCAATGCCTGTTTGTCTGCTGCATTCCATAAATTCAGTGTTTCTTTTCAATGCTACACTTGATCATTTAAGGCTCTTGAGATATTATTGGATTACCATTACCATTAGTGCCATTTAGCTCAACCAATGGTTAGAGACTATGCCAACAACATCTGAAATGCCACAGTATCCATTCCTTGGCTGAAAGGTGAGTGAAAGTGTGAAGAATATATACCTTCTTACTATTATCCAGCATTTCAAAGAGGTTTTAGAATTTGCTGATCCATATAAATAGATTTTTTTGAAAGAGAGACTGGTGTTTGGACCTTTTCTTTAGCATGCAATACAACTGTGCACTGCTATTCCTTCTGGCATCAATATGGTGTCATTTCTGCTATGGAAGTAAGGCATGCCAGTCATTGTCACTTCAATAAATTGGTATTCTGACTCTAATAATATAATTAGTTGAGGTTTGCAGCTGAAAATTGTCTCTGTTTCACAGGAGCTAAATGTCAAGGTTTATGCTAAGTTTTGTGAAGAGTTGCTTGGCAACAGAAAACATAATTATGAGGGTACTTCTTGCATGTCCGAGATATCCACATGGTTGCCATAACTGGGTTGTTTCAGTCTGGGTGTGCAGTTACAGAGGGAAGGCCATGAACACCAGCAGTGATTAGCAGTTAGATGAGCAACTTATGCTGCTAAGAGAAGCACAGACACATTGATAAAACGTCATTGTATTATCTCATCATGTAGTACTGTAACCTCATTGAGCTTTAAAAGAACCAAATGGTCACTATGTATACATGCATCTGCTTTATGTATATTTGCAATATTACTTGCCATGTTATGGTGGTTATGGTGACCTCTAAAGTATTACCCATGTAGGTAATACATGGGTAATACTTTAGAATTAAAACAGTCCGGGTTATTTGAGATGAAGCAGATAATATTCACATCCACTAAATTATTTAGAGATTGGATCAAAGAGGAAAGCCAGAATCATATAGGAATTTGAGTCTTTGACTGGAAGCATGTCTGCACCAGGAAGGTTAGCAGCCCTGGATTCAGTACTTATGTATTGCTGTTGCTGCCACTCCTAAGCAGTCATGGACTCCATCTGAGCTTCTGGTTGTGGTGGGCATCTCTAAAGGTGCCAGAATGAACTACTGGGTGACCATCAAGAACAAGGGAGAGTGATTTCCTCTCCTTCTTGCTTGTCTTGCTTTCTAACATCAGCAGAGGTGCGCACAATGGTCAACAACTTGGAATGAGCTCTGTGGCTGGCTAGGAGAAGTGGTGTCAGTAACCCTAGGACTCTGGGGACTAGGGTTCAAATCCTTGCGTAGGCATGAAAACCTCTTGAATGACTTTAATCAGGTCATCATCTCTAAGTCTAAGAGGAAGGCAAAGGGAAATATCAATAACAATAATTTGAGACAAATGCTCACAATTATTTCTCACCTTTTGTGGAAGTAGGATACTGTATGGCCATAATATAATATTTCAACAACACAGCAATAAATTAAGTCACAAAATCTCACTTTTGGGGATTATGATTTCCAGACTCCTGTAGGCACATATGCATAAATTATTCTTGGAAGTTACACCTATAGGTTCAAACTGTTTTGTTTGTTTATAATGCACACTGTTTGCCCAGTACAATGATACAAGCTTGTTGTGGTTGAGAGCATGTATTTTAAACACAATAGAATACACATCTTTTTTTTAAAAAAAAAAAACAAATTTTGGCAGACATCCACATCCACAATTGAATAAGCATCCAACTGCTATTTTCCTTCTTTCTGTCTAGTCTGTACAACAGCTGCTGATTATTTTTCCCTTGATAAATTGTGAATAGGATAGAATCAGACATAAGAAGGAAGGTTTACGTTAATTGTACCAGCAGAAGAATATCCACATTGAGCACTGAACACAGATGTATTACAATGGTTTTGCTACCTCAATCTGTCATGCTTCTTCTAAATGACTCTATATCACAGTGACAGCCATTTAAAACCATTTCTGTGGTCAAAATCCCATCCTACAGAATCCTGGAACTTGTAGTTTCATAGCTAAAAGTTCCAGGATTCTTATCTGGCCATGAGATATCTGCCATTTCTTCAAGTATCTTTTAGTTTTTGCCCGAAGAACTGTGCTTATCATCAGTAATCACATCTACCTGCTGTGATTTGCCCTCCTACTTACTCTTGACTGAATGCATCTGTCTCATCGGGTCTTTTTTGTTGTTGTGTGCCTTCAAGACATTTCCTATTTATGACAATACTAAGGTGACACTGTTACAGGGTTTTCTTGGCAAGATTAATTCAGAAAGGAGTTGCCTTTGTCTTCCTCTGAGTCTGAGAGAATGCAACATGCTCAGTCACCCATTGGATTTCTATGGCTGCGTGTGGATTCAAATCTTGGTCTCCAGAATCACAGTGCAGTGTTCACCAATACAATACACTAGCTCTCCAGCTTTTGTAGCACTCACGAAGTAATAAAAAACTTCATCTGAACCAGAAGGAAACCTAACACTAACACCAGTTCCTAGTCCTCTTAGAAGTACCATTTCAAAGGTATACTTGAGGTTATCATTTTTGAAGACTCCACATCATTATATCCAATATACTCCATCAATATCTGTATAAAAATGACTTCTTCTAAATTCTCAAAAAACATGGAAAATCATTACCAAGGTTAACAGTGGTGTTTCCTAAGCTATGTTCCATCAGAGAACAACACTGTTTCTAAGGTGAGAGAACTTTCTGATAAATGTCTGGTTGTTTACCTCCACAAAAAAGAAAGGAATTTAAGGTGTTTGGTGTATGCAATATGAGTTATAGATAATACATAGGAGCCAGGCTTAGTCATATTTAGAGGACACTCACTGCAGTTTTAATTAGTCCCAATAATTTAAATGGTTCCCCTTTAATTTTGATTCTCCCATTTAATAGGCCTGGGTAACAACGCAAAAATTTGTTTCTAAAATCGATTTGTATTTGGGGGGGTTTTTTGTTTCGATATTTAAAATAATTACAAAATTTTCCTTTTAAAAAGTTCGATATTTACGAAATTTCGTAAATGGTAAAAAATTAACGAATCGATTTCCGAAACAATAACGAATCGATTCGTTAATGGCGGACGCGACCGCGAAATACGCTAAAAAACCTCCAAAAACTTCTGAAGCTTCCCTCTCCCTCTGTTCTTGACTGTTGGTGTGATATTATAATTTTTTTTCACTAATTAAACCATAAAACTGGCCCAGACATGCGGAAATAATAACGAAACGACCTCAGAACAATAACGAAACGAATACAATAACGAAATACGAAGCATTTACAAAACGTGTTTAAAAATTCATTTTTTTTAATGATTGCTCCAGAATGGTTCGTTATTGTTTTGTAATTGGAAAAATTAATGAATTATTAATGAATTACGAATTAATGAAACGAAACCGCCCAGGCCTACCATTTAACATTTGTTCAGCAGTAGCATTCATTCAGACAAGCATTAGAAGAGCTGGATAATAGTTCTGTCGTGTGAGCATAAGAAACTCGATTGCATCTTTCAGAGCATATATGATGTAGACATGTGCACTGTAGATTTTAATGAACCCCCCCCCCCCCCAGCAAAAAAATTAGGTCCTCCAGCAAGACTATGTAGTGTGTCTACAGAGGTTCTTCATTTCAATAGGGTTCACAGTTATATTCAGTTTCACATAATGGGGAGCATCCTGTAGAACAAAGGATTTTGGGGCACTCCATTCAGTTTGGGGCACTCCATTCACACTAATGTGGTGGAGTTTAGGGAAGCTTCATGCCATGATTCTGCTGCCTTGCTCTCAAAAATAGTTCAATATATGCTTAAGTATCAATTATTTTCTTCTCTCCTACATTGTTATTTAATATGGTGACTGGAAGATGCTTCAGGGGAGGTAAATTATATAACACATTTATGCTATGTAAGGAGTCATGTCAGTTCACACCCCCAGGTTTTTTTTCCTCGTAGCTAACCAGATAACTATTCCGTTACACTTTATCTTATGTCCATCCAATTATGCTTGGTTTGGATGTGAATAAATAGCTGTTGAACAAATCAATAGCCTTAGCACATGTATAATGGCTGCAAAAATAAAATCTGTTGCTGCCTTAGCTGGAAGATAGGAATGGCTAAGCTAAATATCGAATTAAATTTGGTTCATTAGGTTATATTCAGATTAGAAGTAGATAGGAAAGGAAGTCAATTTTAAAACTTTGACTTCTATTTCCTTCCCCTACCTCAAATTAATTAGAATGTACCAGTATAGGTACGCACTAAACATCACAATTAGGTTTTATAGGAAGCATATTAAAGTTTATTAAGGCACTGAGCAGTTCATTCACCGCAATTTGCAAAGATATGAAGATTTTAATTTGGTTTTTTCCCCTCAATGTAGATATATATCTACATTTAAGATACAGGTGCCCAATATCTTGCATGTTTTCCTGTTACATTTTTAACCGCACAATATATATTTTCAATTAAATGTCACTGGCATATACTTGACAAAACATAAATCTGAAAATTGATTTTTTTATTAAAAAAATGAAGATTTCCTAGTTGCACACCCATCACCACTTCTCACCACTGCTAAAAAGTAAGAGGACATAGAAAAGTGTGAAATAAAACTGAAGCATTTGCTTTCTATTTTTTCATGTATTTGATTTTTTAAAAAATAATATAATTTGCCTTACAAGCAAGGGATTTTTGTATTAAGAAATAATCCTAAATTTTAGCAACTATTTTCTATATATTGCAACATTTCGTATCTGGTAATAAGTATTAATTGCAATTATTTCATTTTTCTTGTTGAAATCTTCCCATTATATTATTTTAGGGACAAGACCAGGGTTACCAGATTCCAGTGCCCCAATTCCAAGCACCTAATTCACATATTATTAGAGATGTGCTTTTGGGGTAAACCTTGACCCATTTCGTGTCCTGACTTTCAGTGGAGCCCCCAATCGATTTTTTGGGAGCCTCCCGAAATCGGAAGGGCAGATATCTGTTTGTGTTCTGGGATGCCGAAAGATCCATTTTCTATTGGCCCATTATGGGGGGGGGGGGCTTCCCAGGCTCCCCTTCCCATCGTTTTAGGCATCAAAGCTGTTTTACCCTAGAGGAGAGGTGCTCAGCTGCAGGCGGGTATGCACTTTAAGGAGGCTTCTTACATGTCTCTACTTTAGGGGAGAAGAGCCCAGCTGAAGTCAGGCATAGGCTCTTTCTGGGCCCGCATGTCACACATGCATGCATTCTCTTTCTAAGGCAAGGATCCAACAGGCAAATTCTCATTCTTACTCTAGAGGGGTGCTCAACTATGTCTGTTTTCCACTGATTCATACTTCTCTTTTTAATCAGTGCTTAGGGAGAGGTTGTTTTGTTTTTTGTTTTATTGTGGCTCAATGAATTTATTTTTAATTTATCTTTATTATTATAACTTATGAGGGTGTTATTGTTTTTTCCTGCTGCCTTGTTTTATGGGATCAGCCACTTTGGGTTTCTTCACTGGAGAAAGGATAGATGGGAAGGAAATTAAATAAATTAACTATACCAAGGTGACAACTGAAAAACAAACAAAAGGAGCAGATGTAGTATAACTATCACATTGTTGAAGGCTTTCATGGCCAGAATCACTGGGGTGTTGTGTGGATTTGAGGATCTTAAGATGTCAGCCTGATACAGGCAAAACATCAAGAGCATATGCTGCTAGAACATGGCCACACAGCCCAGAAACAATGCAACACCCCACTATCACATTGCATTTTTACTAAATAGACATCTTCTTTCCAGAGTTCAGAATATCTTGATTATGCAGCCTCTCTCCTATTACTATGAGCCATAGATTATTCTATTGAAGAACTACCCTGTGGGATTTGGACAATAGAGCTCAACCACATTGGTTTACTATAGTGACAAAGAATCCTGGGAGACCATCCAATTGAAAAAGAAAGTTATTGAGAAATTTTCTTTGCTCAGTCTCCCGTCAACCAGGACTTGATGATGATGATGATGATGATGATGATATGTATTTAATTGCCAGGATAAGGGAAAATATGGATACAGATAATGCTATTGATTTCATCCAGGTAATTCCCTTTCTAGAAAAAGTAGACTCCCTCCCCTCTGCTCGCCCTCTGCTACTCTAAATGTGAAACAGGGCCAGAGAATTCTTAAAGTGTTATGCATTAGTGCTATTGAAGGACTGCAATTTGTTCACATTAATGCTGATTTAATAGAAAATGAGACGATGCACAGCCTTTTCTGAAATGGGCATGTGCACAGATGTGCTGCTATTTGGGGGAAAGAACGGCATTTATTTGTTCTCAGACTCATTTGATATTTTATGTATTATTGATTATTTTTAAATGAATACATTTTATGGAGGCTAACTGAAGGTCTGAGAGATCTTCTACATTTGGTGGTACAGAACTACTTCTTTCCTCCACCCCAACCTTCTAACCTCAGGCAAAGGGTTGGAATATGTGAGCTGCAAAAGAGCACCTTCAACAGAGCTATAAACAGGCACTTAGAACTCTGTGAAAGATCATATCATTTCCTAGTGGACAGAGTGCTTAACTCCATTAGTGCCACAGTCTGATTAAATCACACCACATCACATTTTAAAAGCGTTTCAGCCAATTAAGTCAGCCCCACAGCGCTCAATTCATCTCTGCTTTTTCGAGGGTCATAAAGATGTTGGAAACAAATTTATGATCTGGCCCATAAGTAAGATGACTTATTTCAAGACAGCCAGCTATAGTTAAAGATGGTTTATGAATTTTTAAAAAAGGGATGGGAAATACGGACACTAATCAGAATTTGGTGTAGGAGGAGGTTGTATACTTTTAAAAAAGTAACAGTCACTTGCTCAGGAAAAAATCTCTTTAATTGCACTTTTTTCCTCCTCTGTTTCTGTACAGCAAGAAATCAGAGAACCAAGGAAATCAACTATCTGGAACAGTGTGATGAGTGGAGGGGGGGTGGTGGTGGAATAAACCAAATTCATTTTTAGTCAGGTGACCCTCATCACAGCAATCTCTCCTTGCAGGATTAATAGATCACCCAGCTGGTAATACCACCAAGCTGCAGACGAATTGATAAATATGATCTCTGACATAAAATCTATCTAGATCCATCCTGTTAGCAAATTTCAAAAAGCATTTCAGATGATTACGCTGTTCCATTCATTCCCACATATTGTGCACTGCACAGATGCTAAAATAGCATACCAGAAAGAGTTCTGAAGGCTTTTAGCAATATCTGTATGATTCATCACATGTACCTATGCAGCACAAAATGTGTTATTTATCTTCACACATGAAATATAAGGTCACTTATATTCAGTCCACGTCCAACTAAAAGAGGAGTTTTAAACACTGACATTAGGAAAGATAAATTATTTTTGGCCACAATGTGCCTACCTGAAATTTATTTTACAAAATCTCCTGTCTTAAATAAAGTTAAGTAAATTTATTAGCAAACCCTGTCGCTTCTATTATTCACCTTATTTCAAATACCTCAAAAGCATATTTTTGTCACAACAGCAATGAAGACTTGAGCTAGGCTTGAGCGCATAACAGTTTTTAGCCATTTCTTTTGGCCAATCCAGCTTCTTTGGTTTGTTTGGGTACCCATAAAGGCAAGGGACCAGCCATCATGGATTCCCATCCAAAACAGGACCATGTGGCAGCCGATTTCGGCTCCTCCTCCCCTATTCAACATCACAGTTTCATCTTTTTGATTTTCCTTTATTTTTCTTTCTTTTTTAATTCTTTTTATTTAGTGGGATTGAGTGGAAGTTGGGAACATGCAGGGATGGGTGAGTTGGGGTCTTGGGAAAGTCACCCTTCTAGCTTTCGTTTTCCTTCCCTTCCTCTCCTTCAAAAACTTCTAAAAATAATATCCCAGCAAGCAAAAAGAAAACCCTCATTCTCTGAAATAACTACCACCTAGTTAGCTCTCCTCTAGAGTAGAAAGTAGAAACAGCTTTAAGGAAGCATTAAACCCAAAGCAGAAAGCAGAAAACAGAAAGGAGATTGAAGCATGCCCACTCAAGGCAGTGGCTGCAGTAGAGAAAAAGAGGGTTTTTTAAAGGAAGCCCAGGAAGGATAGCTCCATCTCTGGAAAGTGGAAAGCCTCCTTAAAAGCTTGGAAAGCTGCATGCAGGGTGAGAGCACATGCACCTGCAGCCTATCTCCTCTAGAGTAGAAAGAAACAGCTTTAATGAAGCATTAAAACTGATCTCCTCTACAGACAGAAGGAAAGGGGTCACAGAAAGAGTAATATTTTAACACTGATGCTTTTAATACAGGACTTAATGAAGGATATGGAAGGGGAGTCTGTGGGAAATCTCTCTCCCCCCCCCCCCCCCATTATGGGCCGGATAGGGTGCATTCTTAACCTTCTTGCTGACACCAAGGCTCCCTTGAAGGAAAAAAAGGACAGTCTCCGAGGAGAGGTGCTTTCTTAACCCCACTGCTGACACCCAGGCTCCCTTGAAGGGAAAAAAAGGAAAGACTCCCAGGAATCAAAAGGGGAGCCTTGTAAGTTCTCCATTGCTGCCACTGGGTTGGATCTATCCACATTTTTTGGCTACAGACAGAAAACAGCTATCTGGCTTCCCACCCATTTTTGGGAGGCATGAGAAAATGGATATGGGGGCCTACTAGTATCCAGCTAGCAGAAATGGATTGAGGTTCAGCCAAAATGCACAAGCCTAATGCTGACGTGGGGCAAACATAATTGAATTGGCATTGTTGTGGTTTAACCCTGCTATCATTTAAATTTGCCATGCTATTCCTACTTTCAGCTAGAACCTGTGTATTTATTAAAGTATAAATATGCTTTGAGTATCTTGTAAAAGAGAAAAAGCAGGATGGTGGAAACAACAACAACATAGTTTTGCAAAGAAAAATATGCTCCAATTATCACAAGAACTTAAAACATCCTCTTCAGCTGTAAACACTTGGAGATACTAAAGGAACACAAGAGTTATCCATGTACTAGATGCCAACACATAGACCCGGCATATCCCAACCACTTTATGATCAACACCAACCTGAAAGAGACCTGTGCCTATACAGATTTGTGCAAATAAAGTTCCAAATACTACATTTTGAAGAGGACTGATTAGGATCCTTTTTCCTGCAGAAAACGTCATACAGATACATAATGTGCATTGACCCATAGTATTCCCAAGGTGGATGATACCAAAGAAATGGAACAGAGAGGTAGAATCCAGAAAAATGACAACTTAGAAGCAATGGGAAGGAGAGAAGTCACTCTGTGATTGCTGTAAACATAATTATGGACAGTACATTTTCTGGCTATGCTTTGCAGTTAGCTAGAATATTTGTTGAGTAATGTCCAAGCATGGCCCAAAATCAACAAACCAAAGTGGATTCCTGGAGCAAAATGAACTACTCTAACAAAACAGTAAATATGTGTGGTGACAGGCAACTATGAATTCTAATCACTGTGCAGAAGGCAAATAAAAAATAATCCTGAACTCAGAAAATAATTTTAAAGTATATTGACCTTTAAGGGGTCCCTATATGTTGGGGAAGGGGGAATGGTGTCCCTTATGTTAAATACTTCCTTTTTATTTTAATTTTAAAAATGTTTAGTATTTTTATTTTAAAGTAAACATGACACTAAAGGAAAAGTTGGGGCTATGCCCTGCATATTTTATTGGATTTTACCTTTTATTAGCTTCATCAAATATGAACAGAAATCAGGAGTTGTCAATATATGTAGTGCCAATACGATCTATAGGGTAACAGATTCTTCTTCTGTTTTAACTAAAGAAGTACTAAAGTAACTTTTCTCTGAAAAGGTATTCATCTGGTAAGTTACCTAACAAAGGTTTATATCAATATTTTTTTCAAAGATGTCAGAATGCCCATGGTTGCTTGCATTTAGAAGTAAGTCAAAATGCAACTTTGACTTTTCCAGACAGTCCTGCCTGAACAGGAGATTATGTGAAATCAGCAGGTGTTCTATTTGTGAAGAAAAGGGTGATTACTAAAGCGTAGTTCATAAACAGAGTTAATATCAATCAGCATGCATGCCAAAGAATTTCATATTTTCTATGAGGATGATTCTTACCCTCATGCCCTTGGATAATGCTGGTAACACCACTGCTGAAGAAATACTCATTTTGCATTATTGTGTTCTGTGGTTTATTTTTGTCTCTTAGTTCTCTTTCCTTTAGAAAAGTCTTCAGCAAATGTATGGTACTCTTTATACCAGAGAGAGAGAGAGAACACAGGTGCACATAACACATAAGTTGTGAACTACTTCTGTATACCTGAGAGATGTGTATCTATTTCTATTTTTTTCTCTGTGTCTGCCCATGATCCTGTTCCCACTTCCATTAAGGATAGATAATAATACCTCTTATATGTGTAGTAAATAGCTTGCCCAAAGCAATAACCAAAAATAGAAGTTACTATTCTCCTTGGTACCATTCAACCAACGTTTGGAATGATGATGTCATTTTACATTACAGATGGTTGATTTATCACAATGCAAGCATGAAGTTGTCACAACCACTGGAGTCATAGTGCTTGATGTAGTAACATCTGATACCTTCTGCTCAAAAAGTCATCCAAATCATAATGTTCTGCAGCACTTATCCATAATAGAAATTATTTTCCTTGAAAGGGAACTTACTCCAACTCATAAACATTAAACAGGGATTGTATAATGTGTACTAATGCATATTAGTTTAAGTGGCTCTCAATATGGCTCAGATAAGCAACTTTCATGATTTGGAGAAAACATGGTATTTATTAGCTGAGGTCGATTGATTTATTACAGTCTGTGTGAAGAGCTTACACCAATAAAAAATCTGTCTGAAAATGTTGGCATGGTGTTTGTACAAATACCTTTTGTGAACTTCTCCAGGCTGAGTATAGGGATCTGTGTGCATCATCTGTATAAATAAAAATGTAATGTTTGTTTGGGATTAACATAACTCAAAAACCTATGGATCAAAAACCACTGGACACCAAATTTGGACACAATACACCTATCAGGCCAGTGAGAGACCACCAATAAAAAAAATGATTTTGTCATTTGGGAGTTGTAGTTAACCTACAATCAAAGAGCATTCTGAACTCCACCAGCAATGGAATGGAACCAAACTTGGCACACAGGACTCCCATGACCAACAGAAAACACTAGAAGGGTTTGATGGGCATTGACCTTAAGTCTGAGAGTTGTAGTTCACCTCCATCCAGAGAACACTGTGGACTCAAACAATGATGGCTCTGGACCAAACTTGGCACAAATATTCCATATGCCCAAATATGCACACAAATGAAGTTTGGGGGAAATAGACAGTGACATTTGGAAGTTGTAGTTACTGGGATTTATAGTTCACCTACAATCAAAGAGCATTCTGAACACCAACAGCAACAGAATTGGGGCAAACTTCCCACACAGAACCCCCATGACCAACAGAAAATACTTAAGGCCATCCAGTCCAACTCCCTTCACCAGGGCAAGAAAATGTAATCAAATCCCTCCTGACAAAGAGTCATCCAGCCATAGATATAGATAGATAGATAGATAGATAGATATGATTCACAGACACACACAGATATAGTATCCTAGATTTGAAAGGGACCCCTAAAGAAGGACAATGATATGTTGCATGTTCCAGAGTAGGCAAACCAGACAATCTCTACATCAACACTAAGAAACAGCAAGAAATACTGCTTACCTACAAGCAGAAAGAAATTACGTATATTAGAAACCAACACTTTCACATTATTTTCCAGATCATCAGACTGGGCCACAGCAACGCATGGCAGGGGATATCTAATTAGTAATACGTACTTATCTGTTAGTTGTTTTAATAACTATATCAACTACAAAGAAACAACAAATTTTGCACCAGTTGGAATGGAAGCCATTTTTGAACTTGTGAGAGCTAGTTCTTTTTAGAAAATCTCATTGTTTAAATGTGTTTCAAGAGTACCAACCCAAACTAAATAGCACTGTGGGTTGATGCTAAACATCAACCCACAGTGCTAAGTAGGAATATCTGTTTCTGGTAGGAGGTATTTCTGGCTGGTGTCTGGAGTAGTTTTTTCCTCCTCCTATATGCTACTGCTTGGTTGATTTTTCTTGATTTTTTGTGATTTCACATATAAAGTGTGGGTCTGGCAGCAAATTTCGGTGTAGTAGACACAACATAAGCAGCTCAAGAGACCATGTCTAGACCTCCAATAGCTGAAGGCCCACAGATCAGTTAGCCAGCGGTTCTCAGTGACTTACAAAGATCTGACTTTTTTTCTCTTACCAATGGTGACCAATAGTAGTTGGAAAACACTGGTTAACCCAGTCCTGAATGCATTTACAGGTAAATTGAAACCAGCCTACCACAGAAATCATCTTGGTCCAAGCTTTGATCAAGATCAGTGCTTTCCTTATTCGAAACACTTTGGACTTCATTACATGGGTTTAGGGCTCCATTTCCATGCACTTTGGAAACAAAGTCCCATGGGAGTCTCAGAAATGACATCACATGATATAAGAGTACTTCTGATGGGACTCTGTTTCAATAAGGCATGGAAATAGAAATCCATCTTCACAAAATGGGTGTTACCCAGCTCCAAATGGGAGATAAAAGCAGAAAGCAGGGGAAATATGGACTTTGACATGGAAAGAATGTGAGATGGTTGACCATTTCAGAAGATGAGGAAAAACTATTTCTTCCACTTTCCCGCACTGGTGGGATGAGTTCCTTTTTCTAAAATGATATCAGATCTGTTCTTCATATGGATTTGCTGACTGAAATAATTTCAATAAATGCTCTGTTCAATATAGCAATGGTGATGTGTGAAGGTGAATGAATCCTCTTGTTGAAGGGAAACACAGCAATGGCAAGCATTTTATCTTTTCATCTGTGAATCAACTGAGATGAGGACTACAATTTTCATCCATCAGCCCTCCTACTTTCATTTCAATTGCTCCTACAGTTATACAGATATTCAAGATGTTTCACAGTGAATAAATGAAAGATGTTTTGTTTGTACAGCACTTCTATTATGTAGGAAAATATTGCTCTACATCTACCCTCACATGTCCTTGGAGTTTGTAGATGTAGTCTTGGGTACATTCCATTCAAAAATAATGGGGTGAACCTTCTTATGATATAAGTATACTTAAACACTACTTTAGAAAAAGCTCAAAGCAGCTGAAGTGGAGTTCCCTGCATTTGTATTCAAGCATAATCAGACCCATAGAACTCACTTAGCTTCCATAGTATTACAGCATCAAGTGGTTCCAGATTCTTCTCTAGCTCTGACATTTAAAGCCAAAGAAATATTCAATAGGTTTGGGAGAAATGTAGACATTAGCTGCCTCATTGCAGGAAGCCTATTTTAGGAAAGAATGGGTTAATAAACAGGGATGGTCGTTCTATGAGGGTCTTTTGTACTTGGAACAAGACATCTGGGACCTTGATTCAAGAGAGACACCTCTTAGGGAAGGCAAAGATCTCAAATGGTTTGCTTACATGCCACTTAAGGAAAGATTCAATCAAGATAAAAGAGATCTAGAAATAAATGTTGGAGAAAATGAGTTCTGTTTACAACTTGGAAAGGATGGTGAACATGTAATTAAAAGCTGTACAGGTATCTTTTGAAACTAGAAAATAAAAATAAAGCTGTGAAAGCTTCAAAAGCAGTTTTTGAGCACTTTTCCCACCACTGTTTTAAGGTAACACCATTGCATGTCTGGTGTGATTCATTTCATTTAACTGGCATATAGATTTAGTAGTCTTATTAATCTTCATCAGTTTCTTCCATCTGGTTCAGTAATAACACTGCATATGATCTTTCACATGTCAGAGGTATAGCACTATAATTCCATTTTAATGGTCATGGATGCATCCTATAATCCTTGAGTTTGTAGTTTAATGTGTGGTTAGAAATCTCTGGCAGAAAAATGCTAAGTAGCCTTTCCACAACTGCAAACTGAAATATGCAAAAAGTACCAAATCCCATCTGATCTTGGACACTACGCATGGTTAGCACTGGTTAGAACTTGGATAAGAGATCGCCAAAGTATACCATGCTCTGTACCATGCTCCTACCTATTTTAGAGATAGAAACTTGCAAAAATCATCTCTGGGCTTTGTTTGTGTAAGAAAACCTTATGAAATTAATGGGGTCACCATAAGTTAGTAGGCAACTCGGATGTGCACACATAAACTCCAGATCTCAGGATCCACATGATGTTGCCATGGCTGTTAAAGTAGAATATTAATGCTGCACCTACATCATGGATGTTGGAGGAAAGTTCTGAGAGTGCCTTGGACTGCAAGAAGATCCAACCAGTCCATCCTCCAGGAAATAAAGTCCAACTACTCACTGGAGGGAAGGATACTAGAGACAAAGTTGAAGTACTTTGGCCACATCATGAGGAGACAGGAAAAGCCTAGAGAAGACAATTATGCTGGGGAAAGTGGAAGGAAAAAGGAAGAGGGGCCGACCAAGGGCAAGATGGATGGATAGCATCCTTGAAGTGACTGGACTGACCTTGAAGGAGCTGGGGGTGGTGATGGCCGACAGGGAGCTCTGGCGTGGGCTGGTCCATGAGGTCACGAAGAGTTGGAGACGACTGAACGAATGAACAACAACTACATCATGGAAAGGGAGCCTTGTAATATGAAATTATGATAGTGCTTAGTGTGAAACAGTCCCAGGTTGAGAATAGAGTTGGAAATTTGTTAATCTCAGAGTAAACAGGCCAAATAAGTTCAATTTACATAAATGTTGACATGCAATTCAGAAATTAATTCAATAGGTGTCTTCTAGTTGAAGCAACACTTGGATTAGGCTAACATAAAAACTTGATTTCAGGTTCTCTAAAAATAAAAAGAAGGTAAAAACCGAAATATATAATGAGCAAAAATATTTGACAAGTGGGCCCTGCATTTCCATGTGATCTGAAGATGTTTTCTAAAAGATTGCCAACTCTCCGTTTTAGTTCCACAACTACTGAAATAAAAGGAAGGGATCAGGAAAGTGCTGCTGTCACCCCATCCTATTAACCTACTTTTGGTGGCACAGACAGACTTGCATTGCTAAAGTGGCATCCAGCTGGGGGTTGGCAGAACTGTCAGTTCGGATTTTGATTTGAGAGATGCTCTATTTTCCTCTGGAGTTTGCCTAGACTTTTGCATAATAGAATTCAATGTATTTGCACTCTGGCTTAATTTGTTGACCTTGCCTCTAATACGTTGCAAACTGTTATGGGCACACAAACTAAATGAAAGCAGAAATGGATGGGGCATTAAGTGAGCTTGCCAATTTTGTGCAGGAAGAAAAATTCAAGTGCCATAATGCCTTGCTCCATGGGAATATGGTTGAATGTATGTGACTTTTTTGCTAGCTGCAAATGTGCAGTTAGCTGTAGAAATATAGAACCTGGAATAACTGAAGAGTCAAAGAAGGTGAGCAAGAAACATGGGAAGAGAAAAACAGTGAGCTGTCTGTGAGGATGGAGAATGTCCAGAAAATATACTTCACGAAATAGGCTAGAAATATCTTTGCACAGGACTTTTCCAGGACATTCTGCATTAGCTGATTATATTGATCCAGTTTCGCTAACATTGTCACAAACCTTTTCTCTCTTTCACATTATGCTGGAATTTACAACCCTACAATGTCTAAAGTTATTGATACACCTGGACAGATGCACTTGTGTGATAAATCTCATTTGCCATGCACTGTAGTATATTATTGATCTTCCAGAGGGCATGAAGTAAAGTAATGCCGCCTGGTTTTGTCCTGATCTAATATATACAGATACATTTTCAAAGATGAAGCAAAAATGAATCATCAATAGGACCTGTTATCTTTTTTTAAAAAAAAATCAATTTTTCTGTTTTTGTTGTTAAACATCTTTGATTTAAGTCAATTCATTGATTAGAATTTCAAAAAATACTGATTTAGCAAAATGAGCTGCTATTAGTTCTTGTGTAGACTTCTCATTTCAAACTATTTAAAGGTATCTAGTAAATATCCAGTTCAGTAATATTCTACTTAAACTACATTCACTTGAAGAAAAGATTCACTACTTACATATTTGAACATTATAATTACATCTTATTAATCTCTTTGATTAAGATTGATCATTGTTCGTTCAAGGATTATTGAAAATTTAATTCCTCATTGAAAAGTCTAAACTTATGAACCAGGTCATACTTTATAATCATATAAAGATTAGTGTTAATAGATTATAATTGCTAGCTTACAACATTATGGTTTTGAACAAGGTAATAATACTTTACTAATGTTTGAGAGGAAAACAGGAATAATTTTTTTTCATCTTTTCAGCAAACATTTTGTAAATTGAGATGTGAGACACACAAACTAAGTTGTTTCATGGGTTTTATGTGCTTCTAGACCATAAGTTGCTAGCTCTTTCAGAGTCAAATCACAAAACTTTATTGACAAATGTAGATCCATCTCTGGCTGGAGGTGTAAATAACAGCAATACTATTCATTGCCATCGAATTCATAGGAACATTCGACATCTGCCAACACTGCCATCTCTGGCGGGAGGTGTAAAGAACAGCAATTTATCCATTCTGCTGCAGGAAATGGTGCTACGCTTTTCAGCCATTGCCCACGTTATAAAGACCATCTCCCACTAACTGCACCATCTCTTCTCCTTGGACAGTCGAGAAGATACGGGGTCCGGGCTGAGGGTGCCGGTTTGCTCGTTCACGGGCTCTGCAGCTGGGTCCTTTGTTTTGAATCGACTGCCCTAGTTGAGTGACTTTAGGAATCGACGAGGGCACTGCTCTGTTAAAGCACTTTAACCCAGCACTTTAAGTCTGTTGGCCCTATTAGTACTGTGTCTTAGATAATATCAAGTATTACTGTTAAGCACTTTAACCCAGCACTTTAATTTTGTTGGCCCTATCAGTACTGTGTCTTAGATAATATCAAACATTGCACTGCTAGCCTGCACTTTAATCCGTCTGGTTTTGCCTGGTCCCAAACCATCATTACTGCTGCTAGACTGATTGCACTACAGCACTCTAGACAAACGTTGTGATTTACCTGGCCTTAAGTCCTTGCTGTGATTTACCATCTGTTTCGCGACAGCGCCCTCTCTGGCTGGAAGTGCAATAACACCTACCTTTTGGAGTCACTGCCCACAATATATAAGACCAACTCCCTCTGACTTCCATCAGATTCTCTGGACGGCCAAGAAGAACTAGGGACCTGGCCAAGGGGTGCCGGCTTGCTGTCCACGGGCCCTAGAAGTGGGGTCCTTGTTTTGATTGGCCCACTCTAGTTGAATGACATTGGGACATCTATGTGGGCACAGACCTTGAGCTACTGAATTATTAAGCACTTTAGTCCAGCACTGAGACCAAATGGGTCACTAGAATCTGAGCCATAGAAAGTCATTCAGTTCTGTAATCTAGCACTTTAATCCTGCACTTTAGTCTGCCTGGGTTGCCATAAGCTATTAACTGGTTCAGAGCCAACAAGCTGCTGTGAGGTGTGGTATTATAGCACTGTAGCGCTTTACTACAGCACTGTGAATTTCAAAATCGCCTGATGTCATCGCAGTTGTCATTTTTGGTAACGCTGATAGTCCTCTCTGTTAATACTACTCAAATGCACTTTACTGGAAGCAAGGATGGGGCGGACCCTAGGGGTTTAGAGTTTTATAACCACAACAATGTCTGTTATGATTATTATGCATTAACATCTGATACCGCAAGTGAGGAAGTGAGAGGGAACTCCCCTGGGACGGATGGTTCTATGGGTGTGGGGGCTGCTATAGAGGTGGTGACAGGCAGAGGAAGATACGGGAAAGGGAGAACAAACTACTCAATCCGATCCAAAATTTTCAGCAATAATTTGGCAAACCTAAAATGCTCTAAGAATGTAAGACAAAAACAAATCCGGCCCAAAATTTACAATAGAACATTGGCAATCCCAAAGACTACCCATATTACAACTTCACAATCAATTCGGCCTGAAAATAATAGGAATATATTGGCGATTCCAAAAAAAAATCCTCCCGACAAGATACAACTGAGATGTCAGGATGGTGGTCCTTCTGGGCTAAGGGTGGTGCTGTTCAATGCCAGGTCGGTAAATGGGAAGTCCTCCATTATTCGAGATCTAATTCAGGAGGAACAGGCCGACCTGGCATGTATAACGGAGACCTGGCTGGATGAGGGGGGAGGTGTGAACCTCTCCCAGCTTTGCCCGCCAGGTTACTCTGTCCAGCACCAGCCAAGGCCCGGAGGGCGGGGAGGAGGAGTGGCAGTGGTCTATAAGGTTTGTATTTCCCTAATCAGGTGCCCCATCCCACAATCATCTACATTTGAGTGTGCCGGCTTCAGGTTAGGTGACCGGGACAGGATAGGGATTCTGTTAGTGTACCGACCACCCCGCTGCACGACAGTCTCCCTTCCTGAGCTAGCAGGAGTGGTCTCGGACATGGCGTTGAGCTCCCAGCGGCTTATAGTCCTGGGGGATTTCAATGTTCATGCCGAGACTGCTCTGTCAGGTGCAGCTCAGGACTTTATGGCCACCATGACAACCATGGGCCTGTCCCAACTAGTATCTGGTCCCACCCATATCGCTGGGCACACACTGGATTTGGTCTTTTCGCAGGGATGGGGTGATAGTATCGGGGTGGAGGAGCTAACCATCGCTCCTTTGTCATGGACCGATCACCACCTGATTAGGTTTAGACTGACTGCTCCTCCCAACCTCCGCAGGGGTGGTGGACCCATTAGAATGGTCCGCCCCAGGAGACTTATGGATCCTAGTGGTTTCCTGACGGCTCTTGGGGAATTTCCCACCTCCCTGGCTGGCGACCCTGTCGATGCCTTGGTCTCTCACTGGAACACCGAGATGACTAGGGCAATCGACACAATCGCTCCAGAACGCCCCCTCTCGAGTAACCGAGCTAACCCGGCTTCTTGGTTTACTGAGGAGCTGGCAGCAATGAAGCGAAAGAAGAGGTGGCTAGAGCGCGTGTGGCGCAGTAACCCGACTAAATCAACCCAAACACATCTGAATACCTTCTTAAGGTCCTACGGTGTGGCAATAGAGGCAGCACAAAAAACATCTTTCGCTGCTAATATTGCATCTGCGAAGAATCGTCCAGCTGAGCTCTTTCGAGTTGTCAGGGGTCTGTTAAATCCGCCGAAAAGCGAGATCCCTGACAGCTCTGGAGCTCGCTGTGAAGCGTTTGCTCGATTTTTCGTAGATAAAATTGGGCGGATTCGGTCGGGTTTTGACACCACTTTATCTGCAGTCTCTGAGAATGTAACGAGAGCATCTGCTTGTCAAGTTTTGTTGGATTCTTTTCAATTAGTTCAGCTTGAGGATGTGGACAGGATCCTTGGAGAGGTGCGGCCTACCACATGCATCCTAGACCCCTGTCCATCCTGGCTTATAAAAGAAGCCAGAGGGGGTTTGGCGGAGTGGGTGAAGGTGGTGGTTAATGCCTCCTTACAGGAGGGCAAGATTCCAGCGAGTCTAAAACAGGCTATTATCAAACCGCTGTTGAAAAAACCATCACTGGACCCCACTCAATTAGACAACTATCGGCCAGTTTCCAATCTCCCCTATTTGGGCAAAGTCCTGGAACGTGTGGTGGCAGCTCAACTCCAGGGATTTCTGGTAGACACTGATTATCTTGATCCGGCACAGTCTGGCTTTAGACCGGGACATGGAACGGAAACAGCCTTGGTCGCCTTGGTAGATGATCTGCGCAGGGAACTGGACAGGGGGAGTGTGTCCCTGTTAGTTCTCCTGGACCTCTCAGCGGCCTTCGATACCGTCGATCACGGTATCCTTCTGGGACGACTCACAGAAATGGGACTTGGGGGTACTGCTTTGCAGTGGCTCCGGTCATTTCTTGAGGGACGGTCCCAGAAGGTGTTACTGGGTGACACCTGTTCGGCTCCACAACCATTGTCGTGTGGAGTCCCTCAGGGATCTATTCTGTCCCCAATGTTGTTTAACATCTACATGAAGCCGCTGGGGGAGATCATTCGGAGTTTCGGACTGCGGTGTTATCTCTATGCAGATGATGTCCAGATCTGTCACTCCTTTCCGCCTGTCACCAAGGAGGCTGTCCAGACCTTGAATCGGTGTCTGGCTGCTGTGTCGGACTGGATGAGAGCTAACAAATTGAAATTGAATCCAGACAAGACAGAGGTCCTACTGGTCAGTCGGAAGGCCGAACAGGGTATAGGGTTACAGCCTGTGCTGGATGGGGTTACACTCCCCCTGAAGACGCAGGTTCGCAGCTTGGGAGTGATCCTGGACTCGCCGCTGAGCCTGGAACCCCAGGTCTCGGCGGTGGCCGGGAGAGCTTTTGCGCAATTAAAACTTGTGCACCAGTTGCGCCCGTACCTTGGGAAGTCTGATCTGGCCACGGTGGTCCACGCTCTTGTTACATCCCGGATAGACTACTGCAACGCGCTCTACGTGGGGTTGCCCTTGAAGACTGTTCGGAAACTCCAACTAGTCCAGCGTGCGGCAGCCAGATTGCTCACCGGAGCGACATACAGGGAGCATACCACCCCCCTGTTGTGCCAGCTCCACTGGCTGCCGGTTCAATTCCGAGCACAATTCAAGGTGCTGGTCTTAACCTACAAAACCCTATACGGTTCTGGTCCAGTGTATCTGTCCGAACGTATCTCCCTCTACGTCCCACCTCGGAGTTTGAGATCATCTGGGGAGGCCCTGCTCTCGACCCCACCACTCTCACAAGTGAGGCTGGTGGGGACGAGAAGCAGAGCCTTCTCAGTGGTGGCCCCCCACCTGTGGAATTCACTCCCGGGGGAAATCAGAACAGCACCAACCCTCCTCTCCTTCAGGAGGAGGGTGAAGACATGGCTGTGGAACCAGGCCTTTGGGCAACCAGGCAATTAGACAATGACAACCAAATAAGGCAATCAGATGTGTGAGATCGGCAGGATTGTCGAAATGGAACCAAAACAGATCTTTGAGTTAATTGTACACTGATGGGTAGGAGGAAGTTCCAGGTTTGTATTGTTTTTACTGATTTTATCATTTTACTGATTTTATTGGATAATGTTGAATTGTGGGAATTTGTACTGTTATATTTTTTGTGATGATTGTTTGTGTAGCAGGCGTCTAAGTGCGCCTTGCAGCTGTAAGCCGCCCTGGGTCCCCTTCGGGGTGAGAAGGGCGGGGTACAAGAACCCCAAATAAATAAATAAATAAATAATTCAATCAGGGCACTTTCAATTAGGAATGCAGTATTAGGTTCCCTTAACAAGTGAAGGAGTAGTTAGTTCACACCATTCTGAGGATTTCTTATGTAAAACTAGTTAGATGGGCTTGGGTATGAAAAATACAGGCTAATTTGACAGTGGTCAATATTTTCTGCTTGTAAAACCATCTCATTTACAAGTTTATATACAGCATTCGCTCCTTTGTTCATTGACATATGCAAACAGAACTATTTTGTATAAAAGTATAATATGCATGGCTTAAAACAGTCAATGACTGAAATGCCCTAAAGGTAGCAGAACACCTTGGAAGCTTGGAAGCTAAGCAGGATTGAGCCTGGTTACTATTTGGATAAAGGACTGCTAATGAGTATTATATGCTGTAGGCTATATTTTAGAGGAAAGAACTGGCAAAATCACCTCTGAAAATTCTTTGCCTTAATAGCCCTATTAAATTCATAGATCAACCTAAATCAAAAGGCTTATGTTGACCCACTGATATAACAGACAGTGTCAATTCTGATTCTGCAATCGATGATACAATAAGACTTTGTAGTGAGACTCAGGAGGAGAGAAAGTCTAAAATTCTTGTCAGTTAATAAATTCTTGTTTATAGTCCCCGATCTCTTCCCTGCACACCCAGTTCACCTTCCAAATAGTTAAGACAGAGTGGGGCAGAATAAGAGTACTAATCCTGTTAAAAGTCAAGTCTGAATTGCCCTCATCTTGTATGTTTCCATTGCACTATTTAAGATTAAAATTCAAAAGCACTAATGTAGTATATTTTATTTTTTAAAATTTATAATCTTTATTGAAAAAAATCCTTAAAATCAATTAAAATATTTGAAAGGGGGAAAAATAGAAAAAAGAGAAGAGAAAGGAAAGCGGGGAGAGAGAAAGAAAATAAAAAAGTGAAAGAAAAGAAGAAGACGAAAAAGGGAAAAATAGAATATTTTGACTCCTGGGATCTTCTTTGAGGTTTTCTCCTTTTCCTGCAATCTCTCTCTTTCTTTCTTTCTTTCTTTCTTTCTTTCTTTCTTTCTTCTCCCACCCTCTTTTTCTCTTTCAGTCCTCAAATATATTCTTTTCCTCCTTGTATCAATATTCTCATTTTGAATTTTTAAGTATTCTGTGACTTGGTTCCAATTAGTTTCTTTCCTGGGATTTTCTTTGTTTTTGGAGATCAGGAATGTGAGTCTATCCATATTTCTTACATATTGAATTTTTATCATCCAATATTTCTCTCCCGGTATCTCTTTCCTTTTTAATAGTCTTGAATAGCATATCCTTGCTGCAGTGGTTAGCAGAATAAGTAGTTTATTCTTATTTTTGTCTGTTTTTTTGTTCATGTATCCCCAGTAAGAAGGTTTCTGGGTTTAATGGTATCCGTTTCTCTAATATTTCTTGAATATTTTTTGTTTCTTTTTCCAGGTTTTTTTTTGCCTTGCTGCATGTCCACCACATGTGGAAGCATGATCCTTCTATTTCTCCACACTTCCAGCATTGTTTTTATAATATTTCTCAAGTCTCTGTGGTGTTAAGTGCCATCTGTGTGCCATCTTTATCCAATTTTTTTCAGATCTGTCACATAAGTGTATTTTAGTTTTTCTTCCATATTTCTTCCCAATTTTCTTTCTTAATATTCCTTCCTGTATTTTCTTTCCATCTTTTCATATATTCCTTTTCCTTTCCCCTGTCTTTAGACCATTCTAATAGCTTATTATAAATTTTGGTTATTATTTTTTTCTCTGATTGCATTATTCTGTCCCAGAATGTTTCCTGTTTGGTAAATCCAATTACCCTATTTTTTTACAGTGTTCTGTTATCTGCCTGAATTGATGCCATGAGATTGTGTTGTTCACTGAATTTAATTCTTGTTGTGTTTTCATAACCACGTTTCCATCTTCTTTTTTCAATATATCTTCATATTTTGGCCAGTTATTCCAGTCCAGGATTCTTCTTTGAGAGGCCTCTAATGGCGATAGACACATTGGTGTTTTTTCATAAATGTTTGCTTTGTATTTTTCCCATGTTTTAATTATGGCCGACCTCTCGAAATGATTACCGAAATTATTTTCTGTTTTGACCTTCCTATATCAGAGGTATGAGTACCAACCCAATCTTAGTTCTATTCCTTCCAAATCCAATATTTTTAAAATGTAGCATATTTTAATGATCTAAATTCTGCTGATGAGAGCACTAAAGAGACAGTGGAGACTGAACTATCTCAGTCAAATAAACAATTATATTAGACCCAGAACAAACCTCATGCCTATGAGCCCATTCACATTATTGAATTAATGTGATGTTATTCCACGTTAATTGTCATATCTCCATCTTATGGAATCATAGGATTTGCAGTTTAGGGACAGACATTTAGAAGTGCTCCAGTGTTTCCCCAGACTGTATATCCAAGGATTCCATACAGCAGTTAAATTAAATAACAGTGCTACTTGTGTGGAGTGTGAATGTGTCCCAGGTCTTCCTTCTTCTTTTATGTTCTACCTAAACATGTGTTATGACAGTAATTCTTGCCCAGTTTACTATATTGTTGCACTTTCCTGTGCTCCTGTAAAAATGTATTGCACTCATTGAATCTGTACCTCAGCTATGTTTCTTTCAGCCGTATTGTTTTTATATTGCTTTCAATTGTGTTGTTATTTGTTTTATCTGATGTTTTAATTGATTAAAGGGAGCCCCCCGTGGTGCAGTGGGTTAAACTCATGTGCCGACAAGACTGAAGACCGACAGGTCGCAGGTTCGAATCCGGGGAGAGGCGGATGAACTCCCTCTATCAGCTCCAGCTCCTCATGTGGAGACATGAGAGAAGCCTCCCACAAGGATGATAAAAACATCAAATCATCTGGGCGTCTCCTGGGCAATGTCCTTGCAGATGGCCAATTCT
This sequence comes from Anolis sagrei, assembly GCF_037176765.1. Taxonomy (NCBI): domain Eukaryota; kingdom Metazoa; phylum Chordata; class Lepidosauria; order Squamata; family Anolidae; genus Anolis; species Anolis sagrei. The sequence continues at coordinate 63,742,782 of NC_090025.1, forward strand.
CTCACACCAGAAGCAACATTCCTGACACGACAAAAAATAGTTAAAGTGTTTTACATGTGTGTTTTAAATGTAATCTTGGGCGCGTCCCTTGTAAGCCACCCCGAGTCCTCTAGGGGAGATGGTTGGCAGGGTATAAAAATAAAGTTATTATTATTATTATTATTATTATTATTATTATTATTATTATTTTACACTCTCCTGTGTTTTCTGTGACAAATCCCTATACTTCCATTGTTTCTTATATCACAGTTTCCCATTACGTCCAACCATGATCATGTTGTTTAATTTAGATTTACAAACCAATATCAGAATTAGACCCCGGTTTGTAAATAGGCTGAATGATGTTTTTGTTTGTTTGTTTCATTGTTTGTTTTTTGATTAGATGAAACATGAAAATGTGGCTTAATAAATCCAGAGGCATTTAATCCTGTGTTGTAAGAGAAAGAAGGATAGATAAAAAAGTGAATGTATGGACGCAAGGCTGCCTCTTTGTTATTATATGTGAGCTGGCCTAATCCAGCACAGTTTATAGATTTCTCAGATCATCTGCTGGTGCTCTGACTATATAAATTCTCCATTAGTCATTTTCCCCACATAATGAATGATCAATGCAATATTAACAAATATGCCACTCTACCTGTGAATGCATCACTAATACACTTACTGAATATATAAAATATATTCCAAACATACTAGCATTCTTTGAATCTTGAAAAATAAGCATAAAAGTTATGAGTAGCATTCTTCTTGTTGTGACGTACAACTGATGTTTTTATATTTGTACCATTGTATCACATTGTGTAGCTATCTTGTATGACAGAATATCACATATGATGACATTGTTTGTCAGTTACCTGACAAAGAAGTGAATGAACACATTATTTTAGGAAGCAGGTCTTTGCCTTCGTGTGGCAAAATATGCTAATCCTGAATATGCAGCTCTAAACCTGCAGTTTAAATATGCTTCCCAAAATTGTATAACATGATCCAATCAGATACTCTTTCTGGTGTCAAATTCCATGTCGAAGCTGACAAACTATGCATGGCATTTGAAAATTTCCAAAACCTCCACTAATATTTTTAGTATCTCTTTCATACCAAAAATATTCTTTTATAAAGCAATCTTCAAGCCACTTTCCCAAATATAAATGTTAATCTTTCTCAATTTATATTTTCTGTGTAATGTTCAGTTTGTGCCTGTGTATATGCATTTCAGCACAACACATGTAAAGTCAGAATTTTGTACATATTTTCACATATGCTTTGATGGATTTCTCCTTTAAGCTGCACCTGAGTTCCAAAACTAAATTCTATCATAGATCCACTGAACCAGCTGCTGAATGGTAAGTTAATATTTATGTGAAACTCATTTGAATTAGGTCATTGTGTTTAATGAGATACTTTTCTGATTATCATGATTGTTGGGTTGTTGTGAGTTTTCTGGGCTGTATGGCCATGTTCGAGAAGCATTCTCTCCTGACATTTCAACTGCATCTATGGCAAGAATCCTCAGAGGTTTTGCAGTCAGTTGGAAACTACCAAAACAGGGTTTATATATCTGTGGAAAATCCAGGATGGGAGAAAGAACTCTTGTCTGTTCAAGGTAGATATGAATGTTTCAATTGGCTACCTTAATTAGCATTTAATGGCCCAGCAGTTTCAAAGTCTGGCTTCTTACTGCCTGTGGAATCCTTTGTTGAGAAGTGATTAGCTGGCCCTGATTGTTTCTTGTCTGAAATTCCCCTGTTTTTGAGTGTTGTTCTTTATTTACTGTTATGTGTGCCCAGTTTGATTCTGATCCATTGTTTGTAGGGGTCACAGGGTTCTCTGGATGCAGGGAGAACTACAATTACCCTCATGTTGGATCAGTCCTCCTCCCAACCCCACCAGTATTCAATATTGGCCAGGTAGTGTGCCAGGTTTGGTGCAGATCCATTGTGGGCTGGGTTCAGAGTGCTCGTTGATTGTAGTTTAACTATAAATCCCAGCAACTACAAATCCCAAATGACAAAATCAATCCCCTTCCCAACTCCTACCAGTATTCAAATTTTGGCATATCTGGTATATATGCCAAATTTGGTCCATATCCATTGTTGTTTGGGTTCACAGTGTTCTCCTGATGTAGGTGAACTACAACCCAAAATTCAAAGTCAGTGCCCACCAGATGCTTCCAATATTTTATATTTGTCATGAGAGTTCTGTGTACCAAGTTTGGTTCAATTCTATTGTTGGTGGAGTTCAGAAAGCTATTTGATTGTAGGTGAACTATAAATCCAAGCAACTACAACTCCCAAATGTCAAGGTCTACCAGTGTTCAGATTTGGGCATATTGAGTATCCATGCCAAGTTTGGTCCAGATCCATAGTTGTAAGGGTTCACAGTGCTCTCCAGATGTAGATGAACTATAGTTCCCCTGAATCACTGTCAATTACTACCAGTATTTTCTGTTGATCATGGGAGTTCTGTATACCAAGTTTGGTTCAGGTCTGTTATTTGTGGGGCCTCAGTAGTATGTGGCAGTAAGAGCTGAAATAGTTGAAGGTACTGCAAATCCCATCATCCATTGTCCATACTCTCCCAAACATATTGGTTTTGAGATTAATCACTATGCTTTAATTATGTTCTATTTGTAACAATGAAAATACATCCTGCATATCAGATATCTACATTACGATTCATAACAGTAGCAAAACTGCAGTTATGAAGTAGGAACTAAAATAATTTTATGGTTGGGGGGTCACCACAACATGAGGAACTTGTATTAAGGGGTCACAGCCTTAGGAAGGTTGAAAAACACTGAGCTAGAAGAAGCGACACAACCTCAAGGTGAAACTATTTTTCAGCTCTTCATCGCTTTGAGTCTCGCATCTGCAGCCAGATCGACTGTTACAATGAATAAACGTGTCTGGTTGTGTCACATGTTATGTCTCCTTGTTTTTAACCCAGATGTGTTTCAACTTTTAACTTGAAGCCTGCACATTTTTTTTCCTTTAATGAAACCAGATTGAAGAATGCATGGGTTTCAAAGCTAAGTCTACAAATATTACCCTCTTTTTATTACCATGTTAGGAGTCTTCAGTGGCGCAATGGGTTAATCCCTTGGGCCGGCAGGACTGAAGACCGATAGGTCGGAGGTTTGAACCCAGGGAGAGCACAGATGAGCTCTCTCTGTCAGCTCCATCTTCCCATGTGGGGACATGAGAGAAGCCTCCCACAAGGATGGTAAAACATCAGAAACACTCAGGGATCCCCTGGGCAATGTCCTTGCAGATGGTCAATTCCCTCACACCAGAAGCGATTTGCAGTTTCTCAATTCGCTCCTGAAACAAAAAAAAACATGTTCATGATATTGAGGTCTGATCTACACCATTGAGGTATGAAGGACTCATGTTCACACGTGAATAAAATGGATCAAAGTAAGGGTGACTATTTCCTTGGAGATTTTGTGTGTTTATTTGCAAGGACCATTTAGTAAACACTGGCTTGTAAACATGCAAAATACTTGGCAAACAAAGACCACTGGCATGGGAATACTTTCCATAAAGCAAGCTGGAGTAAAGGAATTTCCATTAATCTGGGTTTAAAATTTGGTCTATCCAACATTTTTGTGACTCTCATAACCAACTGAACTTTATTTTGCTTAACCTACACTTTGTGGATTCATGCACCTGTACATGCAGTACACTCACATCCAATAAAAAATGTGACAGAATATTTGTGAAATAGCAATTGTACTGTACTCTGAGTGCAAATACCATGTTTTTTGCCTCCTGTATGTAAAGATTCCTGCTGCTAAAACAAAACAAAACCTTAGCACTTCATGAAAAGTCTCCATCAAGTTCTGTTCCTAATATACTAGTTTTCTGACTGTGGAACATTTTGTTACATAAGGAAAGTATTCATCTCCCACCGGAAATGAAGAAGTACTGCATTCTACCACCTCGGGCCTCTTCCATTTTATTCTACAAGTCCATAAATGAATCAAATCAAATATTATCATTTATGCCTCAAGAGAGCTCTATGCACGGCACATATAAAATGTCTTTCTCCTTCCGAATGAACATTAAATACATTTATTATTAATTGCACTTCCAAATGATTTCCTTTTACATAACATAAAGAAAGATCAAAGGTGCTTCCTATGTGGTTTCACACAGGAGGTTAGTTCTTCTTTAGAGCTAAATTCATCAGAGAGATTGTTCACATTTATTTGGCCAGCATCAGAAAGCAGCAACAGTCGAGTGAAATGCCTTATAACATGGAAACACTGGCATTCAATGGTATTCTAAATCTCAACTGTGTGTTATATTTAATTTCAAGCAATATTACCCAAATTACCAGGTAGACTATATATATATCATCAAAACACTTGTGGAAACTGCATCAGGTATATTTAATTTGATGTTTTAATTGCTAGGATAATGCAGTGGCCCATTAATATTTTATAGTGCATTTACATTTCTGAAATAATGCAATTGCTTGGATAAAAGATACGGTTTTTCTTTCTTATACTACTGTAATAATGAAGTATATTATTTCAGCTGTTGTATTTGTTTCAATAAAATTTGATTGTAAGGACCCTTGAATTCCATAATAAGTTTCTGCACATGAGAGATGGTTTTCAAGCTATTTGTATAACCAGTATTATATGTCTCTCCTTAACACCCATATTCATGCATGTGTGCAGGTACGTGTGTTAGAAAAGGAAAGCATTCTGAGAAAAGACTTCCAGAGCCAAAATGCAGCCAGATATAGAGCCTACTCAGTGATTTCAACTAAATATGGATTTGGGACAACTCAGCCACAGTTAGCAGCTTCCCATTTTCTGATTCCAGGGACTAAATCAGAGAGCAATGGCTAGGCCCTTGTGATATCACAGGCATGAGTCATTCTTATTCCAAAGAGGTGGGCCAGCAAGGATTGGGAAGTAAACTGGAAATTAGGAGCTGGGCAATTCCCAGACAGTCCATTAAAAAAAATATAACCAAGCAAAATATATCCAGTTACTGCACTCCTTGCCTAAGAAAATCCTATAAAATTAAAAGTGTTACCATAAATCTACCTTGAAGGGACATAGCACACATGAAGGCTTCCGGAGGATCAAAAGTTGGGGTACAGGTACTCCTGCTTTGTTTCAGATGACAGAAGATGCCCAAGTGTGTGCAGTATTGAAAACATGCTGCTGACTAGGGCCTAAGTTCAAACAAACACACTGAAACAATTAATCTAGCCAATGTAAACAATACAAAGTCAGAAATTTAAGATACAAGAGTCTGTGGCAAACATCTGAATGTCCAGAAGTCCAGTCCAAAGTCAAAAAAACAAAGTACAAAGTACAAACAAATCAAGATGTCCCATGCCAAGAGTTCAGAAGTCAAAGTCAGAAATCCTTTGGTAACAGACCTGGAAGCAGCAGCATAAGGTCCCAGGTCATGAGCAAATCTATGTTGGACTCAAGCCCAATAAAGATGTTGTCTGCAGTCATGGCTCTCGGGACTTTGTATCTCAAGATTTCAGCTGCTACTTGATTAACAAGCATTTTTCAGATAATCTGCATGGCCTCAGAATTTTTTCTCACTCTGACCCTCTAAAGGTTTGGGTATGTTTAACCCTTTAGTAGCTTGCTTGGACGTACTTGGTCCAGCTTCCTTCTTAGGGCTTGTGGAGTGTCTGATTCAGCGGTTGCTGAAGCCTCTTCTATATTGCCATATAAAATACAGATTATCTGTTTTGAACTGGATTATATGGCAGTGTCGACTCTTATAATCCGGTTCAAAGCAGATCATGTGGATTATCTGATATGATAATCTAGATTATGTGGCAGTGTAGAAGGGGCCTCAGATAGGCAGGGAGCTGCTATCCTCCATCTCCTCTGCTGGCCCTTCTAGTGACTCCATGTCCTCGCTATCCGAACTGGCCATGACATGCACATACTTATTCTCCCTGGTTCTCCTCTTTTACTCTTTGCTTTTGAATGCACACATACTGAGCAAACTCACTATAGCATACAAACACCTTCAGTGCCAGCTGGAAATTGGTGGAAATGTGTACCCAGCTTTACAGCCACCTTACATGCAAGAATTGAACTGTCTTCTCCTATAATGGTGCTTTCACTGAGGGCGTTTCCACACAGCCCTATATCCCAGAATATCAAGGCAGGAAATCCCACGTTATCTGAGTGTAACCCAGATAACCCAGTTCAAAGCAGATATTGTGGGATTTTCTGCCTTGATATTCTGGGATATAGGACTGTGTGGAAGGGGCCTGAGATTGCTCTTTTCACCCAGAGACTCTGCCCCCTTCTATACTGTCATACAAAATCCAGATTATCTGCTTTGAGTTGGATGATATAATAGTGTAGGCTCATATAATCCAATTCAAAGTAGGTAATGTGGATTATCTAATATTATTCCACATTGCTCCTATATTCAAGGATCTGATCCCAGATTATCTTCTTATCTCAAATTATCTGGCAGTGGAGATTCATACAATCCAGTTTAAAATTGATAATCTGGGATCAGATCCTAGGATAAAGGGATATACTGTAGGTGGGACCTACAATTTCACATTGTGCCTTGAGACTTTCCACCCTATAGTAGTCCGTAATTTTAATATATGGGTGGATTCATACTTGGTAGTCATGCAGGTACTATCTTCTCAAAATGTTCAAGATTTTAGAGGTCATACCCAGCATTTGGAAAGGGTCCTAAGAGCATATAGAAAGCCAAAATATTTATCTCAGCAATTGCTCAACATGCTCCTGATATACACCTCAAGCTCAGTATAACATTTCCAACAAGCTTAAAAATCTGGGCGCTTAAAGAGTAATTTGTGAAGATCATTCTGTGATTCTGAAGCACAAATCACAGGCATGAAGAGTATATATGTAAATGGACCTGGAGATCCTGAAATAGAGTGAATGCTGTTATAATACTGGGATTGAAAACAAATGTAGTTGCAGATACTGTTCATGTATTACAGACAAATGATATTAATTACATGGATTATTTTTCATGCAGAAAAAATATTGGCAAGGTAGTAACATCATTAAGACCTTTTGTTTTATTTCATGCTCATGAAAAAGGTTTACAATGCCCTTGTTTCTTCATCCATACTCAATAAACCATGCAGCATTTTCCCCAAAGTAGCAATCATGCATACCACTTGCCTAGGCTCATGATTTTATTAGATTAAATATTTAAATCTAACTATGTGGTGCTGCTGGTGATTCCCTAGGCATCTCAAGTTTTACGCTACAGCTTATATTGCTAGGGATTCTGCTTCTCAACCTGAGCCTTCCTGCCGGCATTGCCAGCCACATGGCAGCTGCACCTCTAAGAGCCTTCAGCAAAATACTATCATCAGAAATTGCTTGCAGCTTCCATCTGAGATCTAGGGCTGGCTTGTGGTGAGGGATAGAAGGGAGGGCAATCTATTTAGTATATAATCTAAATAATTATACCCCCCTTGGAGTTTCAGTACAAAAAACATTTTGCAGCTATTTGTAACTTAGTGAACTAATCTCATGACAGAAGTTAGAAAGAGTGAAGTTTTTGCTATGGGCATCACCTTTTCAGACAGTGTAAAACCATGTTTATCGACTGCTCAATAAACAAGCAAATTTTAAGAATGAGATTCCCATGTGTAATTTTGCTGTTCTCAAGCCTCTTCCCTCCTCATTGGCAGGCAGCCTAAAGAATTTAAGAGTAGCAAAAGCTCATGACTTCACTCTTGGCTGCTAGATGATCTTTCTTTTCTTTGTCTTTTTCTGTTCTCCAAGAAATAAATCAATGTCTCAACCCCAAATGGGGCGATTTAATACATATGCAGTAGCATATTTGAACTCAAATATTTGTGCTAAGCAGCACTAATATATGCTATCTATCGGCCAACTAATTAGAAATATAGGTTCAATAAATGTTGATGATAGTACATGTTCTTCCAGTACACCTATAGGCATTCATGAAATTACCTGTACCATGTTTAACACCTGTCTACGGGGCCTTTTCAAAATGGTCCTCAATTTAGACTTCTTGAGTCCTATGCATGGTGGTGACAAGTTTTTTGTGTTCCTTCACCACAGAGCTCACCAGCTCCCATTACACACCAAAAAAGTACTTCCAGGAGAGCTCCATGGTGAAAGTGCAAAACAACCCTGCCACCATTGAAAAATCACTGGTGGTACATGACAGGAGGTTTCTAACCTTTCTATAAAGAAAGATGGATTGAGTCAGCTTACTGAAGCTTACCCTCATGTGATAAGGTAGGGGGGAGTCAGGATAGTTCAGGGCATGGGGCGACAGGTCCTCATGCTCCCTGGGCAGGTGCCACCAAAATCTCCATGATTCATGGCAATACCTGGCAATTCCAGCGGCGCATGTGAAAAGGTCCTTAAGTGTCTGACCCCAACTTGCTATCTCAGTTAAGAACCTGTCCAGCCAAGACACTTTCACCAATCATTTTAATGGTGGGTGGGTAGAATACACCCAAGCCACTGTGATGTGGTGGTTTGAAGGTTGGACTGGAACTTAGGAAGACAAGGTCTGAATCTCAGTTTAGCCAGAGACACCCATTGAGTGACCTGGGACAAGACATATTTTCCCAATCTTCAAAGAAAGCAATGCCAAACCCCATCTGAATAAATCTTGCCAGGAAAACATTTCATTCAGACTCAATTTGAACACACTTTAACAACAGAACTAGTTGTACCCTATTTCCAGTAGTTTTAAACAAATGACAAATAGGCAACTTTGTACTCAGTCCAATTGAAATATACCATCCTTGGTTCCCATCCATCAGTATTTAGAGATTTCCCTCTCATATAGGTTATATTGTTGTTCATTCATTCAGTCACTTCTGACTCTTCATGACCTCATGGACCAGCCAATGCCAGAGCTCCCTGTCAGCCGTCACCACCCCCAGCTCCTTCAAGGTCAAGCCAGTCACTTCAAGGATGCCATCCATCCATCTTGCCCTTGGTCGGCCCCTCTTCCTTTTTTCTTCCATTTTCCCCAGCATCATTGTCTTCTCTAAGCTTTCCTATCTCTTCATGATGTGGTCAAAGTGCTTCAACTTTGTCTCTAATATCCTTCCCTCCAATGAGCAATTGGGCTTTATTTCCTGAAGTATAGACTGGTTGGATCTTCTTGCAGTCCAAGGCACTCTCAGAACTTTCCTCCAACACCACAGTTCAAAAGCACCTATCTTCCTTTGCTCAGCCTTCCCTACAGTCCAGATCTCACATCCGTATGTGACTATGGGGAATACCATTGTTTAACTATGTGGATCTTTGTTGCCAGTGTGATGCCAGTGTGATGTCTCTACTATTCACTATTTTATCAAGATTGGTCATTGCTCTCTTCCCAAGAAGTAGGTGTCTTCTGATTTCCTGGCAAGCAGTCTGCATCTGCAGTAATCTTTGCACCTAGAAATACAAAGTCTGTCAAGGCCTCCATGTTTTATCCCTCCATTTGCCAATTATCAATCAGTCTGGTATATACATAAACTAAAAAGAAATGGTAATTTAGCGGTTGTTTGGAACTTTAGAAATGTAACCTTTTCTGTTCCAAATACCATTACAAAGTACCTTTTTTCTTCGCTCTACAATTAAACTTTCTCTCAGGTAACAATATTATGTTCAGATAGGCACTGTTTATCAGGATGTTACGCTTCAGTGATGACAGTGATTCCTTCCTATGTTCCTATTAGTTTCAAAATTGTGATATTTCTGCTTTGACTTTGGAACATGTTGAGATATATATATATATATATATATATATATATATATGAATTGTTCTGTAGTTTTCTGCCATTCCCAATTTATGAATGCCCTTTTGTCAGTAACAGAACACATTCTTATTGCTGTTACAATATTTTTAACATGAGTATTGGAAGAATACAAATCTCTTTATATATAAATCAATATCTCAACAAAAAGGGGAAGGGAAACACAATGGACTTCACATCCCCAAATCTGAACCACTTGAACAGATTTTAATTATGCCCAATATGTTGGGGATTATCCCTTTCCCATTCTACTGACAGAAACTGTTTCTTCAGTGAGATAGGTTAACTTAGCAGAATTTTAACCGACCGACCGACTGTCATACATGCACTTCATTTTATAATTGTTTCTAACATTTATATTCTACTGCATGAATAAATACATTTTTGTCAATTTAACTTTTAGAGGAATTTTTAATTTATTACTGAAATCTTTATGAATCATAAAAAGGATAAAGGACTGAGGGGAAGAGGAATGTGCTAGCACCTTCAAGACTAACTAGTTTTTTAAAAAATTTTCATGAGTTGCCATGGACGTAGACCCACTTCTTTGACTTCAGAACAGACTGATAACAAATGCTCTGGTATAAAGTCTATTTACACAGTTTGAGGAGTAGGATGGAATGTGTGTGACCCAGTTACACCCAACTCTTAATAATGACATAAATGCCAATAAGGGTTGCATAAGCCAAATAAGCTAAATATAATTATAATTTAGGAATAAATACAAAATGTCTCAAGCAAGACCACATTTAAAAACATGAAGTATTTCAGCATAATCTCTTGATTAGAATCAAAGCATACTATCTATTCGAGTTCTCAATTCCACAAACATTATGAAGCAATTCCTGGTAGCTTTAAAGTATAAAGTTATGAGTTTGAAATCACACTTTGAAAGAACATTTAAACACATGGTAATTAAAACTAAGGGAAATAGTAATTGGATACAAATTTTGAGAGGATTATTAATGATTATGCACAAACTTGATTAATATGTGAAAGTTTACGATAAAGTCATAGTGAAGAACTACAGATTCTTAGAGAGGTGTTCTCTTTGTTTAATTTTCAAATTTTCTAAAAATGCATATGGATATATAAATGAAATCTGCAATAAGAATGTCTTTACTGGACATACACTCGATTTTGTTTAGTCAGTAAGACATGAAGGTGGGCAGAGAATCACCTTGTTATAGTCGGATTAACTCCTGATGAATATTATACTGTCAGTTTCTTTTCCCTTCTCCAGAACTGGTGGAGCCATTTAACAGGTCTTCTTCTGTAGGCTTTTAAACAGAGAATGGCTGGTCATCTGCCAGGAGTACTTTTATTGTGCTTTCCTGCATGGAAAGGTGTTGGACTAGATGGCCCATGTGGTCTTTTCCAACTCTATATTCTGCAGTTTGAGGATATTGATATCCATCAAAAATCTATCTGCACTCTTTTAATAAATGCAATTCAGAGCTCAAGGCAAGATATTTAGACAAGATTGTGGATTGCTGTAAGTTTTTCGGGCTGTATGGCCATGTTCCAGAAGCATACTTCCTGATGTTTCACCTACATCTATGGCAGACACCCTCAGAGGTTGTGAGGTGAAGATTGTGGAACTCCTTTCACTCTTAGATACTTGCCCTTCATAAAACATTGTATAGAGGATAGTTAATTAGTTGAAAAAGGTAATAAATACCTCCATGGTTGGGACTGCAAGAAGTACTGATAAAACTTCATAAGAATCTAGAAAATATGGGTAATCTCTCATTGGTTGTACATACCCCTTTTCCTGGGAGTTCTTGAGCTGGTGGTCACTGATCAGACCTGAAACTGATTTTACATCCCAGTAAAACATGAAAGGAAATGGGGAATTATATTCCTGTCGATCTATACTTCTCAATTTCTCAGTAGCATTCAGTACCATTGGTTAGGGAATTCTTCTGGAATGGTACAATTCTGATCATGTTATCTTTCTGATTATCTGTCTGTGTTCTTATTTGGAAAGTGATGTCTAAATGGATAAGTGTAATTAAGAGGCATTTTTTCGCTCCACATAGCTTCAATAATAATAATAATGATGATGATGATGATGATGATGATGATAATTTATTTATACCCCACCACCATCTCCCCAAGGGGACTCGGGGCAGCTAACATAAGGCCAAGCCCAACAATTACAGGATAGGAGAGTGTTAGGACTCTCCCATCTTGTGCAATGAAGGCACCAGTTTTGGGGAGTGTTTGGTCACTAACTCTAGATGTTCCTATTATTTCTCTTTTTTCTTTCAAACAGGAGTGGCAGTGTATGTGTGGAACAATGCTAAGGCAGATCAGAATGCCCAATTTGTTTAACCAAAGATGGGGAGCTTCAATAGGATCAATCTACAAATGAATATTAATGTTTATAGTATATAAAAGTGCAATAAAAATAAGCATGTATGAACATAAATATTTATCCCAGTGCATCAACAACCAACAACCCAGAAACACACGTTAAAATGTCAAAACCTATTACATTTTGAAATAGAACACTGAATGGAAAATATTATATAACCTTCAGAAGAACAATGCACTAACTGCTTAACACTTAATACCTAAAACAATGAGAAAGGCACACTGTTGTCTTGAGCCATGCAGGAATCAGATGGGAGCACAGCAGCTGACCTCCTTTCACAGCTGGAACATTTTAAAGATGACATGCAGGCTCTTAATATTTGTCTGTTGAATCTAGGGCCCGTCCAGACAGTACCAGAGCTTCTGCAGTAAACAGGAGGGTGGCCAGATGCCGTTCCCTACAAAAGGCAAAAAATGCTAGATTTCCAGGTGTGGGAATATCATGGTTTGGGGATGAATATCCACATCTTCAAATGTGTGTATGTCTCTGTAATCGGAAATCATGAGGTTTTTTTTTATCTAGGTTTGTTCCTGGGTTTTCAGATGTTTGTTCCTGATTGGTCAGTTTCTAAAAAGAAGGAGACATTTGAGTAGAATGTGAAAACTTTGTTTGTGTATCAGAAATTTTATGAAATGTGTGGAGGACACATTTTTTTCTGGCCAGGACAAAGTTGTGGCCCCCTAGTCAATGTTGTACATCTTTTCACAAGAAAAACAATCAGGAAAAGCCATGTATAACCCAACAACAGCACCCTGTTGTTTGATGCCACAAGTACACAACCAAATCTATCTGGACAGGTGGCCAGGCAGCCAGGCTCTAAAAAATGTCAATAATGACAAATTTCTGTTCCTGGCTTGAAAGTATGTGTTCCTGTTTGATTGTGCAATGCTGACCTGGCCAAAACTGGTCCTACCCTGTAAACTTTATTTGTGTGGCAAATACTTCATGAAACGTCTGGAGAGCACAGTTTCTCTGGCCAGGAAAAAGAATTGAACTTTTGCAGTGATTCGCTGCAGTGACTCTCCACATGTCTGTATCTTGAGGGTTTTTTTAAAAAAAAATGCCAAAGTTTCCAGTGGAAGTCCCATGGCAGTCATCTTGGGAGTCTCTAAATCTTGCAGCAAAGCATGAATCTGAACAACAGAGGCAGAAATCCCAGGACCAAAGGGTCTGAATGTGGACCTCTTCTGAAGTCTTGGGATTTTTTGCCCTATTTAAAACCCATTATTTAGTACTGTCTGAAAGCGCCCTAGGTTCTTTCTTATAGAAATATAGAAATCATATAGAAATCACTGCAAAAAAAACATTTCAGGTTCTTTTTTTATAAAGAAAAGAATGAAAAAAAGATATTCACATTATCATAGTGATGATGGTGATTGTGAGGATTTAAACCCTGCTTTTTCTCTTTACAGTAAAATCAATGCAATACAATTTAAATCCTAAAAATATAAAACATTAAAATAGAATTAAATAATAATGTATTAAAATCAAACAGTCTTAAAAGTGATTTAAAATGTATTTAGAGCTAAAACCAGAGTATCCCCTGACTTGATCTTAAAAACCTTCTTCTTTAGAAGTCTGCCTGAATAAAAAAGGTTTTGTCCTGCTGCCAGAAGGACAGCAGGGAGGGGCCATTCTGGCTTCTCTGAGCAGGGAAGTTCTAGAGTTGAGGGGCCGCCACTGAGAAGGCCCTCTCTCTCGTTCACACCAACCAAGCTTGAGATAGAGGTGGGACCAAGAGAAGGGCCTCTACTGAAAATCTCAGAGCCTGGGAAGTTTTGTACAAGGTGATACGATCAGCCAACGAACCTGGATCCAAGCCGTATAGGTCTTTAAAGGTCATAACCAACATTTTGAATTGTGCCCAGAAACAAACTGATAGCCAGTGAAGCTGCTGCAGGAAGGGGACTATCCATTCCCTGTAGCCAGTCCTAGTTAGTAACATGGCTGCAGCTCTTTGGACAGCTGAATTTTCTCTTCAAAGGCATCAAAACAGGATATAATTAAGGGATGTACCACTGTGGATGGATCCAGCATATCAAGGAATGGGCACAGTTGGCACACAAGTTTTAAATGTACAAAGGCACTCCTGGCCACCACAAAAACTTGGGCCTCCAGGTTCAATGCTAAGTCTCTCATACTGTGGACCTGTGTCTTCAGGGCGAGTGTAACCCCATTCAACACAAGCTGAATTTCTATTCCCTGATCTGCCTTTCGACTGATTAGAAAGACTTCTGTCTTGTCTGGATTAACTTTCATTTTTCTCCTCATTCATTCTATTATTGCTTTATTGTTTTAATGTTTTTGTATTTGTCGGGCATTGAATGTTTGCTTTTTTGCGTATAAGCTGTCCTGAGTCCTCTTGAAGAGAGAGGGCGGTATATAAAATTATTATTATTATTATTATTATTATTATTATTATTATTATTATTGATGACAGACACTGGTTTAGGATCAGGACAGCTTCCTTGGCTTTAGCTGGAAAAGAGTAATAGAATTGGATGTCATCTACATATTTGTGGCACCAAAACTCCAGATGAGTTCTCCCAACAGTTTCATGTATATGTTGAACAGGATGGGGGACAAAACAAAACCCTGAAGAATCTCACAGGTTCATAGAGGAGTCCTCCAGAACCACCTTCAGGATGCATCCCTTCAGGAAGGTATGGAACCACTGTAAAGCAGTGCCTCCAAGTCCCATCACAGCAAGACAGCCCAGACCATGGTTGATGACAACAAAAGCTGCCAAGAGGTCCAGGAGAACCAACAGAACACACTCCTCCGGTCTAGTTCTCTGTGTAGGTCATTCACTAAGGTGACCAAAGCTGTCTTTGTTCCATAACCAGGCCTGAAACCAGACTGAGATGGGTCTACATGTTTTTGTAGCAAGAGATGACAATGATTATGATGATTTAAACCCTGCTTTTTCTCTCTACAAAGGAGACTCAGATCAGTCTTCAATTAAATCAATGCAATACAATTTAAAACATAAAAATATACAAACATTAAAACAGAATTAAACAGGCCCTATTTAATCATGTTTTTTTTTCTTTCTCCCAGTTTAGTCTGTACTATGATAGGTATCACATTCTTTTACTAGTTTGAGATTCTGGCTAACAATCACATGCTGGAAACTTTAAAGACATTTTAAGAATGAAGTCCTACTGAAATAAATTTCAATTCTATTAATACTGACTGTGCTCTATTAGGAAAGTAGGGTCATTCATTAATCACCACGTACCAACTATTAGCTCATCGCTTTTTCAATCTGCAAAATAAACACACACACACATCTAATCTCCTGTGTCTTAACAGCCATATATTTCTTGACATGACTATTATCCTTTGCAAAGCTCCCTTACCATTCTGTTCCATGGCTTCAAAACATACAGTGATAAATTATAATGAAATAAAAATTCAGAACAGCCTTTGAAAAGACCCAGCAGTTTAAACATGTAATTTAGACGGCTAGATAAATCTTAATTTATGTTACTATATCACCCTTTAGTTAAAAAGATCAAGATGTTGCATTGCAGAGCTAAATGCATGTTATTTATTTGCCCTCATCTTTTCACCACACAATGATATAATTGTTAGAAATAATGCTACATAAAGCTTGATTTTCCTTTTTGGTTTATTTAAAGACAGGTATGGAAACCCCACATGTTTAAGAAAAATACAAAAATCATAATTAACATTCACTTCTCTCTTTTACCCAAATGAGTTAAGACAGGCTCCTCATTCTGTCTAACTGTAGAGCTCTGTGGAAATGCAAGATAGTTACTTCACACATGGCAATTAATCTTCATTACAATCTTACCTATCCAACATAACAAATTTGCAGACTACCCAAGTGCTAGAAATGGGTTAGGATCATGAGCTGATGTGTCAGTGGAATGTGATAATTTTACTATTGAACAACCAGAAAGGGACTTCCTATAGTGTATACAAAAAATACTTTGCCTGAGAATCTTTAGAGAAACCCTTACAATTTCTGAGCAAGGTAAAACAAAATAAGCTCTTTGTAAATATTCTGTGATAAATTACTGCTATTAGGAAGATAGTGCTTGCTTAAATTTATGTCTATAGAATGTTTAAATGACATTTTGTTATAGAAAATAGTAAAGAAACAATATGAATATGTTAATGATTGATAGACTGGTTGATTGTATATCCCTCCCCAGCCCAGAGGAGTGCCTAAAGTGATTGCACAACAGTATTGTATTGTTTTTAAAACATTTTAAAATGATACGAAGATTTTAAAAACTTTTTAGTATTTTAAAACTTCTTTAAACAGTGTAAAAACTGCCTTTAAATATCATTTTACAACAGACAGAGCAGTTCGATGCTCCAAAGATCATGCAAAAAAGCACTGTTTTAACTCTACCTGATATGGAGTAAGCCTTGTTCATGTGCACACCAACCCAATCTCATCAAGTGTTAGGAAATGTATGGGGCTTCTGCTTTGGATTACAAGCAGGATCTTATCCTGGTTCCAAGCAAGCTTAGGACTTTTTAGTTAAAATTCAGAATCTTGAATTGAGAGCAGAAGCAAATTGTAAACCAGTGCAGTTCTTGTAAGATATATCAATTATATGCTTTCTAAAATGTACATCTGACACTAGTCTGACACATTTTGCACTAACTATAGTTTCTGAACACTTTTCAAGGACAGCTTGACATAGACTACATTATGGCAGTCTAATCTGCAGGCAAGAATGATGTGAACCGCTGTGGCCAGATCAGCTTTCTGCAGGAAAGGGCACAGCTGTCGCTCCATCCCAAAGACATTCTCATCTTCTGAAAACATCATTGTGTCCAAGAGCATTTCCAGCTATCGATCTGGTTTATTAGAGGGAATGAAACCCATGTAGAACAGGCTTTGATCCCAACTCCATGCTAGTTCTCCTATTGACCAACTGCACTACAATCTTGTCTGGTTTAAGCCTCCATTTATTCAGCCCTTCACTGCACCTGAGAACGATTCAAGATTTCCACAGCCTCTTTTTCATTATTTGTAAAAGAGTGATAGATCTAAGAATTGTTATACAGGTGGCACCAAGCCTCACAACTCTGGATGATCTCTCTCCCCCAGAAACTTCATGTAGCTATTTGCACAGAGCACTGAGCTCTGTGGAACCCCATAGACCAATGTCCAAAAGGTTGAAAAATGGTCCCCTAGCACCATGGTTTAGGAACAGTCTGAAAAAGGAAGAAAGATAGGATATACACTGCCATATAATGCAGTGTAGAATCATATAATGCAGTTCAATGCAGACAAATAAAGAAATATTGGCACCACTGCAGAGCAATGCCCCCAAGTCCCATATCAGCCAAACAGCCCAGAAGGATACCATGATAAATATTGCTGATTGATCCCAGTATTCATCAAGTATTCTCATTAGACTATTTTTTAAAGTGGGCACCCCACTTTCTTTGTGACTTCCGCCTCCTGCAGAACTCTGGGTAATGTAGTTCAGGGCCTTTAGAATTGTCAGCTAGAGAGGTCCTCTCCTTTCCAAACTCTGGGCGCTTCTACACATCCCTAAACCCTGGACTAAAAATAGATTAACCCCAAGGCATCCAAATGTCATTTCAGGCTAGTCCATTTCCAAATGGAGTAAACTCAATTCACCCAGTTTAATCCAGGTTTTAAAAACACCTGTTAAGATCCAGACCTTAAGCTAAGGTCCAGATCTTTAAAGGTGAGGACCCTGTGGGTACTGACTCCTGGGACTGCTTCACAGGGGTCAGTCCCGAGAGCCATCCCAATTAACTTTAGAGTGGGATGGCACCCTCCCTTGCCTCCCAGCCCGCCCCCCCCCCCCATTCTCTCCCCCAAAACATATCTGAGGGGCCTGTCAGCCACATAGGCGCTTCTGGTGAGCTCTGAGGTGCTTCAGAATGAAGCTTCAGGAGGTGCGGAGAGAGTTTTCCATAGGAGCTTGCGTGGCTGGCAACACCTTTGGGTAATTTTTGGAGGAGGGGAAAGGGGGGCTAGAGGAGGGCTGGGTGCCACCCCCCCCCCCCCCGAGAGAAAGCCTGGGTTTGAGGATTGAAGTGGGGACAAAGTCCCAAGAAAAATCTCTGAACTTTTACATGTTTGGAAGGGCCCTACATTTCCCAGCGTTCTGCAGGAGGCAGAAGACACAAAGAATGTGGGGGTGCCCAACTTTAAAAAACTAGTCTGATGAAGCCCAAGAACACATGTCCAGTTCTACTTGACTACTACCATATATCCTCTGGTCCATTAGGAATGGAATGGCAAGCACTTCCAGTGCTTTCTGAGCACATATTTGACCAATCAAAATACTCACAAAGATCTGTTTGACTTGAACAATTCCTTTAACTTAATAATTTTGCAAACTTTATCTGAATATTTATAAAATCCAAGTAAATTTTGGGCATAGAAGAGGAGGCGTCTTTTGTTAGGTGTAGTCTATGAATGATGCAGTTCTTTCTTTCAACAGTCTATTTCATATGCCTCTTTTCTGACACATTCACTGTTTTCAGAAGCTGGCAAAAATGTCAAAAATAATGTAATTTATATTAGTTAATATGCATTACTCAGGAGACAACGGCCATTTCCAAAACTAAGGGTTAAAAGCAAAATACTGCCAAGATGCACATCTGGCTAAAGACCATTACATTACATTTTGAAGCCTAGGTGGAAAATAAAAAATAAATGGCTCTGTGGATTCATGAATAAATCAGTGCTGAATTACTTTGGAAATGATTCTGTTAAGAATCAATTTGAAGTTTACTGTACAATGTGATCCTGTTATGCCCAGCTCTCCAAGATCAATATGATGCAGACATTAATCAACATTTGAGCATATGCCCTAGTGCTTCAGGTGGAACAATGACTGCTGAATGAAGCAGATTATTGTGAACTGAAAGCTATGATAATGTTTTTGGACCACTCCTCTGGTTCATACTGTTATAGGGGAAAAGATCCATTATATAGTTATTAATTTCTTTCAGCAGTGGTTGTTGTCTTAAAAATGTTTTCCTCGTGCATTCTTGCTTCTACACTGAGTGCCAACACAGACAGCCATTTATTGTAAATAGTCAGACAAATTAATTAGGCATGCACTTTGATTGTCTTCATCATAATAAAATCAATTGGTCGTCATAATTACTGTGGAAGATATTCTCTTGCGATTCAAAATTCATGAAGCTTAAATATGTAGAGCTTTGGAACAAGAGTCCTCGCCAATCACCATCCCCACCTTTAAATGGGATTTGCTCAGTTCGTATGAACATGAGTGATTTCAGGAATTCTAATTTTTGTCGCAGTACATCTTTACCATTAAAAAAGCTGGTGAGAACTTATTTCAGTGAAAATACAAGTTATGCATTGATTCTTTGACTGTGGTCTACTGAAGATTTACCCTTAAATTTGAAAACTCCTATTGCATTTATTGAAAACGTGTAGAAATAGAAAGTGCAGAAATAAGCTTCCCAGTTCACTTCAGTGGAGTTTACACATACATGGAAATGCTGGGCTTCAGTGAAATGAATGAATGAATATTTTCAGTGGAGGAAACTTTCATAGATCTTCTCTTTTCAGTTAATTGTTGCATTGGAGTTGATATCTATGGGTATGTGTGTGCATTTCTTTTCAAAGATTCTGTGGGCTGCCATGTACAAAATATTGGTTGAGCAACATACTGAGCAACATACTGAAAGTATGGAATAAATATAAGGGGAGGTTAATAAAGGAGGGATCAATTATAACCCTAATAGTGATGGAAAAGAAGTTCCCAAATTTTTTTTTAAAGAAGTAATGGATAAAAAGGTAAGGGAAATAAACTTAGATAGGATAGGGGATTGGATGAAGGTGGAAATGAAGAGGGAAATGATGTTGGAAGAGTTTAAAGAAATAAAATTGTCATAGTTTCATTGTATACAATTAGAACAATGGTTAATAAACTGGAAAAAAATAATAGAAGTGGAAGCCAACTCAATCAATTCGAACAAATAATACAGAAGGGAAGGGCTGTAGAAGAACACGAAAACTTGAGAGGTATAATTAGCAAAATTTATAAGATACTAATTGAAATGAAGGATGAAAAAACAAAAAAGTGCACCCTTAAAGAGATTTGGGAAGAGGATTTAGGGATAAAAATAAGTGAAATAGAGTGGCAACAATTATGGGGACAAAGACATTTTAAAAAATTATCGATATGAATTAAAGAAAACTATTACAAGTTAATATGGAAGTGGTACTTGACACCGGTAAGAATAGCATATATGAATAAAAATAACTCAATAAATTGTTGGAGAGGGTGTCAAGAACCAGGAACATATATACACATGTGGTGGCAATGTAAATATGTAAACAATTTTTGGGAGAAAGTATTTAGAGAAATAGAAACTATAATGAATATAAAAATAGATAAAAGTCCTAGTATAGCCTTACTATCATTATATAACAATAAGCAATTGAAAAAGGAGGATAAAGAAGCGATAACAAACTTACAAACTATAGCAAGACTGCTTATAGCAAGGAATTGGAAAAAAGAAATGAATATACAAATAGAGGAGTGGTATAAAGAAGCATGGAAAATAGCAATAAATGATAAACTGACATGTATATTAAAGGTTAAAAAAGGTATATGGAAACAAAGTGATTTTGATGCTGTATGGGGAAGATTTGTGGTAAATGGATTAAAAAATAAGGAAGGAAAATTACCGTCACAAGAAGAAATGAAATTTTGGACAGATGAAATGTAAGAATGGTGGCTTGAGACGGGTGGAGGGGAGCACTGTGGTGAAAAAAGGAAAAAAAAGAGAAAAGGCGGGGGGGGGGGAATGTCAAAGCAAAACAACTAAACAACATGTTAAAGAGGCTGATGTACAAAATGCAATAGTATGTAATAAATGTGATAAATCAATAAAAAAAATATTTAAAAAAAAAATTGGTTGAGCAACATACACTTCTTCAAGGGTACTCAAAAGTGTTCACATGGTTTTTGGAATAATTGCTTTAAATCTGATTGCATAATTACAATTTTGTTTTCATTTGAGAAACTGCAAGTCGCTTCTGGTGTGAGAGAATTAGCCATCTGAAAGGACACTGCCTAGGGGATGCACGGATGTTTTACCACCCTATAAGAGGCTTCTCTCATGTCCCCACATGAAAAGCTGGAGCTGACAGAGGGAGCTCACTCCACAACTCAGATTCGAACCACTGACCTTTAGGTCAGCAATTCTGCCATCACAGAATTTAATTACAGCTATTAAAGTGCTTACTTAGGCAATTCCTCGTAGCCCAAGTATAGTAGTCCTCCAAGTGTAGTATCTTGGTGGTGAGTCTGTAAATGGCTGTGGAGCCCTATTCTTGATCCGCATGTTCTCCTGCAGTGCGGATATCGGTTTCCAGGTGGAAGGCAGCACCGGTCAGGCTTGGCTCTGCAAATGAAGCATATTCAATGAGAGGCAGAGTTTCTGCAAAGGTGTTTAGAATGGCTTATAGGTCTTCTTCGGAATGTGCACAGACTACATTATCATTAGCATATTGGAGTTCTATAACAGATGTTGTTGTGACCTTGGTTTTGGCTTTCAGTCTGCTGAGGTTAAATAGAGGTTAAAGAAGTCTGATGACAAATTTTTGCGGTTCCTCCATGATGACATGATGGCAACAGTCTTGGATAGCAATGGCTCTCAAAGTAACCTATTTAAGGTGGAATCAGTTGTCAAACAGGGATGTGTCATTACCCCAACATTATTTTCCATATTCATCTTTATGACACTTCATCTTGTTGATGGGAAACTTCCCACCAGAGTGGAAATCATCTAGCTAATGTTTAAACTGTAGAATGTTGGCAAGTCTTTCTTTTAGTCTTCTCAATTTGCTTTTCCCTCATATTCAGATTGTCTTATTCAAACCCAAGGTATTTGTTTCCAAAAGACAAAGAAATTTGTGTACTTGAGTAACGTAATAAACTGAAATAAAAATTATTTGCTATTTGCAGTCAATTTCAGTACATACCACTATCCTCAGAAGGTAATGGAGCCCAGCATGAGAAAGCTTTAGTCAGTAATGTGACTAGAGGGAACTTGCAAATAGTCTCTGAAATAGAATCAACCTAAAATTCAGAAGGAGAGGCAGAGGGTACAGCAACTGTTTGTGGGTCTGAGGGATTGCCTGGGGTGAAATTTAGAGAAATTTGGCTGGGAAAATGCCATTGTGAGCTTATTCTTCTGGGGAAGAATTTCACCAGATATCATTTTTCTATCTTTAATATGAATTTTAGAACAGTACTGCCATCTGCCACTTTGGCCAAACTAATTCTTGGAAATGTAGGGAAAATGCCCATCCTCACATCCCACTATGTTGAATTCACACCCAATAAGTAATATATGATGTCTTAAAATTCCTAATTTCCATGTTCTATATATAGTCATTAATGAGTCCCCCTGTTTGTTTCAATAGCTTATGGACAGGTAATAAGGCTCTATTTTTTTCTTCCTTTTCTTTTGTATTTTGGTCCCTTGTCCTTATGCCCTATTTCCATATCTGTCTGTCTATAGGTAAGGTTTACAACCAAAGAAAACCAAAGTGCTCTTCCAGCAGTCACCAGGCAATCCCTCTCGAATGCCAGAAATACAGCTTAATGGTGTAACATTAGAAAATGTTGACCATTTCCGCTACCTTGGCAGCCACCTCTCCACAAAAGTCAACATTGACACTGAAATGCAACACTGCCTGAGCTCTGCTAGTGCAGCTTTTTTTCTAAATGAAGCAGAGAGTGTTTGAGGACTGGGACATCCATAGGGATACCAAGGTTCTTGTTTATAAAGCTATTGTCCTCCCAACCCTGCTATATGCCTGCAAGACGTGGACTGTCTACAGATGCCTAGAACAATTCCATCAGCACTGCCTCTGGAAAATCCTGCAAATCTCTTGGGAGGACATGCGGACAAATGTCAGCAAGCTGGAAGAAGCGAAGACCACCAGAATTGAAGCGATGGTCCTCTGCCATCAACTCCACTGGACCAGCCAGGTTGTCCAGATGCCCGACCACCATCTCCCAAAGCAGGATGTGGCAGGAATGTTGGTGGGCAGGAAAAGAGATTTAAAGATGGGCTCAAAGCCAACATTAAAAAAAACACTGGCATAGACAAAACACTAAGAACTGTGAAGCCCTGGCCCTTGAGCACTCCAGCTGGAGGTCAACTGTGATCAGCAGTGCTGTAGAATTTGAAGAGGCACAAATGGAGAGCGAAAGAGAGAAATGTGCCAAGAGGAAGGCACATCAAGCCAACCCTGACCAAGACCGCCTTCCACCTGGAAACCAATGCCCTCACTGCAGGAGAATATGCAGATCAAGAATAGGGCTCCACAGTCACCTATGGACCCATCAGTGCATGGGTTTTGGAAGATTATCCTACTCTGACAACAAGGGATTGCCTAAGTAAGTGTCTCTCTGTCTGTCTGTCTATCTAATCTATCTATCCATCCATCATTTAGCTATATAAAAACATAAATATACACACACACACTTAATTTGTCCCCGTCTTTTGCAACATTCAAAATTGTACTTTATAACAAAATGTTCACATGTTAGTGTTTCCCTTACTTTCCATTGCAAAGGCAGCCTGCTATATTCATTGTTTTCTGCTTGTGTGTGTGAGTGTGCGCATGTGTGTGTGTGTGTGTGTGTGTGTGTGTGTGTGTGTGAGAGAGAGAGAGAGAGAGAGAGAGAGGGAAGATGATGGTGCCACACAATTATGTTTTCAACGGAAGTGCACACAGTGTTAAGAAACTACTCAGGAAATCCTGAAAGTGCACTTAGGAAGCACCAAGTTTAGCTTTAAATAAATTGGACACATTTAATGCACTGTGAACATAACTGTTTCAGCAAATGTGGGAAACATGCCTACTTATCAAATTAAGAGTGCCTGAGGGCACCAGTCAGTTCACACACTCTGTGATGTCCGTAGAGCACAAGCGATACAAGAGATGAAAATTATGTGCATGCGTTTGAAACTTCTACTGAAGTGATGAGAGGATTGGTAATTGTTTACTGCAAGCCTTCCAGCCACAAGCTCTGGAGACCAAAGAGTACAAATGTCAATTCCCCACTTCTGTATCGTCATGATGTCTAGTAATTACCCTCTTGTCACTGGCGCTATAATTATTTGTTTCTTTTAATCATCTCCAGGGAGCCAATGAAAACGACTTGGTTACATTGGATTTTATTGTGAGGTGAACCCCAGGAAGTTACACTGTCTTGGGGAAATGCTGAGGATAATTAACAACAAATGGAAACACTCAGACTTTTCGTCTTTTTTTTTAAAAAAAAAAACAACTGACTCAAGTTCAATGTTTTAGAAAAAGTTGGTGATAAATCTTCATTTAGAGTGCAAGGTCTGTAGTCAAAGTACAGCTCGAGTAAACAAAAAGGTTTAAAGTGAAACCCATGAAACAGTAATTCCCTCCTTGAAGACATAATTTAAGCCACTAAAACTACCTCACTGGAAGAACTCTTGAAGTGTTGTTCAAAAGGGGACTACATATATTCCTGTTTGTCACTCGGCAACTGCAATGTCAAGTGATAAATTGTACGTATGAATGGGTCATCATATGTGAAACGCCATGGACAGAGCTTGCGCATCACCCCTCATTACCCCAAGCACAGTTCTTTTATGTCTTTCAATTGAGTCCATTCTGCACATATATCTGTCAGCTAGCCGTAGAATAATGAAATATGCAGAAATCTAGTGATAAGGATGGTTATATAAGCTGTCTTGAATATGTCATAACTGAAAGCATGTGAGATTTATTGGAGGGTGGGAGTTGGTTTGCATGGTGGGTGTATTATAAATCATTGCAATACATATGACATTGATCAGCACAAAGTTATGGACTCTGATAATGATAATTCCTTTATTTTATTGGAAACTGCTGCTTATTCATAAGGAATGTTTAACTGCAGCTGTAGATAGGCAATAGTTTCAAGGCATGGCATTTCTTATGTTCAAAGGAGAACTTAAAAGGAGATATCTCCTCCCATGTGTTAGGATGATGTGTGTTTTGAAAGGGATAAAGTGCCCTTTATAAGGTCAGTATCTGCATACATTGACCAATAATAAAACACCAGCAGCTCTTATGTCTCTGTATTCAAATACTTTTGCTTGGTTGATATTTCTATATAAAACAGGAACACTTTCTAGCTCCTCTACTGAGAATTTAGTCTTTGGAAAAAAAAATTCTCTACTCAATTTTTTCCCTACTAAATAATTGTCAAAAAATATTCAAATATTCCCCTTGAATGGTTAGAGATTCAAAGTGACTATCATTAAAACACTACTATGAGCCTCATTTCATTGCCCACAAATGAGAATTCCAGGTGTGGATTCATTACAATGTCATTTATCAAAATTTTAATATTGTTGAAACAGGCACTGGACTTAGCGTATATTCCTACCAATTCTTTACAACAAGACAATACATGTGGTTGGATTGAATAAGATACATTTTATTTAATCTAAGATCTATTTAAACTGGCCGCTTCTACACTGCCATATAAAATCCAGATCATCTGCTTTGAACTGGATTATATGGCAGTGTAGACTCATATAATCCAATTCAAAACAGATAATCTGGATTATCTACATTGATAATCTGGATTATATGGCAGTGTAGATCCAGCCTTACAAGGCTTTTAGCCTTCTATGACAAGGATTGTCAATGTCTAATCAAACTAAACTCCTCAGATTCCATAGCATTAAGCTGAGGCAGTTAAACTGGTGTTAAACTCTATTAATTCTGCAGTGAAGAGACACTCCAGGATTCCTGCATTCATGTTTAGATATGCTACCTAAGGACCCTTCCACACAGCCCTACATCCCAGAATATCAAGGCAGAAAATCTCACAATATCTGCTTTGAACTGGGTTATCTGAGTCCACACTCAGATAATGTGGGATTTTCTGCCTTGTTATTCTGGGATATAGGGCTGTGTGGAGGGGCTGTAAGAATGATAGTAGGGGAACCAAGAGGAGGTTCCCTTCCAACTACTAATACAGGTTTCCTGCATTAGTGTTTAAATATAGAAAATCAAGTCCCATCTACACTGCTGTATAATGCATTTCAAAACTGCATTATAAGGAGCCCCCAGTGGCACAGTGGGTTAAAACCACAAAGCTGTTGAACTTGCTAACTGAAAGGTTGGTGGTTCAAATCTGAGGAGCAGGGTGAGCACCTTCTGTTAGCTCTAGCTTCTCTCAACCTAGGAGTTCAAAAACATGGAAATGTGAGTAGATCAATAGGTACCACTTGGGGGTGGGGAAGGTAATGGCACTACATGCAGTCATGCCGGCCACATGACCTAGAGGTGTCTATGGATAACACAGGCTCTTCAGCTTAGAAATGGAGATGAGCACCACCCCTCAGCATTGGACACAACTAGACTTAATGTCAAGGGGAAACCTTTACCTTATAGAATCATATACTCGTAATGTAGCTCAATGCATTTCAACAGCATTATTTAAGTCTATGCTTAAACTACAACTAAATTTAAATTAATCTGAATTAAAATGGAAGTGCAATAGACTAGATGTCAGATAGCTGAGCCAAAGGGTTTCTGTAGCCACCCATACAAATTTGTAGTGCCAAATGCAGTGAAACACAGAGCTTGAGATTGCAACCCTCAAAAAAGGGCACAGAGGGGCAGAAGGCCCTTTAACACACACCTAGGGTTCAAAGTCAAAGTTCTTTCCATTGGAGGCCAGTAAAGGCTTTTTCTCTCTTGCAATGCTTTGCACTGTGAGAGAATGGAACGCAGTCTCATTAAGGCAGGTGTTTCCTTCATTTGTCAGTATGAATTAATCATAGTCTTAAGTAACCTAATTTGTCATGGGAGACAATTTTCTTTAAAAATTTAAACCAAGAGATTTTTGGGAGGGTGCAGGATTTTCAACTCCCCACCCCGCCCTGTCCTTTCACATTGTAAAATTGGACCACCTTAAGATCCGTGGCGCACTATGTAGAACTCTGTAGAGTATTTGTAGAGCTCTTTTACAGAGACTTTTAAGTACCTTAAAGTATTACAAATCCCAGGATTCCATAGGCTAAAATTATTAAAGTGTAATGAAAATGCTATAAGAGAACATGATGATGATGAAAAATAACTTCTGTCATACACAGGTCAAAACAATTTTTGTAACATTTTATCAATAGATATGTGTATATCAGTAGTGTAGATTGAGAGTGAGGTGGAAATGAACTATGGGTATTGAATATTGTTGTTTTTATTTATCTAAAGATTGTATTGCATGAGGCAAGAAAATCAGCATTGAAGAAAGAGTGTAACTTTTGATGGTGGTCCCTATCACACTACTTTGTATGCATCCCAGTATCACTCAGCCTCCTATCTGTGATTAATCCATCCCCCTGGTAGTCAGTAACTAATAATCCTGCAATTTTTCCGTCACCTACCTTGTGCAATAGGTCCCTTCCAGTACTGTGCTGGAAAGCTAGTGATGAAGTTATATCAAGGGTAAAGTTTACAATCATCGGGGAAGGCCCTGCTCTCAATCCCGCCACCCTTGCAAGCGCAAGTGACAGAGATGAGAGTCAGGACCTTCTCGGTGATGGCCACCCATCTGTGAAATGCACTCCCCAGGGTGATTCCATCACTCCTCTCCTTCAGGAAAAAACTCAAGTCTTGGCTCTGTGACCAAGCATTTGGGCAGCTGGCTGAGCAGCAACTGTAATGACTTGTGAGAATTGTCAATGAAGAGATTTTGGACTGGAATTCTGGACTATGATTTGGATTTGCAGACTCAGACTTAGTTGTGTTAATATTTTAAGGGCCGTTATTTTTTATGTATTTTTAATGTATTTTAATGTATTTTTACTGTTGTTGACCTGTTTATGTTAATTGCTGTGCTGTAATTTTCTTTGTCGGCATCTAATGATTGCCAATTGTAAGTCGCCTTGAGTCCCCCGTTTGCGGGTTGGAAGGATGGGATATAAATGTTTTAAATAAATAAATAAATAAATAAAGTCTCCATATCACCTACTCTCCGCTCATTTTTCTCACTATTCCTGAACTCTTTATTTCATATTTTATTGTAATAGTTGACATTTTTGTTAAACATTGCTGATATTGTGAAACTGCATTAAAGATAACAACAACAACAACAACAACAACAACATAAAGCAGCAGAAGTGCAAGAAGGCAGGATTACAGGGGTATTCAAATGTTTGATCATGAGAAAAAGAGACTGATGAATCGGCACATTTCTGTGACTGAATGCATATCTTGATATGTATCCAGCATCAATTATCATGAAATGGTTATAAAATAATATACTTATATACTGCAAAAAGCCATCTGCATTAGAAGTATATATAGAACACTTTAAAATAATAATATAAGTAAACAATTACAATAATAAATAATTAAATATTAGGAAAAATGATAACCACCTGAAAAAAGCAGTAAAAATTAGTTTGGGAGATGAGGTGCCCACAAGAATAGACCTATCTTTGACAAGCATATGGAAATGAACATTCTTTCTTCTCCTTTTATTTGGGGAATACAGCTCCATAAAGAGGCAAAACCTTTTTTGGTGATATTACAAAATTGCATTCTATTAGATGTGCAAAAAGGTAGTTACATGAATGCTGATCCTGAGGCATTAAAGGCTATGCCAACAAAAAACTTAGACTACAGTTTCATGGTGACAACAAAGTCAGTGACTACTAGGCAGCTGTAAGCATTATATCAAACTGTCCATGCTTCAGTTTTGTAATTAATTTGATAAATGTTCTTAATTAAACCAGCATGCAAGAAGAGAGAAATGCAAGGCAGATGAAACCAAAAGGATAACAAAGCAATGAAGTGGGGAGAATGCCCCATCCTTGATTTTAATATAATTAGCAATTTAGGAGATACAGAACTAAGTTAAACCATTTTTGCCAAAGAAATGTATGTACATAGTAAATATATAAATGTTCATCCACATTTCATATTCCAACCTTTGTTAAATCCTAACATTTATCTTACCAAGGGAGTTTTATTTAATGAACTTATTTCAGATTACATGATTACATGATCTTGTGATTGCAGAATGATGTGAAACTCATAAATCAATTATCAGTTGTTGCTGAAGGCAGGTTACCAATGGTCCAATTAGAGTCAAATCTGTTTTCTGTATGAAGAGTTACAGGTTTATTTTTAAACTAAAGCTGCTGGTACAGAAAAGGTCAAAATGCACTATTAGAAACAATTTGAAGTGCATGATTAGATTTAAATGACTAGCTAGGCAGCAATACAGTGTGAAGCCAACAGAGCTACTTATGACCAACCTCCACGTCCATCTTTCTTGGCAATCTCATCACTCATATTTTGATATCTGTTCAAAACATTTGTCCTCCTTTTGTACACTTAGGAAGGCATCTGGGTGATGTGTTCCAGAATCAACTACATCATGCTGACCAGGGGATTTGTGGTGTTTTGGTTCTAAAAGCAATATTTCCATCAGCTAATAATATTACTGCTGTATTGTTCTCCTCTTAAAGCCACATCAGCCCTGATATTAATCACATGGGCATAAGCCACTGGTTCAGAAATCACAAGTGTAGAGCAGGGCTTCTTAAACTTTTTCCACTCGTGATCCCTTTCTGCCCAGTAAATTTTTACATGACCCCAGGTATATAAAATAGATATAAAAATCAAACACACACTGATAATAAATCAGCATTTGCAAAACTTGCAAAACAGGTTGATCTTCCTTTTTGCTGAGTACATATTCTTTGGAGTCCATCATAAACACTGAATTTTGTTGCTTACAGAAATCTTTTAATGTTGCCAAGTTTTTCATGATCCCAACATTGAGCTAAGGAGCTGAATAATATTTCATTTAAGCAATGGCAAAAAGACCCATCAACATTTATTTAGAAAGGAAAACGCCAAAGGTCAGATTCAAAGTACTACAAGATGATAGATGAAAGAGAAGGGCTAGGTCTACCCAGTCTCAAAACATACCATCATCCATGCTGTTTGGCTCTGTTGAATAACAGTTTGTTCTTGAGAAATGAATGCTTAATACAATTAGAAAAAAAGGTATGCAATTTGGGATTTATGCCTATCTCTGGTATGATAAAATAAAGGTGTGCCAGCAATGAGATATCATGGCGTCAATTGAAGTTTGCCTCCCTCATGCAATAAAGTCCTACAACAGTTACAGAGTCTTATCCTGTGCTGCTAAATCACTTGCTATAGAACACCCAGAGAAAGTGGAACAGTAGGTATTACTGTGTTTCTTTGTACACTTAGTTCTCTCTGTTGTGCAAATGTTAAGTAACAGGATATCATGCATAGTCACCATGGAATGGAAAAGATGGGTCACTCAAGCTGCTGGTTGGAATAATTTTCCAAAATTCTAAATTTTATCTTGTTTTGTTTAGATTACTATTTTGACAACCTAAGTCTTAGTTGTGAAATTGTTCATTTATTATGTTTACCATTTAATTTTTGATAATGTGTTATTATTTTTGATATAGATGTGGATTTGTTTTGGAATTTGGGAGGTTGATTATTTTTGTCTCTCATTACATTGAATGTTTTCCGATATCTGTTGTAAACCGCCCTGAGGTCCCTTGGGGAGATACGGCAGGATATAAATAATAATACCTATTATTATTATTATTATTATTATTATTATTATTATTTGAAACACAAAAAGATCAGTACACAGCAAACAAGGTCACTCTGCTAGCTGTTGTATTGGATCACACACTGAACACTTCCCAAGTGTCTAGGACTGTGTGATGTATCTGCAAATAATTTGTGCAAATCCCAGCAGAGTGGCCTTTTGCAGCTGACAGATGGTAATTTTGTCAGCGCCAATTGTGTTTAAGTGCAGGCCAAGGTCTATAGGTACTACACCCAGTGTGCCGATCACCACTGGGACCACCTTTACTAGCTTGTGCCAGAGTCTTTGCAGTTCGATCTTTAAATCCTCGTATCATGTCAGATTTTCCAGTTGTTTCTCTTCAATCCTGCTGTTGCCTGGGATTGCAACATCAACGATCCATACTTGTTTTTTTAACACGAGGTCAGGGGTATTGTGCTCCAAAAACTCTGTCTGTCTGAATTCGGAAGTCCCAGAGTAGCTTGACATGTTCATTCTCTGTAACTCTTTCTGGCTTGTGATCCCACCAGTTCTTTGTCACAGGCAGATGGTATTTGTGGCACAAGTTCCAATGAATCATCTGAGCAACGGTGTTATGCCTCTGCTTTTAATATGTCTGCGCAATCTTCTTGCAGCAGCTGAGGATGTGATCTATTGTTTTATCTGCTTCCTTCCAGAGTCTACATTTGAGATCTGTTGTCGACTTTTCAATTCTATTATTATTATTATTATTATTATTATTATTATTATTATTATTCCGAAGGGATATCTTAGACACTCGGGCTTTGGGATACATGGTCTAGCAAATTATAATAATAGACTTTAACATCATGCCCATCCAAAAGAAGATGGTGGTGATGATACCTATTTTGTGTTTTGGCTTTTGGTGAATGACAACAAAATGATAACTTACTAAAGTTTGAGGATAAATGAGCAAAGGAGGAAGAAGGTGAAGAGGAAAAGAAACAACTGTGGTTCCAAGTGGTGACAGTTGCTTTGAAATGTGCTCCTTTTCAAACAAATGGGCAAAACATTTGAATGAAATCACCATAGATCACAATAGCACAATTACAAATACTGATACTACTTAGCACATGTCACAATATTTAACTATACTATACGAATCCCGAAAATTTTGGATAGACTCTACGTGGTCCAAAGTTCCAGTCAATAGCATCTAGTTGTCTGAACTGAGAGATAATCATGATAATGTAAAACCAGTATAGGTATTCAAACTAGAAGGGATTAACATGAATATGTCAGTAAGTGGCTTCTGTCTTATAATAAAAATGATTTTCTTGACATAAGTGCATGGTCATGAGAAGGAATGAGGCCCATGGCAGAGGATACTGATGGCCTGTCTAGAGTTGTCAGCATTAATGATATGCTCAGGATGGGGGTAATAAACTTACATATAGTTGAAGGTAAAAATGAACAGTTAAAAACTATTTAGCTTTTTGACATTCAAGCTGTTATATATGATTAAATATAGTGTAGCAGTTGCTATAGGGCATGTAGAGTGTATAAATAGATGAAAGTGACAGAGAGTGATAATCCAACAGTGTATCAGTGGCGTCGGTAGAAACAGTTAGATAGTCTGCATATTCTTCATAGTGCTCCCTTGTTGCTTGAGCCTCTCTCTGTTGTGAAGTAGATTAATGAAACCAAGAAAAGCTTTATAAAGGTAGCTCTTGGCTGTTAAATTGTTAGCAGCTATCAAATCTCCCTGTGACACTAATGTTACCTTTTCAAACTGTACACTCTTTCTCCCATTTTCTTTGTACCCAGAGGCCCTGATTGTTATAAATTATTTGCTCTGTGTAAGTAGTAATTTCATTCAGTCCTAGCTATTTCATTCAGTTCTTTTTTGATTGAAGAACAGAAACTGTAAGGCATTTTGTCAAGTTTTAAAATGCTTTCCCCCTACATATCATCTAGAAATGACTCACTCTGATAAGCAGTAGAACCAATTTCAAGTAGTCACCATGTTGAATAGATGGTGCCCACAGAGATGCCACACAGAAATATACTGCTGTCTTGTTCAGTAAGGCTGCATTGTATTTTCCCATAGTAAAATATTCATCTGAATATGCGAAATATTCATCTGAATATGTGAAATATGTGAAATTCGTCTGAATATGTGCAAAGGCATTTGGGGACAGTTTCCAAATTGGGATCAGTTTCCCTCAGGGCCTTCCAGACAGGCCCTATATCCCAGGATCGGATCCCAGGTTTTCTGCATTAAACTGGATTATATGAGTCCACACTGCCAGATAATCTGGGATACAGAGAAATCCTGGGCTCAGATCCTGGGAAATAGGGTCTGTATGGAAGAGCCCTAAATTATTCACATTATGTCCCAATACACTGCAGATAGATCTAGACTGAGGAATGACTATAAGACTGCATATACCTTTCTTGTTTCTTCATACCTCTAGATAAAACATAAAGAAGGGATTGGTCCCGTTAAACCTGTTTTTACCTATAGCATTCTGTGGAGCTTATTGAAAAATATTCTTTGGAAAACTGTTGACTACTTAGGCTGGATCGACACTACCTTATGTCCTAGGATCTGAATCCAGATTATCTGCTTTGAACTGGATCATATGAGTCTACACTGCCAGATAATCTGGAATCAGATCCTGGGATATATGGCAGTGTAGATCCAGCCTCAGGAACCTTTGGTCCCTGTACTTCTTCTGCAGTGCCCTTGTACTAGTAAAAGCTGAAGGATTTGGAGCTTTGTTTTGTTTTTCCCAAACAGCTCCTAACACCCACCTAGGTTTCTCTTCACTTCCCAACTGGCATTCATACAACATAAAACCAAGTGACTATTTCATCAAAAGAATTAAATGCATTTTAGCCTTTAAAATATAAGGTCATTTTTTAAAAAACAAACTAACAAACAAAACCTCTCTTATCTCACAAATGTACAAGCACACAGTCTAAATTGAAATGCAGCAAGGAATGGGCTACCCAAGCCAAACTATAATATTTGAGAATGATTTGGCTCCCAAACCCAAACACTGAATAATATTCATTGAACAGGTGTGTGCTGCTGTCTGTATGTTGCATATATAAAGGCTCAATCTGTATCTCTTAATTTACTGATATCTCACTCTAGCTCTGCAAATTATTAAGTAAATTTTGGTAAGAAGATAAACAAAACAGGCTCTTGATTAATGTGTGTTGGATGGAACAAAGAATAATTTAAACTGTCTGCCTATACCTCAGACAACTAAATAGTGTACTAACAATAGAACAAATGTTGTTTTTCACTAGTTTATACACAGAAAAAGAAAAGGAAGGAAGGAGAAAGGGGGGAGAGAAAGAAGGAAAGAAGGAGGGAAGAAGAGAAGGAAGGAAAGAAAGGTAGAGAAAGAAGGAAGGAGAGAAGGAAATAAAAAGTGAAAGAGGGAAGGAAGGAGAGAAGGAATTAAAGAAAGAGGGAGGGAAGTAAGGAAAGAGACAAGGAAGGATGGAACCAAAGAGCAAAGGAAGCGAGAAAAGAAATAGGTAGAGAAGGAAGAAAGAAGAAGGGAAAGAAAAAGAAGGAAGGAAGGAAGGAAGGAGGGAAGGAAGGAGAGAAAGAAAGGAGAGAAAGAGGGAAGGAATGTTGGCCACACCAACGAATGGTGGGTACAGCTAGTCTTTAACATGAATTGTAGCTCAGATTTTGAATGGCTCTTGTAAATTTATGGGCATGTGCTCATTTTGTCAACTGGCCTCTACAATATGAATAATCTGATTGTTTATTTTCTAGGAACATATTTCGAACTACTGAAAAGAAATCATTTGGCAGTAGCAGCAGCTGATCAGTGTATACTCAAAATGTATGTGTACACTCTGGTGTGTGGTGTAGAGGTTTGAGTGTTGGATTCAGGCCCTGGGAAATCAATTTTCAAATCCCTGCAGATCATGAACACCTGGTGATCTTGCAGAAATCACATTCTCCATCATTAGAAGAAGTCAGCAGAAAACCCTCTGAACAAATCTTGTCAGGAAAACATTATAACAGGTCAGCATACTTTTAGAGTCAAGTTTGAGGGACATAGAAACAGATGTGCTGATATCATGTCATGTGTGCTTAAGCACTTAGTTTGATACAGAGTAAGAAAAGTAGAAAGGAGTTGCCGTACAGGTTCTGGAGGTAAGCCAAATATTTTTTTTCAAAAGCCCTTTCAAAGATTTGATTGTTCTTCTCACTTGTTAAGTCATTAGTAGTCTTGAAATATCTAATTAACTGTTAAAATGAAATCATCACCCAGAATTATATCAAGATATAAAAAAAACAATCAAAGACAGTGGGAAGAGCAATGCAAAATTAATTCAAAATGTTTGCAAAATAGTGACCTCTTGAGAATCTTGGGTGTTAAAGAGATCTTATTTGTAAATAAATGATTAATGAAGTTGGCAGGCTCAATACCTGAGAACTTTTCTTATTTCTAGGTACTTACTACTCAGCAAAATCTAGTTTACCTCAAAAGGCACTAATACTATTGCCACAAACTGTGCAGTCACATTATATGGTACACAAGGAAGAACACATCAGCACACATCATATCTATGATGCTTTGAGAGTCCAATTCTAAGTGTGGTAGAAATGATATCAAGAGAGTGGAGAAGCAATATTTAAGGAAGTCATGCATATATACTTCATTAACAGTCCTTTCAAAATTATTTCCAGATATATGACCCTCTCTACTTGAAGGGGGTAATGATAGATTGAAAGGATCATATAGTCAGATTCCTTTATGTCATTTAGGCATTGATTATACATTACAATAATACTAGGCACCTTTTCATGTGTTATGTTCAGAGGTAAAACAAATAAAAAAAACATTTCAGATAGAAAGTATTATAAGCGAAACAAAACTGCACATATGACTATAATAATGCTTCCAGTTTCTCCAAACCAACACATCTCACATGTTAGCAGCATAAATATATTCCATAATAGTAGATGTTTCCAGGATAACATGTACCGGTCCTAATGTTCCTTCTAGTTCCCTATGCACTTCCCTCTTTTTTTTTCTTGGAACTGTCGTTTTTTTCAGTATTTTCTTCATCTCACCCTACCCAACCAGTAGGATCTCCTCCCTCTCTTTGCCGTTTAGCAGTCTCATAAGTCCCTACAAAGGAAAATGCCACTAAAGCTACAGAAAGGCCTTCTTGATAATTCTAGGCATAACTTTAGCCCCCATGATAAAATGGTACTATAAGTTATGGAAGATTTTAATTAACACAAACTCATTAATGCATTTCAAAAGCAAAATTGCCATGTGCTGCACACTTCTAGAGTCCACTTAGTTCCATGCTCAAGTTTCAGATGTCTAGATTTCAACTTCATGGACCTGTAGTAGAC
Organism: Anolis sagrei; assembly: GCF_037176765.1. Classification (NCBI taxonomy): domain Eukaryota; kingdom Metazoa; phylum Chordata; class Lepidosauria; order Squamata; family Anolidae; genus Anolis; species Anolis sagrei. Next base: position 63,778,969 of record NC_090025.1, read on the forward strand.
AAAGAAACAGAGGCATTCCTATCATATATAGAGAGAAGGGAGTTATCTGCTATTGGTGAAGAATTTAATATTTAGGTACATTGTTTGTAGGCGTCCTCTCACTAGATCATAACTATTGCTGAAGGAACAAACAACCAAAGAAAACCTGGCTGCATGCCCAGGCCACACAGAATTGTGACTGAGGAGATTGACTTTCCTAGCCTCCATAAAAAAAAAGAGGTCAGTAATAATACATTAAAGCACTTTGTACCATGACTGGGAGCAGAGCCAGAGAGTTTATAACCTTTTGGTGCCTCCTCCTTTCCTTTGTTGTCAAGGGATTGGATGGAATGTTTGTCACATCAAATGATTTGCAGATGATGGACTTTTGGGACTTGTTGTATGGTCGCAAAAATCTTACAGCCTTGCTGCTGCATGATCAAGCATGTAACAGCTCTCATCTCAATCTGTTGTAGTGGGTGTGCACTGGCCAGAAACTTCAATGAGTGGCTAGTGGGGTGGGGCACTGTTTAGTTTTTGGCGCAATCATGAGTAATAAAATGTAGATTTCCAAATATCTATCCAAATTCTGAAATCCTCCTGCTGCTGTTGTTGTACTGTGTTTCTTTCATTAAATGTTAATGTCTGAATAAGTTCCAAAGCGTAGTCAAGTCATGTGAAAATGCCCTGCATTTCAAACACATATACTGGATGGCATGAATCATAATTGGCTGGGATACGACAAGCTCTCAGGTTGTTTTTACTTTGGAATTTAATTTTTCATTTCAAATGTACAATTCATATGAATGAGTCCAAAGCAAATGTTCTGTATTCCTCTGCTGCATCTGCAGTAAAACTTTCACTCATAGCTTTATAAGGGAGGGCATGCATGATGAGTTCCAGAATAACACATGGATATAAATGAGAATGAATTTTCTTTTCTTTTTCCCTTTTTAGGAGGAATACTGATTTGGGCATCAGAGAAGTCAGTGTTCACCTGAATTGCCAACAGAGAATTATTTCAATGCAAGAAGCAAACCATGTTGTTACAGCCGATTCTGAAGAGAAAATTAAAATGCCATGAAATGTAAAGAGTTTGAGGAATAAGTGCTCCAGCATCATTTGACAAGGGAGATTTGTCAAGCTGTCAATTGTACTGATTAACCAAACGACCACACATTATCACTTTTTATCTTCCCTTTGGCATAATTTATGCACTTAAGTAACAGCCTTGCTCATACTGTTTTCTGAGGTAGCAACAATCAAAATACACCAGCCCTCCTTGAGGTGAGGTTTTTCGACACTGTTATGTCTTTTTTTTTTTAAGAGAAGGCAAGAATCCAGAATATCACCTGGAATAAATATGTACTTTGGCTGACAAAAGTGCACTCCATTCTATGTATAATGCAATTGAAATACAAGGTATAGAAATGCTAATGAAAACAGGTGGCACTTTCAAACTAAAAAGAAAGCACTACTGAGCTCATTTATATTAGGTAATTACACTTCTCATTACCTCTTCCTGTTGGTGCCAGATTGGTTGTTACTCTGCAGGGAATATATATACCTGAAAGCTGTATTTTTTTAAAAAAAACCTAATATCAAATTGTTAATGAACTCAAAGCTTAAATCTTTGACAAAGTTGAAGTCAGTGTGTTCAAATGGTGTTATATTCCCATTTCAGATTCCTTGTGTACTCACCATCTAGGGATGGCAGGAACCCATTCATTAAGATCTATTTAGGGTAACCAAAAATAGAACTATAAAATATCTTCCTTCTCCTACTTCTGAAACTAACTGTACACTAGTTGCTCTCCTCACGTACATGATCATATTTTAAATTTTAAAATGCTTGATTTTGAACCAAATACAATGACCAGAGACTTCAGGACTAAATTTTGAGTACTGTTCTCTATAGGTTATGTGCCAATTTACAACTCAGAACTGATAACAGTCTTGATTTTACAGGTTCTGAAGTGGTGTGAGGTTTGATAATGGACCCAGCAGAATACAGAGCAGTCATCGAGTTCCTTTACTTGAAAGACCCCACAGCAAAGGAGGGTTTGATGAGATGAAAGAGGATTATGGTGATGATTCCTCATCATTTGATGTAGTCAAGCACTGGCATCATCAATTCAAATGTGGTCGGACTTCAGTGGAAACATCTCCAATTCCAGGGCGACACCATTCTGCTATTGATGAACACACCATCCAGCAAGTAGAGGTCACAATTTTGGGAAATCACCACCTAACCATTCATCACCTAGCCAAAAATGTCAAGATTAGTGTGGAGTCCATGGAAAAATCATCCAAAACCATCTTCATATGCATAAGGACTGCACTTTGGTCTCAGGTGATGGACCCAGCTTTCATCCTGTGTGATCAGTCTGCTGAAAAAGTTCTCCTGGTTTCCATGGAACATCATCTATAGAGCCTGAGAGCATTTGACTTCTGGAAAGGTATGAGCAGCCACGTGACCTATTGAGCACTCACAACAGTTTTAGTTCATGCTTCCTATGATACTCTTTCAGGCTGGACCTACATTGCCATATAATCCAGTTTCCGAATGCAGATTAATTGCTTTGAACTAGATTACATGAGTCTGAGGCCCCATTCATTTGTAAGCTGATAGCAGGTTTTCCAGTAGGAGTAATCCTGACTCCTATTGTGAAACTGCGACTAAGGATATAAACCAAGAAAAATTATACCTTGCATTCAGTATGCCCCCATTCTTAATGTTGAGTATCATAGGGTGTGTTTTTCAGTTGATGAATCTGATTTTAAAATATTCTGTCCTCGAAAGCAGTGAAAGGTACATGCAGTGAGAGGTGGTAAACATGCCTGATTTCACAGAATAATTGAATGAGCTATGAGCCTTTTTAACTACTTATCCTTAGGTTGAAAAGTTGTGCTTTACAGTAAAATACACACCATCAGGACAATTGATGTTCATCCTTTTTCCCCTCCAGAAAATAAACAAGGTCATAATCAAGCTGGGTGCAGAGAGAAAAGAATCTTCAATAGCTAATGAAATAATGTATGCAATAGTTAAAAAGAAAATTGTGTTTTTAGATTAGGTAATGTGACAGCTTTCATTTTAAGAAGGGAAACTTACTTTTGGAGTAAGTAACTGCCTTCAATATTTTTAAAAAAATTATTAGCTGCAGGGTGAAGTCAGTCCTTTACCTGCTTGGTGTTCAATATATTACCTACCTTGGGATAAATTGTTGGGACTTTATGATGCTTCTGAAGAGTGATAGATGTTTGGCAGACTTTTTAAAAAAAAAGAAAAGAAAACACTGCTCTCAAATTACTATTTCATGAAGATTTGATGTAGTGTTGCAACATATTGCACAAGTATAGTTGAGAGAGGGACTGTACACTTCTATGTATGTACCCATACATCTATCCCCCCATTAACAAGATGGATGTTTTCTTTGTGCTGAGACTATATATTTATCAATACATTCCCTAATTAGTTTTGGTAGTGCTCAAATACTTGGGGACTCTTTTGTTGCCCTACCTTTGGAAGAAAGGGCCAGTTTTATAACAGCATCCAATCAATGGGTCTGTTAAAATAAGAATTAGCTGTAAATGTTTTTATTCAATTTGCAAAAATAAAGAAATAAAAATAATACCCAGAGCTAGATATATTTTGTTTGAACAAACATCAAATCTTAAACAAGACTCTACTAGTTTGATTAAAGTTGGTTTGCAATGGGAATAGTTTGTGCTACAGGTTTTAAAATGCCCTCCGGAAACCATTATGGTAGCAGAGAGCATGTGCTGCTATATGTCACAGACAAAAAGCTGCCTTAATTCCATGAAATGAAACATAATTCTCCTGTTTATTTTTTCTGTCACTAGAAGAAAAAAGTTTTCATTTTTCTTCCTTCGTTGCTTTATACTGTGAATATAACAAATTATTCCTCAATGATCCCATCCTTATTCCCAAACTCTTCTTGACTAAACTGCCTGTCATTGCCTTTAACAATTCCTTATTTCTCCAAAAACAGTGGCCTAAGGCTGAAGATTGACAAAGACACCCAAGGTACTTACATTGCTTCGCTTGCAGGAGCTGACAGTGACTGTGATGCCATCCCTCAGCAGCTTTTGTTGGAAGCAACACATTCCACACACTTTTTCAGTGACACATACCCCCCCCCCCTTATAAGTTTACTGTTGATCTATTCAGAATACTTTCTCTATGATTATAAAAGTTGTCAAAAATATCACCAGCTGACTGCCAGCTCACAACTAGCTTTGCATGTCTCTGCTTCCCAGTTTGCATGACTGTGACATTAGCTTACAAAGCACTAGGAAATGTCCTATGGCTCATAGGAAGCTGTTTGGGATCACTTTCAAAAAAGTAGCTGAGTTGGTCTCTCACAGTATAACACAGAGAGGAGGAGAAAAAAAAGGAATATGCCAGTACCACTAATACTAACTGTTTTTATTTTAACACAAACATTTGTGAATGTAAACGCCATTCTTCAGATGCAGCATGGTGGCCTCTGGTTTAAGGCATATTTTATACAGCTTTGGAAGTGGGATAGACCGACTTACTTTACTTTTACACACTTTTAGTACGTAAAAGAAAAGTAAGTAAGAGTGATAGAATGTAGTTGGAGTCATGAAGATGCAAACTATACCCTAATTTGCTGTACATTTTCAAATGGCTTGGAGAGGTGTTAAGGTCTTTCAGATCTTTACAAGGGTCAGATATTGGGGTTTTTTTAAACTGGAAAGCTTAACAAAAGTTGAGTTCAAAACACTCTGAGAATATTCCTTTTGCTATATGTGAAGTAATAAGGATTCTCATGTGGATACAGGCAGTGCCTAAGTTAGAAACATCTAATTTACAAATGACTCATAGTAAAGAACTGGAGTGGGACAACATAAGTGAGAGAAATCTACACCTTGTTGTTGTTGTTCATTCATTCAGTTGCTTCCAATTCTTCGTGACCTCATGGACCAGCCCACGCCAGAGCTCCCTGTCAACCATCACCACCCCCAGCTCCTTCAAGGTCAAGCCAATCATGTCAAGAATACCATCCATCCATCTTGCCCTTGGTTGGCCCCTCTTCCTTTTTCCTTCCTTTTTCCCCAGCATAATTGACTTTTGAAAGCTTTCCTTTCTTCTCATGATGTGGCCAAAATACTTCATCTTGGCCGCTAATATCCTTCCCTCCAATGAGCAGTTGGGCTTTATTTCCTGAAGTATGGACTGGTTGGATCTTCTCGCAGTCCAAGGCACAAATCTACACCTAGGAAGGGAAATTCACTCCTGGAAGAGTTATCATAGTGAAAAGTATTTTTACTGAAGCTTTATCACAAATCCTTGTTTCCACAACAAGCCACAGTTTTCAAAATCAAAATATTACAGGGACAGAAAGTTGGTGAAATCTTCTGGGCAGGGATACAGTCAGCAAAGCAAACACTACAAGGGTGTTAACCCTTTCCTATGCTAGCCAAAACTAAAAAAATTACATGTTTTTGGCTGGAGTTACATTTAAAGAATATGTAACTGTTCTGACTTCCATACAAATTCAATTTAAGAACAAACCAACAGAACCTATATTATTCATAACTTGGGGACTGCCTGTATATGTATTGGACCATGAAGCCATTTTCTTTATTCATTTATTTAAGGTTCATAATTGTGAATATAATTACATTCATCTGTTTCTTGGGCCCCATCTAGACTTCCATATGAAATCCAGATTATCTGCTTTGAACTGGATTATATAGCAGTGCAGATTCATATAAACCAGTTCAGAGCAGATAATCTGGATTATCTGCTTTGATAATGGGAACAACGATGGTGCAATGGGTTAAACCCTTGTGCCAGCTGAACTGCTGGCTTGAAGGTTGGCAGTTCAAATCTGTGAGATTGGGTGAGTTTTCATCTGTCAGCTCCAGCTTCCCATGCAGGGACATTAGAGAAGCCTCTCATAGGGTGGTAAAACATCTGGATGTCCCTAGGCAATGTCCCCACAGGCGGCCAATTCTCTCGCACCAGAATTGACTTGCACTTTCTCAAGTCACTTCTGACATAAAAAAAATCTGGATTATATGACAGTGTAGAAAGGGTCTTATTGTTACTCCCACTGTTATGCAACAGTGAGACACGAAGGAGCTTGGCACATGACTCTCTAAGGGGCTGAAGCTGAGATTGATGGCTATGAGCTGTGTGAATCAGTGACTTCTGAGAGAAAGCAAGGACAAAAACATGGTCACAAACATGCTACAGAGAAGCAGCCCAATACCCATTTGATTAAGGTGACCCGAATTGCATGGTGAATAAACCCAATGGAACTGAGTGATACTTGCTTCTGACTTTATAAGATTAACTTCCAAAACACATTTGCCTAAATCCATTTGTCAGTCCCAAATAGAGACCACTGAATCAATTTAGTGATCTATTTAATAAGTCTATTCTAGTTGGGACTAGAAATTGGTTTTAGGCCATTGAACTTTAATAAAAGATCTTCAGCCAACTGAAATGCAACCTTTAGCTTTTAATTAGAAATGTAAGCAACCTTGCAAATAAGTTTTACCAGTTAAAATGCATGGGAACTCCATTTTAAAAAAGGAAATTATTATCTGCATCTACTTAATTTTCTTCACTCTCTTACTTCTCACATGCCAAGCAGTCACATCCAACAGTAAAACTGGAAAGCTTGATCATCCCTCATTCACTTTCCAGAGCAGATAATCCATCAATTTCTTTGCTGTTTTGACAGATAGGGGCGTGTGAGTATTCACTTCCAGTTTGTTTTAATAATAATTTGCCAAGTTATGTAAATGTATATATAAATTTAGAAAAACTCTAAAATCAGGACAGTAATTAAAGAGCAACACTAAAAGAAAAAGGGAATTCTAAACAAGAATAAATCAAGGCCAGCTAACACCTCCCAACAAAGGACCCCCAGACAGCAACCAGCCAGGTTTTGAAGCTGCAAGGCCATTAAATGCTAATCAAGGTGGCCAATTGCAACATCCACACTTGCCTCAGACAGACAAGAGTCCTTTCTCCCACCCGGAATGTTCCACAGATATATATACCCCACTTGCCTAGTTTCCAATAGACCTCACAACCTCTGAGGATGCCTGCCATAGATGAGGATGAAATGTCAGGAGAGAATGCTTCTGGAACATGGCCATACAGCCCGGAAAACTCACAGCAACCTAGAAAATACTTAAATATTTTTTTTGGCCATTTATACCTTATGCTTTGTGCACCGAACTCTTGCAGTTTTGGGCTTAAGTTCCTAAGTATTGAATTATTTTTTGAGAAGGTTCCTATTTTTATCCCTTAAATGGAAGGCTTGCATAAAATGTCATTTGACTTTCTCGAAGAACTGTATATATTGGGTGGTGCAAATAGGGAAAAAATTAATTTCAGTTCACTTTTGAAGAATTTACTAAAATTCACTCACTATTACTTATTGGGACTGAAAGAATGTAAGGTTTTAAAATGTGGGAGGAAACAAAACTGGAAGGGTTGTTCATTCCTACCAGACCTAATGCCATCAATCCTCTTTAGAAAAGAAAGTCACAAAGATTTTCTCCAACATACACATATAGCCTCTCCCCATGGCCTCATTGTATTGCCTTCTAGGGCTAACAAGGCAGATGACATGATAAGAACAAAAGGAAAGAAAACTAAAAATAACTGCCACAATTCTAAGTGTATTGTTGATCAGTCTTTCATCAAAGGTAGCTCTGAAGCCTGAACTGCCCTTTCCCTTAAAAAAATCATTCTCTTTAGATGGTAGTAGATTGTTGTGACAGAAGACACATATGAGTGGAATAGGGATACAGAACAGAAAGAATGGAGAATTGACACTGACAAGGAAAGTAGGCAAAGGAAGAATGAGAAATAAACAAATAAGGGTGATCAGGAAAGAAAAAAATGGTAGAAAACAACATAAGGATCTTAAAAGCAGGGACATCTATGTAGGGTGAAGGCTTATCTATACATCTCGCAACATTTCTTTTTTGTAAAATACCAGATTAAAAAGACATGAAGTGGCTTACTTGAAGGGAAATGAGAAATGTCATTCTTGCACTGATGAAAAAACACTCATTACATCCAAATCAGCTGCTTTCTCTTAGCTATCACTACATATACATCTGCACTCCTTTTAGAATTATCTACATAAGCTATTTTTTGCGCAATTAAAGCATTGGAGGTTACAGACCTCTTCAAGTGTAATCAGCCTCTTGAAGGGATTTTAAACAGCATTCATTGTGTAAACTAGAAACGTTCCTTTTCATGTGGCAGACAGAGATGAGCTGAAAAAGTTTAAAGGTTATTTGCAAAAAAACTTTTCTGTCCATTCAGCAAGTTTGATTACATTGGATAAAACAGTTTTTTCCCCCTATAGTAGCATCTTATCTTCCATGCGCATGATTCATTATTTTGTTGCTAAGGTACATGCACGTAAGTGTACAAACACAGAAGTCTATTTTTTTTCCAAAACTAAATAAAACATTATTTATTTCCTGCATTTGTAACCCACCCTTTTAACCCCCGAGGCTACCATATTTTTGGGATTACTAAAGTAGTCCCTGCCATATTATTTGGGATTTCTATGTATGGCTGTGAAAACTGGACAATTTTATTAATTCAGTTGCTTCCGACTCTCAGTGACCTCATGGACCAGCCCACGGTAGAGCTCCCTGTCAGCCGTGGCCACCCTCAGCTCCTTCAAGGTCAAGCCATTCATGTCAAGGATACCATCCATCCATCTTGTCCTTGGTTGGCCCTTCTTCCTTTTTCCTTCCATTTTCCCAGCATCATTATCTTCTCCAAGCTATCGTGTCTTCTCATTATGTGTCCAAAGTACTTCAACTGGACAATAACTTAATACTTGTGAGTGTAGGTGCCCATTCAAATATGAAGCTCTCAAGTTGCTTGTGGACTAATGGCGACCCCATGAATTTCATAGGAATTACTTAGGCAAGGAGTACTAGGGAGGTTTGGCCAGGCCCGTCCTCTAAAATATAGCCTGCAGCATCTAGTATTCATTGGCTATAGGATCTAGGTTGGCATGTGGGTAACCTCGTTTTATCCATTATTATATCACCCAAATTTGTATATTTGACATTGGCAACACTGTTGAAACATAAAGGTTGGAGAGAGTTAAACTGATGAAAGTTATGAATGCAGGATCCATTTACCAATGATCATTGCAAGCCAAATATAAGACATAAAATCCACCTGACCGCAAGAGTTATTCTAGGTCAGTGGTTCTCAACCTGTGGGTCCCCAGGTGTTTTGGCCTACAACTCCCAGAAATCCAAGCCAGTTTACCAGCGGTTAGGATTTCTGGGAGTTGAAGGCCAAAACATCTGGGGATCCACAGGTTGAGAACCACTACTCTAGGTGTATCAAGGATACACAAAGTCACCGAAGACCCCATCTACGCTGCCATGTAAAATCCAGTTTATCTGCTTTGAATTGCATTATATGGCAGTGTAGTCTCATATAATCCACTTTAAAGTGGTTAAGGTGGATTATCTGCTTCAATTATTTCTACTCGCGTTCTTGGCCAAGTGCTCACTAGGGGCTGACCCTTCTTAGCTTCCAAGATCAGATGGGATTGGATGTCTTTACAATATTTAGGTCCCATCTATATAGAGGGGGCATACAAACAGAGCAGAAGGCAAAATATAAATAAATTAGAAAGTTGGACTGGCACTTGGAAAATCTGAATTATAGTCCTCACTGATAATTGACATTCACTTTTTTTCCGAGTCTGACCTACCTCATAAGGTTGCTTATGCGGTGAATTGGGGAAGAGGGTTGTCACGAGAAGCTTGCAGGAAGAAAGCAAGGATATAAATGTAGCTAATAAAAGTCTTTGCTCCTGTAATGCTGTTCACCCACCTTGGTTGCAGCCTTGCTTACCTTTCTCAAAATGAAAGAAAAATAGATGAACATCAGCCGTGCTGTTATTAATAACATGCATACACTTCACTGTAAAGTACAGCTTCAACCTGAGGCAATGTCATACAATAAAGCTCATAGCAATCCTATTATTCTGTGAAATCAGACAAGCTTATGTCTTACTGCTTGAACCACTGACAGGCAGGGGTTTTTTAAAAGCCGATTTTCCATTTGCACAAATTTTCCATCAGCCATCTTGTACCAAGAGAAAAAGGAAATAATATTCTTTCCCATACTCTACCCTGCCACAGCTTTTTTTTTTTTACTTTTCCCCTTCATTAGTTACAATGAGTTTTGAAGTTTGTAAGGAAAAAGACAGCTCGACAACCAGATTGGCACAGAACATTCAGCAATCAGCAATGAGTTGAAAGAATAAGAATTAATGTGAATTAGATGCTCAGAAGGATTGTAGACAAATGCAACGGAATCAACTGTAGTTGCTATAATGAAATGCAAATTCCATGAACATGACCTCACAAATATCACTTCATTGCTTCCATGATTTGAGTAAACTTTCTATAGAACAAAAATGCAAAAATGTGTAAGAAAAGGATGCAATTGTTGAGGCCCCTTCTACACTACCTTTTAAAATCCGTATTATCTGCTTTGAACTGGATTGTATGGCAGTGTAGACTCACATAACTCAGTTTAAAGCAGATAATGTGGATTATCTGCTGTGATAATCTGGATTATATGGCAGTGTAGATCCAGCTTCAGGGTTATACTTAAACTAATCCGAATTATATTTGTTTTGTGCACAATGTCACATCATGGCCCTACCATGGAAGGCATGGAACCAGGCCCGTAGCCAGGATTTTGTTTCGGGGGGGGGGGTGAATTTTTTTCAGGGGGGGTTCGGGGGGGGGGCTGAGTTTCGGGGGGGGGGGGCTGTGTCTGAGTGAAAGAGGGTCTAGCCTAGCAAACCTTTTGTATCATTACCCCAATACCCTCATGCATATGGGATATATTGAGTATGGTTATCAGATCATGATATGAATAAACATAACAGTTTAAATAATGCACCAGTAAGGCCTTTTCGCAAACCACAATGAGAATTTTGGGGGGGGGGGGCTGAAGCCCCCCTGAGCCCCCCCCCCCCCCCCCCCCCCAGCTACATGCCTGCATGGAACTATAACCTATTATGATGGACTGAACCAATCTATATTTGTGAATCTTTGCCCGGGTTTCTCCTTCTGAAGCAGTACTTGACTCTTAAAATAATTGAGCAGCATGAAGATCATCTAAACCATTTGAATTACATGTTCCCCAACCTTCTCCATCTTTCCAAATAATTTCACATGCATTTCTTGTACAGTGTAGTATATATACATAAACATTAAACAAATGCTGATGATGGATTTATGGTGCAGTATGTTTTCTAGGTTTTCCACATCTCAGGATTCTGAAGTCTCAGGGATTCACCAGGGCTCACTGGTTCATCTTCTTTGTACATGTAGTGTGTTAGAACAATATGTACACAAGGATAAGCCTGGAACAAGAGACTGTGAAGAGAGTCAACGAGTTCCTGTTTTTCTGAGGCTCATCCTACCATTTGAAAGCAAGCAGGAAGTGAAACCAAACATCATGATTTGTGAACCTTGTTGAACATGCTCTGGCAGCAGCATGTGATGTCCTGTTAAAAAATACTCTAAGAGTGATCCTTCCACAGTGTTCAGCAGTAATGTAAGACCTGGAGAAACTCCCCACAGGTCATGTGTGTAAGAAACAGAAACTCCAGCATATATAGCTCATGAACTTTTAAAAAATGTCTTCTGTCTTGCATCCTCCATCCATATTATCTTGTTAATTATATTTATTAATTAAAATATCTATATCCTGCCTTATATCATAGGATCTCTTTGCCATGTACAACAAGTTCAAACCAATTTAGAAGATAGAACAAATGTAAACAGAGAGAAGCCACATTAAATAATTTCGTTTTAAAAAGCTTTTTATTCAGATTTTCAGCACTTATTCCCAAGTTCTCCTCATATCTGGTCCAACAGTCAGATCACTCAAAAGCTGTTCCAGTCCCTTTTCCCATCTTTGCCTATCCTGCCTAATAAGGGTGTGCAATTCCATTAAACCCCGTTCTGTTTTCGATATCCGGATTTTGGTGGACCCAAGATCTGTTTTTGGGAGCCTTCCAAATTTAAATTGGAAAAATCAATTTTTTGATCTGGCAACCTAACGACCCGGAAAGATCCAGCTCATTGGCAGCAATGGGGAATTTATGAGGCATCCCTTTCCATCATTTTTAGGGCATCAGTCTTCAGAAACCACCTTTTCTGGGATCTTTTCTCCTTATATCCTTTAATAAAACCAGGATTAAAGGCATCAGACTTAAGAAGCCATCATTTCTGAGAACCTTTCTCCTTGTACCTCTTCACATTGCCACCGGTGGTGTCCATCCCACACCCTGCACCATCCAGGCTTCCCCCTCATTCCCCCTCACCACATGGAGAGAAGCCTAAATCTTTAGTATGCTGGCTGAGTTCAGGCTTTTTTTAAAAAGGGAGACCTGGCTATTTGTCTCTTCAAGCCTCAAGCCAGATGGGTTCAGGTTTTAAGGGAGACCTGGCTACTTCTCCATTCATTCTCTCTTCTTTCCTCAGCCTAGGTTTCATGTTGCCAAACACAGCCCACACCATCCCAGCTTCCCTTTCATCACATGGGTGGAAACCTCTTTAAGATGGCTCAACACATCTTTCCTTGTGGAAAGTTCAGAAGTCTCCCATCCTTTCTGGAATCCTTTCTCCTCATATCCTTCAATAAGGCCGGGGTTAAAGGCATCAGACTTAAGAAACCACTCTTTCTTGGATTGTTTGCCTTCAACACCTTTTCAGTGAAACTGATTTCAGGGAGGCCCCCTTTTTAAACACTTATTTCAGTGGGAAGCACGCCACCTGAAGAAGCATTAGCCATTAAAAAAAAGATATAAATTACATCCTCATGGTGGCTTTAGAAATTGTAAGATACATCCTCTACCCCATATGTGAAGCTTGCCTCATGTGAAGGAAACCATCAGTGGCAGTTTCTTAAGAGTGTAGAAAGTAAATTGCTTATTTATTAATATTTGAGTCAAAAAGCAAGCCAAGCCATGCAGAGCTGTGAACGGCACTGAGAATTTAGATCATCTATCTATCTATCTATCTCAGAAGCCTGCTCACAACAGAAAAATGGAAACCCAGCTTGGCTAAAAGACACGTCATGACTTTTTTCTGTTCTAATTTGCTCAAAACGAAACCTCATGTGGATGTGTGGATGCCTCTCTGTGCTCCATGTGTAGCTGAAAGAAACAGCAGTCATTTTCAGCAGCCATGGGGTCTGTTGTGGCCAGAAAAAAAATGGTGGTGGAGCCTGGGCCTTTACAGCTGGGCAAAAGGGCCAAAATAGCTGAAACAGACAGAGCTCACTTTGAAAAATGGCTCCATGCACAGCCCTACTGCCTACTACCACAGGCATGTGCACGTACACACCATAAAATCACAAGGGCCCCTCCCTGTGAGATCTAGTGTCTCCTACATGATATTAGAATGATCTATCTACTAGTCATTCCCAAAAATGTGGTGCTGGTGACCTGACAAACCTAATCTGTTCCCCTTTTCTTCTTTGGCAGCACAATGTATGGAGAAAATCACTGGCACTGGCAGATGCTGCTCTGTTAATGGAGCATCCATGGAGAGAGAGTGATCTCCAGGGAATGAGGTTTTAGATGAGTGGATATCTATGTCATCCCTCATCCAAAAGACCCACACTTATTCATATGGTGGATAGTTCAAACTTTAAATCAGCAACACACACTTCTGTTTCCAGTAACACTAATGTAAGTTTAACCATCTACATGACTGGAAAAGAATAATGCAAGTCTTCATATAGTACCTGCAGGCTACAAAATAATAATCAGAACAAAGTGAGAAAACTCTCTGTGGAGAAAATACATCCAAGAATGGAGAGAACTCTATATGTTCATCTGTTTGTCTAGCAAATGTGATGACATGTTTAGAGCCAAGTGATATCAGCAGTGTTAATAACCAGAGGGCTTCTAGTCCTATCTTGGTACACTGAAGCCCATAATAATTATCTCATCATGCCAAATACAAACTTGTAATATTAACTCATTCATCCTACCTGTGAATAACACACATAAAGCCTCAATTTGAGGCAAAGCTGCAAAGTATTTAGTTAGATCCGTAGAGTTGTGCTTGAACTATTTACTGTGCATTGAAAATTCTGGGTACATATAAAAACACATAGTCCAAAGTAATCCAAATAGCTACCTTGTGACTCCCTGGAAGACTTTGCTTTCGAACAGGTTTGTCTGCACTTCTGAGAATGGCACTATAGTGGAAATCAATCACCATTTTCAGTGCTGCAAGGACTGCTCCCTAATTGCAACAATAACCTTAAAATGCCGCTGTGGTGTTCTGTCAGGTTTTAATTTCACCCCTCTTCAATGGTAATAGTCCTATGTGTGCTAAGAAATTTATAGTAGCTATCGACTTAAGAAATTAGGCTCTTATGCAGTTGATGGCACAGCTAAAATCTTCATGAACTACTTTGGAACTTAGTTCTCTTTGTTCTACTCAGGAAGTGTGTTAGAGAAAAGGGGGAAATTCTCTAGGTTCTTGCTGAAGTTTCTAACAGCTTAATCCCAAGACACATATAGACTGTTCTTAACTATTTGGAAATAGGTAAGTCATAGTATGCTTGGTTACCATTAGTTACACATTACACAAAATTCAAATCTACATGAGCAAGCTCATAAATTTGAATAATATTTTGAGAAAATAGTGATGGAAAAGAAAGTCCCCTTGTTTCTATAACTTTAGTGAGACACAGGAAAATGAGCACATGTAAGGGGAAAATGTTAGCAGTTTCCAATTATCTTGAGGCCTAAGCTGTGATAAAACACCAGCAAAAAGACCGCAGCCAGTGATAAAACCATGCTGGACTCTTCCTTAGTTCTTGAGCGTATAAATACTGGAAAATTCAGTGACATTAATTGCAATAATGGTGGGAAAATCAGAATTGCAAGTGCATTTGAATCCCTTTTCTCACATCATATTTGATGTCCTTACCTCATCATATATGGTATATTGTACTGTATTGAGCCCAACTGGCTATACAAAGTAGAGTAGACCCATTCAATAATTTACTCAATGGTAAGTCAGCATTTATGTAAATCTCATTGATTCAGTAAGTCTTCTCTATGTAGGATTAGCAACTGATTGTTCCTCATAAGAAGGCAATAATCTTATGCATGCTTTCTTGGAACAAATTCTAAAGAATGCTATATAAATGGCTGCATATCTATTAATCACAGTGTGAGTTTCTACACTTTAATATACAGGAAAGGAGAAGTGGCTTTGGATTTGCACCTCTGTCAGAACAGATTACTTTCCATTTGCCTAGATATCACATAAAAAAGAGAAATTCATTTGATTTAATTAAGGAGGGCTTTCAGCAAGGATAAACTGATTATGGCTTAACAACTGAATCTAGCACTGTTAGCTAAATGCATGGTAGTTACACCAAGGATGTTTTTTTTCCCCATTCAATTGCATTCTTTCTAGGTCACTATGTAAAAAACCTCAAATATATTCCTCTCATGGAAAGATAAGTAATTTGGCACTGGCAACAGCAATTGTCTTACGTGATTGCAAGAGGAAACACACCAAAAACAATATTGCAACATATGCCCACCTTATGCATTTTTTCACACACACACACACACACATACCCATTTTATTGAGTAAGTTAGGTAGCTCAAATAACCTTGCCCAGCCTCATTGGGAAATTCTTTATGGACCATTTTTAATCATCCCATAAATGATCTATACTGAATGGATGCTGTGAAAATGACTTTTAAAGTCCTTATGATATTAGTACTACCATATCACCTTGATTTCACAAGCCACGAAGGATTGAAATTGATCATTGTTAGTACCTGGCTGTAAGATCACCAAAGAACATGGAGAAGCTTTAGATAGGGCTAAGAAAGAATTCTTAGGTCAGTTTCAAACCATTTTGGAAAGAACTGGTTTTACTGTGCGGTTGATTAAATCAACAGGTCTTGAACTGGTTTGAGGGACAGGTAGTGATACATTAACCATGAAAAGTTGCTTCGTACTGCTCTGCAGGGGAGAGGGTGTCTTTATTTCCAGGAGAGGTGCACAGTAGTGCTCCAGAGGCATAGACAGTGAAAAATAGGTGGAGTGACAGGAGTGAAGTTAACCAATTATCCCTCCCAGGAGGTCCGTTAATCCCCTGCTAGCCATTCATTCTTGGGGTCTTTTTGGCCACCCCCTTTGCTCCCCCCCCCCCATTCCAAATTCTACAAAGCATTTCAATGAGGCTGGGTATGTGCTCTTAATTCTGCAGAGCCAATTTCACCCTGGGATCTGGAATAAATTGGAAAGTGCTGCAGCACATAAAAGGGTTTATCCTGGACTATAGCTGAGCAGGAATTCAAACCCTGTCTACAGTTATAGTCCAACACTCAAAACTCTGCATCACATATTGATACATTACACTATGGACTTCATCACACTGAGGTCCAAATCAGTGGAGCAGTGGGGGGAATTCACCATGCAGCATGGGACACCATCGCTTGCTTCGCCTCTTACTTCATCCCATGGGGGAATCCTTGTCACCTGGCTTCCCCCTGTTCTTATCTATGGAACACAGGAAACCTACCATGTTCCCAAGGAAGTATCCTAGCATGCTGCCAGGATGCTTCCTCTACAGAGACCCACCAGAAATTGCCTTATGTCATCTGATGGCTTCCAGTGGGCTCCATGGAAGAAGTGTCCTGACAGTGTGCTAGGACGCTTCCTACTATCTGTGAGATGAGGTGGAAAGTCACCTATTGATAAAAATGATACTGCAAATGTTAAAGTCTTCAGGATCATATTTCCTGTAGATTTAATTTTTACTTTAGCACAGGGGCCTCAAACTAAGGCCCGGTGGCCGAAAACGGCCCTCCAAGGTAATTTACCCGACCATTGCTCAGGGTCAATCTGAATCTGAAACAACTTGAAAACACACAACAACAACAACAACAACAATCCTATCTCATCAGCCAAAAGCAGGCCCACAGTTCCCTTTGAAATACTAATAAGTCTATATTTGTTCTTCGTTTTCATTATTGTATTGTTTTAAGTGGGTTTTGCACTACAAATAAGATATGTGCAGTGTGCATAAGAATTCATTCATTTTTTTTTTCAAATTATAATCCGGCCCTCCAACAGTTTGAGGCACTGTGACCTGGCCCTTTGTTTAAAAAGTTTGAGGACGTGTGCTTTAGCATGTAGAAATAAAATCTGTTCATTTGTGTAATATTCTTGGGGTTTTTTCAGTGAAAGTTTCTTTTAAGTTAACTTGTTTTGGATTTGGGGTGAACACAAAGTTCTGCTCAAGTAAGACAGTGCATATTATTTTGCTAAATGCATGTTGTGAAGACATCTTAACACTTTCACCAAGTTTGCATGTAAAGGTTCCTTGCTAGCCATTATATGAGTTCATCTATGAACTTGCTTAAATGTAGGTGTCACAAATTTTTATCTTTTCTTTCCATAGATGCAACTTCACATGTGCTACTCACTAGTCCTACATATTTAAGATGTCATAGTAATTTCACAACAAACTTTATCATCGTGACAGTAATAGTCCCCCCCAACAAAAACTCACAATCCTTCTCCAGTCTGTTGCTATTTTTGCCTCAACACTATTCTGAAAGTGTGAAAAAATATATAAGTGTTGCTATAAGATAATGAAGAGGTAGTAGGGGAAATTATTTTTGTGATTTTTTTCAATGTTTCGCTTCAGTACTGCTATTCTCCTATGCACACTTGATATAACTTCCCCAAGAAATAATGTGCAACGCTTTTCCTAAAACAAATCCTTGTGCAAATTTGTTTTGAAAACTACTTACTAACTAATTTTGAGTATTCAGCAAGATTTAAAAATATATTAGGTGCCATAAAAACAAAAGTGTGGGAGAGAGATTTCCCTGAGCATGTCAAAAAATCCCATCTGTACTTTTTAAGATGGGATGAAAGGAGGTCTTATGAAGGTGACACAAGTG
The DNA here is from genome assembly GCF_037176765.1 of Anolis sagrei. Classification (NCBI taxonomy): domain Eukaryota; kingdom Metazoa; phylum Chordata; class Lepidosauria; order Squamata; family Anolidae; genus Anolis; species Anolis sagrei. The sequence goes on from NC_090025.1 coordinate 63,796,995, forward strand.
ACTGGATATTTCTTTATGATTTATTATCAGTAAATGCTTGATTTGTATACCTATTTTGTATTCCTATATACCTGGGGTCATGGAAAAAACTTATCTGGCAAAGTGGGGTTGCAAGAGGAAAACATATAAGTAACCCTGATATATGCTGGATCTACACTGCCCTTTATCCCAGGATCTGATCCTAGATTATCTTCTTATCCCAGAATTTCCGGCAGTGTAAACTCATAAAATCCAATTCAAAGCAGATAATCTGGGATCAGGTGCTAGGATATAGAGTAGATTTTGTATTCCTATATACCTGGGGTCACGGAAAAAAACTTATCTGGCAAAGTGGGGTTGCAAGAGGAAAGCATATAAATAACCCTGATATATGCTGGATCTACACTGCCCTTTATCCATGGATCTGATCCTAGATTATCTTCTTATCCCAGAATTTCTGGCTTTGTACACTCATAAAATCCAATTCAAAGCAGATAATCTGGGATCAGGTTCTAGGATATAGAGTAGATTCAGCTATAGACAATCCTAAAGGAGTTGTACTGGTTACCAATGCATGTCCAATCTGAAATCAAATTGCTGTTGCTGACATGTAAAGTCCTAAATAGCTTGGGATGTTGATGTTTGAATGATCGCTTCTCCTCCTATGTATCAATCTAGAACTCAGATCTGCAAGATGGTTTCTCCTCCATGTCCCACTAGCCGGCACTATAGATCACATACTCTTGTGGTGGCATCCTGAAATAACTTTCCTTGGTGGGGCTATTATGCAACAGTACTGGTTTCTTTTAAGTGCTAATAAAACATAATTTATGTCAAGGTATTTGGGGCTCAATCCCAGTTTTAATATACATATGTATGATTTTAACTTTCTCTTTGTTGCTTTAACTTCATAATTTGCTTAATATGCTTCTGTGTTGTCTTAATTATTTTATTGCTCTTATTTGGTCTTTTGAAAAATTATTTAAACTGTTATAATTGTCTGCTGTCATTAAAATAAAATAGAATATTTTAAGGAACTAGTTAGCTAAACCCATAGCCATATTAGTTTTGAATATCAGTATGCAAAGGGATCTTAGATACTGAGAGAACAAAATTGGTAACATAAGCTTTCATAGACCAAAAATGCGTCTATACTATAGTATTAAAGCAGTTCGACACCACTTTAAGTGCTATGGAATCATGAAAGTTGTACTTTATTGAATCACCAACACTATCTGGAAGAGAAAGTTAAAAACCTTATCTGCCATCATTTCATAGCATTAAGCCATGGCAGTTAAAATGGTGCCAAACAGCATTAATTATGCAATATAGATGCATCCTCCCAAGCCCAAATTCCGCTAAGCAGATTACATTCTTTGGCATTCTGCATTTCTAAATGGGCATATCATTCAAATACACACATATATAAGCATATCCAACATGTAAAGAGTATTTTTGATGAAAGTATATACCCGATCATTTTTATTTAATACTGAAGTCTATACATATTCTGATACCCACAATGATTTCTCTCGAAATTAAAAAAGTGAGCTGTTATTCACAGCATATTAAAAATAATCACTTTTATGGGGGAATAAGGTTGAAAAAATGTGAATTGATCATGCAAGAGTTTTAAACATTTGAATGATTTTTTGCAAAACTATATTGGCTGTTCATGACATGGCACTATTCTCTGCTCAGCAACTTGAATCCCATAAATGTATAACATCTATTATGTAATATTTGGTTCAGTGACTAGTCAACAAAAAGGAATATCATGGTCTAGAGTAGTGTATGTAGTTAATTTTCAGTAAAATGAAGCATAATTCATGGATGGATGACGACAATGGGTAGACCTCTTTTTCATCTTCAGCATACAAACAAGATACTGAATTAATTGTGTTGTGAGTAAAGAATAAAACAGAAGCAAGGCAGTTCATGATACAAAACAAATGTGCTTCTGGTAGAGAAGCAAACCAAAGTGATCCCCATAATGCTGTAGAACAGGACATTTCTGCCTGAAGTTTAACACAATGGTATATTTGGTGAAGATAACACTAAATTGGGAAAAGCAGCTAAATCGTGGAATACCATCAAGATTTAAGATGACTTTAACAAATAAGAGAACTGGATTGATAGTAACAGCATAAATTTCAGCAAGGATTAATGTAAGGCTATATATTAAGGCATGACAAATCGGACAGACAAATATAAGATGGGTACACAAGGCTTGATGGCAATATGTGTGAAAAAGGATCTAGGGGTCTTGGGGTCAACAGTGTGAAGTAATAAGAAAAAAACCCCAGTGCAATCTTGAGAAGAGCACTATAGTACAGTATCAAGACCAATAATACTGTCAATATATTCTGCTTTTGTCATTCATAACCTGGACTATTGTGTCCAATACAGTTTAAGAAATTATCAACGAGATGGAACATCTCCAGAGGAGAACAAACAATATGATAAAGAGTCTGGAACCAATCCCCATGGTGAATGCTTGAGGCCCCGAGTATGTTTAGCTTGAGGAAGAAAAAATTGAAATGTAATGTGTAGCTACCTTTAGATATATGAAGGAATTTCATGTAGTGATTAATGGATTAAAAGAAAGAAACAATTACCGTATATTCCAGCATATAAGATGACTAGGCCAACTTTTCCAGTTAAAATATAGAGTTTGGGATATATTTGCCGTATAAGACTACCCCTCTTCTAATGCACACTATTTTTTTTTTTTTAAAAAGCATCAGATTTGATTTCAATATAGTAATTTTCCTATTACTGTACCTCCTTCTCTGCCTCTCAGATCTTGCACCTGTGCACCTGCACCGCTTTACTGCAGTCTTCAGGAGAGAGATCTGAGAGGCAGAGGAGGAGGTCAGACAGGTAAAAGAGGTGTGTTTGTCTGGGCCCAGAGCCACTCTATCTCTTTTTTCCATACCCCGGGTGCCCCGGAGGCCTGCAACTTGCTCCGCCCTTCACTTACACCTTCCTGGTGAGGCGCCCCTTCACCTCACCATCGGGACCGCATTAAGTCCACGAATCCTGATGAATGGATTTTCTTCTACCGTACTTGTGCAGCATCGCCCTTAATGCTTCCATACAGTCACTGCATATGGCAGGGATGCGGCCATTGCCATTTTTGAGCTCCCCCCACCATATGCGGCAACCACAGATTCTCCAATCCAATTGGAAATGTCAGCATCCGCTCTATAAGACTACTCCTGTGTATAAGACTACTCCCGTGCATAAAACTACTTCTGTGTATAATACTACTCCAGCGTATAAGACTACTCCTGTGTATAAGACTACTCCAGCATATAAGACTACTCCCATTTATAAGACTACTCCAGTTTTTAAGGCTACTCCAGCGTATAAGACCACTCCCATGCATAAGGCCACTCCCGTATATAAGACTATTCCCATGTATAAGACCCCTGATTTTTGAGAAGATTTTATTGGGTTAAAAAGTAGTCTTATACACCAGAATATACGGTACTTAAATATTAGTTAGACCTTCCTGATGACAAAAGCTACTCCACAGTAGAACACACTACCTTGGAAGTTAGTCGACTTTCCTTTGTTAGAGGGTTATTTTTTAAAAAAGAAACAAAACAAAACAGATTGAATTACTATTTCATTCAACTCTATGATTATACAATTCCTTTATTATTATTCTGTTTACTGGTATGTCATGTATCACAAAACAGCAAAGCTACACTTGAATTTGCAATGGCCCTTATGAGGCAATGTTCAATTTTTAAAAGTTTTTCATAAGGGAAATTATCGGTTTTTCCATACCATAATATTAGCCTTTTTATAAGGTGATGTTTTAGTCTGAATGAAAATATAGATTTCCACATTACATATAAAACAATTCATCTCTACTATGTGGATGTCTCATTAGTCTATGGACTTGACACTCTCTAGGGATTGTCACAAATTCGCACAATATTTATGATTGCTAGATTTTGCATTTGGATCTGTAATATAACCGACAGATGTGGGGGAATCTTATGTACACAGAAAACTCCCTGGTGACTACAAAGCAGTAGATACTAAAAGAATAGGGAAAACTGACATCGAACAACTCTAAACATTTTTAAAATGCATCAGATGAGAGGAATTGGTTTGAAGAGGTGTTCGCAGAAATACATGTGTGTACAATTTTAACATTTAGCAGTAATTTGACTACAAAATCCTCTCTTCAAATCACTATTTCTCTGGGGAAACTATACAAGTTTTTTTTTATAAAGCCTCTAAATTTTTATTCAGAAACATGACTTAGTAATGTTTTTCCGCTAAGGGGAATAAATATATTTATATTCAAACAGCTATACAATAGGGTGGGAAACATGTTGACCTCCAGATATTATTGGAATGAAGCTTCCAGCTTTCTTCACCATTAGCAGCCCAACAATGTAAAGAAGGCCATGTGATTCTCAGTCATATGATAGAGAATATATTGTCCTAATAAGATTGATTTAGTTAAAAACATTGGTTTAATATCAGATGTAATTATAACCTACACAAGTTATTAGAGCCCTGTTATTTAGCTGCCTCACTCAATCAAAGCAAAGGCTGTCATGAAAGTTCATGGGTTAGGGGTCAATACTAAATTATTAGTATAAATAAATATGACAGGTTCAAAATATGTCATTACAATTAGAGCTGGGTTTACTTAGAGGAAAACTGTCTGACGGTTTTGAGGAGCACTAGGAAATTCTTAGTTTTTAGAGTTTCAAATTAATTATGACCCTATACATGTTAATTCAAAACTAAACTCCAATAAGTTCAATGGGAATTATTCCTATGATTGTCTATAAATATTTCAGCCTAAATTATTTGTCATGTGCAGCTCCTTTTTTGAGATCTGTTCACAGAATCATAGAATTTATTTATTATTTATTTATTTGAAACATTTATATTCTCCCTTTCTCTCCCTGCAGGGGACTCAGGCAGAACACAACATATATACGGCAAATGTTCCATGCCAGGACATAATAACATAAATATACACAAACATTAAAATCACTTATATCCATTTTAAAATCAGTTGCTTAAAAACCATCATAGAGTTGGAAGAGACATCATGGGCCATCCTGTCCAACCCTCTGCAAAGAAGCAGAAAAATCACGTTCAAAGTACCCCCCAGACAGATGGCTATCCAGCCTCTGTTTAAAAGCCTCCAAAGGAGGAGCTTCCACCACAGAGAGTTCCTAATGTTCAGATGGAATCTCCTTTCTTGTACTCTGAAGCCATTGTTCGGCATCCTAGTCTCCAGGGCAGCAGAAAACAAGCTTGCTCCCTCCGCCCTATGACTTTCACTCACATATTTATACATGGCTATCATGTCTCCTTTCAACCTTTTCTTCTGAAGGCTAAACATGCCCAGTTCTTTAAGCCACTACTCATAGGGCTTGTTCTCCAGACCCTTGATCATTTTAGTCGCCCTCCTCTGAACACATCCCAACTTGTCAATATCTCTCTTCAGTTGTGGTGCCCAGAATTGGATACAGTATTCCAGGTGTGGTCTAACCATGGCAGAATAGGCGGGTAGAATGACTTCCCTGGATCAAGACACTGTACTCCTTTTTATTCAGGCCAAAATCCCATTGGCTTTTTAAGCTACCACATGACATTGTTGGCTCATGTTTAACTTGTTGTCCATGAGGGCTCCATTATCTTTTTCACATGTACTGCTGTCGAGCTAGTCATCCCCCATTCTGTACCTTTGCATTTCATTTTTTCTGTCTAATTTCTTGCAATTCTGTTGTAAGCTGTTCCGAGTCCCCTCGGGGAGAAGGAGGTGGGCTATAAATAAAGCATTGTTGTTGTTGTTGTTGTTGTTGTTGTTGTTGTTGCTGTTGTTGTTATTCTGCTTGAAAATATAGTTTCAAAGGTTAGAAGAAAGTAATACTGTATGGGAACTGGTATAAAGCCCACTTATTCCATCTGGTGCATCATTCATGGCAATACCTTTTCTTGTTTATAAATCTGATCTTGAGTGACAGCTGGAACATCAATAGGAACAGTTGCTATTGGATGGGAGGTAGCTGTTGCCAAAGGAGAAGAAAATGCTTTACCACATTGATTCTTAGTTCTTGGCCAGTTACAAAAAGATAAGTGAAAGGTGGATTTCCAGTAATAAGGAAATAGTACCAGATTTTAAGATTATCATTAGAAAGACTGGGTTTTTGAAAGGTGTAGCAATGTAAACAAACATCAATAGCATCAGGAATCAAAAAAGCTATTGTAGATAAATTGATCAGCTGCCTGATATAAAAACATATTCATTTCACCTGTTTTTATTATTTATTAAAGTATTTCTATGCCACATATGCCATATAATAGCCTCAAGGTGGCATAAATTAAATTCAAACAGTTCAAAACTATGTAGCAACATGATCTTCTCTGCATTATGAACAGCTTGGGAAAAGCCGATATTTTGTGACTATCTTCTTGTGTTGATTTAAGTGTAAATAAACCCTGTACCACTAACTGTATTCGAAGCATCTAGGAAGTTTGCTTCTTGTAAATGGAAACCAGCATTCAAAATTCCTTACTGAATTTGAAGTATAGCTTTTCTGTAAGCATTTCTCTCTTTGAAAAGAACAGGTTCTTTTTTACAGAAGTCATTTGGGGTCAAGTTTATAGTATAACTTAATTCAGAAACTTTTAAGGCCAGAAATTTATTACTGGTGTTTTTTCTCAAGATTTTCTGCGATTCTTTACCAACTCACGGTTACTGTACTGAGCATTTTAACTTTTGTTATTTTAGGGGGAAAGTATCATAAGTTTTGAGATTAATACTTCCACATAGACAGTGTTTGTTTTCATTATTTGGTGCTCTGTTATGGCAGTGCAAGAACTGTAGATATGCTTACAAATAAACATATATTGAAAATGGATCTTGAAAATGGAGGGACCTTTGCAGTTAAAGCAACAAATTCGACTAACCATTCTGTATGCAGCTTGCTAGGTTGAAATATATTTACAATATTATTTTCCATAACCTAGCAAAAGAAAGCAAACTTAGGTTTTTAATGTTTATTGCAAACTGGACACAAAGCCCAATTTGTCAGACAGATTTATCTTGTTTCAAACAAATATTTACAAATATACCTATTACATATTTTACACACACACACACACACACACACATTATGTGTGGCCAAGACCCAAAAATAACATATAAAACAGCTCTGTATTTAAGAAAAACAGTATGTTTGAGAACCACATATGTGAGGCTAATCAGGGTAAATTGTAGGGGTGATAAGGAAATATAATGTATATACTCAGTTTTATCAGTTTTATCTTATCATATCATATTTATTTACTTTATTGTTATATGTGTCTTATTTTAAATTATTACATAGAGTGCAATCAAGTCTTATCAAGTCTTCTTGCTTGGTTTGATATTGTGATATGGCCTAAGGGCTAATCAATTATTATTATTATTATTATTATTATTATTATTATTATTATTTACAGTATTTATATTCCGCCCTTCTCACCCCAAAAGGGGACTCAGGACAGATCACAATATACATATACATGGCAAACATTCAATGCCATTGTTGACATACAAGACATACAGACAGATAGAGGCCAGTCAGCAATTATTCCACCGGATCCTGGAGGTTGCTCTTTTCGGCAACAGGAGGAGCTGTCGCTTTGTCCACTATGACATCGAGTCTTTTTGATTGTAGTATTTCCTCCTTGCTCTCCAGCATTTTTATGGTGTCATAAATTAGCCTCCCCACTTTAAGCGGTTCCTAATTTCTCTTAGAGCTCACAGCTGGTTTTGAACTGCTTAGGTCGACAGTGAGCTGGGTATTTTTAACAGCTTTTTTCAAACAGCTATTAGCAGTTGGGTGCTCAACCCCAACTCGGGCTTCGAACTTGCCACCTTTCGGTCAGCAGTGATTTATTGCAGCTGATTAACCAGTTGTGCTAAAAAAATATAATAAATATACCCAAAAAAGTATATTTTATGTAAGGAAGGCAAGCATAACCCCTCTGAACAAATCTTGCCAAGAAAACCCCATGATAGGTATACCTTAGAGTCACTATATATTGGAAATGACTTGAAGGTACACAACAACACAACAAGACTTAGGAAAATGAAATATCAAATAAATGCTTCCAGTTGATAGGAAGGGTGAGTATTGATAGGATAGCAAGCAAAATGAAACAAAACTGGTGACAAGTGAAGAGGGAAGGAAAGGATACCACATAATACACTAAAAACTCAAAGGAAACAACTTTATAAATAATAATACGATTTTATTTAATACAATCTTCATTCAAAAAAAGGAAAAGGAATAGACATTTTACATATGACACAACAAAATACATTAGTACCTACTAACTACAAATTAACTATAAAATAATAAAATGCAAATAGAAAAAAGATTTATTTTAGAGAGAGATAAGACAATTAAAATTTGGATTCTATCTTTCCTGCCGATGTTGGTTCTGTCTCTAAATCCAACTTCTCCTATATTCTTATTACTTAACAATTTTATATCTTAATCATAACTACTAATTTTCAAACCCCTCAGACACTAGGTTTTCTCCTCATTTTTATAAAAGGATAATTACTTACTTACTTACTTACTTACTTAGGCGATCCCTCGTTGGACGAGTAAGATGGTCTTCCATTATGGATTTCCCTGTGGGTCCGTATGTGGCTGTGGAGCCCTATTCTTGCTCTGCATCTTCTTCCGCAGTGAGGGCATTGGTTTCCAGGTGGAAGGCGGTCCCGGTCGGGGTTGGCTTGACATGCCTTCCTCCTGGCACGTTTCTCTCTTTCACCCTCCACTCATGCCTCCTCAAATTATGCAGCACTGCTGGTCACAGCTGTCCTCCAGCTGGAGCGCTCAAGGGCCAGGGCTTCCCAGTTCTCAGTGTCTATGCCAGAGTTTTTAAGGTTGGCTTTGATCCCATCTTTAAATCTCTTTTCCTGTCCACCAACATTCCGTTTTCCGTTCTTAAGTTCGGAGTAGAGCAACTGCTTTGGGAGACAGTGGTCAGGCATCCAGACAATGTGGCCGGCCCAGCGGAGTTGATGTTGGAGGACCATAGCTTCAATGCTGGTGGTCTTTGCTTCTTCCAGCACACTGACGTTTGTCCGTTTGTCTTCCCAGGAGATTTGCAGGATTTTCCGGAGGCAGCGCTGATGGAATCGTTCCAGGAGTTGCATGTGACGTCTGTAGACAGTCCACGTCTCACAGGCATAGAGCAGGGTTGGGAGGACAATAGCTTTATAGACAAGCACCTTGGTCTCCCTACGGATGTGCCGGTCCTCAAACACTCTCTGCTTCATTCTGGAAAATGCTGCACTTGCAGAGCTCAGGCGGTGTTGTATTTCAGCGTCGATGTTGACTTTGGTGGAGGGGTGGCTGCCAAGGTAGCGGAAATAATCAACATTTTCTAATGTTACACCATTAAGCTGTATCACTGGCATTGGAGAGAGGTTGGCTGGTGCCTGCTGGAAAAGCACCTTGGTTTTTTCAATGTTCAATGACAGGCCGAGCTTCTCGTATGCTTCTGCGAAGGTGTTTAGAGTGGCTTGTAGATCTTCTTCTGAATGCGCACAGACGACATTGTCATCAGCATACTGGAGTTCTATAACAGATGTTGTTGTGACCTTGGTTTTGGCTTTCAGTCTGCAGAGGTTGAATAGCTTGGCATCTGTCCGATAGATGATTTCCACTCCAGTGGGAAGCTAAAGGATAATTAAAGGTTCCCAATATTCCATAATTTTCAACAACTTCTTCCTTCTTAAAGTAGATAACTTGTCAATTTCTGCCCATTCTGCCAATTCATTGCCAATGTCCAGTCATCTTTTGATGTAATTTCTGAAAAAAGTGGGTACTAGAAATATTGTATGAATGCTGACTGGCACATCCTGGGGATCACAGATACAATAAAGACATCTGCCCTTGCACTTTGCTACTCTGCTGCTGAATACACATGCCCAGTGTAGAATACATCGCACCACATAGAAACAATGGATGTGGCTCTTAATGAAACATGCCACATTATCACAGGATGTCTATGCCCCACACCACTGGAAAAATTATACTGTTTAGCTGGTATTGCACCACCAGACATCTGTGAAGTAGCAGCCAATAATGAAAGGACCACGGCAGTGACATCTCCGGCCCATCCTCTGTTCAGATATCAGCCAGCTTAAATCAAGAAACAGCTTCCTAAGATCGAGAGAGATATTCACAGAAACACCTCAGCAAGGAGAATCCAAAAGTGGCAGGTTAAAATCCAGCACCTTAATCATTGGCTGAGACTGGATGAGAAACTCCCTCCTGGGCATACAGAAGATTGGGCCACCTGGAACACACTGAAGAGGCTGTGGCACCACTAGATGCAGAGTCAACCTTAAGAAACTGGGCTACAAAGTAGAATCCATGGCATGCGAGTGTAGAGAAGAGCAAACTACAGACCACCCACTGAAATGCAACCTAAGCCCTGTCACATGCACAATGGAGGACCTTCTCACAGCGACACCAGAGGCACTCCGAGTGGCCAGCTTCTGGTCAAAGGACATTTAGCATAATGCCAAGTTTTTTAAAACTTTGTTTGTGTTTTTGAATGCATTTTAACTGTACCCTCAACTTGCTTCTGACATGATAAATAAATAATAAAAGCCTTTTGAACACATTTTCTCTGTATATTATAATTAACATTTTGTGCCCGTTGAACATACTAGCTCTAGCCTGTTTCTCTTCCATGTCAGTTTTCAATAACAGTTTATACAACTTTCCAATCAAATGTTCTTGGTTTGTACATAACTGCAATTCTAACTCCAATTTATTTTCCTCCAAATCATATCCCTTTTTAAAACCAAAATTTTGCTGTACGACTAACACTGAAAATTACCTAACAGAATTTTTTATTTTTTTTATTAAAACACAGGAAGTCTTGATAAGTAGCCCATTTATCTATTACACTCTTGTCATCCATATGAAAAGCTTTTTGTATGGCAATCCATAGAGGTGTTTTATGACATAGATCCTTGAATTTTTAAAGCAACTGTCAACTATAATGTGAGGCTAGTGCCAAGGATGGCAATAACTTCAAAAACATTTTTTTAAAAACTAGCTTTCATTTGTAGCCAACTTGTATCAAGGAAAGAAAGTTTTATGTTCTAACATATTTGTTTTTTTCAAATAAACAAATAAATAACTGACATCCCCCCCCCCCCCACCTCCCAAACTGTACTCGGTTTAACATTGTCCATTCAAGATTCCCTCTGGTTCACTACATTACAGGGTTTATGTCTTTATCATTTGCAAATGAAAGAAACTCTTGTTTACTTCAGTGGGAGTGATCTTCATATGCAAATATCAGAAATAACCCACATCCCAGTTGGAGCCACAAAGGGGGGAAAGATCTATATCCCATACAGTATTATCCCAATCTGAATGCCACCAGTGGATGTTTATTTTCTCTAACAAATCTTGAAGCTAATAATAATAATAATAATAATAATAATAATAATAATACTTCATTTATAGCCCACCTGATCTCCCCAAGGGGGGTCAGGGTGGCGTATAGCAAAGTAAAACACATTGGCAAACATTCAGTGCTGAAAGTACAAATAACAACTCAAAAAGAGCTTAAATAAACAAGACATAATGCATTCACATTATTAACATATTAGATCCTTAAAAATACTTAAAATTTGACAAAAATTATTGGGGATAAGATGAAATACAGCAAGTTAACCAAGGTGGGTGTTCAACAAAACAAGGCCGGATGTGTATATAAGATGTAGTTAGTTCTCATACAGTGTAGTTAGTCCTCATACAATGATTGTAAGTATGGGAGGAAACAATAATGGAAAAGGAAGTATTTTGGAAAGGTTATATAAAACTTTGTTACCTATCATAAATAGGTAAAAACATTCTGAACATTCCTTATTCAAGCAGGATGATTATTGGTGTTATCACTTAAAAGACATAAAGCCACAAGTAGAGGTGGATAAGAAATAAAATCATCATTATCATCATCATCATCATCATCATCATTATATACAGACATGCAGAACTGATTAACATTATTAAAGTTTCTTTTGTTGGACGAAACAACTACTATTTGTTTCTATCCATTGGAAATATGATGCCACAACTAGCAATATAGGTGATCCTGTTAAAGAAAATTAGAACAGAGACTGGTTGAAAAAGCTTGTCATGCATGCTCAATATGCTGTAACTATTACTGTTTACTTCTGCTCTCCACTACATACAGTTTTCATGTGTGAAATATGATATACTGTATTTACTCAAATCTAATGCTCACCTCTTTTAGCTTATATCCATATTATGTGAATCTAATGCACACCCTAATTTTGGTAAGGCAATTTAGCCAAAAAAAAAAAAAGGTAAGCACTAGATTTGAGCAAATAGGAGTACTTTTTCAAGGTGTTAATCACCCATGTAATCCAAGTCAGTAACACTAGCTCAAAATATAAAATTAAAGAACCATACAAAACTTAAATTAATATGTTAATATTGCAAGGGTGTCTCTGGGCAAACATAGCACTACATATCAGAAGACAATGTGCAACTATTTTGATTTTTATTCCCTAATATATTTTTTGTGATAAGGAAAAAAAAGGAGGATATTGTGAGGAAAGATCGGAGGATCACCAACCAGAGGCAGGGTGATTACACAAAGTAAAAAAATATTGCATCACTTTTTTTTCATTTCATGTTTTGTTTTAGTTTTATTGTGCAGCAAACTGTAGTGTTGACTTGTGAGTTCTGCATCAATAGAATAATAAATCTATCTAGGTATAAGTCTACAATGTAATGATGTCATCCAGGTTTCTGATCCTGTTTGGTTTCAGCACCTCGTACAGCTCAATTAAAATTTGTAATAAAATCTTATGTAGATTCACAACTCCACTACATGGAAGACCCCAGCAGCCAGTACTTTTTTAGCAAATAAGAGGGGAAAGTAAGGCTATGAATACATGAATAATATTAATGATTTAGAGAAATTTTCAAAATGGCAATACATTTAAAATTGGTCTATACACATGTGGGGATTGGGGGTGGGGGAATACTTGTACCAAGATAGGATATAGATTTGATCACTTTAACATCTAATACAGCTCACAAAGGAGCTTTGCTTGTTAGTTTAGTGAAAGTTGTTTTAAAAAAATCTATGAATACTTTAACAATCTTGATTCCCTCTGCAATCTATTTATTATTTTCCTAAGGGTGGAAGTATCACAACCCTTTTGCATATTTATGTTGCTTCATGGAGTACTAGAAAATGGCTAAAACACAATGGATAACAAGTATATCTGAAGAGGGAGAAAATAGCAGTGAAAGGCAACATGATTCCTGGTAACGATGACACAGTGGGGAACATCAGAGCTGTGAATCCAAGTTTGGTTTTCAAATAGTCAAAAGGAAGATAATGTGGATACTCCAGGTAGATGATTAGAGTGGCAGCTGAGAGCAGAAGAACAGGAGAAATAGATCAGATTTTCACTAAGCTGGTAGTTTTTCCATATCATCTTGATATAAGTATCATAAGAAGAAAGCACTTTGGTATTTTCTATATGACTACTCTTAAAAATTGAGCAATGTATTTTGGAAACCTGCATGGAACTGTAGACCAAATGAATTCCTGTGTAGATTCGTATCAAAGAAACTGTTCTGAAGGCAGATTTGATTATGATTCTATGATAAATGTAGCAGACCACCAAGAAACCAAAGATATGGGATTTAAAGTTTTTGGGCCAGTAGTTTTAGTATTGACAAAGCAAACTTTTATTGTTGGCTACCTTTGACAATGCCCATGTACTATATATTTTTAAAATATAGGAGTTTATATATATAAGGGAACCATACATACTCAGAACATATTCAAGGCACAGTTTAAAACAATAGGTTTTCAACTTTACTCAGTCTTTCTCCGAATAGCGGTATTAGATTTCATCTCAAACAACTGGGATGGGGGAAGGCTGTTTAGCTAAAATATCAAGGGAATTTTCAAGGGAAATTATAAAAATGCTAGCAAACTTTGTTGAAAAGTATGTGATGGCAATTTTCTAGACAGAAAAAACATAGTAAATGGATTAATTTATCATTCTATTTGTATTTCAGTGAAATGTTCTGCATCCTTACATAGAAATAAGTTACATTGTGTTTAATGGTGCTTGTTCTCATGTAACTGCATAGGTTACTGCATATGAGTGTCTAATGGCTTTCATTTGGGAATATGTTCTTCAGTTATAGGAATGTGTCTTACATAAAGCATAATGGAACTATTCCCATGGTCTTCCATTGCAACAGCTAAAAGAAAATATTTAAAATGCTCATATAATAAATATTAATGATACTATTTAGTCAACCACATTATTTAGATCACTGAAATAAAAAGAAAGATTAATTTATCTTTAATGTACTTGGATTTTTAAGCATAACTGATTCTGTGGATTTTTTTTTCTTACAGAGTTATTGTGCGTGCGTGTTTTGGCATTGAAATTGTTAAATTTGTCTCATCTCTTCTCATTAATGAAATATGTTCTAGGTAAATCTACTTAGCTATTGTGCTTTGTGGTCAAAGTGGAAATTGATGCTAGGGTATAATAAGCAATTTAATTTTTAATGAGATTATCCAGGCCCAAGGTTATAAGAAAGGTTACAAGGTGCAAAAATAATCCAAACAAAAACCAACAACAGATTCTTACCTCCAAGCACTAATTACCATATTCCATATATGACCAAGGTGAATAATCTTAGCAGAAAAAATGCTTAATGTCTTAGTGATATATGTTATTTCAAAAGTGCAGCTATGAATAAGGTATAGCATACTAAACAATACCGGAATGTTTATTTAAAAGGAGTAAGGTAAGCAATTTCTTTTCAATTTTCAAATCCCATGTTCAAAGGTTAAACTGTGCATTATCTGTAACATCTTTAAATGGAGCACATTTTTGAAAACCAACTCTGTCTTCAAGAAAATTGTTTTCTAAAAGCAACTTACTGTAAACAGATTCGTATCTTCTTAATTATAAATTAATACACCTGAATGTGGCATTTCCCGCAGAGTAAAAGGCCAATCTAAATGTTTGGCTTTTACTAAATTATCACATTAAGATGAAAAGAATACAGCTCCCACCCACTTCATTTTCTACTCAAAATAAGCAATCATGGTCCATGAAGGTGCTATGTTAAGAAAAAAAAAAAAGAATAGTCTGCAGTTGGTAGATCCATTTCTGAAGTGGTGGCAAATCTATTCCTCCTTGTCATTGTCACTCCAAGTCCTCATTCAAGTATGTACCTTCAATTTTCTGAGAGCTCTGTTAGTGCCAAACATCTGAAAGGATAGGATCACACAAGGAGAAAGTTCTCATGCAGCTCAGAGCAGCAGCAAAATCAAGAATTTCCTGAGAAAGACAAAGAGAAGTGTCACAATTTATATATCTAAATAAATATGTAAGCCATTTCTGGAAAGGTTAGGTATCACCACAAAGCAACAAAAAAGAGAAAATGTTGGCCCTAACATGTTACGAAGGGCTGGCCCAACCATTAGAGGTTTGTTTGTTTTTGTCATGAAAAGGCAGCAAATTGTTAGCCACTCATTACAATTTTTTTACTGTTTTGAATGAAAAGAGATTCTTAGTGCCATCAAATGAAGGCAGAAAAGTTGTATTGCAAGGAGCTTCTCACAACTTCTCCTCAAATCTGAGAGGTTAGGGGTTGAATCAAATGAGGCACTCCCTTCTTAGCAAGACAACAGATACTGGATCTGTGCCCCTGATGCCTGGAAAACATCATAGGAAGGAACCATCTGTTAGATATAAGTTGCCTAAGCAATCACTTAGAGTCTAGAGACAGCCACCAATAAATCTCCTATCACTTTTGTGGAATCTTTGTTGTTCACAATCTTCAACATTTTTGACTGGCTATATTCTTGCTGTTCTTGGATGTCCTGGCATTCTTGACCTATGGCTTGGTTGCATTTAATGGCTTCTTGTCTCATCTCTTTTGGCTTTCGATATCTGACCTACTGGCTTTACTTTAATTTAGAGGTCTTATTCTTGAACCTCATCATCTTCTGGGATTACCTGTTCAATGCATTTACTTCTGTGTAACTACTTCCCTTAGGAGACTATGACTGTTTACTAGACCAGGAGTTCTCAAACTTTTTCAGTCATGGATACCTTTTTGATGCAAAAGTTTCTTGTGGAGCCCCAATAAATGTTCATATATTTTATCATGCAGGGAAAGCACACTAAAAGCCCCCCCCCCCCACACACACACACAGATGGCCACCTAGCCTTTGTAATCATAATAGTAATAGGAGCAAACCCAGGGGCCATCCAGTCCAACCCCCTTCTGACATGCAGAAAAAGCACAATCAAAGCATCCCCTGAGTGGTGAGAGAGAAATAGGGTTTTAGAAACAAGGAAGGTGTGATGAATTCCCTACCTGTTAGGCTAGGAAAAGGCTCAGAAAAGTAGGCCCAGGAAGCTCAGCAGCCATTTTAAAAGGGTGCCTGGGGGCATCCATCTTAGAATCTCATTTCCTGGAGGGGGCATGCTTAGGAGCAGCTTGGAGGGAAATGAGGAGAGTTTGTGATTGGCTGGGAGAGAGTGGGCGGAGCTTAACTTGAGAAAAAAAATGACTTTAAGGATGTGTTTTAAAATCTGACAGCTCAGTTGGGGGTCTGTGTGTCAAAGAAGGAGTTAGGGCTTGGTGTGAAGAAGAGAAGAGTTAATGAAGCCTGAAGTCAGTCAGTTAGTCAGCAGAGCTAGTTAGTGAGAAGATTACAGCTATTGGGAAAGATAGCTGGTGGAGTGGAGAGACAGATCCTAAAAGGAAAGGACTGTCTGTGTGGAATTTGGAATTACTAGGCAGAGAGGGATCCTGTCAGTAGTTTCTGGAGAGAGAGAGAAGTGTTATGTGCAACTAAGTTTTGAACTGTTTAAAGAAACCATACACTTTACTCAATATTACTCAACCCTAGGGGAGTTAAGAAGGGTGGGGTAAAAATGCACTAAATAAATAAATAAATAAATAAAATATTGAAACAGCTAAGCTTAATGCCTGTTTTGTTCAAGTTCTCTCAAATAAACAACACTGTTCTTTGTTCACAACCACTGCCTCAGTGTGCCTCTGTGTGTGAAGATCTAAAGCAGTTTATAGAAGAAATCAAGGTTAAATGGTGGTCGTGTCTATTTTAAAAAGGGAATCTCTTTAGTGTTATCTCAGAGAACAAGGTCTGAGTGTGAATCCAGCACATTCTAGCCAAAAGATACCTCAAGTCAAGCCAATACACAACATTTTTTTTAAGTGTGGTGGTAGCCAGTGTGCTTTTAAAAGGTTTTTCAGCCAGAAGACCATTCCAGCTGGTTCAGCTATTTAATTTTAATTAAAGAAGTCACATTCAATTATAGATGGTGTACAACTTGTGGGGTTTGCTAAATAAAATAATCCCCCATCCTTTATAGAAGGCAAAGGAAAAAGGCTGTTGAGGGCAAGGGAAGCATGGAGAAAAGGAAAGCAGAAAAGAGGAGGGAAAGCTTGGAGGGGGAGGGGGGGGAAGGAGGGAACTGTGGAGCCCTTCAGTATTCTTTGTGGAGCCCCAAGGGCTCCACGGAGAACACTTTAGTAACTCTTGGTTTAGACATTTGCTGCCTGTAAGCATAAGGCACTTGTGGAATTGTTTACCTATAGTGTACTTAAATAACTTGACTGTCACTAGGTTTTGTACAAATGACTTCTAATTGAACAGGCAGCATTTGCTGTTCAGCCTCAAGCTGTGAAAGGTCTTGGGACGCTCTATGCAGCTAAGCAGCTTCTTCAGAGATATAAAAATACAGACAATCACATGTGAAAGGTCCAGAAGCAGGGAGCTTATCTTTTTTTGGAGGGTCTGCTCATGCAATATTTACTGCAGAGCTTGGTTGTTAGTAATGAATGATTAACATAAAATTAAAATCTAGTTACATGTCCCAAGTCTCATAATAAATGGGAACAAATTCACAACTGGTGGAATATTAACATTGGCTTTAAGGGTATTTTCAGGCAATTTCAAGCCATTTTGACAGGACATTTTCAATTGATGTGTAGTTGTTTTAAAAGGATCATATAAAAGCTACAAAAAAGAAAGTAACAAATAAGACATCAGTCAACAATGGGTTAAACCCTTGTGCTTGTAGAACTGAAAACTGACAGGTTGGAGGTTCGAATCTGGGGAGAGTGTGGGTCAGCTCCCTCTGTAAGCTCCAGCTCCCCATGTAGGGACATGAGAGAAGCCTCCCACAAGGATGGTAAAACATTAAACATCCAGGCATCCCTTGGGCAACGTCGTTGCAGATGGCCAATTCTCTCACACCAGAAGTGACTTGCAATTTTTCTGATTTGCACATACCTGATGCCAATACATGTATCAACTGCATGTTCTGCAAGACTCTTTTATCTGGATGCTGGGGAAGGCCACTCTGCTTTTGGTTAGAAACAGTAAACATGTAAAGTCTTTGAAAGAGCTAAAATGTTTGAGATCTGGTACAATATTAGAAAGAAATGTTGTTTGGCATTATTCCCTGACAATTACTGATATATGAAGTTGTTCCTCCACATTTGGAAAAGCTGTGGATATAAATAATACCGAAAACACTATATATATATTTTTTTACCTGAAGAGAATAATTATCCATGCATTTCTAGGTTTTCCACAGCAATTCTGTTGTAAACTTATGTTGGACATCAACCATATAATTGTCCAGCAAAACCTAGAAATCCCTAAGAGAACATAGTTTTGGTTGAAAATGGTGGCTAATACAAATACAAATGAAATCTGCAAGTGTTTAACCTGCAAATGAAGAGAGACAACTGTAATTTGATATTGGGTTGTTTTTTAAAAAATTCTAATTTAGTGCCCTTAGAATTTCCATACAAATTGGAGTTCCAGTGTGTGTGTACATGTATGTAATTATATTTCATGACTTATCTATTTTGGCTTTCAATATCTGACCTACTGGCTTTGTGTAATGACCTTCAAATTAGAGATCTTATCTCTACACCTCATCACCTTGAGACTACCTATGCAATGCATCAAATAATTATATGTAATTATTTGATGTGGGCACATGTTATTCCATAATGTCCCTGCTGCTGACATGGGCTTGCCTACTTCTATAGACCTCATGGACTTTTCCCCATCCAAGTAATATAACATCAACAATGAAATAAATTCTGCAATTCTATCTCTTTTTCCCAAACCTCTGTTCATTACTTTCCCTCATCCATTAGTTTGGTCCCTCGCTTCTTGTCCCTTGGCATTCTCCATCATCTTTCTAGCAACCAGTATCATTCACTTACATTTTATAGCACCTTTCTTCTTGCTCACTCCAGAGGACAGGGCATACTTGGGAAAAAGATAAAGCAAACTGGAAAAAAATCTTATAAAAAATATCCAAACATGTTGCAGTAGTGCTGACTGCTGAGGCAAAGTTTCTGCTATACTTTCTCCTTGACTTGACAGAGTAAAGGCACTGTACAAATGGAGAACTAGCTGATAAGGTCCATTAGAAGAAGAAAATTGCCAAAACCTATTAAACTACTGTAGAAAACTTGTCAAATTTTAACATCCTATAAACAACCCACCTTTAAAAACCTACCTGGGAATGGACACATACCATCTTCAACCATACCTCTTCTATGCTATGCTATCAAGTTTCATATCTATCTTTCATAGAATTTTCAAAATAGAAGCAGTAATGTTTCACCAGTTTCTGGTTATATAGGCGGAATGTAGGATTTTTTCAACTCTACCTTAACATATGGTTGGTTCTGCATCCATATGCAATGATACCTTGAGTTAATAGTTCCGTGACTGAGCTCTTAATTCAAATCGCTCTGATCTCAAAGTGGATTTGCTCATTGAAATGCAATGTAATGCTATTAATATGTTACAGCCCACCAACACTTCCCTCCCATTTTTGTTACGTGTTTTTAAATAAGAAAATGTGCTTTATAAATAACAAATAATATAAATGCACATTCACATGGAACAATAAAAAAGATAGATCAACTTTAAAATGGTAGAAGCTTGTGGTCTTCCTCTCTCTCTTCATGAAGCCAAACATACCAAGAATAAAAACCATACAAAATCAACTAACGCAAAGTCCCTCAAAGCAGACAAGAGCAAAGCAGATAGCAGACAGGAATCTCCCAAAGCAGACAAGGGCACAGAGGCACAAGGCACTGAGGCATGAGGCACGGAGGCTGCTCCCTTGAAGCCCTAAAGCCCTGTACTCTGGCAGCAGTTCTCTCTTTGACATGAGAGCTTAACTAAAATGCTGCTAGTATATTATAGAAAAAACTTGGCTGAGCAATGGCTCTTAACTCAAAATGCTTATAAATTGGGATGCACTTAAGTCAAGGTTACACTGTAAGAGCAAACTTACTAGCTTTAAACTCTTGTCAGGAATTAGCATTAGGTATCTTGGCAGAAGATGCCAATTTGTAATACTTCAAACATTGTAAAAATCCATCCTTATATCAGGGTCTTTTTAAAATGTGCTGTTTTTTATTATTACATGGGCCTTGTTGCATGAAAGCACAGAATTTGCTTAACCGTTTCGGTTTCTCATGCCTCTTTCTTCGCATCTGAAGTATCTATTCTCTCTTATCACAATGGTTGCTGTAGAAACAAATTTGGATGTCTCAGCTGAAGGATTATGACTTCAGGTAAAATAGGCTGCAAGCAGCACAAGTTAAGACAATATTATTGGAGAGAATTTAAGCAGCTAGGAGAAATAAATAAAATATCTGACAGGGGATCTGAAGAGATAAAACCCGAAGCTCTCCTGTATGTATTTCTAGTACAAAATAGAAAAGTTAGACATGTAAGCACACAATAAGAGCTTTGCAGTAGATACAAGAGTATTGTAAGCTCTTTGAGACTTCTTCAGTGTTCTAAAAAGTACTTGTAGTACAATATAAATTGAAAACAGGTGGAATATTCTGGTAAGTCATGGAAAACCTATGACAACACGATGAATACTATAATTCATAAAAGTATAATTAATGCCTTTCAGAAACAATTAAGCAGGTTTAAATATTTTAAAATTTTAAGGTCTCAGAACAGAAATACACGAAATGTTTTTATTTTTTAAAACAATGAAAATTGATGGGCTGTATAGTGGACGTATAGCTTCTTTCTATTTAGATTTGTTGAAGTGAAGTTCTACCACATTAAAGCAATTTGCTCTTAGGTAATCAGGAATAAGATTGAATTCTAGATGTTTTGCTTTTAAAATGTTATCATATTTAACTAATTGCATCAAAACATCACATGAATTCTTGGCAACTACAGTAGAGTCTCGCTTATCCAACCTTCGCTCATCCAAATTCTGTATTATCCAACGCAGTCTGCCTCCTGCCCAGATCCACAACTGTTTCAATACATTGTTATGCCAGAGTTTTCATATCAAACGCCTGAATTCCTGCATATGATCTTTTCCTCTATCCTATAATGACAGGATTGGGGAAAAACATGCCTGTCAGAACAGAACAATTCAGTACACTGACAAAGAATTTTCAGATATGAATCTGAAATTCAAACTATATTTAGGGTCCTTCTTATAGTTACAGGGGTCTGACAGCATAATCCTATATATGTCTGTTCATAGAGACTAGGACACGGAACAATGGCTTCAAACTACAAGAAAGGAGATTCCATCTGAACATTAGGAAGAACTTCCTGACTGTGAGAGTCATTCAGCAGTGGAACTCTCTGCCCCGGAGTGTGGTGGAGGCTCCTTCTTTGGAAGCTTTTAAGCAGAGGCTGGATGGCCATCTGTCAGAAGTGCTTTGAATGCAATATTCCTGCTTCTTGGCAGGGGGTTGGACTGGGTGGCCCATGAGGTCTCTGCCAACTCTGATTCTATGATTCTATAAGCAAATCTTGTTATTTTCAGTGGTGCTTAATTCCAGGTAACTTTATATTGATTGTGAGGAACTAAATAAATAAAATATTTCAGATTGTGACAAGATCCTGTTCAATGTTGTCAGTGAATAAAACCAACCATCAGTATTGGGCATGGGGTGGAAGAGTAAGATTACCAACACAGCAAGGATCAGCACATACTTTCCCTTTTTTAGAATAACTTGCAAAAGGAAGGAGAATACAGAATTGCAACCAGAAATTGTGTAAGAATTATGCCACAATAGGATCCCGCTCTCTGAATATAGCTAATAGTCCTGTGCGATCAATGAAAAAATGTTTCAATATTCACTACTAAGTTAGAAAGGCACAGAGAATCATTTCTAAAGTGTTTCTAACATATCGTTAGAGGTCTGTATTGTAACTATAATGATATAATGAATTATTTGTTTCTTTTAATTAAGTAATATGGGGGGGGGGGGGGGAATCCAACACCCTACTTCCAGGTAGGAAAAGCACAGTCAAACCATCCCCAAGAGATGCCCATCCAGCCTTTGAAATAATAACAACACTAATAAGAAATCTATCAGGAAAAATTTGGTGTTACTGCATCTCAACTTTGCCTTTTTCACAGGATTGATTCAACTCCCAACAATTCCTTTTTATCTCAAAATCTCTTTAGAGATCCAAAATGCAGGAGGAGGAGGAGACACAAGGCAGTAAGCAGAATTCTGGGAAATGAAGTTTGATTTTCTTACATACCACAACATATAGTTGTTATAAAGTTTAAGGTTATGCATCCTCTATTTCTGGAGCTTTTTTGCCTCTGATGTCTGTGCTTTCCTAATCCTGTGAAAATTGGTGATCTTAGGGGAAAACTGATACTGGGTTGCTGACAATTATTTAGTCTTTTTCACTATGGGGAACATTAGCTATTAGAGCCCAGTAAATAAAGAACACTAGTAATTTTTAGGATTGAGTTGGGTGGTGCTATAATATAATTTATGTTGGGAATCTATTACATTAGATGGACAAATGATATACAGTCTAACCTCTACTTAAGAACTTCCCAACTTAAGAGCATTTTGAGACCTAGTGCCAGAGGGAGCGCTAGCAAGCAGTCTCTATATCTCATGCTTCTGTTCCTCATGCTTCTGTGATCGTGCCCACTCTGGGATATTGTTGCCTGCTTTGGTCTTGTCCGCTTTGAGGAACTTTGGGATAGTTGATTTTACGTGGTTTTTATTCCTGGTATGTTTGACTTTATGAAGAGAGAAAGCGAGATTGGAATGCATACAGTACAAAAAAAATGATGATTCTGCCTCTTTACTTTGTGCTTTCTTGCTACAAGTTTGTGCTTCTACTGTTGTGCCGCAATTTTGTGCTTCTGCTATTTAAAAGTTAATCTTTCTTTTTTATTGTCCCATGTGAATGTGCATTTATACATTACTTGTTATTTATAAAATACATTTTCTTATGTAAAGCATGTTAAAAAAGGAAGGCACAGGGCTCAGGGGGGCAGAATGGATTAAAATGATTTCAATGCATTTCAATGGGAAATTTGCATTGAGATAAGAGCATTTTGAGTTACAAGCTCAGTCACTGAACAAATTAAAGTCTTAAGTCAGAGTATCACTGTACTCTTTTATGGTTTTAGTTTTGTATGAATTTTTAAAATTCTTATGCAGAGGTGTATAGAATTTTGGTAAAGACTAGACAATAATAAATAACAAGTAACATGATAACCAGATTTGGGGGCAAGTGGTAGCCAATAATGAACTTAAATCTGCTGTGTCAGTCATGTGATGTGGAGGAAAGGTACTTTTACAGATTGAAAGCTGGATAAAAATGCAGAAAAGAAAGCAGGAATTAAATGGATCATTTTTGCTGCAATGAAAATTGCTAACAGCTGGCAGTCTATAGGTCAGTTTTAGTATGACTGTAATTATACAAGTAGCAATATTGCCAGGCAGTGGCAGAATTAATTGTGCAGTGAAGGAGAGAATACAAAGAAGCCTTTAGTGAACTGTTTTGTCATACCAAGAAGAAAAGGCATCTCTTTCTTCACACTGGGATTCAACCTCTGTGGTTCCATTACTCATTTCTTCTACTCACTGCCCATTAATCCATTCATGTATATAAACTCAGGTCAGTGAAGTCTCAAACATGGTCTGCTGAGATAAATACCTTTTCTTTCAAAGAGATACAACAGAAAGTCCCAATAAGGACGAGATGTTCCTAGATTGCATGGATGGTTAGGCATTGTGATCTTATTCATGTGGTTTTCCCTATACAGAGAGGAGGGAAATCTGCTTAAGATTCTTTATATACACATTTGAGAATAAGAAATTTAAAAAAATGCATTTTAAAACATCTTTGCTTCAATCCCATTATTGGCATTCTGTGAACATAAAAATGATTGGTCTTATTTAGGAAATGAACCCTAACTTGAACATATGATATAGATGGCATTCCTATTCAAAGTACAGGTTATTACCTATAAAGCTCTACACAGTTCGGATCCAGCCTATCTTCGTGATCACATCTTCCCGTATAAACCGGCACAGGCTCTATGATCTGCTGAGGAGGCTCTCCACTTGGTCCCACCTCCATCTCAATTATGGTTGGTGGGGATGAGGGAGTGGGCCCTCTCGGTGGTGCTCCCCCTGCTCTGGAATGCCCTTCCCAAAGAACTTGGGCAAACTCCCACACTACAGCACTTTTGGAAAAAACTAAAAGGTTGGTTCTTTCAACAGGCCTTAGATAATGCTAAAGACAGCAGCCAGACTATTCTTGAACCAGGGAAGGCTAAATTGATTGCATGGATTTTTAATCAATGGCTATTGCTGTATTTTATTTTTGTCAGTTTTATATGTTTGGTTTTAAATATGTTGTTGTATTTTTAATGTTGAGATACTCTATTTTATGTGTGGCATGGCACCATGTGTGCTATTTCTAAGCTACTTATGGGAGATGGTGGTGGGGTATAAATAAAAGTTTATTTATTTATTTATTATTACTACTACTAGGTGCAAATAAATCATACTAATTTCATTGCAATATATATCAGTCATCTCTAGTCTTCAGAAACTTGCTATTAGATAAGGCTTAGCCTCAGATAAGCACAAATCTTAGGTGAGCATTTCCATATCAGAGATATTCAAACTCATTTGGCAGGTTGATTCTAAGATGTTTGATCACTTTAGAACCTCAGAACTTTTTCTGATTCATTTATTTTTAATCTCCCTCAATTCCAAGCATATAGACAAAAAATGAGGTGTTCTAAATAGGGTGTTCCTTCATTTTCCAGTAAGAATCCTATAGTGGTAATGTGGTAGTGGTATCAGTCAGGTATCAAAGCTGAAATTGCTACTACTGCAAGATGATCCAAAGCCAGACTTCTCTTATCTTGTCATCTAGAGAGGCACTATAGGTACAGAGTGAGTATCCTAACACTGTGTGTGCCTGATCCTTCATACTGTACTAATGAGAAATGTAGTTGGCCATCATACAAAAGAACACACAGCCAGTTTTCCAAGAGAATATGTATTTTAATTGTTCATTGCAATATCAACATCAGTTGAGAGGGTGAATATATATGGGTGTATAAGAAGCAGCAGAGCAAGTAGCCATAAAAGAGTTCAAGAGGTGGCAATTGAAAGCAAGTAAGATGAGTTAGCTGAAGGCTACATAAATTTGGTAATATCCCTTTTTCAGAAGGAGCTACTGAACTTTCAATTCTGATCTAATTCTGGCAAAAGAAATAGAAAAGAGTTACACTTTTCAATGTACCTTCTGTAGAGGAAATTTCATGTTTTGAACAAAAATCAAGTTTCCACTTCAGGTTTCAGGCAAAGTACAATGTCAACTCCAGCTAATGAATTCTCTTACTCAGCTAATGAGTTCCCTTACTCAGTCCATGCTCTCTCTCTCTCTATACACACACACACAAAGCATAATATGTAAAGCATTACTTCATATATTCTGAACTATTTATCATAAGCAAATTATATTTAAACCCATATGTTTCAAGATAATTTTCAAAATTTAGGTCATAATTCATGGTCTTTTTCATAATTTGTACCAAGTTTTTTAAAACCCCTCAATTTTTATGTCTGTAAACTCATTAAAATAGGAAAGTTTTGAATGAATGACACCACACCATTCAATATTGTTTCTTGTCACTTTTCCCTCCTAAACCTCTACTGACTTAAAAACTCTACAGAATGGCAGTATATTCTGGAGCATCCTGCTTATGTTAAGACTTGTGATGCTTGATGTGTGACCAACCCATTTGATCTCTTACTTTTTCTTCAGCTAAACTTCCATTTTCCAATTTACACATGGTTTCCTAATCTTCTCTCAGTCTCTTCTCACATTTTTTAAAAAAATCTTCTATATATTTAAATATTTTTCAAAAGATTATCAATAATATCCTGTCAACTACATCATACACAAGATGCCTGCACAACTGTGCCAAAATATTCACCTATATGAATCACTGTAATATACAGTGTGTGGAGGCCACTGATCATTCTTATAGATACCAAAACAAGTAGGAAAATGAAAATACGCCCCCAAATGTCATGATTAGAAAAACAAGATGTAGTGGAGGCTCCTTCTTTGGAGGCTTTTAAGCAGAGGCTGGATGGTCATCTGTCAGGGGTGCTTTGAATGCAATTTTCCTGTGATTTTCCTACTTCTTGGAAAGGGATTGGATGGCCCATGAGGTCACTTCCAACTCTATAATTCTAAGATGGCAGCAGGGTGATCTGCACCATAGACCTGTGAACATTCAGTGAGAATATAAATTTGACTTTAAACCAACTAAACTGGTTTTTCTTCCATGTTACAGTTTGGCAGAAATATTTTCATTATGAAAAAAGTGCAATGTAGAGCTTGGAAGTGCATCTTGTTATTGCCTCTTCCTGCTCTCATTGATGTAGTACGTTACCTGTCAGTTACATAACCCACCAGTGAGCTTTTGTAAATTCACAATGCTAATAATCAACCAAGAGATCACCCTATTCCTGCTCCACCTACCTGGGAAATGATTTATGTTGCCCTTTCCAGATTTAGCATTAAGCTTGAAATTGACTTCCTCCACATCTCATTATGAGCACACCAGAGATTCCCCTTGCATTGTGGTCAGTAATTGTAGTTTACCATCATTATCTTCATTCCAAAAAAACTTGGTTATCTTTTATACATGCCTGTCTCCTGAACATTCCATGTTTACCCAAAAGTCTCACTGCCTCACTACAATGAGGTTGAGTCATTGCAGTTTGTAGAAGACATGGCATTCTATACAGCCTATTAAAGGTAGTTACACATAAATGGTAATAGCAAGTCTAAATCTAGTATGAGGCTATTTCTATAGCATCTGTGGGATGGAATCTCCTTGTATTCATTTTCACCCCTTCAGCCTTTTAAGTTCTCAGAAAACCAGCTTCACAGAGTTTTTGTGCCCTGTAGAACTGGTTGCACAGAAGCAGAGACATTTTTCCTGCTATTTCTCCTGGATTTTACAATTCCATCAGCTAATGTCCAGCACTAGATCCTGACCTGTGTTATAGATTTCTTAGTCCAGGACAAAGAATATTACCTTTAGGATACTGTTGGACTCGAAACTCCCATAGTATATTAGCAATATCTGAAAGGCATATATTCCCAAACCAATGCTTGTATTGGCCATATGTTATAAGAAACAAAATAACTACATTGTTATTAATACATCATATACAAGAGGAATATAGCATATGGGCAAATGTATATTTCAAGATTATCCACAACAAGAAAGAAAATGTGATTACATGTATGCAAGCTGTTATTTTCCTCCTTAGCTGTCCTTGAAAATTAGAATGTTAATGTAAGAATAACATAAAAGTTAAATAATATTAATAGCATCTCCCATTTAAAGAAACCAGTGAAAAAAAGCTTTAAGGTGGTTTTGCAAACATGCATGCCACTCATTCATTTGCCTACTGTTTTGTTCCATCCCTGAGGAGAAGTTAAACTAGCTGAACTCACATGGGTTCCCCTAGTGAACTTTCAGGCTTTCTGTTAAGCACTACTTTACAATCATAGCCAATTCCTTTGACAAGTGATTTCTAAACATTTCTTTAAAAAACAAATAGTTTTCCCTTTGAACACCTTTTTAAAAAAATAAAATGCTTCAAAACAAAAGTCAGAAACAAATCAGCTTTAAAGAGCGTGTGGGTTTGTTCAGGGCATTTTTTTCATTTGACATTATGTTTTATCACTGAAAACAAAACACATCTTTTTTTGTTTTTCCTTGGCTACAGAAGTTGTTTTTGAAAGAGCCATTTGTATTCCATTCAGGAAGTACATCACAGTAAAGTAGAAAGAATCATTAACTTGCTAAAAGTGAAAAAAAGTATTTGGATGACCCACCCAGCATATTCTACAAAGATATCGTACTCCTGTTGTTACAAACATTTATGCCACAGATTTTTTTAACTACTTATAGAATCATAGAATCAAAGAGTTGGAAGAGACCTCATGGGTCATCCAGTCCAACCCCCTGCCAAGAAGCAGGAATATTGCATTCAAATCACCCCTGACAAATGGCCATCCAGCCTCTGCTTAAAAGCTTCCAAAGAAGGAGCCTCCACCACACTCCGGGGCAGAGAGTTCCACTGCTGAACGGCTCTCACAGTCAGGAAGTTCTTCCTAATGTTCAGATGGAATCTCCTTTCTTGTAGTTTGAAGCCATTGTTCCGCGTCCTAGTCTCCAAGGAAGCAGAAAACAAGCTTGCTCCCTCCTCCCTGTGGCTTCCTCTCACATATTTATACATGGCTATCATATCTCCTCTCAGCCTTCTCTTCTTCAGGCTAAACATGCCCAGTTCCCTAAGCCGCTCCTCATAGGGCTTGTTCTCCAGACCCTTGATCATTTTAGTCGCCCTCCTCTGGTCACATTCCAATATCTTTCTTGAATTGTGGTGCCCAGAATTGGACACAATATTCCAGATGTGGTCTAACCAAAGCAGAATAGAGGGGTAGCATTACTTCCTTAGATCTAGACACTATGCTCCTATGAGTCACTTCACTTATCTATGAATCACTTCACAATGACTGAGTTCCCTTCTATGCTGCCCTATAAAATCCAGATTATATGCTTTGAACTGGATTATATGGCAGTATGGACTTATAATACTTCAAAGCAGATACTGTGGATTATCTATTTTGATAGTCTGAATTATATGGCAGTGTAAATCCAGCCTGGGGGAGAAAAGCACAATAAAAATGTTTATACATTAATTGTGGGTAGAAGAACAGGAGCAGTAAGAATGACAACAGATACTCTGTACTAACTTTGGGGATCCTGTTTTACTTTGAAAACTTGCCCTCGCAAACTGTATGACTTGCCACTGAAAACTTTTAGGAAAGGCAAAAGTCAGTTTTATAGCTAACATAATCTGTTCTAGGTTAATTATCACCTGATGATAATAATACAAAATCTCTTCAGCTCCCATTTTATGATTTTTTTTGTCGTGTCAGGAGCAACTTGAGAAACTGCAAGTCGCTTCTGGTGTGAGAAAATTGACCATCTGCAAGGATGTTGCCCAGCGCACTTGGTGTTTTTATCATCCTTGTGGAAGGCTTATCTCATGTCCCCGTATGAGGAGCTGGAGCTGATAGAGGGAGCTCATCTGCCTCTCCCCGGATTTGAACCTGCGACCTGTTGGTCTTCAGTCCTGCTGGCACAAGGGTTTAACCCACTGCGCCAGCGGGGCCTCCAATTTTTATGATAAAGAAAGACATATAGTAGGGATGAAGCATAATTAGACAAGACTGCCAGTCATTGTTGTGGTTGGTCTTCAGCATCTCTGGAAAACCCTTGTCCGTTTCTCCATTTTGCAAATCAGAAGTGAAATAAAATCTGTTTTTTTATGAGGCTTACACGAGCTGTAGGAAATTTAGAACCCTGAGACATAGTTCACTGATAGAGATCCTCCTTGATTCAACTTGCAAACAAACAACATATGTGACTGTATATAACAACTCGATAGTACAGTCTGGTTATATCAACTGTGTTCATGAAAGGAAGGATTTATTTTTTAAGCAACAATAATTAATGCATGAACATTTTAACATTTTTGGTGACAGCTTGGTTTTTTTTATAAAGTAAACCAATATTTTAAAAGACAAGCCTTAAAAAACAGTGATGCTTTCAGCTTTGCTAGTGCTAATTACAGTATAATGTTTGTCTTATGTTCTCTATTTATATTTTGTAAAAAAAACCTTATTACTTGAACAGACCATAATCATATTAGTAAGCCAATTCCTAGAATAGGATAGAAATAAAACTGTGGCAAAAATGGGTTAACATTTGCACCTCTCTGTAAAAATCCTATATTGGATCTATTTAAACATGGCATTGAAGAGTAGAAAGTTACCTTTCTGCAGTGTCATGTAGATCACTATGAAAATGTATTATTCACTGTATATATGTCCCCTGACTCACCAAGATCTCTGAAAAAAGTATATTCACATAAAGATTGGTCCTTCCTTCTCCCTTGAAAGTAAACCTTAGGAAGATAAACTCATCTGTCTCCTTGGAGAAGTGAGGTGAAAGCATAAATTTATGAAACATCACATTCTTTTATGGCACCCAATGCCAAATATATTGTTCTGTCAAGGCTATCGAACAAATAGGCACCGAGATTCTAGAAGACTTCAGATTCTTGAAATGTGTTTGCTTCCTGACAACACTGTGCTCAAATTCATACTATGTAGATGGTGTTTCTTGATTTTAAATACAGGCAATCCCAGAGTTACAAACATTCAACTTACAAATGACTCATAGTTAAGAGCGGGAGTAAGACAACAGGAAGTGAGAGAAATCTACCCCTAAGAAGAGAAATTCACTCCTAGAAGAGTTATCAAACGGTATCTATTGATCTACTCACATTTGCATTTTTGAACTGCTAGGTTGACAGAAGCTGGGGCTAACAAAGGGAACTCACACCGTTGTGGATTTGAACTGCCAACCTTCTGGTCAGCAAGTTCTGCATCTTAGCGGTTTAACCCACTGCACCACCATGGCCATCTTCTCTCTCTCGTTCTCTCTCTCTCTCTATGTGTGTGTGTGTGTGTGTGTGTGAGGAATGAATGTTTGAATGCATGAAGAAGATCAGAAGAAAACAGGCCTGAAGAGTCAACATGGAGTTTGCACAAAGCATGATATGAGTTGG
The DNA here is from genome assembly GCF_037176765.1 of Anolis sagrei. NCBI lineage: Eukaryota > Metazoa > Chordata > Lepidosauria > Squamata > Anolidae > Anolis > Anolis sagrei. The sequence goes on from NC_090025.1 coordinate 63,828,134, forward strand.
ATCTGGCAGACAGAGCGAGGAAGCAGTAAGGCATAGTAGTATAACAATGGACAATAAGGTGTGTAGTAAGATGTGTAAGGTGTACAGGTGGTACCCCATGAGTCATATGGCCTGGAATGAGGGTGTCTTGAAACTACAAGAACAGAACATGTTCACCCAAAGAAAGACTGAATTTAGACTATAAAATGCAGGGGACCTCCAAAATTCAGCACGTTTTCTCAACCATGGCAATGGAACCTCTGATCCTCTTGGAGAAGGCTGATCATCTTCATTTGGAGAAGCCTCTGTGTGTGAGTATGGTTGAATGTTTGAGATGAATGAGAGCTCTCTCTTGCTGTGATTCTGATGTGATTCTAATGTGATTCTACTCAATAAATGTTACATAAAAAGTGGTCAAACCAAATTTGGTCTCTGAAGTGTCTCATTGATCTAAACTATCTTGTTATTCCTTAAACACTCTGCATCAAGAGAACAGGAACCTTTTGGGTTCATAACACTAACACACACACACACACACACACACACACACACACATACATGTTTGTTTGGCTGTCTGTGCCCCTGTTCAGAAAATTTCACACTCACATACACATGGCTTGAGTTACACATTTAAAATGTACTTGTTCCAACTTACAAAAAAATTCAACTTAAGAACAAACCTTACTATTTTGTTCATAACTTGGGGACTGTCTGTATATCATATATGTGATACCAAATGAATGTTTTAAAAAAAGAACCAGGACAGATCTTGGGTAGCTAAATAATTATCATGTTTTAATAATTAGAGTATGCACCCAGCTCCAGTAGATTTACTATGAAATAATTACTTTATTGAATTTATACTCATATTTTTTTTTACTAAAATAAAAAGGTATGGGAAGGAAGCTGTAAAGAATGGGGCAGTAGATCTCCAGCTCTGTCTGGTTGTGCCTACTAATGTGGAAGTTGTTGGTGTGCCTTCCCAATCCCACAAAGCTCTGTTTTCATGTCTTATGCCAGCTACCACTCACAGGAGCACTGTAAGCAGCAATATTCTTCCCACTTACTTGTTGGCAGAAAAAACAGATCTATGCAATGTTGGAGCTTTCCTCTCCCTGTCAGATTTGCCAAGAAAAATCCAGACAAAATAAGGGAAATAAGACTCAATACGTATGTCATTTTAGAGCACATTGAAAATTACCAGTTTCATATTATCGGTGCTTAATTTTTTTTTAAAAAAAAAGCGAGATTACAACACTAAGATAATTTGATATTATGCATAGAATCAAACTATGCTTTATCTGGCAAATATACAGACCCTGCCCTCTATATACAAATTAAAAACAGAAGCAGTGGCAAGAGATGTAATACTGTGCAGAGCTGAAATCTGAACAAAACAACCAATGCCATTTGTATAGGCCCAGAAGTATCACAGATGTAAATGAACTTTTCCAATTGTATGGCATTGCTTTCCACTGTTTCAGCACCCTTGTTCACCCAAATCTCCATTTATAATCACATACACAGTAAGGATTTCACTTCATGAAAAGCTCAGTTCCTTGACAATTTATGTCACAATAAATTTCTTACAGTACAATCCTTTGTATGTTTACTCAGAGGAAAATCCAATGGGCTTTTTTTAAAATAACGGGATGACAGCTTTTAAGAAGTCTTATAATTCTAGTTGTTCAGAGGTTTGGAAAAGTTATGGTTTATTATTGCCTTTTAAGTTGCAGGGCTGAGCAGTATGTTGGCTCCCAGGAAGCAAATGCCTTCATAACTAAGGAGACAGATACATTATAGAATGAATGCCGTTTGTCACCATTTTAACTGCAATGGCTCAGTGCTATGACATCATGGGAGTTACAGTTTTACAAGGTCTTTACCATCCTCTGCTAAAGAGTGCTGGTGCCTCACCAAACCACAAGTCCTATGATTCCATAGCATTAAGCCAAGGCAGTCAAAAAAGGATAGGCATGATAGATCAGTGTTTCTCAACCTGGGGGTCGGGACCCCTGGGGGGGTCGTGAGGGGGTGTCAGAGGGGTCCCTGAAGACCATCAGAATACACAATATTTTCTGTTGATCATGGGGGTTCTGTGTGGGAAGTTTGGCCTAATTCTATCATTGGTGGGGTTCAGAATGCTCTTTGATTGTAGGTGAACTATAAATCCCAGCAACTACAACTCCCAAATGTCAAGGTCTATTTTCCCCAAACTCCACCAGAGTCCACATTTGGACATACTGAGTGTTTGTGCCAAGTTTGGTCCAGATTGATCATTGTTTGAGTCCACAGTGCTCTCTGGATTTAGGTGAACTACAACTCCCAAACTCAAGGTCAATGCCCACCAAGCCATTCTAGCATTTTCTGTCGGTTATGGGATTTCTGTGTGGCCAGGTCTGATTCAATTCCATCATTGGAGGAGTTCAGAATACTCTTTGATTGTAGGCAAACTATAAATCCCAGCAACTACAACTCCCAAATGACAACATCAATCTCCTCCAACCCCACCAGTATTCAAATTTGGGCGTATCAGGTATTTGTGCCAAATTTGGTCCAGTGAATGAAAATCCATCCTGCATATCAGATATTGACATTACTCTCACAACAGTGGCAAAATTCCAGTTATGAAGTAGCAACAAAAATAACGTTATGATTGGGGGTCACCACAACATGAGGAACTGTATGAAGGGGTCGCGGCATTAGAAAGGTTGAGAAACACTGTGATAGATGAAATAGTTGTTTAGCAGAGGGATTCCAGCTGGTGTTATTCATGTAACAAGTACCCTGTCTTTTATCCCATCGGGCAACTCTACAGCAGCTCCTTGAAATTTCCTACACCTAAATAAACAGTAGGGAGTGCATTACAATTCAGGTATTTTTCTCTTGCTCAAGGTCTCATAAGTCATTTAACATTCGATATGCCATGTTGCCATGATCACCAATCTCATAGTAGTCCCTTTCTCTTCCATATCTTTCAATGATCCCATGACTGGCATGATTATTGATACTTCAGTGTCTGGAGCTTTTCACTTTCCCAGCTCCATGGAATGGATATACTCTGTGTTTGGGATTTGCTCATCCTCTTCCACAATCCTCTTGGCAAAGGACTTCTTTTCTAGGCAGCAAGCAGTATCCACCCTACCTTTTGTTATATGATTCATCTTCCTAACCACTGCCATGCTTTCCATTGTTATTATGCTTACTCTTTATTAGGCTTTTGTGTATTTCACCTGGAATTATTATTACTGTCATCTTAAAACCAAAGGAGACACCAGGCATCTGAGTGCATCCTCTTCCATCCTTTTAAATATATGCTGTCAGTACACTAAAAGCCTAACTATATACTTTTTACAGTCATCTTCCCTCTCGTGTACACATGAGGAGCAAATAGAAGGTTCCTTTTTATATGGCTAATGCTTTGTTTTTTAAAAAACAAAAAAACACAAATCCACTACAAACCGTAGTACATCAATCACAGAGGTAATGCTTTTTTTGCAACGTATATAATACAATATTAAACGTATATCAAACTTATATAATCCAGCATTGAGCAATATACAAGGAACAAAAAACTGTTATTTGTACAGTGATTTTTACTCAGTCACAAAAGTAGAGTATTTCTTGCTGTAAAGCAGACTTCTCCTAAGGGCATAAGATCCCTTGCTTTCTGTAAAGATACTATTGGGTGAAGCTTCCAGTCCCTTGTAAGAGGATAGCCACGTAGAGGATTCCCAGACTGGTTTTGACTGTCTTATGTCAAGCACTGGGATTGTGGCACAGCTGGCACATTAAGATCACTCTGACAAAAAGGTCATGAGTTCGAAGCCAGCCCGGGTTGGAGTGGGTTTCCAACCAATTGTGTAGCCTGTTGTCGACCTTTGCAACCCGAAAGACAGTTGCATCTGTCAAGTAGGAAAATTAGGTACCACCTTAAAGTGTGGGAAGGCTAAATTAACTAATTTACGAGGCCATAAAAAAGACTCCAGCAAAGCACTCCAGCAAAAAAGCATGCAGGGAATGTGGAAGTACTTCATCAGTGTCACAGATGGATGATGAAAGCGACAGCTCCCCTGGTGGCCAGAAAAAGTTAAATAGCCTCTGTGTATGTCTGTATATGTTGTATGTTAAAATTGGCATTGAATGCCATATATGTGTACACTGTAATCCGCCTTGAGTCCCCTGCGGGGTGAGAAGGGCGGAATATAAATGCTGTAAATAAATAAATAAATAAATAAATATCTTCCTCAAGTGGAGAAAATATGAAGAGTACAATGAAGTGGACATCAAGTTCTCCAAAATATCACATCTTGCTCAGGTGGATAAGTATAAGGATACAATGAAGAAGTGGTTCTAAAAGGAATACATAATTATTTGTTTTATATTTATTTAGTGGGACAAGACAAACATGAAGAGGCAACTTCTTTTGCAATGCCATACAATATTACTATAGGCCCAATCCCTTTTGATCTCAACATCCAAGGGGTTGAACTAAAAAGAGGAGACAGGACTGATAACGATCTTAAATTTCTGCATATTTCTCTGACCCATACAGGGCAGCATTCAGAGAAGACCATTTAGCACAGGGGTCCTCAAAATTTTTAAACAGAGGGCCAGGTCACAGTCCCTCAAACTGTTGAAGGGCCAGATTATAATTTGGAAAAAAACCCATGAATTTCTATGCACACTGCACATATCTTATTTGTACTGCAAGAACACTTTTAAACAATACAATAATTAAAATGAAGAACAATTTTAATAAATACAAACTTATTAGTATTTTAATGGGAAGCGTGGGCCTGCTTTTGGCTGATAAGAAAGGATTGTTGTTGTTGTTGTTGTTGTTGTTGTTGTTTGCTTTCAAGTCATTTCAGAGTTAGGTTGACCCTGAGTGGGGGCTGGGTAAATGACCTTGGAGGGCCGTATAGGGCCCCCGGGCCTTAGTTTGAGGACCTCTGATTTAGCAGATGGAGGAGATTCCAAGACCTTTTTACCTTGGATGTTCTTTATCCTTACTCTTTCCCAGCCTCTAGCATAGCACAGGGAAAGATATAAGGTTGCTATTTTTTACCTGCTTCTTCATCTATTTATATGTTTCCCTATAATAAATGACATCCTTTACCATCCTTTTTCTTGTATCAATTTAATTGGGTGCCCAAATCCATGGATTTTGTATCCATGGATTGAAAAACGACAACAAAAAGGCTTTTTTTTTTTAATTTTGCCATTTTATGTAAGGGGCACCATTTTACTATGTATATAATTGACCATGAGCATCCATGAATTTTGGTATCCATGGAATGTCCTGAGGTGTCTCTATGCTAATGTAGTTTGACACCACTTGAATTGCCATGGCTCAATGCTATAGAATCGTGGGAGCTATAGTGTTGTCAAGGTATTTAGCTTTCTCTGCCAAAGAGTGCAAGTGCCTCATGAAGCTACAACTTCTGGCACCACCAAAACCCACACACCTATTGCAACAGCAAGTGGTATGATAGGCAAATTTCGGAACCTGTACTTTATCATCATATTGGGGTCCAATGACATGACTATTGAGGCAAAATGAACACCTCTGTGTAGGATGGACTCCAAAATAGCCACCCACATTACTTTTGACTGTCAACAGGTGACATTATTTTCTCCCTGTGTTCCCTTCGTCTGGCTGTGGCTTTTCAGCAGCTTCTGTTGAAGGCAAGCAAAGAGCTGAATTTTAAAAAGGAACAAAATATTGCAAAGAACCAACTTTGCATGTTAAAACTCAACTAAATCATGATGACAAGAGGAGAAACGGACCTTGCCTCTGCTCCTGAGTGCTAAATCACATTCTGCACCATTTTGTGGCAGAAAAGGACAGTACCTGAAATAAAACCAATGCAATAACACTTTAAACATGCAAGCAGAGCCTAACAGATATCCCTAAAAATAAGTGAAGGGGATGCTTTGGGGAGGGATCTAACGTGATGTGACCTTGTTATACCTATGTCTGTTCAGATGAGGGCTTTAGGACTGTTGGTTACAGCTCTCTGGAACTCAGCAAGTAGACATGGTTCAGTCTTGACATGTATCTTGACTCCATGAATCTTGACTCCATGAGTCTTGACTCCATGAATCATAGTTGGAAGGCCCATCCACTCCAACTCCTTGCCATCAAAGAAAATTACAATCCAAACACCCTGGCAGACAGCCATCCAACCTCTGCATAAAAACCTCCATCAAACACCATACTCCCAAGGCAGCATGTTCTACAGCTGAAGGGCTCTTACTACCATGAAGTTCTTCCTAACGTGTAAGTGGAATCTCTCTTCCCCCCCCCCCCACCTCCCACAAAGTTTCATTTGAACATCCTTGTGCTCTAGTCCCTAAAGCAGCAGAAAAGAAGCTTGCCTTCTCCACAATGGGAGATCATTTCAGATATTTACATGCAGCTATCATGTCCCCTCATAGCCTTTCTAAGTCCAATCCTGTGTGTTTCATACCAGTATATTCCATATTTATAGCAGAAGAGCTGTGACAAACAGTTCTGGAGACCTCACCTGGAGAACAAGACACAAAACCTGGATTGGATCTGCATGGCCAATATTAATCTGAACTGCATTCTATGCTCAGTGTGGAACCATAGAATGCAACTTGAACTGTGCTGGACTGCATCATATAGATCAGGTATGGGCAAACTTTGGCCTTCCAGGCGTTTTGGACTTCAAGTCCCACAATTCTGGTCAGCCGGTTAGGCTGTTTAGAATTGTGGGCATTGAAATCCAAAACACCTGGAGGGCTGAAGTTTGCCCATGCCTGATATATGGGCTGGGCAATGTATATGAGTGTATGTATGTGTATATGTGTGTGCATTAGGCTGTTAGCGATTGTGGGAATTGAAGTCCAAATGGGCTGGGCCATGTATAGGAGTGTATGTATGTGTATATGTATGTGCATTAGGCTGAGAGTTTGTCCATGTCTGATATATGGGCTGGGCCATGTATAGGAGTGTATGTATGTGTATATGTGTGTGCATTAGGCTGTTAAGTTTGGCCATGACTGATATATGGGCTGGGGCATGCATATGAGTGTATTATGTGTATATGTGTGTGCCTTAGACTGTTAGAGATTGTGGCAATTGAAGTCCAAATGGGCTGGGACATGAATAGGAGTGTATGCAGGCATGTACGCAAGAAAGCCTTACGGATACATTATTGTTATGTTTATTCATATCATGATCTGATCACCATGCTCAATATATCCCATATGCATGGGGCTATTGGGATAATGATACAAAAGGTTTGCTAGGGTAGATCCTCAGCCCTCCCCCCCCCCCCCCCCAGAATCAAACTCAGCACCCCCCGAAACAAAATCCTGGCTACGGGCCTGAGTGTATGTATATATGTGTGTGCATTAGGTTGTTAGAGTTTGCCCATGCCTGATATATGGGCTGGGCCATGTATAGGAGTGTATGTATGTGAATATGTGTGTGCATTAGGCTGTTAAGTTTGCCCATGACTGATATATGAGCTGGGGCATGCATATGAATGTATGCATGTGTATATGTTTGTGCTTTAGGCTGTTAGGAATTGTGGGAGTTGATGTCCAAAATACCTGGAGGGCTGAAGTTTGCCCATGCCTGATATATGGGCTGGGGCATGCAGATGAGTGTATATATGTTTATATGTCTCTGTGTGTGTATACATACACACACATCTCCATCTATTTATCTCTATCTATTCTACACAAATATATACCTACTACACCTTATTCTCTCCTCTCTCTCTCTCTCTCTCTCTCCATAGCACAGTTTCCTCCCTTTCCCCTTGACTCCATTGACACCTGCTGGCATTCGCCTCGAAACCCCGCCGCCCCTCCTTCCTCATTGCCATTCCAGCAGCCCTCCTTCACGCCCCGTTCAAGGGGGGGGGGGGGGAGGTCACGTGCTCTCTCCTCAGAAGGTGCTTTTGCCTCTCTCTCTCTCTTTTTGCCCCATCGGCGCGCGCCAAGCCCAACCTGCGGGGGCCCCTTTAAGGCACGTGAGAGTGGCGGGGGACGGCGAGGCAGGCGCGCGCGCGTGGAAGGAAAGGGAGGGAGGGAGAGTCAGCCCTGCCATTAAAACTCCTCCGCGGCGAAAGGGCGTCGTGGTGGGAGAGAAGGTGACGGAGGGAAGGAAGGAAGGAAAGCCGGCGAGACCGGCGGCAGGAGCAGCGAGGAGAACGAAGAAGAGAAGGAGGAGGGAAGAGGAGAAACTGCAACCTAAGCAGCAGCAGGAGAAGAAGGAAGAAGGAGCAGGAGCCGCCCTGGGATGCTGGCCGGCTTGAGCATCGGCTCACTCCACCCGCAGCTTGCCTTGGCGCGTGGGTGCCTTGCCGTCTTTCCCCCTCAGAGCCTACTATCCTAGTCAACGCCTGGAGTTCAGAGGAGGAGAAGGAGTGGACGGAAAAGCCAAGGAAAGAAGGGAGAAGGATTGACTCCTCCTCGTCGCCCCTCACAGCCTCACCTTGGTGCCCAGGCGCTGAGGGAGCCGCGTCCCTTAATTGGGGAAGAAGAGGCCTCGCTTGTGTGACTTGGAAGTTGAAGCGAACGTGTTGCTTGGCTTCGTCCTCTTCAGTCGTCACTTTCCTCGACGGCGCAGGTAGGTGCCTTGCTCTTCTTTGGTTGTGGTGGTTTTCTGACAGGAAAGACTACATGTGTGTGTGTGCTGCCTGCTTGTTGTTGTCCATCCCTTCCTTCCCCAATTCCACCATGTGTTTTTGGTGTCAAACTTTGCCTCAGCCTGGGCTAATGGCACTGGCAATTTGCTTCTCTCTCCCCCCATCCTCCACCTCTCAGATAGGTTCCCTGCTCTTATTTGGTTGGTGCTGGTTTTGTGACAGGAAATACAACGCGCGTGTGTGTGGTGCCTGCTTGTTGTTGTCCATCCCTTCCTTCCCCAATCCCACCATATGTTTTTGGTGTCAAACTTTGCCTCAGCCTGGGCTAATGGCACTGGCAATTTGCTCCCCCCCCCCCCCATCCTCCACCTCTCAGATAGGTCCCCTGCTCTTATTTGTGACAGGAAAGACAATGTGTGTGCGTGCTGCCTGCTTGTTGTTATCCATCCCTTCCTTCCCCAGTTCCCCCCATGTGTGTTTGGTGTCAAACTTTGCCATGGCACTGGCAATTTGCTCCCCCCCCCCTCCTCCTCAGTTTCTTCTTTCCACCAATGGGCGCGACAACCTGAGCGGGTTAATGTCGCGCGCGAGGGGGGTCCACGTTTAGGCGCGTGCTCCCTCACTCCCCCCCTCCCCTCCCGCGGCTATCTGAGCGGGTTAATGGCACGCGGGAAGGGTTTAGGCGCGTGCTCCCTCACTCCTCCCCCCCCCCCCATCACAGAGCCCCTCGAGGCCGCTCTAATATATATATAGAGGGAGAGTGAGACCGCCTCGGAAAGAGAGGATGATGCCTTTTCGGCTTTGCGACGCGCGGGACTCCCTCTTGGCAAGCGGGAAGGCGAACTGAACTGAAGGGAAGTTTTGGCTCCATCTCCGCCGGCTTCTCCAAGGAAAAGGACGAGGGTGGTGGTCTTGTTTGGTCCTTTCCTCGCTGCGAAGTCACGGGAAAGAGAGGAAAACAGGATTCCACTTTTAGGTAACCTTGAGAGCCAGCTGTGATGCCCCCTCTGGATCAGGCATGGGCAAACTTGGGCCCTCCGGGTGTTTGGACTCCAACTCGCACAATTCCTACCAGCCTACCAGCCTCAGGCCCTTTCCTTTTGCTCCTCAGCCGCTTAAGCTCCCTCACTCCTCCCCCCCCCCCCCCAATTGCTTAAGCGGCTGAGGGGCAAAAGGAAGAGGCCTTAGGCTGGTAGGAATTGTGCGAGTTGGAGTCCAAACACCCGGAGGGCCCAAGTTTGCCCATGTCTGCTCTGGTTGCCCCCATTTTTTGCTATTCTCATTGTGCAGGTGTCACTTTGAAATGGTCGGTCTTCCTCTGACTCCAACGAGAAATGCCTCGTCCGCACTGAAACCTCCGGAATGGTTTCAGCGCGGATCGTCGCGAGTCCTTGAAACCCAAAACAGTCATCCCCGTGGCCTCGCTTTCGAAAGCCGGATGGGTTTTGAATCACCTATAACCTGGTAACCCGCGATTTGAAAGATTGCAGAAGCCACCTGCTGAATTGTCCGATGTCACTTTTCTTAGTTCTTCGACATCTTAGACATCCAGCAGATGGAGCAATGGAAAAACGGCTTCAGGCCCTTTCTGTATATCTAAAGAAAATCCCACATTATCTAACCTGGAATATATGGCAGTGTAGACTCAGTGCCCTTCCACACAGCCCAGAATATCATGGTAGAAAATCCCACAATATCTGCTTTGAACTGGGTTGTCTGATAATGTGGGATTTCCTTCCTTAATATTCTGGAATATAGGGCAGTGTGGAAGGGCCCTCAAACTCTTTAGGGCCCTTCCTCACAGCTGAATAAAATCCCAAATTATCTGCTTCAAATTGGGGGCCCTTCCGAACAGCCCTAATCCCAGAATATCAAGGCAGAAAGTCCCACAATATCTGCTTTGAACTGGGTTATCTGCGTCCACACTCAGATAATGTGGGATTTCCTGCCTTGATATTCTGTGTGGAAGGGCCCTTGGATAACCCCATTCAAAGCAGATATTGTGGGATTTTCTGCCATGATATTCTGGGTTATATGGCTGTATGGAAGAGCCCTCAGACTCTCTTCGGGGCCCTTCATCACAGCTGAATAAACTCCCACATTATGTGCTTTGAACTGGGGGTCCTTCCACACAGCCCTGTATTCCAAAATATCAAGGCAGAAATACCATCAATATCTTCTTTGAACTGGGTTATCTGAGTCCACACTCAGATAATGTGGGATTTCCTGCCTTGATATTTGGCTGCCTTTAGGGCCCTTCCACACAGCCATACAACCCAGAATATCTGCTTTAAACTGGGTTATCTGAGTCCACACTGACCTATATCTCAGTTCAAAGCAGATATTCTGGGTTATTCTGTGTTGAATAGACTGTAGCTATCTCTTCGCTGTTAAATAGAAGTTAATATTGTATGTTTCCCCTCAAAAGGGATAGTGGTGGGGAAGCAACTTCTCCCTACCACTAAACCACTAATGATTGATGAATCAATTTCTTCTGTGTTGAAACGTGTTTGTGTTAAGTGTCTGGTAAAATGTAATTTGTGAGCTTGGTTTCTCTGCCTTAGGTGTATCACTTTGGTATTAATGATTCTAATTGTGGATAATGTGTGATTTGCTTTTGCAAGGTACAGAGGAAGACTTCTGCCTTGCTGTTAGGAAGGTAACTCTTTGAAACGACATAAACCGGAGTGTAATTTATTGAAGCTGGATGCTAAAGCATTCAGTAAATTAAGCAGGTGTAACTTGAAAACATTCCAGTTTCCTGTGGCTAGTTTTAAACTGATTATACTTGCAAAATGGCTAATTCCTTGTTGCAATCGAATGTGTCCTGCATTCTAGGGATGAACAGTGGTAGAAATGTTGGTTGCTATGTTACAGGACTGCAACAATGACATACAATATTACTGAAAAGCATGAAGATGGTTATTGATTGGAAATGTGTTTTAGTTGTTCTGTTCCTTGACCAAGATGTTAGAAGAAAATAATATAGACCTTGTATTATTGTGTTTTTTATTGAGCTAGTAGGTATCTGTATTGCCAAATGACAGCAGAACTTAAGGTTTTACTGTCATGCAATTGGGCGCTTCTACCACAAGGATGACAATTGCATATGCAAATTCAAGTTAAAAGTTTGTTTTTATAACTGGTTTGTATTTCAGTAGAGAGCGTTTAAATGTAATGTGGAATGCTCAGATATAAATGGCATATGCTTTATTCTTATGGCGGTTTTATTTCAGTACTTGAAGTGGGATACATCTGAAGCTAAGTGCACTTGCACACAATTGATTTTAACCAAGTGCTTTGATTTTTCCATTGACTACTGAGAGAGTAAAGTGTCCAACTTTTGCTGAATTACCCCCTTTGATAGCCATATCAATAATCTCTTATAAATGAAGTCTTTAGTGATTTCTTAAAGTCAGGCTATTAGTGTCTGAGGGATGAAAGTGGGTTCATTTTGGGTTAGGCTGGAAATATATGTGGTAGAAGGGACAAACTGGTAAGAACCCACTTCTTCCTCTTCTTCTTCTTCTTCTTCTTCTTCTTCTTCTTCTTCTTCTTCTGCTTTATAACTTTCTGAAAATCAGTTCATTGTGTTCATTCTTAGCTACAGATTTGCTAAGTCAGTGCCCAAAAGTTAAATAGCATTTCAAAAGCTGAATGTTTTATATGTGCCCACAAAACAAATTCAGCAAAGGAATCCCGGAAGGAATAATACCTTATTAAAACTCCCCCCCCCCCCACATATTCAGGTTGATGTTATTTAATAATATCATTTTTAAAAGGTATATTTGATACAGGGTTGTAAAGCTAGTTGGATCTAAAATGGAACTATATTTAAGTATTTAAGTTAGTGTTGATATTATCTTTCGTGGTGGTCTTAAATGCATCAGTAGAGCTGATCTAGAACTCTATTAATGCAAAGCATTTTGTTTCAAAGCTGTCCTATCCCATTTCAACTTACGGTGCTAAAATCAGTTTCATTTAATGTAATCTAGTGCATGTATTTGCTGATCAAGTTGTTGATCAATGATCTTTCCTAATAGTCCTATCTAGAACAAAACCATTGAAGTCAGGTTAAATAAGGTATGACTAACATCCCATTCTTTTCATTGGTAAGACTAAGGGTAGACTTAGCTCTCATATGGTTAAATCCAGCATTGTGCTTGTACTACTAGAAAAACAGAACTTTCTACTTCTGTTGTTTCTCCAAGCTTCCCATCCCACCTAGAAATCTGCACTGTAGGGTTTCCTAACTTTCAGTACAAATCTGGAAGAAGCCTGCAGCTGTCGTGCGGGTTGCCTCCTTCTAATTCTGATGAAACAGTTTGTTGCTTTGTCTTCAGAATGTGTGAACTAGTCACAACTGTGTTGTATCCAACTGTTGAAGAAGTTGCTGTTTTGAGTTTACAGTCGTTTTGATACAAGTCTGTTTTGTTGATTTGTTACCATATCTTCTCCCTCTACCATGTGCTTTAATGCACACCACAGGCTCTTACTGTAATGAGCACTCTCTGCTCTTGTTTATGCTTGCTTCTAGGTGCAGCATGCACTTAGAAGCGGATGGGAGGCATAGAACTCCTGTGTGTATTTGATTTATTTTATTTGCTATCTGATGCTAGCATTCATCAAAAAAGTCAATGTATATAGTTTCATTGACTTATCCATGTTCTTAGTAGATCATAGCACAAAATAGCATGCTAGATGCGGTCCTGGTTATATACTTAGAGCATTAGAAAAGTAGTCCAGAACAGATTGGGTATCACTATGAGCTTTCCTTTAGAAGATCTGCATTCATATAAAAATGAAGCCTCAAATAATAATGGTGCTCCTCAATTTTGTTATGTTTACCTGAGCATACACTGTATTCAGTTTTACATGTGAGTAAGTTATATATGTACTCCAAAGTATACTTTTAGTTCCATCAGATGTTCTCATGGAAATGTAGGATTTCAGCTCCTATTAACCCTACTGAAATCAATAGGCAAATTAGTCACAGGTAATTGAAATTCTTTGATTTCTTTTGAACTAAAGTATGGAAAACTTAGTTTTGATCCAATCTTAAACATTTTCCATATTTACCTTTTCATTATTTTTAAAATGAATTTAAATTGTATTTTGAAATTTTAATATATTAACATTTTGTTTTGATTGTATGTTGCAGCTATGGAACTGATATGGGCAATCCAATGCAAAGTGGCTTGGTTCTGGATGGTTGTCATTCTTAATAACCAAAGCAGTAATCAAAAAGAAACTTATCCGTGTGTACCCCATGAACTAAACAAAAGCTAGTTCTCACTATACACACACACACACACACACACACACACACACAATGTATTTAGTTCTACTCAAATCAGAAAATCAGACTTCATCAGTTAAGTACTATGTAACTTTTAGACAATTGAACTATATTTTTATTTCAATGTATGGAGGGATAGACTCTACTCTTACAAGTATGTACCACGGTGAACATGTGATGGGATTTAGGAATGGGTAGACATAGAATTGTGCTACAGGTTAGCTGCACTGCTTCTAGAAAATGTGCAGGATGACAACTTGGCTTTCCAAAGATGGTTTACAAAGGTTTTTTGCATGTATACAACTGAAAATTACTTTGCAGTCTATATTTTTTTAAAAGAATTATTACCATATACACCACATAATCAATATGATGTTATTAGTATTAAGTTTTCATTTAAGATGAGCTTGATATAGGGTCAAGCAGCAGTAAATTTTGTGGTTCAGTTAAAGTATTGTGTGTGTGTGTGTGAAAGAAATTATGCTTTAATTTTGACTGCAAAATAGTTCTAGTTTACAAAAGTAGTATGGCTGTGAAGTGATAAAAATAGTTTTATTTTCTATATTTAAATATATATTTCTTTTATAAATGTTCCAGTCTTTTTGTTTCCTTTGCTGATGGACATGTAATGGGCAATATATTCAATGAAATTGGAACTGTTATGACAATCTCTCACCGAAGGAGCAGAATTTTCTATGCCTCCAACCCTGTTTCACCATGTATGAAATTTATATCAGTGAAGATCACAACAGGAAAATGTAGATGCAGGAAAATTAGTGGTATTAAGGAAAATTCAATCTTCCTATAGTTTCTGAAGATACTTGAACTATAATGTGCTTTTTGTTTCAAAGTGATGTAGTAGGCACTTGGTATCGACTAGGGTTTGGTTCTAGGATTCCCATGAATACCAAAAGCCATAGATGCTCATCACATTTTGCATAAAATAGTTTCCCTTATATAAAATGGCAGTGCCAAGCTTTTCATTTTGGATTTGGGTTTTTATTTAATGAGGGGGAGGGGTATTTTCAAGATTTTTTTTTGTCATGTCAGGAATGACTTGAGAAACTGCAAGTCGCTTCTGGTGTGAGAGAATTGGCCGTCTACAAGGACATTGCCCAGGGGACACCCAGATGACTTGATGTTTTTATCATCCTTGTGGGAGGCTTCTCTCATGTCCCCGTATGAGGAGCTGGAGCTGATAGAGGGAGCTCATCCGCCTCTCCGCGGATTCGAACCTGCGACCTGTCGGTCTTCAGTCCTGCCAGCACAGGGGTTTAACCCACTGCGCCTCCGGGGGCTCCATTTTCAAGATAAAATCTGTGGCTATTAAGGCCAATTGTTGTCATTTTCTTTCCAATGCATTTCAGACTGGACAATTTTACTTGGAATTTTTGAGTCAAAAGAAATACGCATCCTGAAATAAGGCTGAATGGAAAAAACGTCCAAGACTTGCAAGGACTAATAGATCAACTTGTTGCTTGCCTGTGTTGGAATCAATTTTATTTTTCTTTAAATGGATATTTGGTGCAGCATAACTTCATAGAAGAAAATAGTAGAACCAATGGCTACAACTAGATCCAAGGACTCCACATTATCTCCACTTCTGAAATTTCACAAATTGGAATACTCAAATGGGGAGTAAAGTTGTGACTGAAAAATTGGCTAGTGGAAGATCCTGACCCCAATCTCACTAAAAATCATTTGTCCCTAAGATCCTTCACAGATAATCCTTTTCCCCCATATCCCCCAGCTCATTTCAAGTGTATACTGTTTTACCTCAGTTGCTTTATCTGTTTAATCAACAGGAAGGCATGATAATTCACAGGAAGGTTTCTTTGTTATAATCTCAAATGTTGTTCGGCTGCAACATGTGTCCGCTTTAGGCATAGCAGCCCATGCAAGATATGATAGTAGTTGTACTTCAGTAACTGAGGATGCATGCATTTTATCTCAGTAACAGAGGAGGGCACAGATGTTCCTCAAAATAATTCAGAATAAAGACTATTTGGAGTATCTCTGCTGTTGCAGGTACTCTATTGTTCTCATCTGAATTTGGAATCCCAAAGTTAAGAAAATGTATGGGTATGTGGAAGCCAAGTTGTAAGCAAGCATTTTCTACATCATCAATAACTGCAGGACACACTTTGCTTTGAGGAAACATGTCTGATGTTAAATTTAGTAAATATTTGATTGGTGATTCAAAGTGCATTTGTTATGATAACACTTCTGTGCTGCACCAGCAGGTGTATTTGAGGACTAATTGGAGAGAACCAAGAGAGGGTGAATTAGGTAGGTTCTGAGTAGCTGTACTACTTTTTCAGGATTATTTATCACTCTTCATTGGTATTTTGAGGAGGAATTGGGAAAAGACTCCACAAATGCAGTGTCTATAAATAAGCAGCATTCAGACATCTCAGGCACTTCAGAAATAAGGGCTAAAGTTATGGATTGTGTTACAGGTTGAGTAGTCCTTGTCAAAATGCTTGGGACCAAAGGTGTTCTGGATTTAATATTTTGGAAAAAAACATATTTACATATAGTCACAGAATGAGATATCTTAGAAATGGAATTCAGGTCTAAACACAACATTTATTTATGTTTCATATGCACTTAATATACACCCTGAATGTAATTGTGTATAATATTTAATTTTTTAAACAATTTTGTGCATGAAACAAAGTTTGTGTACACTGAACCTTCTGAAAAGAAAGGTGTCACCATCTCATCCACCCATGAAGGACAATTTTGGAGTATTTCAACATTGATATATACAAGATTTTGGAAGCCAGGATTTTATTCTTAAATTGTACAGAAAAGGTATTGTATACCATATACATTGCTGCTATCATTTTGTTGTATCAAATAATCTGGATGTCTTGTATATCAGTTCACAGTAATATCTGAAACTTTGTACATGTTATGCAAGGAATAATAGTGATCTATCATACTCTAGCTGAATATTATTCTGTGCAATGTAGATTCAAATTCTGAACCAAAATTAAGCTGAAAAGGTTGCATTGTGCATTTTAATGTAGTTTATGCAAACATCGTACAATTATTCTTTATATATAAATCTTTAACATAAATGATGAGATTATTGGAACTGAGCTGAAAGATTGTATTTGTATGTGAATATCATTAAAATAGTAATTATGGACAATAGGATTTTCTGCACTCAAATTAAAATCAATGCAGTTAAGTGCAAATAATATGCATACTTTGTTCTGCGTATGAGTGATAAAATAAAGATTTTTTCATATTTAAAATGATTGGAGGCAGTGTGGTATGGAATCATTGGAACTGAGTCATCATAGAGGACCACACAAAATCCTACTCCAATAATTGTAGTCCACTGCGTAAAGGTGTTAGTTCAGAAAACATTTATATCTGAATATTGCTGTCCATTACTAGTTTTTATTATAAACGTCATAATTTGCTTTAAAATGACTACATGACTTAATTACTCACAATTATTGTAACTTCATTTTTTTAATTTTTTAACATCAGGAATTTAGGGGAGAAGAGTACTAGTGAATGAGAAATCATTAAGTATGAAATGGAATGATGTTTGTTGCTAACACATACAAATGTGTGTGTGTTGGTACAGTACTTGTATAGATGAAGAAGTAGATGTGTATTATTAAAGACAGCTGGGTTAGAAGTCTTGCAATCTAGAACTCTTGAGAATGGATTCTAATGGCTTTTAAATGTTTCAGTGTTAATTAAGAGATAATGTGAATAGAATAGTCTGTTATGACAGGATAATGATTTCCTACATAATGTAAATTATATGGCTTAATTTTTTTTGAAGAAATAATAATGCTGCAAAAGCAAAGCCAAAATAGAAGCACTTGCTTCTATCCCCACTTGTTTCTAGTTTAGTGATTTATACACTTGAGTGCTCTTTCATTTTCCATGAAGGAAAAATATGCTAGAAAATTCCTCTGGTAGCTCAATTAGGAGAGCACATTCTCATCTTACAGTTTTGGCCAGAAAAATAAGCATGTTTCTGATTATATATTTTCCCTGAATATTTTCTTGTTCTAGTTAAATACTAGATGTATTTGATAATGATTTTTGGAAAGAAGCAAACTTCTGGACAGTTAACTGGGTTGAAAGGATTATTTTAGGAAGTTACTAAGTAGCTGATTTCTACAACACTAAATTACAGTGGTAATAACCTCCTTGAAGTGACTGTGTGCATTGTGACTGCACATCTTGAAAACATTGTAATTTAGGCAGCAAAATAAATGAATAAATAAATCCATTGCCTTAACTGTGGATATTGGAAAATTGGCAGAATAAGAGACAGCTGAAAAGATGCTGTATTTGTTTGCATTTTGCCACTATCATGTGCCTCCATAAAATGTTAACTTCATATTTCTTTTGCAGCTGTCAAGTAATGTACACCAATTGGCCTAGAGGTTTTTTCTGTACAGCTGTAAATTGAAGTGGCATAGCCCCATCTGTCTGTCAATTGGGCAACATGATTCTATGCACACTCTTTAATGTTCTGAAATTGAGAAGAGGAAAAAGGTGTTATGACTTCATGTTGTTTTAGTGGATTTCAGTCAGGTCTGGATGTTCCACCCATTGTCTCTGCTGAATTTTTATGTATGCAGCACTTTGTATATGCTGAATGTCATGTTTGGGGAGAATGATGCTGCAGCCTCACTTTCATAATTGTTATTAGTTATTTTGACGTCATCGGGATTTCTTCTTTATATCATGGTGGGTTTTTCTGCTAGCAATGTTTTTTTAATGAAACAGTTTATTTTTTGCTGTTTATCAGATTGTTAATTCTGTATGGTTTTCAGGGTTTTATATTTTCATCTTGTAAAGATTGAATATTGTAGTAGAAAGAAGGAATTTAAAAATTATGGGAAAAGAAACTTACATCTATGAATCCTCAGGTATTTCTTTTATCTGGTCTTTGTGAAGTATGACTGATCATATGCATTACTTATTCTTCTAACAGTAATGCGTGCAGTACTAAATTTTGTTTGGATTCAAAAATCATGTAAATCTTTAACCATTTTTGAAGGAGGAAATGTAAATATTTCACATACAGGAGTTACTGCTTCATTGTCAGAGTCTATGCAATTCGGAATCACATGGACATGAGAAACATGGAAAGATTTTAAACTTGTTGCTTGTTGGAGCATGCAGTGTGAGCTGCTGTGAGTTGTCTGGGCTGTATGGCTATGTTCCAGAAGCATTCGCTCCTGGTGTCTTGCCCACATCTATGACAGATGTTGTGAGGTCTGTTGGAAACTAGGCAAGTGAGGTTTATATATCTGTAGAATATCCTGGGTAGGAGACAGAACTCTTGTCTGTTTGAGGCAAATGTGAATGTTGCAATTAGCCAGCTTGATTAACATTGAATAGTCTTGCAGTTTCAAAGTCTGGCTGCTTCCTGCCTGGGGGGAATCCTTTGTTGGGAGGTGTTCGCTGGCCCTGATTATTTCCCATCTGGAATTCCCCTGTTTTCTGAGTGTTGTTCTTTATTTACTGTCTTGATTTTTGAGGTTTTTTTTAAAAAAATACTGGTAGCCAAATTTTGTTTATTTTCATAGTTTCTTCCTTTCTGTTGAAATTGTCCACATGTCTCCTACATGGGACATTCCACAAATATATAAACCCACTTGCCTAGTTTCCAACAGACCTCACAACCTCTGAGGATGCCTGCCATAGATGTGGGCAAAATGTCAGGAGAGAATGCTTCTGGAACAGCCCAGAAAACTCACAGCAACCCAATGATTCCAGCCATCAAAGCCTTTGACAGCACATGCAGTGTGAATTGCTCTTGCAGAAAAATGAACTTGGAGAATGCAAATGGATAGAGGAGATAAATAATAAAGATAAATAATAAAAAATAAAGATACACTTGCCACAGTTTGGTGTTCATTGAATTCATCAGTATCTTAACATAAAAATATTCATGTGCTGGTAGACCACACAATGATTCATGCTTTTTAAGATGTTATTAAAGGGATATTTTGTATTTATTATTAAATAGAATTAAATTTATAATAAATGTTTGTTCCATGGTTCATTGTATTTTTTTGTTTTCCTTTTCCTTTTGACTTTTTTTTGTATTGTTGTTGTCCAAAATAGAATTCTAAGATCACAGGTATACCTTGATTGAAAGCCAAATTGCTTTTGGAATTGAGCTAGATTTAGTGTCTAACAATTACACAAACACTTGGTAACAATATTTTTATTTTGGATCTATTGCAATGCCCAATTCTTTTAGGTGGGATATATGACTCTATGATAAGAATCAATGCAGATATTCACTTTGGGATTTATGTATTGGTTTAATTTTACTTTCAAAAACCTATTCATTTGGGACTAAACTGCACTCTGTCACACTAATAATTCAGGAATTGATTTTGTGCAAACTTGTTTAAAACTAGTGTCTAGCTTGAATAAATCAATAATGTGCAAGCAGTTGTTACTGCAATTAACAGTGACTGAAAGTTTCATCTTATTTTTGTAATTTTGGAAAGCTAAACTTGCTCTTAATTCTTTCTTGTAAACTAATAATTGCATGATTTTCTCTGTGACAGATGCAGTTGGCAGTGAGTCAGACTTCTACAATGAAGCATATGGTCTAGTCTCAACTATATAAGCAGCCCTTGAAAATACTTTAACATATAATTTCTTCTTGAAAACAAATAATTAGCATCATCTTCAGCAAACTATTTTGCATATATGTATTCACATAATGAAGTAAGTAGGCATTAAAAATACATTAGCATTATAAACAGATCCATAAAAGCAAATTAAAAATAAATAATTAGCCTTAAGTAGTCAGACAGGAGTTCATTGGGTTTCAATGTGCAATCTTACTTTGACATAATGAGTAATACTGTTCTTCCAACACCAGCCTAGGAAAAAAATTAGAAGGCAAGGCTATTATAAACTGCTGGATCACAATTTAAATAGCCTCATAAAAGCCAAGTAATCAAAACCAGCACAGGATACTTTACTTCTCCTTAAACATGTCTTTGTATGTTTACTAGGCCTGGGCGGTTTCGTTCGTTAATTTTGTAATTCGTTAAATATTCGTTAATTTTAGCAATTACAAAACGATTACAAAACTTATTTTTAAACCCGGAAGTGTTTTTAAATATCGAAACGGCAGGCGCCAAAAAATTTTGTATTTCCGTCCATTTCGGAAATACATAAGATGGCCACCTGGCGATGCTTGCTGGGAGCTCTCCTCTCTCGGCGCCGGCTGAGCAAGCGAGCGAGAGGGCGAGCGAGAGGGGTGAGCGGCGAGCGAGAGGGGCGAGTGGCGAGCGGCGAGCGAGAGGGGCGAGCGGCGAGCGAGAGGGGCGAGCGGCGAGCGAGAGGGCGAGCGGCGAGCGAGCGGTGAGCGAGAGGGCCCGCCAGAGTGAGTGCCTGCCTTCCCTCCTTAATAATAATTTTAATTTCTCCTCCCTATTCTACTAAATTAATAATTAAATTAAAAAAATATTTAAAAAATATTGAAAAAAAAAGGGCGCCATCTTTACAAAATGTTTTGTAAATATTAACGAAATTTCGTTAATACCGAACTTTTTTAAGGGAAAATTTTGTAATTATTTTAAATATCGAAACAAAAAAACCCCCCAATTACAAATCGATTTTAGAAACAAATTTTTGCGTTGTTACCCAGGCCTAATGTTTACCACATCTTTATCTTTAGTTAGAATAATTGATGGGACTGGTTTCTTCCTTTGTTGTTGTTTATTTGTTGAGTCACTCCCAACTCTTCATGACCTCATGGACCAGCCCACGCCAGAGCTCCCTGTAACATATCTCTGGAGGCATCAAATTGTTGCCGATTGTGAACCGCCCTGAGTCGCCTTCGGGCTGAGAAAAGAGGTATATAAATGTGGTAAATAAGTAAATAAATAAATAAATTTCATTTTCTTGGCAAGAATACTGGGGTGGGTTGCCATTATCTTCCCCAGGGATTGTGTTTGGTCTGACCTCTCTGTCATGACTGTCCTGTCTTGGGTGTCCCTTCACGGTTTGACTCGTGGCATCATTGAGGTGCTCAAGCTCCAGCACCGCAACAAGGCAGCAATTCTTTGCTGGATGGTTTGTTCCTATTATAGACATAATTACAATTTAGGCTTTGCTGAGTTATATTAAAAGGCCACTGAAACTCCATTGCATTGTGGATTTTAAGATGATTTTACTCTTCTCCGGTGTCTTAATTTCCTGCATTCTACAATGGCTTTTCCTTTGGTCTGTGCCTTTAGTGTTCTTTAGTGCTATGTAGAACTACAATAATCCATGTATTTATTTTACTAATGGGGAAATTGTGTTAAAAACAGGAGAGCTACACTAGAGTGAACTAGTGGTGCATGGATAATCTATTTCCACAGTAGCAAACAGAATACAAGTGAAAACTCTTCAGAAAGGGCATAGCTCACACCTGTTAGTCGTGCTTTTCCTGAAGTCTCATATAAAATACATTGTTAAAATGTATTTACTTCAATTAGGCTACAAGAAAAGACTGGTAAGCTGACTGGGATTTCTGGAAGTTGAAGTCCAAAACACCTGGAGGTCTGAAGTTTCTCTATGTCTGGTATATCATGTATAAGTTGATCTCATGTATAAATTGAAGACAAGTGTTTTGGGTGCAAAATGTATGGATTTTGATATTTGTAGATAAGTTAGAGTCCTTTTGTCACAGGGGACCAGCGGTTTTTGGTTATCATTGTTTTCCTGCCGCAACATTAAAAATGAACAGAGGTGGCACCATGGTGGAGAGAGCAGAGGGGTCAGTGCTTCTTTTAGGTTCTCCTGGGATGTATTAAGCTTTCGCCTTTTGCCACTCAGAGAAGAAGCTTTTTAAAATAAGAGTTTAAGTACATAACTTACATTGATCAATGAATGAGTCAATCCTTTTTTGTGTGTTGAATGAAATGAAATACCTACTAGTGAACCCTAAAAACATAATAGGCTATTGACTGTTTTGGAGAAAACAATGTTTGTGTGTGAATTGGGACACGTGAGGTTTGGGATATGGCTTTCAAGGTTCCATGGAAGGTAGTGTAAGTCTGCTCAAAGTGTGCTTAATTCAACTGCAATCAATATTAAAAGTATAACCCAGCCAAGTGATTTTAAAATTGGATTATAACACTTCAAAATGATTTCAGTCATGAGCAGCATGATTGTCTTTTTTAAAAGATAAAACAATATAGCAGCATGTAAAGTATACTTCACAGACACCACCATGTGCTTGTCAGTGTAGCTGAATTCTACTTGTAGATAAAGTATAAACTTAGGTTGAATTTGCTTTTTGAGACTTTGCAGTTAATAAATGGTATTATATTACTTGGGCTTGGGAGCTAATTCTTCTGTTGGTTATAAAATGTAGAATAGTAGCTGACATGTACTCTTGCTCAGTAAACTGTGCTGTTTGCTAATTTAGCCATCAAACTTCATCAACATTTAATTCATAAACTTTAATTGTAATTCTTAGATTCCATTATGTTTAATAAATTAATTTCATCAAAGAATCTTAATTGACTAAATTCTCTCATACTTTAGATTTCAACTTTCAGCCTTGACAATACAGTAGAGTCTCACTTATCCAACATAAACGGGCCAGCAGAACATTGGATAAGCGAAAATGTTAGTTAACAAGGAGGGATTAAGGAAAAACCTATTAAACATCAAAAAAAGGCTATTAAACATAAATTTTCTCAGAGGTGCAGGAAACCTCTCTAAATGCCAGCTGTTTACGGGGAGGAAAAAGCCTGCACCGCACGCAGCAGGCTTTTTCCTCCCTTCCCGGCTAGCACCCAGTGCTTGGAGGGGCTCACTGCATGTTGCTGAGAAAAAACTGTTTCTCAAGTGCCTGGTGCTTGCCAGGAGGGGAAAGCCTATACCGGAGCAGGCTTTTCCCTCCTTTCCCAGCAAGCACCTGGTGCTTGGAGGGGCTCGCTGCATGTTGCTGAGAAACAGCTGTTGCTCAGAGGTGCAGCAATCCTCTCCAAGTTCCGGGTGCTTGCCGGGAGGAAAAAGCCTGTGCCGAAGTAGGCTTTTTCTTCCAGGAAAGTACCCGACGCATGGACAAACCAGCTGTGCCAGCCCCGTCGAATAACAAAGCGTCGGATTAGCGGAGGTTGGTTAAGCAAGACTCTACGGTATATTACTATGTTGTCAAAAACTGAAGTGAACCGTTTCACTTGTAGTACAGTTACTTTTTATGCAAGCTGCTGGTGCTCATCAAAACTGCGTGAGCGAATTTCTCAACATTAAAATAACTTACAACTTGTTTGAATTATGAAGCATATTTTGGCCAATTCCAATCTCATTTCAGGCCTCCATTTTGTTTGAAATCAGATTTGACTGCTTTGAGAGATAATCTCCTAAAGATAATTGAAGAAGGGGCTACAGTGGCTACAAATTCATATGCTTCTGACAAAGAAAAAAACATTGGAGAGATTTCCTGTGCCAATCATTAAAAAACATTGATTTCAAAACTGAGATTTCTGGTATTTATACTTCTGTTTGATTCAACTTTTGAACTGATGAAAGTCTCGTGGAGCTGTTTACTGAATCACTAAATTGGGGTTTTTAAAAGAATCGTTAGGTAATATTCTCTGAAGACTTTTAAACAGAGACTGGGTGGCCATCTGTCGAGGATGTTTTGATTTTAATTTTACTGCATGGCAAGCGGTTGGACTGGAAGACCCCTGTGGTTTTTTCCAACTCTGTGATTCTATGATTTTAATATATATCTCTTCCTCTCATTGGCACATTTTGCATTGATTGGGCAGAGTAAATGAAGTAATCTTGCACTGGCAGCAATGTACATTTGCCTACTTGGCAAAATGTAATGTGATGGCTGCAGAACAAAGATGATTCTTCTAAGATGACACTGGCTGCATACATTTCTGCATCATTGGATGCTTCCCCAGAACTTGGGAGGTTTCCTGTGTTGTGCTGGTTTCAGTGGAGCCAGCATGGTTCCTCCGCAGAAGGGCAATGCTCCCCACATGTGATGGGGGAAGCATTGCTGAGGGAGAGCTGCATGTGGCATGACAGTTTCACCTTGTTGACCCTCTCTTTTCTCAGTTAAACCATACAAAGTGGTGTGCTTAGCCTGGCTTTTGTGATGAGGCCCTTAATCACAGATGGGGAATCATCTGTTTCACGTCCCAAAAGCTTTAGCCATCATAGTTGATGGTAGGAACTGTTTGAAAGTGCAGTCCAAAAATATCTGGAGGACAGCACATTCTTTGTTATGTGGAATTTTGTATATTATGTATTAGAAGTTTTACTCTTTTGAGGATTAGTATTTATTAATTTTTAAAAGAAATACAATTAGTCAAACATTCTCGTGACAATTGGGTCACACCTTTTACAGAAAACCCACACACACAGAGATAGATATCTACATAAAAACTCCAACCATCACTCAGGTAAAAAAAGAAGCACAATTAAAGCCTTGGCAAACCGTGCAAAAAGAATCTGCGAACCCCACCTCCTTCAAGATGAACTGAATCACCTCAACTGGGTTCTACAGGCCAATGGATACTCCACCTCAGACATCAGAAGAGCTGAAAGACCAAGAACAAGCCATGAGAATAAAGACGAAGATCCTCCCAGAGGAAAAGTGTTCTTGCCATACATCAAGGAAAAGTGTTCTTGCCATACATCCCTGACCGCATAGGGAAGCTGATGACATACAAACTATCTATAGACCCACCAAGAAAATCCAACAAATGCTACGTTCAGCAAAGGACAAGAGGGATCCTCTCACTTCTGCAGGAGTCTACCGTGTACCATGCAGCTGTGGACAAGTTTACATAGGTACAACCAAACACAGCGCCCAAACACGAATCAAGGAACATGAAAGGCACTGCAGACTACTTCAGCCAGAGAATCAGCCATAGCAGAGCACCCGATGAACCAACCTGGACACAGCATTTTATTTGAGAACACAGAAATGCTGGACCACTCTCACAACCACAATGTCAGACTACACAGAGAAGCCATTGAAATCCAGAAGCATGTGGACAATTTCAACAGAAAGGAGGAAACCATGAAAATGAACAAAATCTGGCTACCAGTATTAAAAAAAACTCTAAAATTACAACAGCACACCAACAGAGGAAACAAACAAGGACATTTAATCACCTCTCAACAAAAGTTTGCTCTAGGCACTGTCAGGCCATTATATGCTAATCAAGGTGGTCAGTTGAAACATGCACACCTAGCTCCAGCAGACAAGAGTTCTCATTCCACATATATAAACCCTTTTTCCTAGTTCCAACAGACCTCACTACCTCTGAGGATGCTTGCCATAGATGCAGGTGAAACGTCAGGAGATAATGCCTCTAGACCATGGCCATATAGCCCGAAAAAACTACAACAACCCAGTGATTCCGGCCATGAAAGCCTTCGACAATTCAGTGGATTTTTTTTTTTGAAAAGAAAAGAGAAGTACAAAAAAAGCAGAGGGATGTTTCAAATGGAAGAGTATGTTGTCTGGACACTATACAATATGAGTTAAGAAAATAAAATCCTCATTTGGAAACTTTCTGTTCACAGTCCATAAGGAAACCCAAATTATTAAGATTAAAGAGAATAAAGGCAATTCCATGTATCATTAATACACTGGATTTTTTTTTGTAGTTGCAAAACATTTTTGGAACTGATTATGTCTAAGAAACATGTTATACTGATGTTTTTTTAAAAAAAATAATCTATTAGATATTTTCATAATGCAACTGGTGGTGAAGGAGAAAGAAAAGTGAGGATGGTGGAGAGAAAATATATATATATATTAGCTGTACCTGCCACGCGTTGCTGTGGCCAACCTTTCCCCTATCTCCCCTTCTTTCCCTCCTTCCTTCACTCCCTGTTTCCTGTCTTTCCTTCTCTCCTTCCTTCCTTCTCTATCGCTTTCCTTCCTTCCCCCTTTTTCTTTCTCTTCTGCTGTCTCTCTTTTCTTCCTTCTCTCTTTCCTCCTTTCTTTCCCTCCCTCTTTCTCTACATTTTATCCCCTTCCTTCGCTCCCTCTTTCCTTCCTTCTTCCTTTTTCTCTTCTGCAGTCTCTCTTTTCTTCCTTCTCTCTTTCCATCTTTCCTTCCCTCCCTCTTTCTCTACATCTTCCCCCCTTCCTTCGCTCCTTCTTTCCTTCCTTTCCCTTTTTTCTTTCCTTCTCTCCTTCCTTCTTTCTCTAACTTTCCTTCCTCCCCCTTTTTCTTTCCCTCCCTCTTTCTCTCCTTTCTTCCTTTTCTACCTCATTCCTTCCTTCCTTCTTTCTTTCCCTCCCTCTTTATCTCCTGTCAGGGGTGATTTGAATGCAATATTCCTGCTTCTTGGCAGAATGGGGTTGGACTGGATGGCCCATGAGGTCTCTTCCAACTCTTTGATTCTATGATTCTATTATTCTTCCTTGACAGATTAGAAGGGGGCGTGGCTTGGAGGTAACGTGAGGAGGGTAGAGGGAGGAGGGGAGGGGGGATGGGTTTACAAGGGGGCGTGGCTTGGAGGTAACGTGAGGAGGGGGAGGGGAGGGGGGATGGGTTTAGAAGGGGGCGTGGCTTGGAGGTAACGTGAGGAGGGGGGAGGGGAGGGGGGATGGGTTTAGAAGGGGGCATGGCTTGGAGGTAACGTGAGGAGGGTAAGAGGGAGGAGGGGAGGGGGGATGGGGGCGCGCGCGTGTGTGCCGCGCGGGGGGGGGGGTAAGGGGGCGCGCGCGCGCGTGTGTGCGTGCGTGTGTGTGCCGCGCCAGAGGAGAGAGAGGGGGCGCGTGCACGCGCGCGTGTGTGTGCCGCGCCGGGGCGGGTGAGGGGGCACGTGCGCGCATGTGTGTGCCGCGCCGGAGGGGGGAGAGGGGGCGCGTGCGCGCGCATGTGTGTGTGCCGCGCGGGAGGGGGGTTGGGGGCGCGCGCGCATGTGTGTGTGCCGCACGGGGGGGGAGGGTGAGGGGCCATGTGTGTGCGCGCGCCAGGGAGTTTGCGCCAGTGCGCATGCTCAGTTGTTTTGCCGTTTTTTGTGGTTGTTGTTGTGTGGTTTTGATTTCTGAGTGGATTAGTTTGTACCTAGTGGGTTGTCCTTGGGGCATGGCAATTTTGGTAGAGTTCTGTGGAGGGGTTTTAGAGTTTTGTTTCCTCGTTGGACGCCAGTAGGAAATTTATATATATATATATATATATATATATATATATATATAAAAGGAGTGAGAGAGGAAAGGAGAAGAAAAGAAAAAGAAAAATATGTTATAGTGATGCTTTTTAAATGACACTATGGGGAGGAATGGCAGTCAAATTTGGATGACTATAATAGTAATGCACACAGGAACAATTGCAATGGTCTCTAGTTCACAAAGCATATCAATTTATATTTTCTTCCTGTCAAGTGCTAACAAATTCATAAGAAATTTAATGATGGCCTTTATCTCATATTGAATAAGCTATTAATGGCACTAATCATCTTATTATGAGGAGAGTGTTTGCATTTCTAGTTTATTATTTGTGCAGCTCTACACTTCTACATTTTAAAGTTAGGCATTTCCCAATTCAAAAATTTTCAATTAATGGTTTTCCCACAGTGGGAGAGTGGAATTTTGATAGCAGACATGAAAAAGGAGATTTTCTTTAAAACAGACTCAGCAGAAATAAAACCTTATCCATGTGGATAAATGGGGCAGATCTTGAAAACTGCAATGTGAGGAAAATAAAGATATGAACTTATAGAGAGTGACAGAGGCAACAAGCACTAATGTAAATTGAAGAGGAAATCAGTAAAAAAAAAATACTCATTTTTATGCCCCATTTTTATGCTATTTTGTTAAGACAAAAACAAAGCTAGGCAGTGTGGTTTCTGAAAGATTATATAGAAGACATATGTATACCATTTCTTTTAGAACAAATACCTAAGTGAATAGGTGTAAAATATTTCCCCATTAAGCCATCAAACTAATTTGACACGAGTTTGACAAAGGGAGTTGCATTTCAAGTGTCAATAAGCAATTAAACACGGAAGAGTGGACAGGGAGTCTCTATTTTGCAAGTGTAGCAGTTATTAAGACCCCTTTCCTTTCCCCATTTAGCACATTGTTTTAAATACATATGTCATAGAGAAAATTAACAAGGATAGAGTTTCTCGGAGCTTTATTTGAAACGCTTATTCATTAGTATGCAATTGTTTCATTACTGCGCTGAGGTTAATCTTCAGTGATAATTATACTTTTATAAATGGATTTTAGTTTTACATATACTTATTCTCAAGCAAGTTGAATTGCTTTTTCCAGGACACTTTCCGAAGTACATGAACTTAAGATAGTGGTCTTAGGTTCACAGTCTCTCCAGCAATGTTGTAATTTTGAAATTAGCCAAGTGATGACCTTAAAAAAGTGCCAGTGAAAATCTCGATGTGGTAGGAAATGATATTGAAAGAGGTGTTAGTCTGTGATTTGCCCTTCTTTGTTTAGTGTGTTCATTCAGTATAAAGGGGGTCGCTGGAAGTTCCATTTCCTTTTACTATATGTTAAAGGCACTGAATGTAACCTTTGTCACTGCCTCTTGAGAGCTCTTACACAAAGCCATTTTCAACTAAATTGAAAGCTTCTCATACTCAATAATCACTTTATATAGAGGTCATATATCTTATCTAGTGGTTCAGCTATCACATTAAGGTGCTTTACTGTGGAGAATTCTTTTAGATGAGCTGCTTGATCTTGTTTGGTTGAAATCCAACAATGTAGTGAATCAGCCACTTAGTATCTACATAAAAAGAACTACAGGAAGATGTGATTAGGTCTGTAAGTATGTAATGTCCAGAGTAGATAGATTATTTGCAGAGTTCAAGTCACTGAGAGACATCAGTGATATATTTCAGTGTTGGGGTAGGACTTTAGGAAGCCAGTTCAAATGCCACTCAGCTACAGCAACCAACTGGGTGACATTGGGCAAGTCACATTATTTAAGTCTCAGAGGATGGAAATGGGAAACTATCTCTGAATAAATGTTGGGTTGCCTTAGGGGTTGCCTTAAATTGGAAATTATTTGAAGGCACACAATATCAGCTGCCGCCACAACAAGCTAGTCAACTCCAGGAACATTGGAAAATTTATTTTGTAGTAGTCTTTTTTATACCAAACTGCGAACCATGGTGTAATAAAATCTTTATTATACTTTCAACCACTTTGAATATATTATGTTTGTACCAGTCTATAGATAATGTATGTGTGCTTTCATTGACTTTGTCCAGACATCACAATAAGCTAAAGTTTTGTTTAGTGTGGTTGTCTGAACTCAGAAGCATGGTAGCTTCTCCCCCTCTCCCCAAGTCACAGAAATAATTCATGGTTGATTCTTGCTGTAGCTTGGTGGAGGAAATGTGTGGTCACATTGATTTGGTTGCAACAACAAAAGTTAAACAGAAATAAGTATTCTATTTTACTTAGCTTTACTTACCTCATAAACCAGAGTCTCTATAGAATCGTGGCTTATTATGTTATCCCATTAGATAAAAGATTTTATTAATTTCGTATAGCATTATTTTAAGGAGATAATATTTTTTTTTTAAATTTAGAACTCTTAGCAAAAATGTTCTGGAGTATACAGTGTTAATTGCTAACAAATGGGGAGGTACAAAACAGACATCTTACAGCTTGATATTAGCCATTTTTCCTTGCAGGGTGTTACCAAATGGTGGACATTAGAATTGTGAGATAATAAATGGCTGTTTTATGATGCATTCTTGTATTCTACTAACATTTCCAGAACAAACATTCTGAATAGTTCTGAGGTGGCATATGCTATGCAATATAAGTTAATAGTAGGTTTGTTTCAGCCTTCAAAGACAATATTAGTTGCAAATACAATATGATACCCAGATCAATTCCATATTAATTTGTCAGTAGTATTTTGGAGGTAATACTTTGAGTGACTTTTACTGCAAAGACAATAAAATACTAGAAGAAGGCAGCTTATAATTAAGTTATTTCTTTATTTTCCTACCAAACTGGCCCTCAGTATAACTTAGAAAAATGCTATGCAATTAAAAGTAACAAAAAATAAAAAAAACATTATTAAAACTGCAATAATCCCCAAAGTAAAATACAGGATTTGAGAAAAAAACCTTAGAAATTAACAGCATTTATCCATTTAAGCTTTTTTTAAAAAAAACTAGGAGAAGGCTGTTTACACTCAAACTTTCTAATAATGAGAGGAGTTCTCTTTGGTCTCTTCATGTTGGACACTCTTGCTCTACAGGTCTGTGCAATAAAACAAAGATGTGAAAATCAAGTCTTCATATTGAATATAGGTAGGAACTAGGCCTGGGTAACAACGCAAAAATTTGTTTCTAAAATCGATTTGTAATTGGGGTGTTTTTTTGTTTCGATATTTAAAATAATTACAAAACTTTCCCAAAAAAAGTTTCGGTATTTACGAAATTTCGTAAATATTTACGAATCGATTCGTTAAGATGGCGGACCCCCACGCATGCGTAGAATCACTTCCGAAGCTTCGTTATTGGCACGGGGTCGATTCGTTAAGGTTATAACGAATCGATTCGTTAATGTGGCGGACACGATTTGCGCATGCGCAAAAACGACTTCCGAGACTTCGTTATTAAATACAAATCAATTTTACGAATATTTTTTTGTATTTTTTAAATGAATAAAACACAGGTATTTTTAAAAAATATTCAAAAATGGAAAATTAGCCAAAAACTGGCCCTGATGTAGAGCTAACACAGGCAGGAGACAAGGCAATCGAGAGCACAAACCAACAGAAGGCTCTTTTTTTTAGAATATTTTTTGTATTTTTTTATGAATAGAATAAAACACAGGTATTTTTAGATAATGTTCAGAAATGGAAAATTGACCAAAAACTGGCCCTGATGTAGAGCTAACACAGGCAGGAGACAAGGCAATCGAGAGCACAAACCAACAGAAGGCTCTTTTTTTAAAAGAATATTTTTGTATTTTTTAATGAATAAAACACAGGTATTTTTAAAAAATATTCAAAAATGAAAAATTAGCCAAAAACTGGCCCTGATGTAGAGCTAACACAGGCAGGAGACAAGGCAATCGAGAGCACAAACCAACAGAAGGCTCTTTTTTTTTAGAATATTTTTTGTATTTTTTTAATGAATAAAACACAGGTATTTTTAAAAAATATTCAAAAATGGAAAATTAGCCAAAAACTGGCCCTGATGTAGAGCTAACACAGCCAAAGGACAGGGCAATCGAAGCACACACAGAAGAGTCTTTTCCAACGAAGAATGGAATATTTTCCAACCCAATGCAAGTCTTTTTCCAAGCCAAGCCAAGCCAAGCCAAGCACAAGCAGCCCTCCCGGACCTCTCTCCTCCCTCGCCTCCGCGCAACAAATGAGCTCCGCGGCCACGCAGAGCCGCTTTTAAAGGCCTTGCCGGCCAATCAGACACTGCCACGGTGCACTGCTTGCTTGCTGATTGGCTCCAGCCTCCCAGGGCACCAGCAGCATCCTCCATCCCATTTCCGAAACGGGCGGAAGCTCGTTAAAAGTATGGGGGATGCTGTTTCGTTATTTTTAAACCCTTCCAGGTTTGAAAATATGTTTTGTAATCGTTTCGTAATTAATAAAAATAACGAATAATTAACGAATTACAAAATTAACGAACGAAACCACCCAGGCCTAGTAGGAACATTACTTCTGATGTAACATGTGATTAAAACTCATAATCTGTAGGTTAATTCATTGAACATTTAGGTATACTTTATGATTTGTAGATAGACTTCCATAAATTGTTTTAAAATATGAAACCTTTCATTACATGAGCAATGATTGCAACAGTCCACGTTGATTAAAAACAAAAACAAATTTCAAATAGTGTACCTGACCAAAGATAGAATACAACTACATATTGTAAATGCAAATGCCAAAACACATATTGAGATACTCAAAGTAGAATATTAAATTAAACCAGTAGCCCATCTTTTCATCATGTTTATCCTCTGATGGATATAACTTTTAATTTGGCAGAATTACACAATAATTATTGTAAAATTAGTCTGTTATACTAAATTACATTTAGATTTAAATCCCTTACCTTTTCCCCAACAATCCCTCATCCCTTTCTGCTTGATCTCTCACCTTCAATTTTTATTCGTGATCATACTTCTTAAAAATTAGACTTGGTGTTATAAACCGAATCTGTGGATTGAATCCCTGTGTAATCATCTTTTATAAATTGCCTAATTTTAGGAATGAAAGATAAATAACTAAGATTGTTATGGCAAAGCTGTTGAGCTTTCTGACATAAGATGAGGTCTGACCAAGCAGAATAGAGTAGTTCTTTTACTACTGAATCTGAACACTAGACTCCTTTTGATGCAACCTAGAACTGCAACTAAATCCTACAGTGAGATTTTGGTATCTGCTAAGGTTTAGTTCCAGCACTCCCTGTAATTCCAAAGTCTGTGGGTACTCAAGTCCCATTTTATACAATGGCATCATAAAATAGCTACTCCTACATGCTGTTCTGTTATCTAGAATAGGTGTTAGTAAAACATGAAGTGGAGAAAAGTTACTGCATTACCATATACTAAGAGAGAAAATGTGTGAAATAGGTAATGTTGAGATTATAGAAAATGTGGATGACTATGTTGTTTCTCTTCATGACAAAACATGTTGGTAAGACAGAAGATGGGTTTAAATTTTTGGTCTTATTAACCACTTTAAAGGGGTTTTTCATATTAAGAATGCTGTTCTGGTACGACTGTACCAGGAGCTCCCACTTTATTTGCTTTGTATTAAATGTTTGTTTGCAGTCCTAGTTTTCAGGGACTCTGTAGATAGGTGGCTTCCTTTGGTTGCAGTCGTAGGGCAAGTCACCTGTCCATCATCGTTAAGTTTTGGTCCACTTGGCGTTCGAGAAGCAGTTCGACCCGGTAGCGGAGCCCACATCAGTAAGGTTAGATTACAGTCAGCCTGGGAGAAGTTAAAAAGAAGATTTTCCATTTAAAGTAAAGAAGAAGATATTGAAGACAGTTGCCTTTCCTTCGTGGGCAAGTTTAGGAAGCTACCAGTTGCATAAAAGCCTGGAATCCTTTGTTTATCTTTCTGAAGACAAGAGAAGTTTCTGTTTGATTGTTCATTAATAAAAGACTTTGTTATACTTCACAAGCCATCTAAAAATCATTTGTGGTGGAAAGCCTCTGAGAACTTTTCCTTGGCCCCCCTGGCTTCCCGCTGGGCAAAGGTTGCACATCCTGTTCTAAAGACAGTTCTTTACAGGCCCAGCACGTGACAGAACAGATGCTTGGTATATGTCTTCAAGAAAGCCTGTAAAAATCTGCATTGAAACAAAGTAAAAGTTTTGAGATTACTTTAAATCAGTGGTTCTCAAAGTGTGATCTGTGAACCCTTGGAGCTCCACAAAGCATACTAAGGGGCTCCTCCTCCTCCTCCTTCCCCTCCAAGCTTTCCCTCCTCTTTCCTGCTCA
Organism: Anolis sagrei; assembly: GCF_037176765.1. NCBI lineage: Eukaryota > Metazoa > Chordata > Lepidosauria > Squamata > Anolidae > Anolis > Anolis sagrei. The sequence goes on from NC_090025.1 coordinate 63,862,506, forward strand.
TCAGACTCCCTTCACCTCCCTCACCTCCAAAAGCCTTTTTCCTTCAGCCCGCTTGCTGTCAAAAGCCTCCCTGTGCCTCCCTTGACCCCAAAGGCCTTTCCCCCTTCTCCCTCTCTCCCAAAAGCCTTTCCCCCTCTCTTTCTTCACCACCCAGATCCTTTCCCCCTTGCCTTGCCTGCTTCCAAAACTCTATTTCCCTCTCACCGCTCAGGGGATGCTTTGATTGTGCTTTTCCTGCATGGGAAAAGGAGGTTGGACTATTATTATTACTACTACTTCAGAGGCTGGATGGCCATCTGTTGGAGGTGCTTTGGTTGTGCTTTTCTTACATTGCAGAAGAGGGTTGAACTGGATGGCCCCTGGGATCTTCCACTGAAATACAGTTAAATTTATGCTGGTCAAAATGTTTACCCATGCCTGATATATATACATTATATACAATATCAAGTATATAAATATTTCTTGGGTTTCCATGGGAAATTTCTGTTACAAAAGGGGCTCTGCAGCTGAAAAAGTTTGAGAACCCCTGCTTTAAATCAATTGACTATCAACATGTATTTGCAGACATCTTGGTAAGTAGTTAATTTTTTTATTTGGGGAATTTGAGGATACCACTGTACAGCTACACAACAAACACCTGAGTACATCTCACATTTCACTAAAAAAATAAATATATTTACCCATTTGTGTTTTCAATAACCTTGGAAAAGATTTCACAGCTCACTGGTATGTAAAAGCTCACATATTATTCCTTCATATTATTCAAGAAGATGTCTGGTTTTGGTCCAAAACAGAATAAGAAATAAAAATGGTAAGGCAAAAGTAAGGAATACATTTTAAATGACATTTTAAAGGAAATATAAAGTACATTGTAGAAAAATAAACGGGGGTGACTTTTTTAGTGTGTATAAAGTATAACTGAACTTTTAGAGAGGACAGACCATTCTTTATTAAGGGAATAGTTTAACAGCAGGCAAAAGGGCAACATTTTAAAAAACTTATTCACCAGAGAAAAGACCTGGAGGCTATCTAAAAGACTCTGCAAGAGGTGCAGATGGTAACCAGCCCCCTCAGGAATAAAATTTAGTTTAAAAGGTGGTGGGGGGATGTAATAGGATAACTGCCTATTACTTTATTTTATTTTATTTGGATTGTCTTCCCTAAATAGCATTTATTTTTAGTTTTCAGAGTATTTAAGTTAACTTGTTTTGCTCTTAATAAGACAGGACTTTGCATATTGTCTTTCTTCATATTACACTATACATTAAATATAGCAGCAACTATATGTGTAAAAATATGAAGAGTGCATATATCACTAAAAGTGTTTTATGTATGAGAAAAGGCAAATAGACTAGTATAAAAACAGTATGAGAATTTGTATTGTCGAAGGCTTTCATGGCTGGAATCACTGGGTTGTTGTAGGTTTTTTCGGGCTATATGGCCATGTTCTAGAGGCATTCTCTCCTGACGTTTCACCTGCATCTATGGCAAGCATCCTCAGAGGTAGTGAGGATGCTTGCCATAGATGCAGGTGAAACGTCAGGAGAGAATGCCTCTAGAACATGGCCATATAGCCTGAAAAAACCTACAACAACCCAGTATGAGAATTGTTGTTTGTTACATTCCCTGCTCAATAAAATGATTGGGAAATTATTTATTGATAATAACTTTTGTTAAAAACGTCATTGAAGATATGAGCTGCTATATGCAAAATGAGAAAAATGAGAAGACAGAAATGCACATACCGGTAGTTTAAAAATTTAATTTCATTTTTTTTTCCATACCCAAATATATTGGTGCCGCTAGAGGGCATTGCTGGTTACGTTGCCTAAATTTGCAAGCAGTGTCTTCTTTAAATGTGTTTTAATTCAATCAAATCCTTATCCCACACATGCCATATTCGTTTTAACAGATGTGTGGGAAACATATACACTGGTGGTATTGCCTGACTTTATATATGGAAATCCTTAGTACATACAGATATGGGAAGCAAACCTTATACAGTGAATGGAATGTATGGGAATTATATGCCTTTCAGCCTTTTGTAGATTGGTTTCTCAAGACAGATTTTATGTCAACAATGCCAATAACTTTAGAAGAGATTAAAGAAAATGCACTTATTTATTTATTTTGTCATCCTAATCCTGCCAGTTTTTGTTGCTATAGTTTATTTGTTTATTTTTAACCCTATCTAAACTTTGTTCTGTTCATCTTGCACATATCCAAGGGAGACAGGAGCCTGTAAAGTTTCCCTTCCCTTATAGTAATTAAATTACCATATATTCTGGGGTACAAAATGACTGGGCGTATAAGACCACCCCCCCCCCCAAATTTTCAAGTTAAAATATAGAGTTAGGGTAATAGCAATTTGGGAGGATTTGGAGGGCCTTGAAAGAAGAGCAGGGAGAGCGGCGGCAGTAGAGGAAAAAGTCCCTTAGCGGTGTGGCCTGAGAAGAAGGAGGGAAGAAGGAGGGAGGGGGAGGAGGAGGGGGGAGGGAGGGCGCGGGGAGGAGGAGTGCCAGGCCCGGTGGGCTGCCACAGCTGCTCTCCCCAGTCTCCTTTCAAGGCCCTTCTCCAACTCCTCCCAAATAGCTATTTGTAGGCAGCCAGGAGAGGAAGGGAACAAGCCAAGCAAGGCAAGCAAGGAAGTTAGACAAGCCCAGTTGTTTTCGGAGGCTTCTGCGGAGGCTTCTGCCAGCTGATTGGGTGCCCTTGCTTCCTTCCTCTCTCTCCCGGATGCCTGGAAATGGCAACACTGCAGAAGTTGGAGAAGGGTTTTGAAAGCAGAGCGGAGCGAGTGACGAGGGTAGCCCAGCAGGCCTGGTGCTTCTCCTCATCACACCCTCCCTCTGCCCTCCTCCTTCGCCCTCCTCCTCCTCAGGCATGCCTCTTCCTTCTTCTCTCTCCCGGCTACCTGGAAATGGCAACGTTGGAGGAGTTGGAGAAGGTCTTTGAAAGTAGAGCAGGGAGAGTGGCTTGGGCAGCCCACTGGGCCTGGCACTCCTCCTCCCCACGCTCTCCCTCATCCTCCTCCATTCTCCTCCCCTCTCCTCCTTCGTCCCTCCTCCTCCTCAGGCTGCACCGCCAAGGGACTTTTTCCTCTACTGCCGCCGCTCTCCCTACTCTACTTTCAAGGCCCTCCAAATCCTCCCATATTGCTATTTGCAGACATCCAGGAGAGACAGGAAGGAAGCAAGGCCACCCAAGTGGCTGGCAGAAGCCTCCGAAGGCCACCGGGCACACCCAGGCCCAAGAAGGAGCCTCTGGACTACGACTCCCAGCAGCCCCGGGCAGCGGCGTGCCTTGGACGTGCACTCTGGGGGATTTTTTATGCCTCCCATTTTTATACCCGGCGTACTAGATGACCCCTGACTTTTAATTTGATTTTCTAGGCCTAAAAAGACGTCTTATACCCCGGAATATATGGTATGTGCAATTACTGTAATGAAATACTAACAAAATGTCATTAATCTAATTATAATAACAAAATTTTCACTAAATATACTTTAGAAATGACGCACCAGTGCGCACCCCTCCCCCATTTCTTAAAGACTTTTGAAACTTTTTTTATCAACCTCATTTCCCTAATACAAATGGACTGGAGAATGTTTGGCAGTCGACCCAAATAGTGTCAACTGAATATTGCTGGAAGAATTAAAATGCTTGAAGCAAAAGGCCTACTCCAGCTACAGTATGTAACATTACAATACAGAGAATAATATTAGCCTGCTTATCTATATATTTATTGTAGATTAATTTATTGAACAGAGTTTAGAGGCCAGTGAAGTTTTATTGGTTTAATCAAAAGATCAACGTTTCAGGAAAAGATTTTATTAAAGGAAGGTGAGTAATTTAAATGGTGTAGCTGTAGCCTATCTTTAAAAATGCTGAGTTAAATCCAATTTTAATCACAACTGGAGTAGGTTATTGAAATCAATGGGGCTTACAAAAGTGGTGATGAAAAAAGTCACAGGCATTTCAAAGGATCTAGTCAAAGCTAATATTAGACTCAGTACCTATGTTTCATTCTGGTTCATTGCTATGATATAATAGTTAAAGGAAATGGTACAATTATGATATTGTTTTCTAATAGTGGTTAGTGACAATTACATGTAAAATCATTGCCTGCAACTTAAAGAAGACAGCAATCAAACACAAGTGAAAGAAATCTGTGAACTCAAAGATTTTTTTAAAAAAAATAAACTGTTGACTATTGTTTTTTTACAGATTAGGTGTTGTTTGAGTTGTTGGTAATTGACCTTAACTAAGACCTCTCTCTTAATTCTGTTGGATCATTCAGGATGGTTCCATTCAGGGTGAGATGGGTGTTTGAACAGGCCGCAGGGAAGTCCCAGGACTCTCCATGGGCCTTTCCACACAGGGCCATAGCCCATTAGACTCAGGCCTTTCAGAAAGGCACATATTTAATGGACTATTGGTTTGTGGCGAATGGAATCGGTTTTATACTGGAAGTCTTCTGGAAGCCCCCCTTGAAGAAGTGACGACTCTCATTTGTAAGGTGCTGTCTGGATGCGCCCTAAGTAGTAGATCTGAAAATAGCCCTCTGGAGGAGTTGTCTGAATTTTGGTATGGGAAAATTCTGTTAGTTATGCATATATGTGGATGAGCATGTACAAAAGGTTTAAATTAATCTTGATTTTATTTTCATTTAACAATGGTCATCATGGGAACAGAATGTAAGATTTCTCACATTATTAATTTGGGTAAGTTTCTAGCATAGAATAAGACATACCCCATTATAATAGAAATTGTTAGAGTTGGACAAGTAATTAACCCAAACCTAAGTCCTGATCAAATGGGTCAGCTTGCTTGCACTTGTGTTTGGAGTGGAAATTATAGTCCGAATGAAGTAATTTGGAATGAAGCAATCTGCATATTCCATGAATGGCAATCTCAAGGCCAAGACACTATGGGAAGGTTAACTTGGAGAACCACTTGTGTTGTTGCTGAAGCACAGGCAATTTCCCAAGCAATTCTCCCATATTCAGTCATCCATGAAATAAACAGTAGGACTGTGTAACCAATTAGGCCATATTCTGAAAAGAGTTGGGCGATTTCAGCCTAAATTCAGGTTTGAATTGCATTACTCCACTACAATTTCATTCTGTAGTGGAATGACACAGTCCAAAGATCTGGACATCAGAAATAATCATGGAAAGCCAATGTGTCTTTAGCGTGATCATAAAAACACACCAAAACAAGTTATAGAAGTTGTCATTTCATTATCACTTTTATATTTGAACATTAAACTTAATGGACTTAGCTGAATGATGCTCTGTGCTTTCCAGTTGGCTTAAAAAGTAAAAACCACAGCCTGCTTGCTTGTCTGCCCACCTCTGCCAAGTACTGCTGACTCTCTTACTTGGTGGCCCACTGTCATTGTTCTTCTTTACTATACTCATTCAGCTATAAAGGTTGGTGATTTTCAAGAGGTAGGGGTTGGACTGCTGTGGAGTTTCATCTTGTCTCCCATGCTGTTTAATGTTTATATGTAGTTGGTTGGGAAGATCATAAGGAATTTGGGCTTGATTGCCATCTGTATGCTGTTGACTCTCACACTAATTCTCCTTGCCATTGAAGTCAGCTGAAACTCTGCAGGTGCTGGAATGATTCCTGGATACAGTAATGGGCTGGATAAGGCCTCATAAACTGAAGCTGAATATTATGATAATACAGACATTCTGAGGATCTCTAGTTCTTGAGTCCAGGAATTGGACAGGCAATCTGCACTCTCCCTGAAGGAGAAGTTGTGTAGCTTGGGGGTACTCCTAGGTCCATTTTAGTCACTGGAGCCACAAGTGAACTCTACAGTTCAGAGTGCTTGGTGCTGGCTCTGATTAGGGTGCTGCTACTGCATGGATTACAGTGGCTAATGATGTTAGCCACTGTAATCCATGCACTCTTAAGTTTTTATTAGACTAGCATGATGTGGTCTACATGAGGCTGCCCTTGAAGAAAACTCAGAAGCTAAAGCTAGTTCAAAATGCAACAACAAGATAACTGGCTGGAATATCATACAGAGAATATATAATATCAATGTTAAAGTACCAACAGTGGCTGCCAATTTGCTTTTGGTCTGAATTTGTGGTGCTGATGATGATTGCCTAAGTACTCAGTACTTAGAGAAGTGCCTCTTCCTATATATGCCTGCTTGAGGATTCAGACCTGCTGGACCAGCTCTTTGCTGGGTCCCAGTAGGAAATGTACAGGCGATTGCCTTCTCTGCCGAACAGTTCACAGTCATAGGCCTATATAACTTTGTCCCATAGAGTCCTAGTACTTATTCTGGCTGCATATCTGAATTTGCCTTCAGTGTCTTCAGCCTATAGTTTGTGACGGGTAAAAGGAAACTTCTATAGGTTGCATTTGCAAGAATAAATTCAGCTGAAGAAAAAAATATAATTAGTGTCCTTAAGATAATTTATTGCTACACTACACTAGTGACATCAGTCATTATGAGGTCTAATGCATGTAATTGGCAAATGTGTTTGCATCACATACTTCATACCAATTGACACCCACCGTGTTGCTACTGACAGCTTCTCAGCCAAGATAAATATGCATTCTGCCAAGAGCTATTACTACTTTGCTGAGTTGGACATAGGTGGATATATTATGGCAAATGCACAGTATAAATTTTACTATAGTTTTACTGTGCAAATGTCAGAATATTCAGGCTATTGACAGCAGCCTTTTCAATGTGCAGAAAAGATATCCTTAAGGGTGTGATGATATCAATTTTGAGAGAGCATATATATAGCACAATACAAAGACATAGTGAAGCACTATTCTAAAAACTAAAAAAAATCTGATTCCCCAATATGCTTACAGATGAGACTAGATGAGCTGAATAAATAATATTAATTTAATCAAATATTATCACAAGTATCCTATTGTAATTTTTCAAATCCCTCTGTACAGAAGACAATGAAGACTTGATATTATGAATGAGTGAAAGCCATTACCTACTTCCTAGAATAGTGTTTTTAAGAATGCTCCTCCCGATGTTTTGGACTTCAGCCCCCACAATTCCTAACAGCTGGCAAGCTGGCTGGTATTTCTTGGAACTGAAGTCCAAAATATCTGGAGCACAGTTTGTGAAACTCTGTCCTAGAGGCATAAAGAAGTCAGACAGTGCTACTACAGTGGTATACTGTCAAGATACAAATAATACTAGGTGCGGTAAATACATTTTCTATCATGGTGTATTATTTTTTGTCTAGCCTACAATTAGTTTGTGCATACAGGTAAACATGGAGAGGGATATAATTAAAAATATCATAAAAGCAGTTTTCCAAATTTAAACAATAATAGAAATGTTGTGCATTTAGCAGAAACAGAAGAATGACCTGCCTCCGCTGAACGTGTTTGCCCCATCAATGTTCAACCTGACCGGCCACTGCCAGAAGGGACAGAGAGTTTCATCTGTACTGACGATTTTGCCATCATTGCCCCAGAAGGTAGCTTTGAAATAGTTGAACAGAGCTTTAGTTGCTCTTACTGTCTATTACAGGGAAAACCAGTTGATTCCCAATCCACCTGAAACACAGACATGTGCTTTTCACCTAGAAGAACAGACAAGCATCTTGAGCTCTGAGGATTGCCTGGGAAGGAATCCCACTGGAGCATTGCAGCACACCAAGATATTTGGGAGTTACCAGTGCTACCAAGAAGCACTGCTTGAATATCAAGCAAAAAGTGGGTGCTAGAAATAATACCTTACAAAAGCTGATTGGCACAACCTGGGGATCACAGCCAGACACAGTGAAGACATCTTCTCTTGCACTTGCTACTCTGCTGCTGAATACGCATGCCCAGTGTAGAACACATCTCAACATGTTAAAACAGTGGATGTGGCTCTTAATGAGACATGCCTCATTATCACAGTATGTCTGCACCCTACACCACTGGAGAAATTATACTGCTTAGACAGTATTGCACCACCTGACATCTACTGGGAAGTAGTAGCCAACAATGAAAGGACCAAGGCAGTGACATCTCTTGCCCATCGTCTGTTCAGATATTAGCCAGCACACCAATGGCTTAAATGAAGAAACAGCTTCCTAAGATTGAGAGAGATACTTGCAGAAACGCCTCAGCAAGTGAGAATCCAAAAGTGGTAGGTTAAAGCCCAGCACATTAATCAGTGGCTGAGACCGGATGAGAAACTACCCCCTGGGCACACAGAAGATTGGGTGACCTGGAAAGCTCTGAACAGGCTGCCCTCTGGCACTACAAGATGCAGAACCAACCTTAAGAAATGGGGCCACAAAGTGGAGTTCACAACATGTGAGTGGGGAGAAGAGCACAGGCCACCTATTACAATGCAGTCTTAGCCCTGCCACATGCACAATGGAGAACTTTCTTATAGCAGCACCAGAGACACACCAAGTAACTAGCTACTGGTCAAAAGACATTTAGTATAATGTCAAGCGTTTCAAAACTTTGCTTGTAAATACATTAAAACTGTACCCTCGGTTTGCTTCCGGCATGATAAATAAATAAATTGAAACTGTAATATGTAAGAGGTTTCAGGGTATTTTTCAACTGTTTTCAAGTGGATTGTGTTTAATGCTTTTCAATTTTTGTATTTTAATGTATTGTGTAATCTGCTATGGGTCTATATAGGGAAAAGTAGGATATACATTAAATAAATACAATAAAATAGTTGTAGTGTTCATATAATTTGTTCCCATGTTTTCTGGCAAGATGTTTAAAACTTAATTTACATCAATGTGTTGCTCCTAAGCTGCATGTATTAGAGAAGTCAGCTGATTGTAGGAATAGTGTGCTTACTGCATAAGCAAATATTACCTGCAGTCATCTCCATACCTTTGCAAATCACCAATTCATTTCCACAAAACTCAATCATGTGTGTACCATACATGTATTTTCCAGATGCAAATTATACATACAGTAGCTCCAAAAATACAATTGGTCTGCCTTTCATCATTGACAAGATGATGAACTCAAAGTTTCTAATTTAAAACTTAAGATTATTTTCCCTAGAACAGATACGTTATGTAAAGCTTTAGAATTAGGGTATTTTGGGTATGCTCAACTGCAATTGATAGCCTCATGCTGAGTTCATGCTAATTCATTATACTCAAATAGATGGAATACCTGTCCAGTAGCAAGCCTCAAGTAATATGTTGTCTGTCCCTCTAGCAGTCACTTGATTTATCCAGGACCTGTGACAACATACTGCACATTACCTCTTTCTGATTACAGCATCTAATATGCCAAGTGGAGTGGCATGACCACTAATCAACCCAGACTGTTCCTTCATCTGTTAAGATTCCTCAGGACAGCTGATAAAGTAAAATGACAACAGAGGAATGTTGGGTCAAGAGATTATTTCAGATTTTGAATATAGAGAAGGCAGGCATGCATTTTCAATTCCTGAACTGTCCTGGTAAAATATGAGTGGGATAGTAATTTACTTGAATTCCCACCATGAAAAAAAAAAGATAGCAGACATAGGAAAATGGATCTAAAGGGCCATTTCCTGACTAATTCATTTTTAAGAACTTCTGGATTAACTTGTGAAAGAAAAAAAAGCACCATTAATGGGATTTAATATGTAAGACTTACCTCATGGTTTATTAGTCACCTAGTGAGAACTGTACTTGGGCCAGTTGTCACTCCCTCTGACCACCTCCAAGGATATGTAGACAGCAAAGATCCCGAAGGCCATCTTGAGGACACTCTTTCCCAAACCTCAGAGTTTTAAGATTGAGAACCCTCATTCCAGACCCCTTTTCAGACCCTCAACAAACAAAACTTAGAGGAACTGTTATGGAAGTCCATCCTTCACTCCCACAACGAGGGAGGGGTGTGTGTTCCTACCAGGACTATTTCACCTTTATCCTGCCGACCAACATATTCTTTATCCTATCTTTTTAATCATTCACAAAACAGAACATTCCCCTTCTTCAAGAAGTCCACCACATTTGCCCATACAACCCTTGCTTTTCAAACACAATCTCCAAATGGGAGATCACCCAGCCTTCGGTTTGCCCTATGGTAAGTTTCAGCTCCCAGTTGACCTTCAGTCTGGCCTGATGTAACTTAAATTCTTCAGGGCTTGTGCAATCAGTGCCTTCCCCTTTAAAAGACCTAAGCCATTATTCCTCCCAAGTGAACAACCAAATAAACTGCAGGATTCGAGTTTGAATTAATGTAGAACATCATTGAGTATTAAAAAAATGCAGTAGTGTGTACAAGTGTTAAAGAAAGAGAAAAAACAGCATAAACTTATATGTAAATTTAATTGGCTGGAATGATGTTAACTGACAATGCCTTGCAGAAGAATTCACCCACCCACCCTTGAGTTTTTCACATTTTGCTGTGTTACAAGCTTGAACTGAAATTGATTGCACTAGCATTGTTAAACATGATGTGCACAAGATGCTTAACACTGTGAAGGTTAAAAAAATCTTTATTGTGGCACAAATGTTAAGTAAACAAAAAACCCTGGCTCTTGTTTACCTCATCCCCTTTGCCATGACATATCTATAAACACATATATAAGGATTGATGCATTCACTGCCTCAAGAGGATACATAAGTAGTTCAAGGAACAGCTGTTTACAATTTCAGTGCCATGTAATCTCAGACTTAATACATATGTTTCTGGAAGACCTCATAGTTTTTTAGAAAGCATTTCAAAACAAAGAGCATCAGGTAGACCAAGTAGCCCTCTAAAGTTCATAATAAAGGTGTTCAGAAGTACCAATTTGTGTTCATTTATTTACAATCCCAGTGGATTGTCAGGGGCTTTCCCTCCCTGGCAAAGATAGAGAGGGAGAGCATTTTGCCTCCTCCCCCGAGGAAGAGGAGGGATGGTTCTAAGGAACCATCCTGAAGAGGGGGCATGGCTAGTTGTTGAGCAGCCAGCTTCCTAACCATTCAGTCCCCAACCTTCAAGGACAGCAGACGCAGGTCTGTGATTGGGGCTCTTGGAGGGAGCGGAGAGGCCTCCGTCCCTTGGCTCTCTCTCCCCCCCCCCCTTGAACTTTGGGGTCTGCACTTCTCCCTGGTGCCAGGAGACAGACGATGTCACCCCTTATTTAGGATGTGGGCCATTACCTAATACACTAACCTGGATATACATTTGAGGGGTGAGATGAGATTGAATTGCCCAGAAACAGGAAGAGTCTGGTCTCAACAACTTTGAGAGAGGCTTCTCCATACGTTTCCCATAGAGGTTGCCTGGGTTTAGGTCACCAGGGAACCCAGATATTTCACCCTTATAAACCGAGGGGTTGGCTGGACAGGGACGCTACCTTGGCTTCACCACACCAAGTTTGACACACTTTAGATTAGTTATAGTGGAAAAGTTAAATAAGTAACAATTAATAAATGTTGCCCAAATATTTAATCGAATTTATTTGTGTGTGGTCTCTTCATTTCGGGGGTGGGCAGGCAAATAACTGTATGTATCATGTACACAAAATATTAACAATGCCAATCAAATCCATTTCTATCTCAGTTTGTAACACAAAGTATGGAATATCAAGGGGGTGATGTATACATTTGTAAAGCACTGCTAAATCAGCATTTTTAACCAACTACATTAATAATGCTCTCTTTCTCATGCATGCATACTTTATTATTGCATTTATGAGTGTGCAGTGTTCTCCATTTACTGCAACTGCAATTCCCAAACTCTACCTATGCATAATAAAGTTCCTTGGGTGAATAAGTACTATTTGTTAAGAAGTGAAACTATAACTAACGCCTTCAGGAAACAGTTGCCACCAATCGGATTTTCAATAGGACAGTTCAGAAGGTAAAAATGTGTGCCTTCATTTTCAGTATTAAAAATACTGAGAATGAAGAATATCTTGAGCCAACATTCTTATGCTGACATTTCGCTTCTCTTGGAGTCTTAATCACAAATTTCTGTTCTCCAACAGAATTTTCTTTGGACATGAATGTTTTCTTGCTGTTGCTACTACTAGAATAGAAACAATAGAATATGTGTGAAAAAGTACCAATCTCCCCGCATTTATGCCAGCATTTGTTAGAAGCGTTTTTCATAATGTGAGCCAGTTGGGGGTGGGGGGGGTGGGAAGAGGGTGGTAAGGGTGGGTGAGTGGGCTGGGGGGTTTAAAGGGGTAAATAATCGAGATATACAGCAAAGGAAAGCACAATTGGAACCTGTATCCTAGCCATAAAATATGTAAACAGTTTTCATATTATCTTTTAGATGGCTAAGGTTCGTATTGTATTGTTTTGTTATCTCTATGAAAAAATTAATAAAAGAAAGGAAAAAAAGAAACAATAGAATATGTACATTGTTTCTATTATCCCCAAATAGGAAGGTAATGTGGTTGTTTAGTATACCCAAGCTACTTAATAGGCAATAAAACAAAATGGACATAATACTGCTCTCAAACGACATGTTATTCTTTCTTAAACTTGTAAGACTGACATTATAACACATTTCTCCCTCCCTCCCTCCTTCACTCCCTCCTTCATTACACTCATATGTAAATACTAGTACATATGTGAATATTTAAGCGCCAGTTTGGTGTACTTGAACTATGAGCAATGGACTGTTACTCTGGAAACCAGCATTTGAATCCCCATTCTGTCATTAGAACCCATTGGATAGCTTTCTCAGAGGAAGATGAAGGTAAACCTCCAATGAACAAATCCAGTCAAAAAAAGCCTGAACTATAGAATTTGCTACTGTGATCAAGAATGATTCCAATAGGGTGTTTTAGAGGGTCTACATGGTTGTTATAATATCTCCAGTATTAGAGTTAGCCATTTTTGGGGAGCAACATATCTTGCTATTTCACTTGGTGACTACAGCTATATATGAGGGATGAAGTCAAATGTCCTCTATTCTGATCAGAAAATGGTAACTGATCAGAAAATGGTAACTAGAACTTGTGTCTTCAAGTCAGTTTGTATGCATGTATTGTACTTGGACCATGGTTTGATATAGGCTGAGGTTATGGAAACAATTTGTTGCTATTTCTTCTTGAATGAATCAAAAAGTAATTCTAGCAGTTTACTTCCTATTGCAAGAAATGCTTGGAAAACCATGTCGTTTCTGAAACTTGTTCATAGTTTGGGAGTTGTTTGATGGATTTTAACTGATTTTTTAAATATTGTTTGTATTTCAGTCTGTTTTAATGTTTGTATATTTGAATATTTTAAATTGGATACCAATGTTTTTATGTCGAGCCATTTTGAGTCCCCTTTGGGGAGATAAAGCGGGGTATAAATATAATAATAATAATAATAATAATAATAATAATAATCTGTGCAAAATTTACACATGGTAATTTTATTCTGCAAATAGCATTTTCTGCACAGCTTTTCTATTCAAAAAGTAAATTTGGAAATATTTTCTGCACAGAAAAACCCCGTTTTTTGTGTTGAAAATCCTGTTTTCTATTAATTTTGCACATAATAAGTCCTGAACTGCAGGGATTCCTATCAATCCAGAATTTTTGTCATCAGTATTTTGTTTTTTTAATTTCTTTAATTATCTAATTTATATGCCAGCTTTCTCTTGAACTGGTACCCAAGTTTGCTTCCAAAAACATGTTTACAAGATGTAGCTCACACTGTAAAACTAATTAAAATGTTATATTTTAAAATCAAACTTTAAAGATAAATAAAAAATGTCCAATATCATGCCAGCCCTGCTTATATATTAAAAGCTTGCTTATGTAAAAGGTCTTAAGAGTGTTGACAAAAGAAAGGCAGCGGGGGGGGGGGTAGTCTCCTGTGAAAGGGAGTTCTAGCAGGTGGAAACAGCCACTAAGTGTGTCCTCACCAAGCAAGGTTTTGATGGTGGCAGGACAGAAAGACTTGTTTTAGAGATCTCAGGCTGTGTGGATAAGATGTATATGAAACATTAATCAATTTCATGTTTAGAATTGGTGTCCCATCTCCAAAATATTTCATAATGTATGTGCAAATATTCCAAAATCCAAAACAAAAAGAATAATCTTAAAGCCAAATTACTGCTGGTCCCAAGCATTTCAGACAGGGGATACTCAACCTGTATTGCTGCTATTGCTCTTACCGTTATTTTCTTTTTTTCCATGTGTTGCCATAAAAAATCAGAAAATCCTTTTTATATATATTTTGTTCATTCATTCATTCATTCATTCATTTATAATGTATGTTTGGGTAATTGACTGAATGCCATCTTCCAAAGGCACATATATGCTTGTCATAACAAGCAACATTTTCAAAGAATGAGCTGGTTCCTAAAAATAGGGCATTCATGCAAAGGGTGTTGAAGTACACCATGTGCACAGCATACGCAGCTGCATATGTTATAAACATTTGTTCTCTTGCATGTAAATGTTGGTGAGTCACAGCCAATTTGGGTTTCTTGCCACAAAAAGCTATTCCAAGGGAAGTGCATATGATGCGTATACATACAACCACAAGCATCTTAATGAGATATGTGCCATTTCATTCAGTAAATTCACATCACTGTGGGAAGTTTGTAAGTGGCTTCTGTGATAGATTTCCTAGATCCTGCTGCCTCTTTACTATTTTGCCAATTTTATATCGTATATCAATTTGTGAAACATTATTGACTGCATTATCTCATTTACCAAATACATTTAATATTTCAGTTATGAATAATTGCCCAACTCAAGCAAAAACCACTTTTCTGAAATAAAGAATTTGGCAAAGGCATATTCATACAAAGTTTTGGCTTAGATATGGTAATTTAAATTCATCCGTTTTTGCGATGCCTTCAAGACTTGAAAACCCTGAAAGCATTCAATTATGAATAATTGCCCAACTCAAGCAAAGACCACTCTTCTGTCAGGCCCAGTATTTCCGAAACTTCTTCAAGGAGAGATCCAAAATTTCAAATGGATTTTCCTTAGCCCTGCCTGGAGATGTCAGGAATCTCATCTATATCTCTCTGCAGTTAATACCTGTTCCCTGCCATCTGGTCTCATCTCTGAAGGAATCTTTAGTTCATTCAGTGCTAGTGACACGTGGGTGTCAGTGTGCTACACCAACATTTCTCATGATCATCGCCTTTTCTTTGAGGCATACAAGAATAGCAAAAGGTGTTTTCTAGGCCTTTTGCTGTGATTTGTTTTTACTATCAGATAACATAAATAGATTTAGGCCAGTGATGTTGTGCATTTTTGTCTGATATTGATCTACCCACCTTTGGGTTATAGGAAAGAGTGTGTTGATACCAGTCTCCTCATCTTAGGGTTTTCCTGTATTTCAAATACAGTGTTTTCCTAAATGTGAGAATAATTAACTGAAGTAAAGAATTTGGCAAAGGCATATTCATACAAAGTTTTGGCTTAGATATGGTAATTTAAATCCATCAGTTTTTGCGATGCCTTCAAGACTTGAAAACCCTGAAAGCTTTACTAATTTCATGCCACTGTACTAATGTGATGCTTAGATTTTAATCAGTGTTTTTAAAAATGGCATGCAGCCGAGACTTATATGGTAAAAGGTAAATTCATTTTTTAGATCAGGAAAAGTGAATTTTTAACTGTTCATTTGTGTATTAAGAATTCGGTAATGTTTCAAAGGATACCTTACAAGTACAGTAGGCATAATAAACTAAATCTGAATAACTAATATATGGATTATGTGATGAATTAATTAGCAATTATGACTTATATGATCCATTATTGCTTTACAATTAAACTTTTATTTTGACATTTTAATGAGTAAATTGTGAGGCTTTTAACATTTTTGAAATCAGGTACTCATGTTTTCCTGAACACCAAGAAAACCAAAGTGCTCTTTCAGCAGATACCAGTCAATCCCTCTGCCAGAAATACAGCTTAATGGTATAACATTAGAAAATGTTGACCATTTCTGCTACTTTGGTGGTCACCTCTCCACAAAAGTCAACATCGACACTGAAATACAACACCGTCTGAGCTCTGCAAGTGCAGCATTTTTCTGAATGAAGCAGAGAGTGTTCAAAGATTGGAACATTATTAGGGATATCAAGAAACTTGTTTATAAAGCTGTTGTCCTCCCAAACCTATTGTATGCCTGCAAAACATGGACCATCTTCCAACGTCAAACTCAACTTCTGGAATGCTTCCATCTGCATTACCTCTGAAAAATCTTGCAAATCTCTTGGTGGACAATTGTCAGCATTCGAGAAGAAGCAAATACCACTAGCATTGAAACGTTGATCCTTCACCATCAACTTCCCTGAACTGGCTACATGGTCTGAATGCTCGATCACCATCTCCCAAAGCAGTTACTGTAATCTCAGCTCAAGAATGGAAAATGGAATGTTGATGTTCAGGAAAAGTCATTTAAAGATGGGCTTAAAGCTAACCTTAAAAACTGTGGCATAGACACTGAGAACTGCGAGATCCTGGCTCTCAAGCATTCTAACTGGAGGTCAGCTGTTACCAACAGTACTGTGGAATTTGAAAAGGCACAAATAGAGGGAGAAAGGGAGAAACGGGTCAAGAGGAAGGTATGTCAAGCCAACCCTGACCGGGACTCTCTTCCATCTGGAAACCAATGCCCTCATTCCAAAAGAACCTGCAGGTCAAGAATAGGTCACTACAGTCACCTATGGACCCACTGGCAACACCCTAAGCTTGGAAAGCAATCATATTTGGACACAAGGGATCTCTGATGATGCTGATTTTCCTTTTGATGTTTTGATTTAGAAATCAAGTAGTACACTATTTCAGTGATGTGTTAAAAGATACCATATATTAGAATAGGGAACCACTTGGTAGAATGAAATAATTAATACTTATAACCATGTGTATGTAAATGATATAAGAAGAATGTACTAGTGTTATACAGAAGAATGTGAGTGTTCCCTATAGGTGTTGCTTTTAGATGCAAGTGACAGATGTTAAATGTAAATCTCTTCAGTAGCAAGCACTTATTAACATTCAGTTATAAAATAATGCAATATAAAATGACAAATGACAGTAATGTCATTTTAAAAACTTGATCCTTTGGTTGTATTATCATCATTTTAGAAGTAATGGGGGGTTTAAAAGACAAAGGTCAAGTACATGAATAACATTGTAAAATGTAGTTCTAAAAATCATTGTACTCTCTTTAGGAAATTAACATAATATGTGGGGAAATCTGAGAAGAGCAGCCATGGAGAAGAATCGCACAGTGTTATTCTTAGGCATATTTTACTGCATAACGGTTTATGGTTACTTTAAAAACGTTTTTCCTTTATTTCAAAATATACTACGATATACAAAACAAGACAAAACCAAGAGTTGATTAAAGAAGGAAGAACATTGTGGGGTCACAGTGCTTAGGGAAAGAGCTAGGGTTCTGTGGGAAAAAACAGAATTAGGGTTCCGGGAAGTGGGGGTTGGCTTATGGAGGGTTCCTTGACTATAGGGTTTCTTATAAAAAGATTAGATTTGTATGTACAGTGATACTTTGACTTAGGAGTGTAATTAGTTCCATGACTGAGCTCTTAACTCAAAATGTTCTTATTTCAAAGCGAATTTGGCCGTTGAAATGCTTTTAATCCGTTCTGCCATCTCTACGCCGTATCTGTGTTTGATATGTGTTTATAAATAACAAAATATGCTTTATAAATAACAAATAATGTCTAAATGCACATTCACAAAAAACAATAAAAAAGAAAGTTCAACTTTAAAACGATATAAGCA
This sequence comes from Anolis sagrei, assembly GCF_037176765.1. Taxonomy (NCBI): domain Eukaryota; kingdom Metazoa; phylum Chordata; class Lepidosauria; order Squamata; family Anolidae; genus Anolis; species Anolis sagrei. The sequence continues at coordinate 63,880,177 of NC_090025.1, forward strand.
CAAAGTTGTGGCAAGAAAGCACATCTGAGGCAACAAAATGTGTGTTGGCCAGTAGGGCTGGGCAACCACGGAAAAATTTGTTTTTAAAATCGATTCGTTTTTTGGGGGTTTTTGCGTTTCGATTTTTAAAAGAATTCCGAAATTTTTCTTTTAAAAAGTTCGATATTTATGAAATTTCGTAAATTACAAAACAATACGAAACAATTACGAAACAATTACGAATCGATTCGTTAATGGCGGACGCGACCGCGCAATACGCTAAAAAACCTCCAAATGGGACAGGGGGAACTTCTGAAGCTTCCCTCTCCCTCTGTTGTTGACTGTTGGTGTGACATTTATAATTTGTTTTCACTGATTAAACAAACAACAACTATAAAACTTGCCCCAGACATGCGGAAATAATAACGAAATGATTTCAAAACGATAATGAAACGAATACAAAACGAATTCGAAACAATTACAAAACGAATTTAAAAATTCGTTTCATTTTTTAGTTGCACCTGAATGGTTCGTTATCGCTTCGTTATAAAAAAAATAACGAATTTATAACAAATTACGAAATTACGAAACGAAACCGCCCAGCCCTATTGGCCAGTGTAACAGCAAGGCAAACCTGCACATTTAAATGGAACAATAAAAATAAAGTCCAACTTCAAAATGTTAGAAGCATAAAGTTGTGCAAAGGGAGCACAAAGAACAAAGTGAAGAGGCAGAAGCGTCATTTCCTTCATAATGTACTCATTCCAGCCTCCCCGCCCTCTCTTGTATATTACACCTATCATAAAGTCACTCCACTGGTTGCCAGTTAGTTTTCTGGTAAATACAAAGTGTTGGTTTTGACCTTTAAAGTCTTACACGGTGTGGGTTCAGGTTGCCTACAGGATCACCTTCTCTTGTACAATCTGCCCTGAACACTAAGGTCCTCTAAGGGGCATCTGCTCCAACCAGTCGGAACCTGACTGGTAGCCACTACCCAGAGGATCTTTTCATCGGCTTCCCCAAGATTTTGGAATGACCTGCCAGAAGAACTCAGACAGCTAAATGAGCTGTCGGAATTTTAAATTTATTGATAATTTACTGCATTTCTACCCCACTCTATCTCACCCCAGAAGGGACTTGGAGCAGTTTCCTGTTTTGGCAGTTATCCAATGCCATATTTATTTATTGTGTCAGAAGCAAATTGAGAATATCTTACAATGTATAAAAAACCATGAAGTCAAAAACTTAGCATTATGCTAAATTTCCTTTGACCAGAAGCTGGCCACTACAAGTGGTGTGCCTGCAAGAAGGTCCTCCATTGTGCATGTGACAGGACCCAGACGGTACTGCAGCATATGGTCTGCAGTTTGCTCTTCTCCACACTCGCATTTCTTGGACTTTATCCCCATTTCTTAAGATTTGCTCTGCATCTCACGGTACCTTCCAAGTTAAACATAAACCCATACAAATACACAACACTTTAAACTATAAAATCAAATAAAGCAAATAAATATGGTTAAAAAACTGTTAAAACACTGCACCTAAAAACCATGTAAAGACCTATCTCTCCCGGCAGACCTACCCAGATATCTGTAGGCATGAATTTTAAATGTGTGTCCTTTGTTTAATGACTCTTTTGTGTATTTTAACAAGTGTTTTATAGAGATATGTTTTGGTGTGAGGCTTTTATAGAGGTACGTTTCAATATATGTATTTGTTGTGTTTTTTTAGTGTTATGTGTTTTAATTGTTCTGTAACCCGCCTTGAGTTGTGAGCCATTATTATTATTGTTATTATTATTATTTACTTAAAATATATGAAAAGCATTTATTCTGTTAAGGGGTGGGCTGTTTTCTTATTTTCATTATTAACTGGATAAAAATAGTGTATATGTAATTTTGATTCCTACTTCTCCTCCTCAGTATTTTAGTCCAGTATCTAATTTTGAATATTTAGTCATTTGAATCAGTTGGAATGTGTGACATTTCAAGATGATGTAATTGTGAATTTGTACTTGATAGTGCTGATATATTCCAAATATTTGTCTCTGATATAATTTTTTGGGGAATTTCCATCATTTTATAAGTTTTGCTTTATGAATGGATAATGGGGTAGATTAAAAGAGAAAGAATGCATTAACTTACGTTATCAACTTATTATTCTACTGGCCTTTTCTGCTCATTTCAGCTACCTCTTTACCATTTCAGCTACCTCTTTACCATTATCTACCTCTTTACCATTTTGCATTTAGAAGTGTGCTTAGTAAATTAAGTTGTGAATTTCTTAAAATTTGTCAGGGTGAGTACCTCTCTTTGTCACACTTTGTTAGGCAGGCTTATCTGTGTGATTACTTTGGGAAGACAGCAGATGGTGGAAGAGAAAACTTTCTAGAACAGAATTTTTTTTGGAAAACAAAAGAAAAGTAGAAAAATAAGGTTTCAAGTGGATCTAGAGTTCTTAGCATGAGAATAAGGTTCTCAAGCATCCAGGACTTTCCTTAGTGTTAGGCCTTTTAGGTTGGAAAGACAGGTGTCCCTCAAATGTATCATGGGTTATGTGAAAGGAAACTAGAAGTTTGGAGGATTGTCTTCCTTTAGTAACATTTTCTCTGTTGATTATATTATTTAGTGGTTCTATTTTGTTTTGTTGTATACTATATACAGTAATTATTCTGTAATGTTATTTGTGATAAGTGGCATCAAACCCTTAGTAATTGTTAATGTGTTTCTAACACAGTGCCAAGTTTTTTAATAATTAAGAAAATGGTTTTTGTGAAATTTCTTACTAATTTTCTTCTACATTGGCTCCCCCCTCCTACCTTTACCATATTTCCCATTCTGTTTTTGGCCCATTCTTCCATCATTGGATTTGATTATCCTTGGAGAAGTTTGATGAGGTTGAAACTTGGAGCAAACTGATAAAGCTATGAAATTCATGTCCTATTCCCCTTTTAAACACCTTTTTAACAACATAAAAACATTTTCAAGAGGATTAACAGTGGCCTTTATGCCATTGTCCGCATTGCCTGCTCCACATTGACTCAGCGACATGTTAATCAACATTGAGTTAACTAATATAATTATTCACATTACTTCTGTTTTCCATTTTCTAATTTCTAATCCTTAATCTCATCTAATTAATTTTCATACCTAACATCTGAGAGGGGTGATAAGGAATGTAAAATACTTTCATTCTTACAGAAGGATACATTTGTCAATGTCTGAGATGGTTGCACCCAAAAGATAATGACTATACTTATACTAAAAGTAACTGTATGAGGTCACAGAGAAAAGGTATAAAATGTACCTTGCAGACTTAACAGACTCCTCTTGCAAAATAAGAATGAAAAAAGGAAACCAGTTAAAAAATGCTGTGAAGTTAATATTTGGATATTGCTTTCCTTCCTTCCTTTAAAGGAAGTTTTTAATAGAATTTTCAATTTGAAATGTTCTGGGATAAAAATGTCAAACCCTAATTTGAAAGTGTACTCCTCCCCTGCAAAAAAGTTAATTAAGTATCAATTAAACTGAAAAGTAGCAAACGTATTTGGAATTATTTTTCAGAAGTAGCTTAAAATACTGAAAATTGCCTCTTGTATTGTATCTTAAAAGAGAAGACCTGGGGGAATGGGCCATTTTTGAGGGGAAGAATCAGGACTTAAAAGCCAAGTGTCACAAATGTAACATACGAATGGGTTTTTCAAGAAACTTTCATTTAATCCTAAAATCATATCAACTGTTTCCAAACTGTTTCTTGGCTCTTTTCTTCTGTTCCATTTTTCAAAAACTCTGGTTTAGTTAGCAGAGACAGTATGTTGTTCTCCCATAAACACTCTTTTCGAATGAAATAAGTTCTGAGCTCAATTTGATGGCTTCCGGATGGTGTATGGGTCAATTTCATATAATCTGAATTCCAACCAGACAAACACAAGATGAAAATAGATAGTGAGCAAGTCAAATATAATCATTTTTCTAGTCTGCAAGCACAAATCTTCTGCCATTTTTCTTAAAAGGATTTTTAATTGTTCTGATACAATTAAGTTCTCATTGGGCATCAGAAAAATGAATTACTTTACAGAGGAGATTTCTATTGTGAGCAGCTGATGTCTCCTGAAGGAATATCCTCTTGAGTGCCATTCTCTTAGTTCTGTGGATAAAGATTCTTAAGGCAATAGCTGGAAGTTATTCTCCTTGCTGGTCTCGGATAAAACATCTTGTTTGTAAGCATGCACACAGGAAGTCAAATAAACTGTAGAAGATTCATGCCATATGATTGAACACAGACCTATCCCTAGGAGCATAAATAAACTAATTCAAGAATATTCACAAATGTGTAAGCCACCAGATGGCTCTCACAGATTCTGCACTATGACAAATGTTCTACTCCCCATAAGTCATTTTTAATTCAGGGGTTGTTTTGTTTTGTTTTTTTTGTCATGTGTCATATTTTCTCTTACACTTTTTGTGAATGAGAGGAAAGCTGCTTCTCTGCATAGTATACTTGATTATGGTAGGCTAGCTCAGAGCTGGATTGTAGCATGAATTTAAATAAGAGAAAGCAATCTAGTATTTGTTCTTTCTTACATGTTCTCTATTTGTATATCCTTTGGGTTGGGATGGCATGTTTTCTGTGGATGGCTTTCGTACATGCTTAGGAGAAAACTGGAGTGAAGCAAAAGCTAATGCTACTCCAGCTATGAATACATGATACCTGTATCCCTTGATAAGATGTCATTGAAAAATAATACGTATCACATAGTTTTGGTTAATTTCACTTGGCATATGACAACATAATAAGTATAGCAATTTGAGCAACTGTCATATTTTTATTCACCTTTGGAATGTCTTGAGATTTCTGGCTCTGACACTGTATGGCCCCATTTACACTGCCATGTAATGCAGTTTGAAACTACATTAGATGAATCTGCACTGACCATATAATACAGTTTCAAAAGGCATTAGATAGCATTGTAGATGGGGCCTCGATCCCTGTACCCCACTCCCATTGACCCATTGACTGTTTTATTACTCAGGGACCTTTGTCGGGGATGAAACATTACAAATCAGTTATAAATTAAAATTTCAGCAGCTGGCCATAACTTGTTTTTTTCTGCATCCTTTTGGACTTACTTGGATCTTAAACATTTTACTTTTTTGATGATATCCTCAGATGGATGATGGAAAATGATAACTATACTATTGCAACCTGTCCTGGTTTTTGTAACTCTCTTTTCTGATACAGTGTTCCCTCACTTATTGCAGGTGTTATGTTACAGGACCACCCGCGATAAGTGAAAAACCGTGAAGTAGGGATGCTATACTGTATATGTACTCCACCCACTCCTCTCTCCCCCTTCTCTCTCTCACGGCCCACCTTTCTTGAGTGGTTCTTCTTATATCTGGAGGCTCCCTTCATCAGGTAAAAGAAGAGTCAGGTGCTACTTTTGCCGCTGTTCTTTTCCCCCATCCACCCTCCCTCTGGATGACGCCCCCCTCTCTCTCAATCAATTTCTCTCTCTTTGGAGCACACGCCACTGTTCCTTCCACAGTTCTGCCTCCCACCACGGTTGAGGTGCGGGGGCAAAAAAGAGGAGAAGAGAAGGAGAAAGAGACTTCTCCCCGGCCAGTGCTGATCTCGAGCTGGAATTGGCCACTGTCTCCGCTGACATCATGATCACGATGAGAGCATGGTGGGTGCACTGAAATGGGGCATGTGGTTTTTTTTTGGGGGGGGTGGGCAGAGCAAGCAGCCCCTCCCCTCCTGAGCCTACACCACCACTGTGGCTGCCACCGCCAGCCCGGCCTTGTGAGGTCTCCCAGATCTGCGGGGATCCATCCATCCACCCACCCCTCCTTCCTTCACTACTTGAAAAACCGCAAAACAGTGAGTCTGTGTAAAGCAAACCGCAAAGTAGCAAGGGAACACTTACTTTGATTTCCTCCATTTCACTTCCTTCTATTTTACCAGAGCACTTCAAACACAGGTGAAAGGGAATAAACTTCAAGGGTGAAAGCTCTCTATTTATTTTCCCCAATACAAACTTACCTTTCTAGAATTTCCTCCCTCATCCAAAGTAACGATAATGAAACTGCATATTTCAATAAACATTCTGGATCAGAATCTAGTTGGTGGACCTGCCCGAAAATAATACATAAAGACTCCAGATGATAATACATAAAGTCTCCAAGGACTGGGGTGAATTCTACCCTCTTACACTCATCAGTTGTATTCCATATGGATTTAATCCTGAACACAAAATTGTAGAATACACACATATACTGATATATATGTAATAGCAGAGTTGGTTACTTAGTTGATCGTGGCCACTTTTTACTTTGTGATTAAACCATTATAACCCAATATATAATCCAATAAAGATGAGCTTGCTTGGATGGTTGCCAGCTTTCTCATATTAACCTCAATATGGGGGCAGCTTCCTCCGCCTTCAACTAATTAGCCTTTGGTGGTTTGCAGGACTTGGGTCCAACTTTGAGTGATTTCCAGAAGCATTTTTTTTCTGGCAGTTTGATTTCTCCCTAGACATTATTTTTAAAGAACTAACACTCTCTTTAAAAGAACATTGTGTTAAAGAATTGAACTGATCAAGAGGGATACATATTTTACAAACATTTAGTCTTCTATTAATAAATTAAATAGAAGACTAAATTTTGCATGCTTTTACTAGTTATACAATGGCATTAAATGCTTGGCTGAAATTCCACGGCTACTCCCAACCAGAATAAATATATTAATATGGGATAGTGCTAAGTGTTGGTTCATTTTCAGGAATTCATTCTAAACATTAGGGAGAGTTTTATGATGGTAAGAACTATTTTACAGTGAACACAGTGCCTCATAGTGCGATTGACACTCTTCTTTGGAGGTTTGTATATTTAGATGCCCTTTGATTGTATAACAGGATGTTGGTCTGGATGGCCTTCAAAATCTCTTCTAACTTTATAATTCAAATAGACTGCAATGAATTAAAATGCAGATATTAATAAATTAGAGCTCAAAACTCAATGAGACAGATAATTGATTAATGGTCTAATATATAATTATGAATTATTTAAAAAGAGAATAAATTATAAATTATAAGAAATTAACAATTGAGCTGCCAATCAAATCTACAAATAATTATGAGCAATATATATGAAATATATATAAGAGAGCTGGTGTAATGTAGTATTTGATAACTGGAGTTTCAGGCTGTATATAATCCAGTTCAATGCAGTTAAACTATATTGTGAAACTGCATTATATGATCCAGTCACAGTTTCTTGGCCTAAAAGCAAGGCTGTGGCAAACCTCCTCTGAACAAATCTTGCTAAGAAAACTTCTCGATAAAAATGGAGTGATAAAATATTCACAACTACTGCTCAAGACAGGAAGGAATAAGTGATGGGAAGTAACCACAATGATGAGATTATTGTGTGATTGCCATATCCACAAGGGATACATTCCAAGTCATCCTCCCCACGGATGCCTGAAACTTTAAATAATAGTGAACCCTATATTTTGGTTACTGTACATTCTTATGTACAAGTCAAGTTCATGTATAAATCAAGGGCAGGTTTTGCAGGCAAAATTATGGATTTTGATGTGACTTGTGTATAAATTTAGGGGCATTCTGCAGAGGGGGGGAAGCACCAATGGCACCTCAAGAGCATACATGAAGTTTGTGTTTAGACTTGAGTCCCGTTTCCAAGATATCTCAATCTGTATGTAAATGCAAACACATGGCTAAGTCCTTTGTAAATGTATCTTCTCATAGTACTCCTGTTTTCACATACTCTGCCATTACATAGATAAGGTCTAGTAAATGGGAAAATCAATGGAATGGAGCCAATAGAATGATGTTACACTGATTTATTATTTTAAAAAACCTCCTGCTAGATCCATAGTATAAACAGAAATTTTGTCATTCAGCAGTCTGTGAAGATAAATTTAATACTGTGCTTTACTTTTTATATTTTGGCAAAGAGATTTGATTATAACAAGTAAACCTAGGCACTTTGCTGTTTCCATTTCTAATCCCAAAACAGAAGGGTGATCAGAACTCTGCGTTTAATAATATATACAGTGTTCTCTCACTTATAGCGGGTGTTATGTTCCAGCAACCCCTGCAATAAGTGAAAAGCCACAAAGTAGGGAATTATGGGAGTTGGTCCAAATCCCATGGAGGAGGCGCCAGCATGGTGGGGCAGTGGGCCTCACAGGTCAGGCAAGTGCGGGGTCTGGTGCAGGCCCCGCTGCCTCCGATGGGAAAGGGGGAAAGGCGAGGCCTTCCCCTTTCCCCCTTTCCTATTGGAGGCAGTGCTGGTATGGTGGGGCCTGCAACAGACCCCACGGCAGAGGAAGCAATGGAGCCTGCACCAGACCCCGCTCTTTCCTGGCCTGTGAGGCCCACCGCTCCTACCTTGTCAGGCTGGATTAGAAATGGAAACAGCAAAAGAGCGTGGAGCAGCGCAAGGGCGAAGAAGAGGATGCCACCACTGAGACCCTCTTAGATGGCGGCCTCCTCTTCCTTGTCACCTCGGAGGTCCCTTCCTCGCCAGGCTAGGTGCCCAAGGCAGGCACCCAGCCTGGCGAGGAAGGAGCGTGGATCAATGCAGGGGTGAAGAAGTGGACGCCACCACCAAGGCCCTCTTCAGTGGCAGCCTCCTCCTCCTCACCACCTCTGCTCCTCCCTGCAATAAGTGAACTGTGAAGTAGCGAGGGAACACTGCACAAATATAATGTATTTGCCACTGCCTGTGTATCTGTAAAGAATCACAAAAGAGTACTTTAAAAATCACTGAATAATTTTCAGATTAAGCTTTTAGGATAAATAGGTTATAAGAAGGTTTGCATGGCTTTATTTAAGCAAGAAGCAGGGGGGGGGGGTTGTTACAAAGATGTGACAAAACAATCATTCCTCTTAAGTGGTATGCTTCTGTTAAAATAGATTATTGATTAGAGTTTGCCAATATGAAAAAGATTCATTCAAAGAGAGTGTTTATTTTAAAAGTAATACGGAAACAATTATACCGGCAAATGTATTTTATTTGAAGTCTGGACACCTAAAGAGGTTGATATTTGCTGAAATTCAGCAGACCAGGATGTTAATACATGACCTGTGAAAATATCTAGAATATGTACTTTATCTTCATGGAAGGCAGAATAATGGTTTGACTTTATCCTTGTGAACTATCACTCAGCTATATCTCTAAAATACATGTAATATTGTAAACCCATATGATATTATACATATTATCATTAATGTTCAAAAGAAAAATTATGCTGGTTTAAATCAGAAATGCATATTTGAACCTTTTTCAGCCATTTAAAAAGTCTGAAGAGAATGCAGGGATTGACCTTTTGGCCCTGTTAATTCTACTTACTTGGAGATCTTCGTTGGGCTGGAAGCATATTCATCTGCATGGATTTATGCTTAGTGCAGCCCAGAATCTGGTGTCTCTGTTACTTCAATGGTATTAACTGTGTTTAACTAAATGTCTGATTATATCTTCATTGAAGAATAGGAGATAAGGTGTGGACAGTGCAAGATTTATTTATCTTCATTCTTCAATTTGATGAACATCCAGATAGGTCTGTTGTGTCTCTTCCCCCTCCAAGGCGGAGCTCCATTTAGTCCCATGTAGGTTGTACCCAAGATCTACTATTTTGATTTACAGTATGTGAACAAGCCTGAGAATTTGCAAAAATAAAAATTTGGCCAAGAGGATTAGTGTTTTAATTTTATGATGTAGGCATAGTAGTAAAAAAAATAAAGCAGAGCTGCATATGTTGAAAGAAGATGTAAACACACCTGATATGTAGAAGCAATGTGATTTTTTTCATTTTATTTCATGAAAAAAAAATTTTAGAAAATGGAAAAAATGTTTTTTTTTAAAGAAAAGTATTAATTTGTAATTTTGGACATACTGCAAGTACAATTATTCAGTTATATTTTTGTTAAAAACCAAGGAATAAAGTTCTCTACGATTAAGAACATGTGAATTGTAAGGAACCCTACTGGCTTTGCCCACCCACCCAAAAAACTCAATACCAATAAAAATTGCAAAATAATAACCCATCGATAATAATTTTAAAAGAACTGAGAAAAATAAATAAAGCTCAGGAATAAATATAGGAATACCTGTTATTAAAATATTGATAATCTAAAACAGTGTTTCTCAACCTGGGAGTCAGGACCCCTGGGTGAGTCATGAGGGGGTGTCAGAAGACCCTCAGAAAACACAGTATTTTCTGTTGGTCATGGAGGTTCTGTATGGGAAGTTTGGCCCAATTCTATTTTTGGTGGGGTTCAGAATGCTCTTTGAATGTAGGTGAACTATAAATCGCAGCAACTACAACTCCCAAATGTCAAGGTCTATTTCCCCCAAACTCCATCGGTGTTCACATTTGGACATATTGAATATTCGTGGCAAGTGTTGTCCAGATCCATCATTGCTTGAGTCCACAGTGCTCTTTGAATGTGGGTGAAGTACAACTCCAAAATCAAGGTCAATTTAGCCCCCCCCCCCCCCCCCAGATTGCAAAAGTTCAACAAATAAATAAATAGGTCAAATAAAAACCTCTTTATATCATATGTTTGTTGTCTGGCTTCTTTATTTCATGGCGAGGGTTCAATACTTGTCTCATTTTTCTAGTTTTTGGTGGGCTTTTGCATATCTTGCTGTATAGCAAAGATTGTTTATTCATTGAAGTTAATAGATATTAAATCTATATTACTGTACAGTGTTAGTTGAGAAAAAGTCTATCAGTAATGTAATCAGAAAAAGTCTACCGTACATTACTACCTTAGCCTAATTTCATGCTGTGTAGCAGATTAGTTATTGAACAACTTGAACAAATTGTTGAAAATATTTTCAGAATAAATAAGAGTACCAGAGAAACACCATGGTAATATCTACTAACTGCTTTCAGTATGTTTCTTGGTTACTCTAATGGGACTTTGAATGTCTTTGGATCTCTTTGGGCAGTGGGAACAAGTTAAACAGTTATGATAGAACAGATGTTTACCACACTGGGAATACATATGCCAGTTGTCAGCAAAACTAGCTTCTGAAGTCAGTTTGTTTTTCAGTTATTCTCAGTTTTCCTATACTTACTACATTTGAGATTATTCTTATGTTTTTGTATTGTATGCATAATATTGCACAATGATACGAAGCCACACAGTGTCAAATTCTCACACTTTATCTTGTAAAGTAACCTTCTGAATAAATGTATGGCTGTTTTGACAAAATGAGTCGAGCTGTCCCCTGATTCCACCCGTTACGGTTATGAAAGCAAAGACAAATTATCCAATTACTAAGTACACTGCTTGAGGCAATACAGAAGAAACATGCTGATTAATCCAACTTTTATAGTAGAGTTCTCCTCCTCCTCATATTGTTAAGTTCCTCTAAGATAAATAGAATTGCACTGAAAAGGAAAACAAGTCTTTCCAGGAAGGAAAATATGATACTGTTCATAACAAACACAGTAAAAACAATGCTCACAGAACTAAGGAGAGATTCTTAAATGTCCATTCCAACATCTCCTTCAATATCTGCTTGTACTGTCTAAGTTCATCTAGTATGCTTATTCAGACATATGAGAGAAAAACTACCCTGCATTCTGACCCTTTCCCTGATGTCTGTATCCCTGCTTCCAAGGGAATGCAAGTGTTATTTGGATATACGCTCGAACGCCTATTGAACTTTACACACTGGCAATGGTTAATTTGTAGGACTCCTTCTTATGGTCAGTGGATGGTGTAGCAGTTTGGGATATGTGATTCAGCAACAGTAATGGTCAAGGGACAGAATATGACACTGTTTATGAGACTTGGTTCCCACTTTCTATATGTAAAATTTTGAAGATATTGTGAAAAAATACTTTATTATTTTCTATAGTGCTAAATCTTTGTTCTGCATTTTTACACTTTTATAATTAATAAATACGTTTTAATAAGAACTTTCCACATAAATGGAACCTCACTTTATCTTGGTTCCTATGTTCAATCAAACACAAGTAGAAACACTCTTCAGAGGTCCCAATTCACTGTGAAGAAAGTTTGATTAATATGCACATTGGGGATGGGATCAATGAGGACTATTCCCTTTACATGTATTTATGCACTCTGCTTGGGTGTGATACTTGGAACAATGACATTTTTCTACTTTCTCCGATTTGCCCCATATCAATAGGCTCTCCCACTCCCTTCCATCTCATCATAGGCAAAAACAAGGCTCAGAGTAGGAGGACTCTATACTTCTGTTGATAGGGATTTTCTTTTTCTTTTTTCTTCATAAAACTCTGAGAATCAACTTCTGCCTCAGGGAAAACTGAAGTAGGCTGTACATACCACTCACATATAAACAATTTCTCCTGAAGCATGCAGTTGAATCTTCAGATTTTACAGAGAAAAAAGAAAAGGCAAAACTCTTGTCTTGGTCAAGAAAGGCAACTCTTTGGCAGTGCAATTCATCCTTCTCAACCGCCACATTTTGCCACCAAATTTATGCACCAAACTATTCAAAATTGCCATTTTGCTGGCAGTTTTGTTTTGTTCATAGAGTACTGAAATGGTTCCATATGGTCAACAAGTTGGCCTTTCCCTGTCCCTTCTTTTCAAAACTTTCCTAGTTAATACATTGTGATAAACTAGTGAAGCGTTATGCAGTTGTCCATCAGTAAAATGTTATTTGAGATATAATGTTGTTGAAAAATTCCAAATAGGATATTTGTTATTGTAAATATGTATTTGATGGAAGAAAAAAGATATTTCATTGTCGTAACCTCATGGACTAGACCACGCTCGATCACTTTACATAGTTTTAGATCCTTTGCTCTTAATTTGTGTGAGAGGGGAAAAAGTGAGACTAATTGCATTGTAAACCTATTACGTATGAGCACAATTTTTTTTAGAGATTCTAAAGCAGTAAATACGTTAAGAAATGTGAAATAGTAAACATATTAGATTTTTCATAAACAGTTATCAGAATTGTTCCATTATCTGAGCAGAGGCCACAAGAAGGCACTAGAAAGAGAAGGACAGTCTATTTTATGGGGGGAGGAGTTGAAGGAGGAAAAGTATTTCCCTGTTTTCACTGCTTATTTCCTCTCCCTCCTTCCCATATCATAAATGAGGGTTATTTCCATGATGGGAAAATGGGAAATAGCAAGAAAACAGGGGGGATGGTTTTACTCCTTCAACCCATCCTTACTGGTTATTCCCCCTCCCCCCACCCAATAAAATGGACTGTCTTTCTCTCTCTAGCATCCCCTAGTGGCCTCCGCCTAGATAATGGAACAGTATCCAGTGGTCTATTAGTTGTTTTAGAAGAACGTCTTTTGATACCCGCACCATTGGGTCTGGGATATCGTAATACAAAACATAAGTCTATTTTCTACTGTGAAGAGATGAAGGCTTTTTCATTGGCAATAATTTCTGATGATGAGGTTTTACTGTTGAAGATGGAGAAAAGGAACAAAGCAGTGAATATTCTTTCCTTTTTACCTACCTGAGTAATGAGAATAATTCGACACAACATGTAGGTTAAGGTTAGTGAGAAGTTATTTAGATTTTTTGGAGGTGTGGTACAGCATCTTGTGTCAGGCTACACCTACTGGAACTTGATGTAAAACAATCTAGTTTAATGATCTATTGTACTTTAACATACTATAAATGAAATTTGCCATGGTATCTGATATAACTTGATCTGACTACTATGGAGATTATATGCTGATTATTGATAAAGAAAGAAAAAAAGAACGATACAGGACTTCATACTATTGGGTTTCATACTATTGGCAGAGTTTGTTTTCCAACCAAAACCAGAATTGTTGAAGTCTCCCATTACAACTATATCTCTTCTTTCTTCATGTTTGCTCATCTGTCCAAGGAAGACTTCATCCTGTTCTTCCATCTGGCTTGGAGGTCTGTAGTAGACCCCTACAACTACATCTTTTTCAGTTCTTGCTCCCTTAATTTTTATCCATATACTCTCAACATGATTGTCAGGAATGAAGTCTTGCATCTCTTCACAGGTGTAAACACCCTTAACGTACAGGGTGAGGCAGCATAACTTCCTTTTTAAAAATGCACGCCATTCAGTCGGTTGAAGACATAGCGGAGCGCTAGCGGACTCGTTCAAGAGGCGAAAGTATAAAGTTTTGTCCTGACACAATTAAGTCACCATCATGCATTGAAATAGTGAAGAGCATGCTTTTGCCATTGAGGCCTACTTTTCAAGCGGATTTGGAGTGGCCGGCCCGCTCTCCAGATTTGGCCCCTTGTGATTTTTTTTCTATGGGGTTTTTTGAAATCCCGTGTTTGTGTCAATGGTCCAAGGACCCTACAAGATTTGGAGACCAACATCCAGGAAGAAATTGCCAACATAATGCCTGCTATGCTGGCAAGAGTCATGACAAACGCCAGGAATCGATTTACTCAGTGTATGGAGAATGGGGGATGTCACCTACTTAATTTGATCTTCCAAACTACGTAAAACAAAACTTTAGGTAAGCGCCTACATTATAAAAAAAAATCTGATTCATACAATGGGTTTTATTAAGTTTTGAAAAAGGAAGTTATGCTGCCTCACCCTGTACAATAGTTGATTTTCTTCCCTTTGTGTGTGTGTGTGTGTGTGTATGAATTAGAAGTACCATCTCGATGCTGAATTGGAAGTGAAATTGGTGTTGTACATTACTACTGAGATAGCGATATGTATCACATGATATCTGTTTCCAGAATTATAAACAATTATTACTTCATGGGCACTGTGGGGTGGTTTGAACATTTGGCTCCACAGAACACATGCAGGTACAGTTTGAGTAAATATGTTCTCTTGATACAGAAATCATACTAGTTGGGAGATGTGGTGACAGTAACCTTGGTTCCTGCAGAAAAAGCTGATCTAATGCAAAAATATTATATGTAGCAGCTGTTTATCTTTCTAAATATATAGGAGTACACATCCTGGAAATGTTAAATGCTTATTCATACAGATCTGCTGTCTACATTTCAGCATATTGCCTGTCTTTGCTATTATTAGGGAGCTTTGAAATAATCACTCTGCTTTCCTCTGTCTCACTATCTGACAAGGTCCTATTCTCTATCGAATCAGCACTTCCAATGAATGACCTTGCTGTATTAAAGGTTATGGAAAAATTAGTTAAAATTATATGCCCCATGGAGATCTGCATACATTGATCAGTCATCTCTTCAGCTGTTTGTTATAGCTTAACTTCCCCTGTGAAAGTATACACCTTTCCAAAGGGAGTTCAAGTGTCCATCAAGTTTTGATCTGCAGAATTTACAAGACATACTTTATTTTTATTTATTTATTGGTTTTTGTTTCATGTATTGCAGATCACTTAGCATGCTCTTTGTAGTATACAAATATAAATTTATAACTTAACTTCCCTCGTCCTTGTAGTATTTTGCAGTATTTGTATAGTAATAAAGAAAGATGCATGAGCTGTGTGTGAACAAGTAGATTACGTCATCTGAGGAAACCAGATTATTTAATTGAAATCATCTAACCCATTTAATACTTTAATATATTGGTTTACTCTGAACCTGATAAACATACTTTATTCATTGGATGAAATTGGAATCCATAATTAATTATAAGATTCATAGCATGCATACATCATGAACTGAGGAACAATATGCCTATATGCTTGAACAAAAGGTTTGTTCTTATGAAGCTGAGAAGCAATCATACGTGAACCACATTGATGTGTTTCTGGTTGGAGAAACACATCAGACAACCAGATATTGAGAACAACAACCTTCATGAACCTTTTACATCTACCGAATTGGACCTGGCTCTCAATAAATGTAAAAATGGCAAAGCAGCTGGCCTGAATGCTCTACGGATGGAACAAATCAAGAACTTTGGTCCAAAAGCAAGGTGCTGGCTGCTGGAGCTGGTGAACAACTGCACTGCATCCTGTCAGATCCCCAAAATCTGGAGAAAAGCAAGAGTCATAGCCATCTTGAAACCAGGCAAAGACCGTAATGATCCAAAAAGCTATAGACCAATCTCCCTGTTGTGCCACCTTTACAAAGTTCTGGAGAGACTTATTTTGCATAGAATTATGGAAAAAATAGACCCATGTCTGATTCCACAACAAGCTGGCTTCAGGAAAGGCAAAAGCTGCACATCGCAAGTGCTGAACCTGACTCAGCACATAGAAGATGGCTTTGAACGGCAGCAGATCACAGGAGCTGTCTTCATAGACCTGTCAGCGGCTTATGATACTGTAAACCACCGCCTCCTCCGGAGAAAAATGTATAATATCACAAAGGACTA
This sequence comes from Anolis sagrei, assembly GCF_037176765.1. Taxonomy (NCBI): domain Eukaryota; kingdom Metazoa; phylum Chordata; class Lepidosauria; order Squamata; family Anolidae; genus Anolis; species Anolis sagrei. The sequence continues at coordinate 63,896,475 of NC_090025.1, forward strand.
CCACCTCACCCACCTCATAGGAAACCTGCTACAAAACAGGAGCTTTTTTGTTGAGTTCAGGGCCAGAGAAGCAGATGGCGGAAACAGAAGAATGGCCTGCCTCAGGGGAGCGTGCTTGCTCCATCAATGTTCAACATTTACACAAATGACCAGCCACTGCCAGAAGGGACAGAGAGTTTCATCTATGCAGATGATCATACCATTACTGCTCAAACAGGGAGCTTTCAGATGGCTGAACAGAAGCTCTCCTAAGCTCTAGATGCTCTTACTGCCTATTTCAGGGAAAACCAGCTCATCCCTAACCCATCTAAAACACATCTCACTACACTAAAACAGTAGATGTGGCTCTTAATGAAACATGCCGCATTATCATGGAGTGTCTGCGCCCTACACCACTGGAGAAATTACACTGTTTAGTTGGTATTGCACCACCTGACATCTGCCGAGAAGTAGCAACCAATAGTGAAAGGACCAAGGCAGTGACATCTCCAGCTCATCCCCTGTTTGGATATCAGCCAGCACGTCAATGACTTAAATCTAGAAATAGTTTTCTAAGATCTACAGAGACGCTCGCTGGAACACCTCAGCAAGCAAGAGTCCAAAAGTGGCAGGCTCAAACCCAGAATGTCAATCAATGGCTAAAACCAAATGAGAGACTCCCCCCTGGGCACACAGAAAACTGGGCGACTTGGAAGGCGCTGAACAGACTGCGCTCTGGCACCTTGAGATGCAGAGCCAACCTTAAGAAATTGGGCTACAAAGTGGAATCCACGACAAGCGAGTGTGGAGAAGAGGAAACTACAGACCACCTGCTGCAATGCAACCTGAGCCCTGCTACATGCACAATGGAGGACCTCCTTGCAGAAACTCCAGAGGCACTCCAAGTGGCCAGTTACTGGTCAAAGGACATTTAATCAACTACCAAGCTTGCAAACTTTGTGTTTTGTTTGTTTGTTTAAAAATGCAGTGTAACTGTTTGGTCTACCCCTGACATGATAAATAAATTGATGTGTTTGTACCCTTGCTTCTAAAGAAAAATATTATTACTTGTTAAAAGTACTCTGGTTGTCACACTCTCTTTAAAAGTAATTAAGTTTGACATAATTTATCTCCCTTGTAATACCTGGAGAAAGTTTGCTCCAGTCTATATACCATTGCTAGAGAAGCAACAAACCATAACGAAAAAAGAACAGTGGCAAAGGAGCAGCACTTACCATCACTGGCAACACTGAGAAACAGCAACAATGGTAGGAAAGTGGCATGACCACAACTGGCTGCCTCGGACAATCTTGAACAGGTCAAGTTGAAAACAGCAAAGGCAAAGATGCAATGAAACAAACAGAGGTTGAGACAACACTGATTAAAAGAGGGGAGAGAAAGTGCCAAGTAACAAGAGCAAACCCAAGGTGAACAGATCAACATTATTCATTCCTGCAACAATACTCTGGAAAATACAAGGTAGATGGGAGCTGCTAATTGCCAATATCTTTTATGGGACTGACCTTTGATTGGTTGGTCTCACCAAAGTGTGGAAAAACAAACACAAGCAATTCTCCTAATCTCCCTCCTCACATATACATACAATGGGAAAATTTATAGAAATACTTCCCTTCCTGTATGTAAGGAAAGGAGTGAAAGTCTTCATAGTATTTTCCTTCAAAGAACTGTAATATTATTCTCTGCTTTAAAACAGCATGATGGGTTTTGCTTTAGTGTAAGATGCTACTTTTTTTTTAAGTTTTCTGTATAAAAATATTTTATGCTAAATCTAGCATGTATCAGTTGTCTATATTAATTACTAGCTTGGGGACCTGGCGCTGCCCGGGTGATTTGAGAAAGGCATTGTTTGTCTCTCCTCCAAGTTTAGTCTAGATACAATGCCAGCTGAGTTTAGTGCATACGGGTGAGCTATAGTCCCCATATGCAAGTGTCATCATCCGTGGTCAATCCTCCTTCAACCCACAATAGGATGTAGAGTGGGTTATGGGGTCTCTGTGTGCCAAGTTTGGTCTTTATCAGTCATTGGATGAGGGTCACACTGGTTTCAAAGTGAGTGAAGGTACTGCAAGGCCCATCATCCGTAGTCTGTTCTCCCCAAACCACACCAGAATGTTGAGTTGGCCATGGGTTGTCTCTGTGCCAAGTTTGGTCTTTATTGGTAATTGGATTAGTGTCACTGTGGTCTCAGAATATGAATGAAGGTACTGGAAGTCCCATCATCCATGGTCTGCCCTCCTCCAAACAGCACCAGGATGTATAGGGGGTCATGAGGGCTCTGTGTGCCAAGTTTGGTTTTGATTGGTCATTGGATGAGGGTCGCAGTGGTCTTGGGAAGTGAGTGGAGGAACTTCAAGTCCCATCATCTGTGGTCCGCCCTCCTTGATACTGGACCAGGATGTAAAGTGGGTCATGGGGGTTCTGTGTGTCAAGTTTGGTCTTTATTGGTCATTGGATGAGGGTTATAGTGGTTTCAGAAAGTGAGTGAAGGTACTGCAAGGCCCATCATCTGTAGTCTGTCCTTTCCCAAACTACATCAGAATGTTGAGTTGGCCATGGGGTCTCTCTGTGCCAAGTTTGGTCTTTATTGGTAATTGGATTAGTGTCACTGTGGTCTCAGAATGTGAGTGAAGGTATTGCAAGTCCCATCATCCATGGTCTGCCCTCCTCCAAACAGCACCAGGTTGTAGAGTGGGTCATGAGGGCTCTGTGTGCCAAGTTTGATCTTGATTGGTCATTGGATGAGGGTCACAGCAGTCTCGGGAAGTGAGTGGAGGTACTTCAAGTCCCATCATCCATAGTCCAACCTCTTCCAAACTGCAGTAGGATGTAGAGTGGGGCATGGGGGCTCGGTGTGCCAAATTTGGTCTTTATTGATGTTTGTTGGGAGCCACAGTGGTCTGTGGGAATTGAATGTTTGAAAGTACTACCATCATCCATTGTCTGTCCTCCCCCCCAAACCTCACCAGGACATTAAGGGTGTCATGGGGGTTAATGTGTGCCAAGTTTGGTCCAGGTCCGTCACCCGTGCTGGTCACAGTGGCCTGTTAAAGTGGGAGCCAATCAGAAAGCTGCCACATACACCTCCCTCTGTCCTCCCTACATCCGCCCTCCCTCTTCCACATACAAACATTGACTTTTATTATATAGATAGATATAGATATAGATTGCTGCATCTCATAGCACTGACAATGAGAATTAAAACAGGAATACATTTTAATAAGGATCTCTCATTTGACTTTACTTCACTCTAGATACAAGAGACTTCAGCAACAGAAAAATAATTCATGAAATATGCTGACACAAATGTTTTCATGGGAAAAAAACACTAATTAAATCTGTTATCCCCAGAGAAATTGTGAGTGGTATGATGTGCATATTCTTTCTATTGTACTTGGAATGGAAAAACAAGGGTTTAAAAGATAAATGAAATTATATACTGAAAGCAGCACCTTCTCAGTTATATGTAATTTTGCACTTTTTTCTTGGGTCAGGTTTGCTTTCAGTTAATTTTTTGTTAGCTTGGGGAGAGAGAAATACCTGATTAAGCTACAACTTCTTGCCCTGATAAGTCAGAATTAACATGGGCATACTGTACTTGCAATTCCGTTTGCATCCAACTAAGAGGTGAATAGTGCAGCAAGTCTAAAGAACTAAGTTCTGTTTGCAATGCTGATGAGCATCCCTGGCAACTTTATTGCTCACCCAAAGTTTAATATCAATGATGACCTCACTGCTGTTGTGCTTAATGGGATCATTTTTCAGTTTAGGAATTTGTTGCCAAAAATCACCTAATTTTCTGCAGAATGAATTCTTCCCTTATTGTCCTCTGTATAGCAGGTGTAGATGTATTGGGTGGTAAAGATTAGCTAAACCTATACATGGTTTCCCCATATTTTCGGGAAAATCTATGTGGTAATGGGCTTTAGAACGAGTAAAAATGGAATGATAAGGCACATTTGGGACTCCAAATATGGGCCTAAATTCTGTTGTTAGTCCTGACTTGAGTCGACTCCGTGATCTATTGGATAGGCGTCCATGTTGACTTGCCACTCAACAACTGATTGAATTCATCTGGCCTGGTTTTGAATAACCAGCAGCTCTAACACCTTTGTGTTTGATACTTTGTCTTTAAACCCTTGATAGAATTGTGGGCATATATACAACTATTAGTACACCACATTCTAAAACTTCATAATGTGTGCCAATGTACTCATAATCATGTTCCCATTTATGCATACTATGTTCTATAAATTGAAGGAAATACTGAAGTATCCTTATGTAATATTTATAAGATTAGTTTTCTACATCTGTAATGGTATGCAAGCCCATAGCCAGAAAAAGAATTTGGGAGTGTTTGAAACTTTAAAAAAAGTAAATTGTGGTCCATAACACAAAATAATTAAAATTCTGTGACGAATCTATATTTTTATATAGACTGAATTAAATCAAATTTCTATTTTAGTGACAAAAACCTGAAATGAGTTTTAATTGGTAATTTAGTGGCTACAAAAGAATATCACAATGCCTGTTGGAAACATTTGAAAACGGTGTCACTACATTTTGATAAAAATCAGGCTCCATCGATAAACTTCAGTGGACACTCAAGAACGCAAGTCCAGTCAGTCTTTTTTACCCCATTGTGCTTCTTATGTATGTTTTCAAACATTTAAGATTTGAAAATGACCTTTCATTTGCAGCTTGGACACTAGCGATGTTAGACCACACCTGGAATATTGTGTCCAATTCTGGGCACCACAGTTCAAGAGAGATATTGACAAGCTGGAATGTGTCCAGAGGAGGGCGACTAAAATGATCAAGGGTCTGGAGAACAAGGCTATGAGGAGTGGCTTAAGGAGCTGGGCATGTTTAGCCTGAAGAAGAGAAGGCTGAGAGGAGATATGATAGCCATGTATAAATATGTGAGAGGAAACCACAGGGAGGAGGGAGCAAGCTTGTTTTCTGCTTCCTTGGAGACTAGGACGCGGAACAATGGCTTCAAACTACAAGAGAGGAGATTCCATCTGAACATGAGGAAGAACTTCCTGACTGTGAGAGCCGTTCAGCAGTGGAACTCTCTGCCCCGGAGTGTGGTGGAGGCTCCTTCTTTGGAAGCTTTTAAACAGAGGCTGGATGGTGATTTGAATGCAACATTCCTGTTTCTTGGCAGGGGGTTGGACTGGATGGCCCATGAGGTCTCTTCCAACTCTTTGATTCTATGATTCTTGGATTCTGTGATTCTATGCAGAAATTTGAAGAAATTTATTTACTTTCAGAAAAAAAACTGCCTATCATAGACAAAATATACTTCCAGTGCATTTGATAGCTTTTCTGTTAGTGTAATCTTTTTCCATTTTCTACATTGCAGGTGTAATTCTTCTATCAGTGTGTTAGTATCTTGAAGGCATTCATTCTTGTTCAAGTTGGATTTTAAATGGCCACAATTATTAGGGAGGAACAGTTGCAATTCTTGAACTACTTCCCTGTGCCTTGTAAGCCTTTCTGGAAACTGACTATCGAAAAAGTCCAGAAATTGGATGTATACATTTAGCCTATAATATTCCATTGATGTTGATGAAGTTGCCTGGATGTTGCTTTTACAAGTCTGCCTTGAACAGATGCGAAGAATCCTAACTTCTCCACCCATTCACTCCACCTCTGATCTTGCTGTGTCAAAGATCTCCTGAAATTCTTTCACATATTCTGTGCGCATCTTCCTGGCTTTTTCTAAGAGACTGTTGACATGTTGCAGCAGACTACAGAAAATGCAGATATTTGCTCTTTGTAATGTTAGCTAAGATAAAGGGATGATGACAGAAGCTTTCTTAGGATGTGTATGGTTACTACAAATTCAGCATACAGAAGAGCTAAAAGAAGGTGTCTGGGTGAGAAGAAGTCTCACTGTTGTATAGAGGATTCTCTTTTAGTTTTTCAAGTGTTCTCACCAACACGCAGTACAGTTCTACAAAACATAAAACTGCACCATGTTGGTCAATCCAATGGGTTTCATAAGCAACAGGTCGTTTTTCCTTGATTCAGGGAAACAGTATTTTATTTTATTTTTTCAACAGTTCCAGTTGGATGGATGATTCTCTAAAGAAATTGCAAACTGATGATATTGTACCTTGGCAGTTTATTACAGGTGGAATGCTGCAAGTTTTTGCTAAGGCTAGATTTAGTGAGTGAGCACTGCAATGGATGTAGACCAGGGGTCCCCAAACTACGGCCCATGGACCGTATGCGGCCCGCCGAGCACATTTTTCCAGCCCGCGAGGCCTGGCCTGGCCTGGCCACGCCCACCCGGCGCCGCTCCACCCATCACGGGAACTCTCTGCTCTGGCCGCTCTGCTCATGTGGGAGGGAGAAGCCTTTTGTAATTTACCTGCCTCTCCTTGGAGACCAGAGCGGCCGGAACAGGGGGTTGCTGCAAAGGCCGGAGCGGCACCGGGTGGGCGTGGCCAGGCGCAGGTGGGCGTGGCCTGCGGCGGGGTGGGTGTGGCCAGTGGTGGGGTGTGGGCGTGGCCAGCGGCAGGGGTGGGCATGGCCAGCAGCGCAGGGTGGGCGTGGCCACGGCCACCCGGCACCGCTGGCCACGCCCACCCGGCGCCGCTCCGGCCTTTGCAGGAACCCCCTGCTCTGGCCGCTCTGGTCTCCAAGGAGTCAGGTAAACTACAATTCCAAAACCAAAGGACACAGCCCACTAAACCCTTCCAGTATTTTCTGTTGGCCATGGGAGAACTGTGTGCCAAGTTTGGTTCAATTCCACCATTGATGGGGTTCAGAATGCTCTTTGATTGTAGGTGAACTATAAATCCCAGCAACTACAACTCCCAAACGTCAAGATTCTATTTCCCCCATACTCCACAAGTGTTCCCATTTGGGCATATGGAATATCAGTGCCAAGTTTGCTCCAGATCTATCATTGAGTCCACAGTGATTGATGGAGGCAGGTGAACTACAATTCCAAAACCAAAGGACACAGCCCACCAAACCCTTCCAGTATTTTCTGTTGGTCATGGGAGAACTGTGTGCCAAGTTTGGTTCAATTCCACCGTTGATGGGGTTCAGAATGCTCTTTGATTGTAGGTGAACTATAAATCCCAGCAACTACAACTCCCAAATGTTAAGATACTATTTTCCCCCATACTCCACCAGTGTTCACATTTGGGCATATTGAGTATTTGTGCCAAGGTTGATCCCGATCCATCATTGTTTGTGTTCACAATGATCTCTGAATGTAGGTGAACTACAACTTCAAAACCAAAGGACACTGTCCACCAAACCCTTCCACTATTTTCAGTTGGTCATGGGAGAAATGTGTGCCAAGTTTGGTTCAATTCCATCGTTGGTGGGGTTCAGAATGCTCTTTGATTGTAGGTGAACTATAAATCCCAGCAACTACAACTCCCAAATGACAAACTCATTTTTTGTGTGAAAGACATACATTGGGTTGTTAGGTGTCTTGTGTCTAAAATTGGTGTCAATTCGTCCAGTGGTTTTTGAGTTCTGTTAATCCCACAAACAATCATTACATTTTTATTTATATAGAAGTGTGGGTCTTTGTTTTTTGATTTGGGGGGGGGGGGGGGTTGCACTGCAAATAATATATGTCAGAGTGCATAGGAATTCATTCATGTTGTTTTTCAAATTATAATCCGGCCCCCCAACAGTTTGCGGGACTGCGACCCAGCCCTCTGTTCAAAAAGTTTGGGGACCCCTGATGTAGACAGCCATTTAATACTTCTGCGATATCATTGCCAATGCACCACTAATATAACCACTAATATTAGCAGCTTCATCATAAGTCTGTCCACACAACTATTTCAAGTTCAGTCCAATGTTTCCAGTATTTCCAAAATAATACTTTCAAATCCACCTATCATATCACTTATCTTCACAAAGCCTGTAAAGTCTTCTGTTATTCCTGTATTTTCAACATCAGCTTACTAGGGAATATTCATGGGCTCATCTCTCCCTCATTTTGGGGCTATCATGCTGAAACTTGCTACAGTGGTAAACGCATTTACCACTGTTAGTCCACCAAATTTCAGAATGTTTGACTTATCCATGAATTTTTGGTAAACTTTTAAAGGTTTTATAAAAAAAAAACATTTAAACAAAAACTACAAGAGTTATCTACTTGAATTTTATATACATTGCACAAGATAACCAGGGCATCAATCTCCAGAAGTTCCAGAAAAATTCACACATCTCCAGATTTTTGAGGATCTTAAAAAGTTTATAGCAAACCCATTTATCACCCCAAAAAGTAACATCAATCCTCTTGAATATCCATCTGACTTTATGACACACAACCATATAACTTCAATTTAGAACAGATTTATACTATTACTTTAGTCCTCTTTGCAGATTCAATAACTTTATTTATTATCATTACTGAGTCTAAATGGCAGGCTGCCCCCACAGTGCCTTCCTTATGGCAATCAGGTCAAAATAAAAGGATTGGTTTTTAAAGCACTCTGTGTCCTCTTGGCTTTGCAAAAGTTGCTTAATGCTTGCTTACTTCAGTCCTCTGCAGATTCTATAATTTTATTTAATATTTATTATTATTAGTCTAACTAAACTCTTTTAGAATTTTCATTTTTAAAAATGTTATCAATGAGATTTTGATGCATTGTTGATTATACTTATGCCACTGTATTTATACTTATGTATTGTTGTCTGCATGTGGTACTTGGAGTGCTTCTGTGAGCCACCCCGAGTTCCTTTGGGGAGATAGTGGCAGGGTACAAAGATGATTATGATGATGATTATAGATAGTGACTGCTGCAGCCAGCCTCATTTGGGTCCTTCAGCCTCATTTGGATCCTGAGCAGCATTACATTCTGGGAATTGTAGTTTATGGCAGGTCCTTTTGCTTTAATTCTACTTCGAATTATTTATTTATTTATTTATTTGACCGGTCATATGACCATTTCAAAATAGAACACGAGTAAAAAACAAGGCAAAAAGGTGAGAACAGCAGCTGACCTATTTATAGTCAGAATCTTATTTTCCTGGTTCTTCTTTCAGGAAATCTGCTCTTTTTAAAATAGCTTTCAGAATAAAAAGGCTTACTCTGATTATGTTGGATCTTTCCTGACCTTACAAGAGGGATGTCAGAATATCATTTCTGTTGGTGGACCTGCAGTTGGATAATACTGGATGTAAGTATCTGTCTCGCAGTTCAGTATATGCTGGACAGTCAATTAAGAAATGTTCAGTATCTTCCACTGTTTGTTCTCCCTATATGCAGAATCTCTAACTTCTTGGGATTTTACAGTAGTGCCCGGTTTGCATCATAATACCGAGTTGTTCAAACCTAGCCCTAGTATATATTCTTCTTAAGGGTAGTGGAAGTGGAATAGTTAGGTAGTGCTCTACATAAATATTCCTTTTGTGGGAAGCTAAAAACCTTGTGGCTGAAGACCTACCTATGCTCTCTAGGTCCAGCTGTGCATAGACGATTACTTTGAATTGTTTATTTGTTGACAGCATCATATAGTGCTTGTGTGAGGCCGTCCTGAGTCCCCCTTCGGGGGGGGGGGGGGAAGGGCGGGATAAAAATGCATGAAACAAACAAATAAATAAATAGCTATAAAATAAAATATCTTGAAGATGAGACCTCGGTCTAAACATGAAATTCATATATACCTTACAATCATAGGTTGAAGTTAATTTTACACACAGTATTTGTAATAATTTTGTCCATGAAACAAAGGTTGTATATATTGAGCCATATATTGAGAAATCAAGACTGTATATGAAGTATAGCTAAGGGATACTCATCCTGTAATGGATGGTGGGAGTCCCAGGTCTAACAAAACCTAGAGAATAACATCTGTCCATTCCATTGATAGTTTAACAAATGTATTGGGTTCACAATAATATGTTCAGATATTAATACATTTAGCTTATATTGACAAAAGATGGATGGCTCATTCTTTTATGGAAGCCATATGTGTTCTTTTGCAAATCTTACCCAATCTTATAATAATTTATCAAACTCCATATGCTCCTGTCATTTTATTCTATGTGGTTTTGGCTACAAATGTATATTCAAGATGGGTGTGTGGGTAGGAGACATTTACTGAAACATCTGAGATTCAAATCTGTTTCCTAAAAAGAAATGTAAAGGTGTGTGTAGTACAGGTGTTGCATTAAGTACAATTTTCTTTATCAGAAATTGAATGAATTCCTGCATTAGCCAGGTTTGCAGACCTTAAATATTCATGAGGTGCAATAGTCTCACAACAAATCAAATTTAATTAAATGATGCATTTTCACCACTTACAAAAGGTTTATTAAAGGTTTATTTGCTCATGCAAATGAAAGTGTTAGAGTAAAAATCCACATGAAACTTGGCACTAACAATTAAAAAAATGTTGAACGATTTCTCGGCTCAGTGCAATACCTTGGCATGTTTAAACTGTTCAGCTTGTCATTTAGAATCCCTAATGAAACTGGGGAGGAGGCTGTTTATTTGCATAATAGGACATAATTTGCTGTGGTGAGGTTTTAATTATTTATAGGCTGTCTGAAATATTTAAAAAGGCATCACTAAGGAGCATGAAGTGCTGGATAATGCCTTCATTTCAGATTTCCCACCATTTTCTTTATGGGTCAACCATTTTATTTCTAATTAGTGTACTAGGCTAGTGGCTCAAAAACATAAGGAAAACAAATTACTTTTTGGTCTGTTTGCAGCTTGACTAGTTAAAGACTGGTAAGGGTCAGAGTGAGAAAGAGAATGAAGAGAAGTTCTGCAAATAGACCTACCATGTCAAAAGAAGAAGAAAAACTTATGGGAACATTCTTATTTCACATTTTCCTTACTCAGTTTTAAAACAAATGTAATACCTTTTATAAATATACTTGTACATTTTCTCTAAGAGACATGTTATTTTAAATTGACTTGTTTGATTTCTTGCTGTTAGTTTTGTTAGCTGGTTGAAAAATAAAAAGATATGTGCATGCTTAAGAAAAATGTACAAATTAAAATAATTCTGTTTCACTTTATGTCTTTATACTTGATTCTAATAAACCATATATGAATGCTATATTTTGTTACTGTTTGCAAACTGGTGGTAGTTAGGGTTTTGAATAATAATAATAATAATAATAATAATAACAGCAACAACAACTTTATTTATAACCACTCTCTCTCTCCAAAGGGACTCAGGGTGGCTTACAAAGACAAAAACAAAATAGAGATAAACAGCAGTAAAAAAGCCAAGAAATTAAAAATTGGCAAATAACACAGTATGGTGACAGATGCTACCAAACCTGGTATCCCCCTTGCCCCCAATTTTGCCCTTCATTTTCATATAAATGCATTCCTGCATATTCTCTCGCTAAACCACAGTTTACCTTTACAATTTCTCAGCTCAGTGCAGTACTGGGCATCTGTGTGAGTGCTACTAAATGTATTCTCATCGAGGCTATGGATTGTCATTAAAAGTTGGAAAAACAGTGACTGAGCACTCTTAACTTAGAAGTGGCAATCAAGCATACATCCTAATGTTGTTTGACTGAATCTCTTAGCAGCCCAAGCCAATATAGTGAATGGTGAATAATACAGAGAGAATAACATGATTCACGTCTCTCTCTTAGTTAAAACTGAAATTTATTCATTAACAAGAGCTCAAGCAGACAAAATCATAGGTGAAATGTAAGTGGTATATGTTTTAGTAGTATTGTTTGTAAATTTTGTCATATTTGAAAAAATTCACTAGGCCAACAAGCTGGAGTTTCTTTGGGGTGTGTGTGTGTGTGCACGCACACGTGCACACACAAACACTGTTTGGTGGCTTCACAGAACATTGAGATACCATAATGTATTCAGATCCAGCTCTATTTTTCACATTTTAAACTCCAGCTTGAGTTTCACACCTATCTTCACAGGAAAGCAGAGAAGATGTAAAAGTGTATAGAGCAAAATTGGTTGGACTCTGAGAAATAAATTTTAGTGCAATTGTGCTATGAACCCAATTGAGTCCCACATTAACTCCAAAAGAACAGTATGATTGACAAAAGAGGTGGTAATATGATGTTTGAAACAAGACTTTTTCAATAATGTATATAATAGCTACAAACATTGTGAGTGTATATTTCTCAATATATTACAGTGGAATCTTTACTTACATGTTATTCAGCATGGGTTTGCTTTGATATAAGAGCAGCATTTTGAGTGAAGAACTAGTGCCAGAGGTAGTGCTAGTGTGATAGTACAGAGCTTTAAGGCTTCAAGGGAGCAGCCTCCATTCCTCATGCCTCTATGCCTTATGCTCTTCTCCACTTTGGGAGATTTCTGTCTGCTTTGCTCTTGTCTGCTTTGGGAAACTTTGAATTAGTTAATTTTGTGTGGTTTTTATTCCTGTTTGTCTTCATGAAGACAGAGAGGGAGAGAAAACAAGAGAGAAGGAGGCTGGAATGAATATAGCAATCTTTAGGAAGAGCTTGAAAACGTGGTTGTTCCAGTGTGCCTTTACAGAATAAGGAAGCTCCTAGCATTATGTCCCAATGCACTTTGTCAGAGGTATAGGATATCTGCCTGCCCATCCCCCTCTAAACACCCCACCTTGTCATGCCCAGCACTTTTAATTTTAATTATTACATTTGGCCCGGCCTTTGTTTTTAATTGCGTCATTGGGTGTTGTTAATGTTATTGCTTTGTTTTTTGAGTTATTGTGTTGCTGCTGCTGCTGTTTTTATTGTTGTATTTGGGCTTGGCCTCTTGTAAACCGCACCGAGTCCTTTGGGAGATGGTAGCGGGGTACAAATAAAGTATTATTATTATTATTATTATTATTTAGTATGAAGAAAGTGATGCTTTTGCACCTTGTGCTTCCTTAACGGAACTTTGTACTTTAACCATTTTAAAGTTTATTTTTCTTTTTTTTATTATTCCATGTGAATGTGTAGGTTTTGCCTTGCTGTTACATTGGCCAACATACATTTTGTTGCCTCAGATCTGCTTCCTTGCCACAACTTTGCTTCTACCATTTTAAAGTTAATTTAAAGTTTATTTTTTATTGTTCCATGTGAATGTGCAAGTATACATTATTATTTATAAAGTACATTTTATTAACAAAAAAAATGAGAGCGGGGGCAGAACAGATTAATAACATTTCAATTCATTTCAGTGGGAAAATTCACTATGAGATAAGAGCATTTTGAGTTAAGAGCTCAGTCATCACTGTACTATGGTTTTTCTGACTATAGAAAATGTGGCTATTATAAGCCACTGCAAGGCTCTAAGATACAAACAATGTGGTGGACTTGTAACTATTAAGCAAACAACCATCCCATTTTACAGATCCATCTTTTATAGTACAATGCTTACTCTAAACTTCTTTCCTGCTGCTTTGTAGAACTGCATGGTGCATGATTGTAAGGAGCAGCAATATGTACTTATAAGAAGAGGTGGGACAAGGAAGGATTACTTTCTCCTCACAGAAATCACATACATTTCCGCATGACTTCCAGACCTAGGAAAAAAAGGGTTTATGAATGAATAAATAAATAAATAAATAAATTTCCCTGCTGAATCTAGATCCTCAACTAATAAAAAGCCATACATATCTATTTTTCTCCCCAAGGTACTATTTTATGATATTTCTTCTCACTGGAAAAGTTCTGTCTGGTTTCTCTATCTAGGTTCCTTACAACGTATAGCATTAAAGCTGCATTCACTGGAGTTAAATTCCAAAAGAATGAAGAATACTGATGAGGAAGAACTGTTTAACAAAAAACAGAATCAGCCTTCGGTTCTGATGGCTGCTATAGAAGCACATAAATGGGGATTTTAAAATTGCTCTTTCCATTTATAGTAAAGGTAGAAGCATAACTGCTGCAGTTTCACTGTGTTATAAGTGCACTTCTAATGCAAAGAAGTTGGCAAAGATGTCTAATAGTCAAGGCAGAGTATAAAGGAGCATGCTAAATAGTGTAGTGAAGTTAGTAAAAATTCTCCTTGAGGGCAGGCAGATGCACAGACTTATTTCCTAAAGGTTTTAGCTGAAGCAATTGGGGCTCAGGCAAACATCCATAAAATCTTTAGGAACAGGTTGCAAAGACTCTAGTGTAGTCAGAAAACTAAGATTAAAGAATCCTCCCCAAGAACACAAGACAAATTGTGTAATTTGGATATGTTAATCTTTTGTGTCAGTTACAAATGTTGGTAGTAACTGGATTTTTCAAAAGGAATTTATAACTGAAATCTTTTTAGACAGTGTTACAACTGCCGAGTGATCATGTTTTGTTAATTTGTTCATGAATATTAAAATAAAATAATGTTCCCTCAATGAGAATTAATTAGAAGAGATGCTTTCCTAAATAGGCAATTCACCTTTAGGCTGAGGGCTTGCAGAAGCAGTATATGCAGAGTGGGGAACAAATGCTGAATTTGGGAACAGAAATTAAATTATGAGCTTATAAATGGGATTGATTGAAACCATGAATTTCTGGGAATTGAAAGGTCAGAAAGTATACTGCCTATTGTAGCAGTGTCTATTAGCCTCCACTATGTTCTGCATGTACATTTGTAATAAAACAAAAACCTTCCCCAAGCATTCACTGTTTTAAATTGGGAATAGGCAACATAGATGCCAACTACTAGTGAATTTCAGTGACAGTGTCAAGTGAAAGAAACTAAGAATTCCAACAGCAGCTGATTTTTTTTAGGACCTACAAGACAGAAATGTTGAACCAGAAGTACAGTTGCAGATATGCAAGTAAGTATGGCATGACATCCTGGGAATGTAGACTATCACATTCAGTGGCTGAAAATTAATAACCATTGTCTGTTCTGGATCTTGCTAGTAGATCAAAGTCTGGAAAGACACTTCTGTGAAAAAGGAATATAATAACTTCCTGAAGGCATTCCAGGGGACATCACCTTTGCTGTGGATGGCTTCAGCTTGTCATTATATTCATTTTTTCTAAAAGAACTTCCCAAGTGATGAGGGTCAAAAGCCAATGGAACATCTTGTGAACTAAAAAATTCAAGCATAAATGAGGGGAAGCCTGTGTTAAAATTCAGTGAGTAAATGTTTTAAATTTCAAAGCAATATTTTAACCAAGAGATTAATCAGAGATAAATTGTATAAGAACCAGAACTAGAGAGTGGCAAGAATGTATTTTTAAATCGGAGGTTCCCAAGCAGTAGTCCATGAACCACTGGCAGTCCACAAGAAACGGAAAAGTGGTTCATGGGGGTCTTTCACAGAAAACCTGAGTCAACGCAGTATGGCTGTTGAGGAAGGGGCCCTGCAGGCATAACACACACCCCCATACACAACCTTTTTCTCCTGTTGCCCTCTCTTCTCCTTCCACCAAACAGAGCCCTGGTTTCTGTTAGCACTTGGGCTCACCATTCCTGCTTCCTCATTTTGACCAGTGCCAGACCTTTCCTTCTGTGCCTTCTCTTGAGGAGGCTGCACCCAGAGCCACATTTACAATATCCTTCTTGCAACCCAGCTCCCTACTGTCTGGACATGAAAATGGGGCTGAAATGGGGAAATGGCTGGGTAGTCCACATAATAGTTTCCAAGAATCCCCTCCCTTGTAGTGGAGCCAAAGTGTCTTCCTGGTTTTCCAGGGAGCTGGTGCCAAGGAAAGACAATAAAATTGTCTGCATGGCAAGTGATAAATTTGTTGGATTTTACATTCTTGCCTGAGTTTGACTTTCAACAAATATCAGGATAATTGAAATCTCCCATCACTACTACATATATTGTTTCTGAACATTTGGTCATCTATTCCAGGAAGGCATTATCCACATCCTCAGTTGGGCTTGGGGGTTGTTTCTCTCATTCTTCATTGCTAGTCAGATACTCTCAACCTAGCTCCCAGGATTTTAAGTCATAGACGCCCCCCACCCCACCCCCCACTGTTGCATTCTTTCACAATTCATCAAGTTTCTCAATAACATTTGAGCAAATACCTCCAACACTAGATGAATTCCTGGCCTCTAGAATACTGTCTTGCTCTTACACATAACTCAGTTTAAACTCCCCCTCTCCCCAGTCAGGTTTGTCATAATCTTACAAAAAATCCTGTCAACAACTGTTGAGGTACAATGCATCACTTGCCAGAAGTCTATTTTCATCAAACCACACAGACCATGATACAAGAAGTCAAAATATTCTTAGCAGCACCATCGCTGGAGACTGGTATTTGCCACCACTATTCTTTTCTCCCTTCCTGTGTCATGTGCTTCAACTGAGAAGAAAAATAAGATGACAACTTTGCTTCATGGCTCTTCAGCTTCTTAGCCAAAGCGTCATAATGCCTTGTGATAGCCGAAGGCCTGCAATATCAGTGGTTCAAATGTGGACCAAGAAGTAGGGATAACTATCAATAGACCTCAGTCAACATGTTTGTTACATCATTTTTTTGTCCCAGGGTCTCATAAACCAATGCTTCTGTTCCACACAGCAGGAATATAGTACCACAGATCTACTCAGGAGATTGTTAGGGGCCATTTATTTGTTGAATTTTTTGAGGTCACTTGCACATTCTCTGAAGGCTCATACTGTTGCTATCATTCCTGTTCCTTATCATCATTGATAAGGAAGAGAGCTTTGAATAGATTCTGTAGCTCCAAACTCACAGAATGATTTCTAGTTCATGTACTTCTATGTGTCACATTCCTCCAAATTATTCCTCCTGTATTTGGGAACAGACCTCCTGCTTAGAGACTTCCCTATGTTGCTTGCTGGTAACAGTTCTCTCCCTCGTGCTGTTTATACACACATATATGAAACTGCTGGGAAATGTCATCTGGAGTTTGAGGTTGAGTACCATCAGCTTCTTGTTATTATTGCTGGGTTATCTATACACATTATAAATAAATTCAATTCTTATTATATGAATACTTATTTAGGCAGTATAGGACAGAGTTGAAAACTGAAGATGATGTTAGGTCACAATTACCATCATCCTTCATCTTTGACCATGCTGGACAAGGCTAGTGAGAGCTGGAGTGCAACAGATATTCTGGAAAGCACAAGTTCCTGTAGGAAGTGTGTTTTGCTTATTGAGAAGCAATCCACAGCTAGCTAAAAACCTTCCTTTGTTATTTTCTATAATTTTCATTTTCCCCCAAAGAAATATTGTTGATATATTGATATATTGCTTCTGCGTGGAATGATTTTTGAATTTAATACCCAAACAATGGGTCATGAATACTCATTTAAAATATAGCTCATTGCTTTTACTTCTGTGGTATTACCTTAAATAGGTTAGCTAAATGATTGAAATTATTTGAGTCTTCTCTATTGGTATTACCATTTCAGCATTTCTGTCAATAACCATAATACTGGATTGCAGTGTACATTTTAAAACAGTCAAATCAAACAGTGCATTCAGCATGTGCTTTGAAAAGAATGGAAGAAAGAAAATTCTGCTATTTTCTTTCTTCAAAAAAGTAGGTGATATATCTAGGTAGTAAAATTTGCATTGATTAGATAAATTAGGGCTTCTCACCTTGGTGCATTTTCCCATATAATATTTTCCACTAAAGCAGTACTTGGAGTGGGGGAAGGATTATCAAAGGGAACATTTCTGATCAGTATTCTTTTAAAATGCTGACATTATTTGAACTTGTATGCATGTGGATGGGGCATTTTAGTATACCTAATTCATGTACCATATAAAGCTGGACTTTAGTGTAGGCATTCTGCAGCATTTTTTCACCTCTCCCCCCCCCCCCCAAAAAAAAAACCTGTCACTTTTTACAAGGTGTGGAATCATGTTACCTAGCAGGCTTGGTCCTCAGGATTCTTCCTTATCCTCTACTTTTTAATGGCCCAAATCTGAAACTTCAAAATTTCTTGAAATCTCTGACTTTCCAGGATGTGTGCAAACATTTGGGACTACACCAAAACATGAGAAATAACAAATTTTCAAAAGACCTTTCTTATCATTATTTCTAAACACTATGATTCAGGGAGCAGAAATACCATGCTCTGCTTGAAAGTATATTGATGTCATGGTAAGTGGAGTGGGAGGAAGTGGAGGGATGCGGGAATGACAGTCAAAACCTGCTTAGAATCGGAAAATATAACTACAGATTCAATCCTTGCCACATCCTAATCCTGATCACAACTACTACACCCTACATCATTTGCCATGGATACCTAGGTACCCAGTAAAATAACACTTTGTCCCCCAGCCAGTTGTCCCCCTTCAGTGTCCTGCTCTGACACTAATTTGTATGTATTTGTGTGTTCCTTCATGCACACAGCAAATTGGGATGTCATTCGTTATATATGATGAAGTGAGCTTTGGTTGATAACAGCTTACATTATAATCAATAATTTGGCTTTATGTAACCCATAAGTGGTTACTTCTGTTGTTCTATTTCTTCAAATCCAGTAAATATAGGGCTTATCTATACCAGGTAGTAAATGTGCCTAGAGCAACCTCAAATCCAGAACATTCATACCAAACACAGGGCTGTTGTTTCCATTGTTGAAGACCACACCACTCCTCCGGGGTGGCATGCACCTTACCATATCTGCCATTCCTGGTTGGCCATGGAGCACTGTGCAAGCTTCCATCATGGGCCCTTATTCTTCCTGGTTGCATGGGGTCCCTATTCTGGCATTGGTAGGTAATCTCCCCCAATTTATGGATGATCACATGATTTTAACATTTTTACCTGATGAAGAAGCCAATGAAACTTCAAAAGCTTGCATGATGTGTTTTGTGCATTTCAGTTGGCCCAATAAAAGTATCAGTGTTTTGTGGATGTTGTAATTTTGCTACTTTTCTATGTCATCAGATACATTAGCTTATTGAGGGTGGAGGTGCTGGCTTCACTTTCCTCTACTTTTCCAAATATGCAGTCTGCACGACAACTGAAGTGGAGTTGGAGAGGGCTGATAATTTGACATGATATTTTTGAGCTAGGCATTTGATCAGAGACACTCATAAAGCATTCATTAAAATAACAAATGCATTGCCTTATGACACAGTGAAAATGAGAATGGCTTCATACAAAAACCCACCCAGATGTTATAAAGGATAGCGAATGACCTGATTCAGCTAGTCAATTGAAAATAAGATTATTGATTGACCAAATAATATATTCAATTATAATTTCTTAAATAAATAGAGCACTTAATTGGTTTCATCTGGCCAGTGCAAGTTTAGGCATAACCAACTTGCACAAATTTAAAATAATAATTTATGCAAAAATAGAATCTAATAAGAAAAGAGGCTGGATAGTTAGTTTTGTGATCAAAAGGTTCATTTCACTGATCATTCTGTTCACACTGTGAGAAAAAGTTATATCTAATTCTCTGAAAGAAAGATTAAAGATAGCTGTATGCTCTGTTACCTTGCTGAGCTATAAAACTAATGCATACTATATTTGACCTTTATTAAATTAAACCACTGCTACCAGAGTGATTTGATTTATTGTATTCAAAATAACTACAAAACTGATGTTTGTTTATTAAACATCAGTTCTACACTTTGTAATTTTCTTATTGTATTGCTTCCATGTACAGTATGATCCCCATATTTGCAAGAGATATGTTTCATGGATGACAGTGAACCCTATATTTTGTCTATACTTGGACTGGAAACATACCATAGAATCTCACTTTTGTAAGCATGGGAATGTGAAAACATGGTCATCAAATCCATGAATAATGGATTAATACTGTATTCTGCTTTTAATAATTGGTCTGGTTCTACACATCATCAAGAAACTGAATTATGAAATAAATGTTCCCAGACCTATAATTGTGTGCCCTCTTCCAGCCGATCCTTTAATAAGGAACCACAAGAAAGTTGGCACAATGTTCAGTAATGCTTTTCTGGAGCTCACATGCTGACATATATAAGACTTTACATAGAAAATGAGAGTTGTAACATTTAATTATACAACCTGTCAGTACTTAAAATATTACTTTTAAGTAATACTGAGTAAGGTAATCAATTAGTACGGTATCATGTTTTTTAAAAGAAACCTGATCGCCTTACTCATTGATCACCCAAGAGAGATATTACAAGTTACTGTTACTGCAGTCACAAAGTAACTCAATAAAATTAACTCAATGAATTATTGTTACTGTACCTTTTTGTGACACTGGAAGATACGAAACACAGGGGATCCAGGAGAATCCTTTCGGTTTCCCTCTCTGGTAACCTATTCCTACATGAAACATTTTAAGAAAAATGCAATGGTGCAAAGCTTTTTTTTTCCTTATGAAGATTTCTTGGATGTTGTAATGTTGAAACAATAAAAAAAGAAAAAAATGGATTACAGCACAAAATCTGGATTCTTATGTTGGTTAGAGCTTGCCGCTTTTTCAGCAACCAGCCCAGCACTACAGCCCTGTCCTCTTCCATGTGTTCACAGTGAGTCAGCCAATGCATTATGGCTGAAAGTGTGGACAAGCTGGACACCACAATAACTTAAAATAAATCTACCTTTCATTCTGCAGGTGTACATCACTTTTCAACACTTAACAGCTGATTTTCTGAGATAATTTTTTTTTCTTATTTTGTTGTTGTTCAATCGTTCAGTCATTTCCAACTCTTTGAGACCTCATGGACCAGCCCATGCCAGAGCTCCCTGTTGGCCATCACTACCCCCAGCTCCTTCAAGGTCAATCCAGTCACTTCAAGGATTCCATCCATCCATCTTGCCCTTGGTCGGTCCCTCTTGTTTTTCCTTCCATTTCCCCCCGCATAATTGTCTGCTTTCCTGACTTCTCATGATGTGGCCAAAGTATTTCATCTTGGCTTCTACTATCCTTCCCTCCAATGAGCAGTCGGGCTTTATTTCCTGAAGTATGGACTGGTTGGATCTTCTGGCAGTCCAAGACACTCTCAGAACTTTCCTCCAGCACCACAGTTCAAAAGCATCTATCTTGCTTCACTCAGCCTTCCCTCTGGCTTCTCATTTTTGTTACATACATTTTCTGGGGGAAACAAACAGAAGAATGCTATTGTATTCATGTCCTTTTCAAGCTTTGGCATCTCGTTTTTATTATTGCTTCCATGTAAAGAAATATTCATGTCATACCTAAAAATAATTCTGACTCATTGATTTGTTGACAGGTCAATAGCCCTTCACAAGAAAAAAACTCTGTTTTATATATTAGGAAGCTGATTGGTAACACTTGACTTTTGCTGTTGAATAAGCTTATTTCAAGCTTTGAGTGGAATTTTGTTTCATGATCTTTCAAAATAATGGATGTGAACTTTGGCATCTGGCAGAAAAAGGATAACATTTGGGAAGATGTTCTTTCATAGTATATTTCTACAGTTTCAAATGCTGTCTATTTTATTCCACATCTAAAGAGACACAATCATGACTTTGGCACCCACAAGGTTTCCCATAAATATCAAACTACTTAGGTATCAGACTTATATGAACATAACATCTGGCCGAAAAATAACCATTCTGGCAATTTACAAAGAGCTCCTTTCCCCAGATGAACGGGTGAACTTTAATATGTGTTCAGCTTCCAATCTCTCCCACAGAGAGCACTTTAATAAATCATAGTGTTTCACCAGCTTGCTAGTATGAAAGTGGATCAATTTAAAAATTGTAAGCCTAATAATGGAGTTCTGCATCTACAAATAACTTGTAAATGAGGGAGCTGTAGTCCTTACTGCTTAGATATAATGCATATTAATTATAATCAAATATTTATTATATTATTTATCAGCAAATTACCTGATAATATGATAATAGCTACAAATCATGAAAGTAAACAGGAAATGCCATAAAGGCAACATAAAGCTCATGGATCACACTTTGCCTTCCAAGTCTTCCTCTATTTTTCTTCCCAGTTAGTGCTGTTTATTGCAATAGAAGTGAAAATTCTCATCCTGAATTAACATATTATCCATTAGAGCAGATGGGCATTACACTATATTCATTGTTTATGATTCCACAAACCATCTTCAAACTGATGTGTGTAAAAAAGTCTGTCACACAGTGGTATTAATTGTGAAGCCCTAGAAATGTTGGGTTGCAGTTCCCAGAAGCCCTAGGCAGCATAATGCTGGTAGATATATTTCAACTACATCTGGAGGGATGCACAATTTCTCGTTCTGGATCAAGAAATCATGACTGAAAGTTAAGTAGAAAGGGAAGGATTCTTAGTAGTGACCTCATAAAATTACAAGTGATTTTACAGTCTGGAGGGCAGATGATTTTGCAACTGGGTATACATTCTGGTCATTGACAATATGTTTTCTGCAGTAAAATAGATTTATATTATAATGCATGTACATTCACCTTTTGCAAAGCTAAGGGCTTCTTCGTGCATGTAAGACTGCCACGATTTATCAGCTCTCTTTTCTGTGCCGACATTGACAACTTAATTTATAAAATGTTCCAGACCTATTCATCAGTGAGTCATTTCCTTATATACTGAAAAATGTTATGTCAGTAATATGAAGAATATAGTTGTTTTTCATCCTCAATAAGAAATTGTGTCTTGACACATTGAAACACCCTATCAAAAATATAGTAACATGACATAAGATTCCCTCCCCTCATTTTGGGAATCATAATGTAAATTATATTTTTGCAGCATAACATTTTCTCCAAATCTCAGTGTTTTCCTGTGCAAAAGTTACAAAAACTGAAAATAATGAAAAGTTGCACAGTGATGTCACAATCTTGCTCAATAGGGAGAACCCTTTTAATGTTCTTTCATTTTGTTTAAGAAAACAAATTGAGAATTTGTATCTGTAGTTAAAGAAGAAACTTTAAAGGGGTAAATGGGTTGGAATAAAAAAATGAAGCAGAAATGAAGCAGAAATTCCTGGATTTAGTTCCATTTTTAAACACAACTTTTTACCGAAAAACTTAAGCACTTCAGATAAGCAGAAACTTCCTTCTATTACAGCAGAAGGACTCCATTTACTTTAACACTAATGTATTTGGAAGCAATGTGTACATCTGAACAATGTAAAAAATAGTTTGCAATTTAATTACACATTTTAAGAGAAATGAAGCATGTGTGAAAGCTTTTTAAAACTGTGTATTTTATTTTGACAATAGATAATATTAAATATAAAAATTATTAGCAGCACTACTTAAATCTGGTTTTACTTTACAGTGATTTTTAAAACATGCATTTCAGAACTATACATGTCTCAGAGTTGCAAAATACTCCTTTGAAACACTTCTTTGAGTGCTGTAGCAGCCAATGAGAAAGGGATTTAATACATCTTTCTGACACTCAGTTCTGTAATCTTTTTCTGGTTTAGTGAGTTTTTCTGTTTTGAAGAACCCTTCAGCTACCATCACAAGTATATGTGAATAAAGCATACAGTTTTCCCCGAAGTGACATTAAAATCCTTGCAATAAATTAGTTGTGACTAACTTAGGTTTACCCAACTTTATGTCACATTTCCTAGCTTTATTTTCAGCTAGAAGAGGAGATATTTTTAGATACTTATTTAGATTCTTATATCCACTTAGGCCAGTCCAGATTTCTCATAGAAGTAACATCATGAAATTACTGAGTTCATTCTGAACAGGATGAAAATCATTTTTATTGCACACAAGTGTCTTGATAAAAGTTGCATTTTCACTTCTCCAGAATGCATTTTGAGAAAATGTACAAAAATCCTTTAAAATGTTGATGGATTTTCAACATAAAGGCTGAGCCCCTCTGCTTCTGCTCAAGGTGGAAATAGCAGTAAAAGCAAGATAAAGGAAAAGCAGCAAGCAAGACAGGCTCGGATCAGGGGCCAAGAATATCATAATGTGGATATTTTTACATAACCAAACACAGTGATTATGTTAGTCTTAGAAGGGGCAATTGAGTGGGCAGTAGTACTGTGCAACTCATTTGTTCAAATTATGAAGTAAATTAGGGCAGTTCAGACAGTCCCAGATTGAATCATATTGGCCCAATCCAGTTCCAGGATAGAATATTGTTGTAGTAGTTAGATTTATCACAACACTGTAAATGAGAAGCCTTCAAGTTACAATGTCATCAGCAGCCCTCTTCAGGTCTTGCAGATTCAGATAAACTTCATTAATTGAGTTTATCCAGTTGTAATGTGGTCTTCCACTTTTCCTGCTGCTTTCTACTTTGCCAAGAATTGTTGTCATTTCTATCACGTAATGTCTTCTCATGATAAGTGTAAAGTAAGCCAGCCTCAAGACATTCCCAGACTGGTCTCTGCCACTCTTGCTACATCTCTGTTGTTCTCAAATCCCATAATACAATTATAAGAAATAACTTACAGTTATTGATTACTCCTATGGTCAGAATTAACTTTTTTAGATCAAGACCACTGTAAGATTCTAGTGTTTCCTCAGAGTTGATCACTTGCAGATCATATAAGTACACATCACTTAAAGCTGTGCATATGATTTAAAACTCTTGTTCAACACAGATGGCTTTTTCACATGTTGTGTTGTGAGCATGATGCCTTAATATAAAACCATTTCTAATTAGATTTATAATACTAAATCAGGATTCATTCATTCAAATATTAATGAGAACAAGGAATATGTTTTTGGAGAAGCTCATACAAACTTTGCTCAACCTTTAAAATAGCATTGATAAGTATATTTTTAAATTTATATTGTATTATTTCTGGTGAGAATGGAACTTTCCTTTCTAGGTCATCTAAAATGAACATTTCCATTTGCAACTGGAATCTCTTGAACTTAATAACTGAACAACCCATGTCAGTGTGTAAGGACCCCTATGTGAGCGGCTTGAAAACCTAAAAATACATTCTAAATCCTCCATTCAGAATGCAGAATATTCAAAAAATTTATACATGTATAGTTTCCATTACTTTTTTTATCCAGTTTCTGATATGGATAAAGAACATTGGGAGTTACATACATGTTCTAGTACAACATTTCAGGAACAGGGAATCGGATAAGTAATGGGTAGGAGATCTATCCTAGGAATTGATCTGTATATTAAAAAAACCCATTGCAGATCATTTTAATTTAAACCTAAGTCCATGTTTAAACCAAGGTTTGTTGTTTCTGTGGGTTTGGGGTGGAAGAATTGCTGTTAGCACATCTTCAACTCTTCTTATCTTGTTTGAGTTGTCAAATGTTTACACCCATGAGTCTTTCAACATTATGCTACCATAAAAAAAAGGCTTCAAGGGAAAGTAAACAGGACAACACTGGAATAGTGAAGTACTTTGACCATATCTTGAGAACATCATTCACTGGGAAATGTAATGTGACTAAGTATAGTTGAAATCAGTGGAAAAAATAGGAAGACCTCATTTCAAATAGATTAATTTCAATATATGATGCCATAAACCTGAGTCTTCAAGACCTGAGTGGGGCTGCTGATGACCAGGACTTTTGCAAGTATTATCTTGTATTGAATCTATCTTAACATCGAACCACACCAATGATAATGCATACATTTTGCATTGCATCAAATAAATCAAAAAGTAATTGCATGGTGTCAATTACACTGAATTTGAAAAAAAAAACTATAGTTAAAACCATTGAAAGAAAAAAAGGTGAGCAGGATATGATCAATAATTGTAATAACTAAAAGGTGAAGTTTCGAAATAATTTAGATTGCAAATGCATTTATCCACACAATAATCTTTTCCTGGATGAGATCATTCCATTTGAGTATAGAAAGTTGGGATTCTACAATTTAGAAATGATAATGTTAGCTATGTAGAAATTGTTGTCTTACTAGTTTTATATTATCTCCCCCCCCCCCCTCTATTTCCTTTCCATTTTTCCACTTGTTATCTACATGATATTTGAATGCTTTGTAATGAAAGAAACTGACAGAAGAGTTATATAAATATTATTTCTCATGTAACTGTTTTCGTAGATTGAAAGATAAACTTTGTATAGGTCTTCTGTATTCAACTCCTAAAGTTATTAAAGGTGTCAAGTGAAGTGGGTTTTTTTAAAAATCCAACAGATGCTAGCTGCAAGAATAATGATCTGTTGAAACCTGGGCCAGAACTAGGTGTTTGGCAGAGTTCATTTTTGTTGATTGTTTTGATAATTGATTCTGTCTTAATTGTTGCTGAATTGTTTGTTTTATGTATTATTTTAACACTACTTTGAAAGTATCTTATTTTTTCATATTGGTGGAATGTATGCACACATTTGACATGAATAAGTTATCATTTATTCTAAAGACTAGTGTCTTCTGTCTTTTCTTTTGATGTAGAGACACATCAACATACTTCTGCTTGGCCATTAAACTGGGTGGGAAGGGGGCTAAAGCAATTCATTATCTCTCCATTTAAAAGTACTTCATAGCATAGTTGCAAGCTAAGAATTGTAAAACAATTTTTATACTCAAAATAGCTTTAGAATAATAGCATAAATACCTCCCGTAGCACAGCATACTATTAAACTGAATAAATTATTTTCTAAAAAACTCTGCTGTAGTCCCCAAAGGAATGTAAATCCGACATTTTGAGTAAATAGAATAGCCTTTGATATAGGTAGACAATCAGGAAGAGTCACCATAGAAACTTATAATGAGCCAAAAGACTGCCGTTAACTTTTTTTTTGCTACACATAACGTTATTTGCAAACAATTTGCATTGACTTGTTTTATATGATATCAGTGGATGCAATTCACTTTTGCACTGCTGTCATGTTTCTTCCAGGCATATGTTTGAAAGATGTTTGGTGGTTAATTTAAAATGTCCCCACCTAAACTATCATTTAAGTTAACAGCAAGGACCTATTAAAAATGAAAATGAAAGCTAAACGTTCATAGAAGATGCATAGAAGTGGTAACCGTGGTCATGGATCATTTGTTTAGATATACATTCCACATGTCAACAAAGTTGATGTACTAATTGAGGATGGTTTTTTAAATGCTCTGGAATAAGCCTTGAGGAATCTGCATAATGACCAAGTAGCAGAACTAAGAATAGAAGACAGAACAACAGACTGGTTCAAGATTGGGAAAAGAGTACAACAGGGCTATATACTCTCACCCTATCTATTCATCTTGTATGCAGAACACATCATACAATGTGTGGGGCTTGATGAATTCAAGGCTGGAGTTAAAATTGCTGGAAGAAGCATTAACAACCTTAGATGTGCAGATGATACCACGTTGATGTCTGAAAGTAAGGAGGAGCCGAGGAGCCTCATAACCAAGGTGAAAGAAGAAAGTGCAAAAGCTGGGTTGCAGTTAAACATAAAAAACCAAGATAATAGCAAGAGGACTGATTAATAACTGACAAATAGAGAGAGAAAATGTGGAGGCAGTGACAGACTTTGTATTTCTAGCTGCAAAGATTATTGCAGACGCAGACTGCAGCCAGGAAATCAGAACATGTTTGCTTGGGAAGAGAGCAATGACCAGTCTCAATAAAATAGTGAAACGTGGAGAGATCACACTGGCAATGAAGATCCACATAGTTAAAGCAATGGTATTCTCTGTAGTAACCTATGGTTATGAGAGCTGGACCATAAGGAAGGCTGAGCAAAGGAAGATAAGATGCTTTTGAACTGTGGTATCAGAGGAAAATTCTGAGAGTTCCTTGGACTGAAAGAAGATCAAACCAGTCCACACTCCAGGAGATAATGCCTGACTGCTCACTGGAGGGAAGGATATTAGAGGCAAATATGAAGTACTTCAGCCACATAATGAGAAGACAGGAAAGCTTGGAGAAGACTGGGGAAAATTGAAGGAAAAAGGAAGAGGGGCCGACCAAGGGCATGATGGATGGATGGTATCCTTGAAGTGACTAGCTTGACCTTGAAGGAACTGGAGATGGCGATGGCTGACAGGGAGCTCTGGCATGGGCTGGTCATCATCATCATCATCATCATCATCATTTAATTACTTATTAATTGCCCTCCATCCAAGATGCTCTAGGCAATTTACAGCTAAAATTGTAAAGGATAAAAATACATACATACAGATATTGATAAAATTAACAAAGATTAAAAGCTCTAGTAAATGGTCCATGAGGTCACAAAGAGTCAGAAGTGATTGAACGAGTAAGCAACAAAAAGATTAATATAATGACCACAGATAATTCATTTAATTTTAAAGTTGATAGCATGGAAATTGTTGAAATATTTTATTTGTCTTGACTCAATCAATAGTCAAGATATAAACTGAGATGATGAAATCAGAAGAGAGTTAACGTTCAGAAGATAGAGCCATGACAGACAAGATAAGATCTCAAAATATATCAGTGATAACAAATTCATAATCATCCATACTATGGTATTTCACATTTCTGTTTATGGATGAGGAAGATGCAGGCACAGCCTATGTTTATTTCTCCTGCATTGTCTCCTTTCCTCCTAACCTTCAGAGCTGCACAATTTGAGAGGTGTATGGATGATAAAACTGGACAGTGAAAGATAGCTTACAGGATTAGTTTATTTTAAATGTGGTGCTAGAGGAAATTTTCATGGATATGGTTCACTGCCAAAAAGGCAGATCAATACTTTCAAGAGCAAATCAAGCATGAACTCTGCCTAGAAGCTGAAATGACTAAACTGCAACTATCATACTTTGAACATATTATGAGACTGATTGAAAAAGATGATAATGCTCAGGAAGTCAAAGGCAGTGGAAGAAAAGAAAAAGAGAGAAGGGAAAACTAACAATACAGATGGAATTACTCAAAAATCCATGGCCACGAGTTTGCAAGACCTAAGGAGGCTTGCAAATAAGATACCTCTCTAGGAAGTTTCTTATTCATCAGATCACCATAAATTTAACACAATATGATGGCCCATAACAACAACAGCAACAACAGCAAAAAACTTGCCTTGTTCTTTTGTCAATGAATTCTATAATTTTAATCATTGGCTTATTATAAAATGTTTCTGTTTTCCATCTTCAGTCTTCATTAGGCATCCCAGAGAGTGGTAAGAGGAGAATTTACCTATCATTATAACATTAGTGAAGCAGATTGTGTTGGCATCATTTGTTTTTATGATTAGCCTCCTTTTCCATTTTGAAATATAGTTGAATTGTGAAGCAAGAGTTATTGAGGTCAAGTGTAACCTATTTGTGAGTAGCATGGCTGAGAGTAAGTATAATTTCCTGTTACACCTCCATGTCTTCCTTGAATTCAGTGGAAATCTTCACTGGGAAATAGAGGAGAATTTTCAGAAATAATCTGCTGCCTTTTATATCAATTGTTTCTTTTTGCTTCTCAAAAAAGAAACTCCTGTAAAATCTCAGCCTCATATAATGCATGGAGTAGAAGGCAAGGCAACAGACAGACAACATAGCTGATAGTATGTTTGAGCCTTATGACATGGAACTGATTAATGCCTACACTTACCATCATGCTTTTGACAATGTATTCAGCCATTGGTATTCACATAAGTGATAGAAAATGAAAGACTATTTAAAATATTTTTCTAAAAAATATTTTTCATGCATTAACGGACCTTATGAGAAGAATCCTGAGCTGATAAGAATCTTTGTAGTTTGGAACTTCTGTTCAAAATTCACACATGATTGTTTTGTGCAGATACAGAATTTTTGCTTAGGAAACAACTGTTTAATGCACAGAAAATGTTGAATTCTTCACAAAACAGAAACAACCACCATTCATCCAATTTGTTTAGTGCTTATTTCTTGCCAACAACAATAGTATTTCAGGTTGTACAAAATGCTTGTGGGGAGATTGCATGCAGTAAGCTGCACTTTGCTCAGCCCATCTTTAAAAACCAGCTATATATCGCAGCTTTTGACTTATGGCATCACACGTCATTTGGTTTGATATTTAGTGCAGGAATAGCAAAGATCTTTTTGAAAAGGCTCCGAACAACCTATTTAGCAAAATACACTGCTACATTGGTCCAAATTTTTCATTTTAAACTACTGAGTTGCTCTGACCTTCAGCTATAGAGTAGTTAAAATGGTTTGAAAATCCTTGAGCTCAGAGTTTGTGAAAGTGAAAGCTGATTGTATAAATAATATTCCAAGTTTCTTTTTTTAGATTAGAGATTGTGTGTGTAATCTTCAAAGTAGGCCTATTAAATCACTTGGATTATCTTAATCATAATCAACCAAGTTTTATTTTTACTAGAATAATGTAAAATGTATCTTTAAAGTAAAGAACGTTAGCAACAAAGGCAAGAAAATTAAATGAAAGTGATAGAAAATTTCCACAAGAGACAAGATTTAAGTTCTGGAAACAGTTAAGCGACAGCTCTTTAACACTTTGGAGATTTAAAGATAGACATGCTATAATAGCAAAATACAATTTATCTCTGACAGGTGAGAAAATAACAGTTTTCAATAACATATATATGTCCAGGCAGATAAAGGTTTTATATAGGGATGCAATTCTTGACTAAATTTCATTTCGAAAGTAGTGATGGGTACATTCAGTTATCTTGATATTATAAAAAAGTCTTCAAACATCTAAGGTTTTCAAAGGCTTTTGGCAATCTAGGACTTCTTCTGCACAAAACTTGTGGTTGTTTTGCACAGTAAACATTATTTTCTGCATGGAAAATAATATTTCAATTCAGAAATAGTAATGTGAACAGGTGGGCCAGACACAAAGAATCCCAATATACAGGTGAATAATAAGATGCACAGAGATGATACAGTGTGGTACACAGATATGCAGTGAATGGAATTTCCTGATACATACCTCAGATTACAATTTTCTTGAGCTACAAGATGATGTATATAACAAAACAATGAGGGAAAAAAATGCAGGTAACAAAATTGATTGTAGAAAAGAATGACAACAACTCCTGGTTGGTTCCAACTGCAAAAAAAGTTGGCACAGCACGTGGGTCTAGGTCCAGGAATCGAAAAGGAAAGGCTGCTTTCTGTTTAAAGCAAACTGTTAAGATTCTTGTCAGGTTAGGCTATCTCTCATCAGGGTTTCTTGCCACTCAAAAACTTGTAGTATCTTAATATATTTGAATATTATTTCAATCCCTAATTTTATTTCCATCCCTAATTTTAAAACATTGATTTGGAACTGAATTCATATGTATTTGTCTTTGCTAAACTCTGATGATCTGCTACTGGGAGCTTGGACTCCCTTGGGTATTATTATTTATTTATTATTTACTATATTTCTATACCACCATTCTCAGCCCAGGGTCGACTCATGGCAGTTTACAGAATGGCACAATTTTATGCCCATAACAATATAAAAATAGCTAAAACATTTAAACATAGATAAAAATTCACTAATAACATCAATAAAAACATCATAAAACAATAAATCCTCCGCATTTCATTACCAAATCATTATCCAGTCGCGTTGTCCAGCCATTCCGAGATCAGAGTTTATCTGCTACACTGCATTTGGGAAAGCCTGCTCAAATAGCCAAGTTTTGACTCTTTTATGAAACATTAAGAGGGTGGGGGCCGATCTAATGTCCCTGGGGAGGGCATTCCACAGCCAAGGAGCTACCGCTGCGAAGGCCCTGTCTCTCATCCCTGCCAGCCGAACCTGTGAAGATGGCAGGACCGAGAGCAGGGCCTCCCCAGAAGATCTTAAATTCCTAGATGGTTTATAAGGAAATATACGTCCAGACAGATAGGTAGGGCCAGAACTGTTAGGGCTTTATAGGCTAAAACCAGTACTTTGAATTGTGCTCAGTAGCAGATTGGCAGCCAGTGGAACTGGCGCAACAGAGGAGTTGTATGCTCCCTTAGCGCCGATCCTGTTAGCAGCCTGGCTGCCACCCATTGGACCATTTGAAGCTTCTGAACAGTCTTCAAAGGCAACCCCACGTAGAGAGCGCTGCATAGTCTATACGGGATATAACGAGAGCATGTACTACCGTGGCCAAGTCAGACTTCCCAAGGTACGGGTGCAGCTGGTGCACAAGTTTGATTTGTGCGAATGCTCTCCTGGTCACCACCGAAACCTGGGGTTCCAGGCTCAGCAATAAGTCCAGGATCACACCCAAGCTGCGAACCTGCACCTTCATGGGGAGTGTAACCCCATCCAGCACAGGCTGTAACCCTATGCCCTGTTCAGCCTTACGACTGACCAGGAGTACCTCTGTTTTGTCTGTATTCAGTTTCAATGTGTTCACCCTCATCCAGACTGTCACACTGGTTCAGGACCTGGGCAACCTCCTTAGTAGAGGGTGGGAAGGAGTGACAGAGTTGGATGTCACCTGTGTACAGATGACACCACACCCCAAAAGTCTTGATGATCACCCCCAGCGGTTTCATGTATATGTTAAACAACATGGGGAAATTAGGTTGATTTGATGTTTAAGGTTGCCGATGGGAAAAAATTGATTGAAATCACCCCCTCATTGCAAACCAATGCCTGCAAGTGCTTGTCCATCAAGGAAAAGATTCCAGTCTTTGAAAATCAGAAGGACAAAATGGCATGTGGCAGGAACCAACTACATGATATGTAGATGTTTTTAATCTGAAGATAACAGTGTTGGAAGCTCTCCATCTGCTCTATGCCATGAAACCTGTTTTACCATGAGAGAACTATGAATTATTTCCCAAGGGAACACCAAAGTTAAAATAATCCAGATCATAATATTTCTGATTTCTATGTACTAGTGAGCAAACTGGCAGTAGAACAAATCATATTAAATGTGTGATGGGAGAGAACTGTTTGATACTATGAGCAGTGACAAAGAAAAATAAATAGTTCCTAGAGTAAATGAAGTCTGAAGCTTCCCTTGGAGCCAAAATGAGTAAACGAAGTCTTTCATACCTTTAGACATATTATAAGACAACATGATTTATTGGAAAAGACAATAATGATTGATAATTTTAAAAATAGTGGGAGAAGAGGAAGATCTAATTATAGATGAACTGTAGCCTGGCCTGAATGAAGCTGTTAATTAGAGGATCTCTTGAAACGCTGTCAATCATAAGATTGCCATAAGTTGAATAAGCATAACAACAACCTAAGGGCCATTGCCTAGCAAAAGCAATGCTTTTGTTGGACAGCATATTAGAATGTCACCATGCTAAATGGTCTAGAAATCAGTATCTCTCAGACAACTTGCAGCATCAAAACCTCTTCAGATCACATAGTTTACCCGAGAGGTCCAGTTTGGCTATGAGTAAATATCATAGTTTGTGTTTCTGCCTGTGTATCTTCAAATGTCAACAAAATGATAGTTTCTTCTTGGGAAGAAACAGGATATGTATATAATATGTATGTATGTGTGTGTATATTGTTGACTGATTGAGATGATGCCTATTGCAAATCTCTCTTAAACCAATAATAAAGTTAAGCCTTATGTACTAATATTCTCACTCAATAGGAAGCTGTCTCTATTTTCTTAAGCGCAGATCTGGGAACACAGAATAGTAGAATCACAGAATCATAGAGTTGGAAGAAACCATAAGGGTAATTTAGTTCAGCTCCCTGTCATTCAGGAAAATACAATGTGTTGTTGAAAGCTTTCATGGCTGGAATCACTGGGTTGTTGTAGGTTTTTTCAGGTTATATGGCCATGTTCTAGAGGCATTTTCTCCTGATCTTTCGCCTTCATCTAGGGCAAGCATCCTCAGAGGTCACTACCTCTGAGGATGCTTGCCCTAGATGCAGGCAAAACGTCAGGAGAGAATGCCTCTAGAACATGACCATATAGCCTGAAAAAATCTACAACAACCCAAGAAAATACAATTAAACGACCCTCAACAGATGGCCATCGAGCCTCTGTTTAAAAAGACACCAAGGCAGCATATCCCACTGTTGAACAGCTCTTATCAGGACATTCTTTATAATGTCAGGTGGAATCTCTTTTCTTGAAATTTGAATCCATTCCTCAGTGAGCAGCAAAAACAAATATATCGCCCCCCTCAGTGTATATCCTTTCAAGTATTTAAACATGGTTATCATGTTTTAGTTTTGGCCCAGCTCTAACCTGTTAATATTATTTTGGATTCTGATCCTGTCTTCTAGGTATTAGCTATCCCTCCCAATTTGGTGCCATCTGAAAATTTGCTAAGCATGTCCTCTATTCCATCATCTCATCATTGATAAAACATGCAGTAGTTTGGTTGGAATGTGTGCTCCACTTCTGCTGCTCACATGTGAACAGATTCAGAATGCCCATATATAATATCCGGCGTAGAAATGTAATTACTAAAAAATGTAGCAGAATGGCCCTAGGTCCAACTGAAAAGTAGTGGGTGGCACTGGTCATAGTAATAGTTGCCAGGAGAAAATAGTTCAGATGGGATGACTTGTATCCTGATCTTTTAAGCTTTGACTCCAGATACTTTTCACGGTTATGAAATTCACATGTGGTATCTTTTCCTAGTTTTTCTGAAGTTTCTGTTTTAGTATATTTAAATTTTAAGAGCTCTATATACAGTATGAAACTTCATCTTCATCAAGGTCAGCAGTAGTAGCCTGCTAATTAGTCTAATGGAGGGATGAGTGACTGTGGCAGGTCAGGGGCCAGTTTTCACCCCTTGGGACCTTCTGTCTGCCACACAGGTTGCCAAAGTATTTTTAAAAACTTCAAAATGGAAGTCACCAGAAGTCTTTTTCAGTTGTAGAAAAAAAGGAAGTTAAAGAGTGCAATGGGAGCTTGCAATGTACTTAAAGGTTAATTGCTGCTCCTGGAAATTTCTAAAAAAAAGTAATTTGATCCATTTCCAGCTAGGAAAGGTGTGGCTGGAGGAGTCATGAGTGGCAAAACAGATTCATCATGGGATAGCCTTTCATCTTATGCACTATTGCCAATCTGTTCTCCATGTATTTCTGTATAGACTGAGTTTACTGCCTTGGAAGGGTTGGCTGTGTGTGCATTGTATCTCTAACCCTAAATATCGCCTCCCATCTATGTTTATTACTACTGGAGTTTTAGTCTGAGGTGTGACAGAACAGTAGTAGAGTTTCCCCCTATATTTCCTGGTATCCTCAGTGATATCTTGAAAGCTCTGGAGGCCTCTGGCTCAGGGCTAGAGAAATAAAGAGCTGTACTGCATTACTGTCCTGCAGAGCTCTTCCAGCTGGGTGGCAACTTTCCCTGAAGTGTTGTTTTTTCTAGGAATGCTGTCAGCCTGTCTGTACCACAAAGTTATGAATTCAATTTAAGAAAAGACTTCCGAACAGGAAGTAGTAATTTTCGGGCACAGGGTGGCCATGTTCAGAAATGAATAAGAGAGGAGCCTCATTCACCTTGTGAAGAAAAGGGAATCAACTTGCAAATCCATTCCCATTCTTGGTGCTGGACTGAGACAGTATTAGATGACTGTTAAAACTGATAAAATTGTTTTCTGTCTCAAATTAACCCCTTTGAAATGTTTTGCTTGAAGTGTTACTGGTCAAGTATGGCTATAGAGTCAACCACACTTGTCTCTAAATAGTTGCCAAGTTCTTAAAAAAAACACAAAACATTATTTACAAGAAAGAAGACAGAGTGAAAATTGTATTGATGTAAGGTTTCTTTGAATATTGATTATATAACCCTTAGAACAGTGGTTCTCAATCTTTCTAATGCTGTGACCTCTAAATAAAGTTCCTCATGTTGTGGTGACCCCCAACCACATTTTCATTGTTACTTCATAATGGTAATTTTGCTACTCATATGAAGCATAATGGAAATATCTTACATTCATGATGCATTTTCATTATTAAAGATTGAACATAATTAAAGCATAGTGATTGATCACAAAAACAATGTTTGGGGAGTATGGACAGTGGATGATGGGATTTGCAGTACCTTCAACAAATTCAGCTGACTTCCACATACCACAGAGACACCCACAAATTAGAGACTTGGAACAAATTTGGCACACAGAACCCCAATTATCAACAGAAAATACTGGAGGGGGCTGGGAGGATTGACAGTGATTTATGGAAGATGTAGTTCACCTCCATATGGAGAGCACTGTGAACTCAAATGACTGTGCATTTGGACCAAACGTGGCACAGATACTCAATATGCCCAACTTTGAACACTGGTGGAGTTTGGGGGAAACAGATCTTGATATTTGGGAGTTTCAGTTGCTGGGATATATAACTCCCCTACCATCAAAGAGCATTCTGAACTCCAGCAAAAATGGAATTGAACCAAACACATCATATAAAACTCCCATCACCAACAGAAAATACTGGAGACAACGAAGGATCTGGACCAAACTTGGCACACATACCTGATATGGCAATACTGCCTTACTGGAGAGCTTTGGGGTGAGCTGACCCTTCTTTCTGGGAGTTGTAGTTCTGAGGTCAGAAGGGCGTGGAGGGTGGGCAGAAAAGGCTTCCCAAGCCAAAAGGCTGTGCGGGGGAAGCCCTAGGCCTGCCCCCCCACACCCTTCCGAGGTCGGAAGGGCATGGGGGATGGGCAGAAAATGCTTCCCAAGCCGCAAGGCCATGCGGGGGAAGCCCTCCGCCTGGCCCCCGTGCCCTTCTGAGGTTGGAGGGGGCGAGGGCCAGGCGGCAATGGCTCCCCAGGTGGCCAGGCCATGAGGATGACAGGAAGAATTTAGAAGTCTCCCGGCATGGCCTGGCCGTCTGGGGAGCCTTCGATACCCTGCAGCCCAGAACAGAAGGTCTCAAGAAATTGTGAGCCTTCTTCCCGTGCCTTTCCACCATGCTCCTCCTCTTGCCTCCCCACAGCCCTGTGGGAAGAGGAGGATGTGACCTGTAGTGCCAGCTTTTTGGCTGGCACAGGGGGTCAACAGTCATTTTGGAGGCGGCAGGGCCAATAAAGGCGGCTTCACGACCCCTCGAAAATGGCCCAAAGACCCCAGATTGAGAACCGCTACCTTAGAATGTCTATTTTGTGTCAATGTAGGAGCTGCTGATTGAGGATTCACCATCAAAATTGCTCATATTTTAGGAAACGATCCACACATTGCCACTCTTGTTAATACTTTCCATTTTCATAAAGAAGTATAAGCATTTGCTGCATGAAGAGTTTCAAAGGCTTTTGTTGAGGGCTACTTAAGTAAACATTGCTAAAAGCCAGAAGCAGTATCAAGGTTTATCCATAAAGCTATGACTTAACAGTGTGAGCAGTGGCCCCTTCAGAGATATTGACTCTCAAGGGTAATGAAAGAGAAAAGGAGCGGACAATTTGAGATTGTTTGTTTTCCATACATATTCAACAGGAATACAATATGGACCTCAAACAGCATAGCCTAATATGTAGAGAAATAAGATTAATGAGGAATATGGGATAAACTCATATGAATATTTATTTAAACAAATGGACTAGCATAGTTTTAACTTATTGTATGAGCTGTTCACCTGAATCTGAAAATGCTACTTGAAAAAAGCTTTTGTAATAGTTTATGCCCAATTCACCAAGGTATGGTTGAAACTTGCAATATCATTAATGAACTGTAAAAATGTCCATAGACTGTAATAATTTTGATGAATGTTTGATGATAAAACATCAAAACTTTACATTCATATCTTTAATCTTTTTTAAAGTGATTCTATTCCGAGGTTCAGTGTATAATAACAGAAAACAGATGACTAATAACAAAAATAGTACATTTATAAAATGTGGTTTGATCATTAAGATTATAGTTTAGTTACTTTTTTTAATGATTTCAGCAAGCATGACATAATGCTATTTATAAGTAAAAGAAGCATTTCATAACTTTTTTTTTTCATTCTGTACTACAGGTAGATTGCTTCCCAGTCAGTAATCACTGTACAGGGTAGCAGTGGGCACCTGTGGCAAGATCATAAGCCATTTTGCAGGTTGTCACTTCTTGTTGCCCATCACATGATGCAAGGAGACTTCCTGTCTCTGTCAGGAAATGTGTTGAAAGTGTTAAGAAACAGAGGCAACAGAAGAAGAGCAGAATCATCTTCTGGGATCTGGATCTGCTTGAAGGCAGGATGAAATGGTGAAAAAAAGTGGGATGTGATCTGTCAGATTTTCCCGTATTGAATCTTTTTGGTGACATTGGTAAATAGGCATTCCTATGGGCCGTGTCCTACAAAGCAGTAATGCTCCAGTAATCTCCCAAAATTCAGCTTCCTGATATTTGTGTGGTATTTTTTATTTAATGTATTCAGTAGAAATTGCCCTATTTCATGAGCTCACTACTTTGCTTTCACTTGATTCTGATTTTTAAAATTGCATTTTCCTGCCTTTTCTTTCTTTCTTTCTTTCTTTCTTTCTTTCTTTTCTTTCTTTCTTTCTTTCTTTCATTTTCTGCCTTTTCTTTCTTTCTTTCAAGGACTTCATTTGGGACTGGTCAAGTTCAAAGAACGATTGCAAGCTAGGAAATGGTGCTAGAATCTTTGCACTGCTCTTCATAGAGAACATTCATGAATATTCACAATGCATTACAAAACATAAGTATTAGAATATTAAGAATTACTCTGTCCCTTCTACTTGTGATTAATATTCTTAAATAGGCATCTATCCTCATAAGGAAGTTTTTTGAGCATTATTGCTCTTATTAAAAGTTGACATTCTTATATTATAATCCAGATCAAATGTGGCAAATCTATACAGCAGTGTCTCCTTGCACTAAATAGTTATGACAGTTTATTTGCCCCTCCACACACACGCACGCACACAAATGTAAGTAATAGCTATTTTTATATATAGCTTGTGCAGTAATATCTAACACAATTATGGTTAGCTTCCTGTGGTCTACTGTGAAATGCAACTTTTCTAAGCATCAATTACAGAATTGTACATTCCTTTATATCCTGTTGACATCCTAGAGTTGTTTGAGTGCAGTGTATGCTGAGGAGGGTCTATATTTATTTTCTCTTCATTATATCGAGGGAAAACAACTCGAGAGACAAGCCAGTCAATCTAGCTTGTTCCAAAGGCCTGTTTCCAAGCAGTCTGTAAATGTTGACTTCTCCCTAAGATTCCTAGCCCTAAAGATAAATCAGTCAATACCAATCTCAAAGGTTGTTCATTCCCATGCCTGAGTCCTAGGACTTAAAGGGAAAATCTATAGGACTTCCTTTCACCAAAAGTTGTCCATGGATACTAATAACTGCCTACAGTTTCACTTTTCTGCCTGTTAGGAATTGTGGGTGTTGAAGTCCAAAACACCTGGAGGGCCAGAGTTTGCCTGTGCCTGGGATAAACCCTTTACTTATTATACAATATACAATATAAAATAAGATTAAATACAATAAAACTAGTCCTCAGTCTAGCTCATCTAATGAACTCTGGCAGTTGAAGATGTTTTTGTTTGCTCCTGCCTATTGCCTCATTCTTTCATTGAGAAAAAAATAATTTTTATGTGCTAATAGAAGATGAGAAGCTTCATTAAAGCACAGTTAGAAAATCTGGCAGAGATGATGCATTAATAAAAAGCACTGAATAATAATTATTTAAAGCCCTTATTTTGAAATCCCCTTGTCTGTTTTTTGAGAACCGATGTATTTTGGGATTGTGTGTGTGCATTTTTCTGTTTGCACATGCAATCCTCCAGTTACAAACATCCAACTTACATAGTTAAAATTTGGGTGAGACCACAGGGAAGGAAAATTCTACCTCTAGGAAGGGAAATTCACTCCTGAAAGAGTTTTCATGGGGGACAGATGTCTCCACTGAAGCATTCTCACCAATCCTTGTGTCCACAAAAAGAAAAAAAATCAAAATCTAATTATCACATGAACAGAAAGTGAGGTAAAATCTTCTGTACAGGGCCACAGACAACAAAACAAACACCACAGGGGTGTTAACCCTTCCCTTTGCTGTTCAAAGTTAATGTATGTTTATATTTGGCTGGAGTTAAAAATGTACCTGTTCTGACTTTCATGCAAATTTAACTTAAGAACAAACCTACAAAACATTTCCTGTTCATAACTTGGGGATTGCCTGTGGTCTGAAAACAAAGTTAATCAAATCTCACTTTAAAGCAAAATCACAATCCATGTTTTCTTTTCTTTTCTTTTTTGTGTGGGGGGGATACACTAGGACAGTAGAAGTCACCTAAACTCCACTTACTAGGCAGAAGCAAGTGTTTCTGTCAATTGGGAAGGAACTGGTGGACTTTCCACCCACTCCCTTGTGCAAGTGATCTCTGTTGTGAGCAGAAATTGTGACAGGAATCTTTTTTCTGATTGTCACATCAGTGGTAACATCAGCCAGCTGCTTCCCTATTGCCTACAGCAGCAGCTGCCTAATAAGTGGAAAATAGGGGAGTTGAACTAGCTTCACAACTAAGATAGGTATGCTTTCAAAGCTTCATTAATTATTATTTTCAACCAAGGTTTTCAGGGCTGTGAAGGGCAGTGGTTCAGGGTTCACTTATTTCTGTATCCTTTTTCACTTTGCAGACCTTGATAATTAGCAACTATTATAAGAAAAGTTGCTTTAAAAGGGGTGTGTCAATCAGAATCTGAGAAAGAGAGCTCTCCTTGTAGCTTCCCTTTTCTTTCTGGTTGATATTAGAATTCCACCTTCTGTGCTAATGTTCTTTTGCAAATAGGTAATCATTTAGTTGCCCAAGAAGCATTCATGTAGTGCTCTTTTTATCAGGAGAGTCTCAAAACAGAAAGCTCCCAGGAGAATACTGTGTTGCCATTCAAATATCCATAGTCTCCATAGGCTCTCTTGGGCTTTAGGTATGTTTCATGCAAGGAGAGAGTCACCTTCTTGCCCTTTGAAATTCATAAGGAATACAGGTATGTGAGTGCTTGACAAAGATAGGAATCATCTCACCCATAGGAGTGCTGGCAAGGGGAAATTTCAGTACCTGTCCTTCAGCTTCTTTTCAGTTACTAATTTCTACATGGCATAAGGTTATTGCTCTATTATTGCTACTTGAATAGCATTGAGATTGCAAGCAAGCTGAGCTTCTGTCTTAATAGGGTATTCATCAAAGTCTTTCTGGATTCACAATGTAATATTTCTCCAAAGAAAATCAGAGCATTATTATGTATAATGTTAATTTGATCGATGCTCTGCACAAAATGCTTGAAAGCATACAAGTTCTCCTTTGATTACTTGCTCTTTTTTTGCCAAGGTGACAACTGGTAGCAGCATATTATGCTTTTCATTTTGTTCTTTAATGCTATATATATATAAACATAAATGTGTGTGTGCATGCATGTACACCTATACACACTGTAAAACTTGTAATATAGTTTTGACGATCTTGATGACTTTCATTTCCTAAAAATCCAAAATGGCTTTTGCTTTCTCCTTTCAATTGTT
The DNA here is from genome assembly GCF_037176765.1 of Anolis sagrei. NCBI lineage: Eukaryota > Metazoa > Chordata > Lepidosauria > Squamata > Anolidae > Anolis > Anolis sagrei. Next base: position 63,937,543 of record NC_090025.1, read on the forward strand.
AAGACCCAATTTAAAAGCTATTAAGTCAAACTATTGTTACAGTATATGAAACACCCTTTGTGTATGTTTGGACTTCTATTTCTTTTTCTAATTCTTTAGTCTTAAAAACCTCTTGAGGCTGTTAAAATTATAAACATGGACATATTACAATGGCTATTTATAAAATGTATGTATTCTCTTAGCTTCAAGGAGTTCTGATAAATTGTGTAGTTTTCTACTACTCATCTTATTACTCTGGCTTTATTTTGCCACTTCTTTATTTTGCCACAGATAGTTGGGAAGAATCTAGTCCTGTAGGACCAAGGTGGCTATGTGCTGGGAACATTAGCACCCAATTAAGCAGAGACTAACATGTGCTTCGAAGAATGGTATGTTTTGATGGTGGCATGAGAGATAGAGAGCAGAGACAGGTTGTCTGTGAAGCTCAGGTTTTTCCTTCAAAGGAGGCTGTGGAAGAACTCAGAAGGATTGGCCATTGTCTTTATTATTTCATACTAGGTTACTCTCCCATTTCTCAGTTCACATGTTCAAATTTGTTCTAGATTCAATAGTTTAATAAAGTGGTCCTATTCAACCCAAATATCTGTTTCTGAAGATTTTCAGACTTTGACCCATTTAGGGCCTCAGGAGTAAATGTCATAAATTTGAATTGGGACTGGAACCAATGAGGGTTTTGTTTTGTTTTTTGCCTTGGTGTACTATTCATGTGGTTTGTTAGCCTGTAAGTGTGGTGCAGTTTTGCAGCCATTCATCATGTCAGTCCAAGCCCTCAAGGAGTTGTTCCTTGGGTTGTTCCTTGTTAGCAAAGCAATTCTAGCAGTTTACTTCTTCACTACAATTCAGACATTACTCAAAAACCAAATGTGTTGAACAACATATTTTCATATTCCATATGTTGTCTAGGTTTCCCTTAAAATCAGGATTTACATTAGGAACATAAAATATAGGCATGTGTGGTCAATAAAAATGTTTCAAAAGTCATAACAAAACTGGGAGCATTCTTCTTTCATTTCTAATGTGTTATAGCATCATTAGTGAAAATTTTGTCACTATGAGGCTTACAAAATTTCATTACCATTTTGTTACAGTAATTGTGCAAGTGGGGAAACTTTAGGGTCTCCTTTCTCCCTCATTTTGCAGCTATTTGGCTGAAACTTGCTACAGTAGTAGAACACCTTTAACTATTAGCTCATCATGTTTCAGAACGTTTCACTTATCCATGGATTTTTGGGGAAATTTTTGATGTTTTTATAAACTTTTAAAAGCTACAACAGCTGTCTCCTTTATTTTCTTTACAATTACACAACATAAGCCGGGCATCATTCTGCCCAGCTTTCAGAAATGTTCATACATCTACTGATTTTGGGGGAAATTTAAATTATAGCAAAAAAAATCTGTTTTCGCTTGCTACTATGGCTAGATGGAGAGGGGACTCAGAGGGAGACTCAGGGAGGGAAACAATTTCAAATACTTTCCCCCCTTCTGATTCCAAGGTTTTATCCTGATCCTCCTGTGCTAGGTCTATAAGCAAGGAAAGAGGAACAGTTAGCTAGGAAAGAGAGGGTTCTTCTTTCACAGCAGTACAATTGGTACTGGCATCACCACCTTCACCACCTAAAGTTTTACGTCACAGTTTTCAGGGTGCTCCCCTTCTTTTCCTCCTCTCTCAAGAACTGCAGGCAAACCCCAAGGATGTATGTCCCAACCCACTGTCACTGAAATACTTCATGTTGATTGACTCAGACTACATTCAGAAATGATTTTACTTAGGTACTTTATTAAACAAGAACAGGGTCTCCCAAAACCCAGGGAATCTTTAAAGCGATGAGTCCAGGATCACTCCCAAGCTGTGAACCTGCATCTTCAGGGGGATTGTAACCCCATCTAACACAGGTTGTAACCCTATGCCCTGTTCGGCCTTGCGACTGACCAGTAGGACCTCTGTCTTATCTGGATTCAGTTTCAATTTGTTAGCTCTCATCCAGTCCGACAGAGCAGCCAAGCACCGGTTCAGAGTCTGGACAGCCTCCTTGGTAACAGGTGAGAAGGAGTGACATGAGAGTTCAGTAACAGAAAAAACAGAGGCCAATTGGCACCCTAAAATGAAAACTTGGATTTGGTGTGGTTTTCTAAATGCAAAACACACACATACACACACACACCATTGCCTTTCTCTCCCTAGAAGATTGCAAAAACTAGTATGCTGGAATGAGAGAGCAGCAGACAGCTTTCCTATTAGATTTCCAAAAGCAGGAATAAAATCCTAAAAATCTTCTCCCTCTTTCCCCAGCGCAGCAGCCAGTCCCAAAAATATAGCAGCCCTATCTCCTAAAAATCTTCTCCCTTTCCCCAGCATAGCACCCCAAAGATAGAAAAGCCCCACCCCCTCTCTCTTTGTCCCTTTTACCTGCCTGCCAGTCCTGCCTATCTCTGTCCTCTGGCTCCTCTCTCTTCACTCTCCTGAGCAAGAATGAGGTGGAAGGGGAGGCATAGGCAGATTTAAAGCCAAAAAGGCAACCGCTCCACATCATTTTCCCCTCCCTGAATCCTGAATGGCTGGTGGCATGCCAACAGGTTTGGCTTCACCTTTCTGCAGGACTTAGTTGCTCTGTGACTTTTAAACTATATTATAGAGCAGGTCAAAGGAATTGAAACTTAAGAAACATAGGCTTCTTTACTTTTTATTCTTTAGTTTTGGCATGTGGGCATTTCCTGCACTTCTAAAATAGCACTGTAAGGTACAGATCATACGAAACTGATCTGACTTATGATGTTTTATTATTATTTTTTGGCACAAATCTATTGTGTATAATTAAGTTTGGCCTAAAATTGTTAAAGCTTTATTCAGGCAAGAATTACAAATTGAACTTACTTTTTGATATTTTTATTTTTACAAAATGGAATAGAGTTGCTTATTCCTTGAACTTTAAGGAGCACCTGGATTTTAAGGACCCTCTTTGGCTTCGTTAGCTTATGAGGAGACAAGAACCAATAAAATACAGAAGATATCAGGTGATTTCATTCAAAGTGTCACAAGAATATAAAATGTTCTCTCCCATAAAAAGAAAATTACAGTCAGGAATTGTGATGATATGATACCATCGATTCTGTTTAGCAATACTTTTGTGCTTTTGCATGTGCAATATCATCATAGAATGTGAAGTAATATGAAATTTATAAAATGTCACCTTGTAGACAATTGATCCAAACATGTGATATCGTTATTAACCAGGGAAGTTATTTATGATGAAGTAATTTTGGAAAGTTTTATATATAATAGAACATATTTGTTGCTTATTGTTATTTTTTATGTTCTTGACTAACATGCAATTCACTTCCCTCATATTATCCACAGGAGTCTAGACTTGTATGAGAGCATCATATATAAAAACACCAATAGTCACCCTTTGCCTCCTGTGGTTATAATACACCTGGAAACTGATTTTTTGAAATTATCTGAAGATTTCTCAGTGTTACTTTCAAAAACACTTCACATTTCAATGTAAATTTCATTATGGCTAGTCTTAGATCACTGCCAATTGTGGTTGCTAATGAGAACAAGACTGCTATTCTCAGTACTATAATTAAAAACACTTTCCTGAACAAGTGTAGTGATCTCTTTGAACTTTGCAAACATTTATGTAAGAGCAGTAATTATATAAAATGTTTCTAACTGGAAATATTATTTTGCTGGCCAGAAAAGTGACAAAATACATTGTTTCTGAAGTTCAGCCTTCATAGTTACTTTAATTTGAAATTTTTCCTGGTTCAGCCTCTGAAAGTAACAAGAAGTAAATGTCAAATAATGTTAACCATCATTAGTTATAAGAAAAAAGAAGAGATATTTTCAGAATGAGCCCATCCTGAAGCCAAACAGGGTAGGGAGGACAGGGTTGTTAAGAAATCTCCTTGTATTGTCACAACCATATGCTATTGAATGAATATGTACCTACCAGAAAGGGATATAACATTGTGATGGGGATAGACAGAATATTCGTTTCCAAACAGACAAAATGGTTTGGTAGGGTGATTGTTCCAGAAAGTTAGTATAGTGGCAATAGTTTCCTTTTCTTCATTTTAATTAATTCCTGTTAATTCTACTCTGACCCTAAATAACAGCTGGGATCATGGCAGAGGCATGTTTGAAAATTAAAAAAACAAACATGGGCACCAGAACTCAGCAATAATATTAGTTATACCATGGATATCATAGACAGTACATTTCAAATCAGGGATAGTGAATATCTGTTTGAAGACAGGTGAGCAATATTTTAAAGTCAGTGGATGTTACATTGTTTCTGTCTGAAATCAAGATGTGTATGTGTAAATTAGAATGTATATAAATCTACATGTCTGGATTGAACATTTATTATCACTATAATCTCCTGTTTGAGAAAAATTGTGTTGTGTCATCATTATTACATTTGCTTCATGTCTTTGCACTAAAAAAGGGTGATTAAGGGAGCTCTAGACATCATTAAAAACATAATTAAAATTAGATAGTAAAACCAAGGAAAGAAATAATTCCCATTCTCAGTGCTTTTTTGAATGGTGTGAAAAAGACTTTCCTTTTCAGCCTGGCCTTACAAATGTACATGCTTATCTGTTTTTCTAAAATCTTCCAACTTGTTCATAGATTTAGTGGGGATAACTCAACTTTAAAAAAAAAGAAATGTGCAAAGAAACAATACAGATAAATTAGTCCTAGCAGATGGCATTGATTGCTTAGCTGTTCAAGTCTATTGTTTAATCCTAGTCTGTTCTGTTATATTTATGTACTGCTGAATACAGAATTCTGCCTCTTTTTTTCTTAATAGGCTCCTAATATTTGACGATGATGTGCCAAGAAACATCACAGTCTGCATTCTTGGCTTAGTCGTACTTTGGGAATTTGATCAGCATTAAAGGTTGTCAGCTTCAATTGATTAGCTTTTGATAACAATTTTACCAGAATTTTAAAAATTCTTCATATATTAATAAATAGGCGTTTTTATTTAAAGAGTGTTAACATTGAGAATGCAACTGGCAAAGCTTATCCAGAATATGATTGCTGCATCCATTCTACTTTAGTTAGTGTCTCTGTGGTCTAACGTTATTGTAAGTTGGTTTCTGCTTGTGAAAACTATAATTATTTGTAGTGTCCTGATTTGTTTTGTATCTCAGACAAAGGAAGGAATGAATGAACAGGGGTGGAAAGTGAATGCACAATGAATATCTACTCTGGCTTTTTAGGTAATGGTTTAGTTGTCTGAAAAGATGAATTTAAAAACCCTAAAGATATACTACAACTACATGGTATTAGAGGTACAATATATTAACAGTTCTTAACACACATTGTTTTGTTTTTAATTGATTGATTTGTTTAACAGATAATGCAGTCTATGATTTTCTTTGTCATTGAAATAGACATGCAGTATATTTATACACAATGTGCAGAAGCATGATTTAAAGATCTTTCATGTATGACATTGATGGAGCTTGCATTTGAAGAATATTTACAACTTTCTGGCTGTAATTATCAATATATCTGTCCACTGTAGACACACACTATTATTATATTATTTTCTCATGTATGAGCCCAACTACGTCTCACCACTAAGCACTTAATTCTATTATAACACTAAATGGTAATACATAGAATACAATTATGCTAGCATAGTACACCAATTAGAAACTAAAATGTATACCCTTTCATCTTAATATATAGCTGTCTGTTACGACATTTAAAGTCAGTAACTTACCCCCAAGTACAGCACATAATGACCACTCTCATTAAAACAACCTTTTCTTACAGCACTTATGAAGTTGGACTCCTACTGATAATATAATGAGGGTAGAATGCATTTTGATTGAGTTACCACTAGGGAGAAATTTAATTTAATTAAACTCATCTTCATTAAAGTATTACATTCAAGTAAAGTAATTATAAAGACATGTACAGTATAGGAGATTTCCTGCTGTTTAGGAACAGTGAAAGATCAAATTAGGCTGATCATTTTTTTAAAAGAAAAACCTTCTCCCTATAATTATCTTCAGTGTACCAAAGTATGCATATTTTAGGAAGAAAATAGATTACCTAAACTCTACCTGTCAGAACTTTCTGTAAAAAATGTCATATCATTTTTCTGCTGTTATATACAATTAAATGCAAGCACAATTTTCAATTCCTTTGAATTTTCTGTGCTGCTTCATTGAATTATCATTGCTGTGAGTTTGTGTTAGGCTCAACTGTCCAGGCCAAAGGAGAGGTAGATAATAAATTGATGATTATGATTATGATTGGTTTAAACAGTTTTCTATCCCAAGACCATGTGGCAAAGACATTCTGAGTGAGAAGAAAACTTTGATAAGCCTGCATGACCAGCGGTTTTTGTGGTTTGGTGCTTGACACCAAGCCTATGCATGCACCGGAAGCAGAAGCAATGTACCTCTAATACTACGTAATATAGCTTTTGTTCTTTCATTCATCTTTTCAGACATGCTCCCCCCTCATTTTTGGCTTCAGCTTGCCCTCAATGAAATATGACATTAGCTGGTCCCTTCGAGTGTGGTAGGAATTTTCTCCCCTTGTTACAAGTTCTATGTTTTGTTTTGTATTTTTTTGAGATTTTTTGCCTACTCTATATTTTTTCTTTCAGAATTTTGTGAATTGATTTAGGATGGCATCATTAAATAGGTTATATACTGAAAGGGATTAGGAGAGAATAAAAACTTGGTGCACCTTGGAATTCTTTTGGTGAAGGATTGTGCTCTGGAACAACTTCTTTATGTAATAGGATTCAGAAGGTTGTGAAAGACTGCTGTTGGGGCTAACCTGGGGGTTTGCTCCTTCTTGGGACCTGCAGGGGAGTGACTGGGCTAGAATGAACAACTCATGCTGGATTGCCCTCAGAGTCAGGTGTTGCACTCAAAGAATAGACTGAGAAGGTGATCACAAGTTGACATCTGACCTCATCTAAGATCCATATCAGGTTGCTCCCCTCTTGTTATATTTGTGGATCCCCAGGCATGGACTGAATAAATGGATTTACAACCAAGGACTAATGTTTCATCTTGTTATCAAGATACTTGCCACCTTAAATTTCCATTCATCGCTAGTTGGGGTTCTCTGAAATCATGCACTGTTCTCAAATATTCTTCATTTTGGATTCATGGAGTCAAAAAAAGTTGTTACAGGCGTATACACCAGAGCTGTGCAATTCAGCCAAAACGCATCCCGTTTTATGGTCCATTGTTGGCTGACACATCATTCTGTTTACAGGGAAGTTTCTCGAAAGGGGAGGGGTTTTGCAGTTTTTATTCGGCAAAGATTTGATCCATTGGCTACAATGGGAAAATGTAAATCTCCTGGTTTTTTAGAATTATTTTACGTTTTAACCATAACATCTATTAAAATAAGACAAACCGCAACCGATGTTCTATTGGTAGCCAATGCAGTTGTTGCAGAATCGGTGTAATATGGGATCTTATAAATGATCCCACTAGCAGCCTGGCTGCCGCATTTTGGACCATCCGAATCTTCTGGGTCGTTGACTTCGGAAGGCTAGCATATAAGGCATTGCAATAGTCCAACCTAGTGGTGACTGTTGTGTGGATTAGTGATCACTCGTGTCTGAGTAGGGTGGCCTTCCAAGTGTAGTGTCTTGGTGGTGGGTCCATAGGTAACTGTAGAGACCTATTCTTTACCCACATGTTCTTCTACAGTGGGAACATTGGTTTGTAGACAAAGGTGGTTCCAGTCAGGGTTGGCTTGACACATCTGCCTCTTGACAAGATTTTCCTTTTCAATCTCCATTTGTGCCTTTTCGAATTCCACAGCACTGTAGATAACAGCTGACCTCCAGTTAGAACACTTGAGAGCCAATGCACCTTTTCTATCTCCCTCCTCATGTGGAATAAGCAGAGTGGATCCTAAAAAGGGCTGCTCAGTTGTGGGTACAGCTGCCAGACTACTCAACTGCCTTGAAGGTTGAGGTAGAATGACTGAAACCTTATCCACCACCCATGTGTCAGTCTGTGACTAGGGGCTTCCAGATTTCACAGTCCTGCCCTTGTCACCACTTGATGATCATCATGGGACTTTTGGTTTTGTATTATTTTTCTTGGAACATGCCTGTGTGTATGTTTTTTAATGCATGGAGGTCAGTGCACGATCAATCAACACACACATAATGAGGTTCCCAACCAGTGGCATGGTTAACACAATGACTGTGGCGTCTCATCTGTTGCAGCCTTTTCCTGCCTTCACAGGCATTGTAACATGCACAATGTTATCTTCTGCCTGCTCCGTTGTTGAGGTCTTCAGTCTTTGGATTATGCTTGGTCTGGATCCTCCCCTGCGGCCCCTCCTGGAGTACATTACTTTAGTGGTTATGCCCACAGGTTTATTTGAACACACAAGCTCTCTCACAATGACAAGGTAACAATCTATCAAGGATGTCACTGGCAGTGGGACCTACCTGAATCCAAGCATTTTGTGCTGGCTTCTTCATTTCAGTGATTGCATATACTATGGTTGTTTAAGTGAGGGAAAAACAAATGTCTTCCAAAGTAACCTCCTACTCTTCACATATTAAAAATAGAATACTGGGCAGATTCTAACATGTGTTTTTTTCCTGGAGCAGATTCATTGAAGTAAATTGGATTTGTTAGTGAGTACAGACTTATTAATTTCATAGATTTACTCTGGGTTGAAACAATATTGGGTCCTGAATATGTTTGTAGATTTGGTGTAATCCCAAAATCTCTATAATGCTGTCATATTCTTTCCATTTTGAAAGAATAATTATATAGCTCTTACATTATTTCATCTTCATACATTTGATAATGTATTATAACATCAACCCTTGAAATCAGACATTTATCAAAATTTCTGATGGTTCTTTTTGAGATAGAAATAATCATGTTATTCTTGCCAAACTTTACAGCTAAGTAGGCACATGTAACCTACAGAAATTGTCATTTGTATTAAATATGATGTTTATGTGTGATGACGATGATTGAGGGATGCAGTTTGTGGGAATAGTTCAGTTCTAGATTTTTGTTCTTTCTTTGGTGAAAATGTTTTTGGTTTCTGACTCCTCCTTTTTTCCTTCTTGTTGCACATCTTCCCTTGATGTCATTTTGCTGACCTTACTCTTGAAATGGATTGTTTGTCCACTTTTCCCTTTTTCTATTACATTTTTCACTCTGGTTGCTTCATCTGTTGTTTGCTTTTCTTCAACACTGATGCACTCTGGCTGTGGATCCCAGCTTGCTGCTTCAATTAATGTTTCAATGGACCCCCTGGCAACTCTGACTGTTTCCTGTTGCTGGCTCCTTTTCTCCCTGCTGGCTTTTATCATTCTGCTTGGCTTTTTGGCAATTGCTGGCTTGCCTAGACTATTGTTTGGAGAACTATTGATTCCCTGCTGATGTTATTATTAATTCCCAAGATATCTTCTGATTAGCCACCCCCCCCCCCCGATCTGCTGTTTTCTTGCTTTAACCTAAATTCTGGGTGCAAGGTAGTTCCCAGAAATTTCCTGTTAATAGAAACTGTTAATTTCTCCTATCATTGAAGTTTCAGACAGTCTGATACAAAAACACAAAGTGATATCTTCATTTTAAAACCAGGGGACTCTAGTTCCTTGAATTGTAGTTTCCTGTACACATTTTTCTCAGTTCTAGAATGTTGCTGCAGCTATATTCCCCAGATGACTTGTTAAACAGACACCCATGTTTTCAGACTTCCATTGATTCCACACAGATGGATTTTTTTGAAAAAAAGTATTCTTTATGTTTTATAAAAGAACTGATAGACCTGCCTCCTAATTCTTCTTAACACAGCATTTTGATTGAACCAGGGCCTGGCAATCCTTAAGGGAAGTTAGAAGATAATGATGTACCATGTAAAATTTATACTAGCAAGTTTTCTTATTTACTCTGGGGAGCTTATCAACCAACACAAATTTAATAGTTCTTATCCAACTTTCCTCTGGGATTTATTTAGTTATCCATATTAATAGTGTTAGGAAATGCATTTTTGTCAACCCTGTTCGCGTCTAACTTTTTTGCTGTTTGGCCAAGCTTTGAGAAACATAATTTATTCTTATTCAGCTAATCATTTGAAATACTGCTGGGAGGATTAATTTCATAAGTCATACAGAAATGTACACTCCTAAAACATTAAATTAGTGAAACTTGTTATAGCTAATATTTGACTTCTATACACAGTGTACCCATTCAGAATCAGAAGTAGTGGGAATCATTTGCATTTTTTCCATGGGAAGCATTTTCTAGAGATGAAATTTACGCATGGCGATTTAAAAAAAAGAAAAAAAGAAAACAGCTTCCATCTTAATATCATTATATATTACTGCTCTAGATGACATAGGTATCTTATCTTTCAATACATACTTTTCATAATGAGATAGATGTTAGAAAAGAGTGAATGTCAGAAATATGAATTGAAACATTATATGTTTGTATAGGGATGTGTATCAGACTTGGTCAATTAGAAATGGGTGCCCTTGAACCAAAGTTCAGGTATTTCGTGAGATAAAGAAGACACACACCCCCAAAGGTGAATAGGGCCAAGTACTGATCTAGATAATGTGTAAAACAGTTTCGCATTACAAAGAGGATCTCTCCCCCCTCCCCCCCCAGAAATTGGCTAGGTTGGGGAAAGTATGGGAGAAAGGAGAGAGATTCATAGGATTGTGGATGTTACAATAACTTTTGTTTAATTGCGCATTGTAAATCCTCATCGTCATCAGACGACTCTAATACCTCTTGTACAGGTCACTTAGTTACTTGCTTTGTAGCTTGGTCTTTGCTCTTTACCCTTCTTAAAAGGCATAACTAACTTACACAGTGAACTTGTACTTAATAGCTACTCAATAATGAGGAGGGCACTAAAACTTCTTAGTTTAAAGTTGTTTAAGCTACCCATCTAAAATGTATCAGTGTGCTCAAACATATGATTATGGTGTGAAATACCAATGTACAAAAATTGCTTATAGAACAGTAATAGAAATAAACAGCAGGTGGCATACTCCAAGGGGTACCTTTGACTGTATATACTCTGCAAGAGCTTATTATAATAGAAAACTAGTAGCTACTGCCACTTTCAATTTAATACTTGAGGCAAACAGCACTAACGATACTTTAAAGTTACCAAGGTAATGACTATGCTGCTATTTTAAATATGCCAAATTATAATAAAAAGAACTGCAGCTTATTCCTACCTCCCAGCAAACACAAATGTTGAACAGCCAGCACCTTTAAAACAAAATGGTACCCCAATACCTAGGGTAAAAAGCCTGTTAGAAAGTGGTGGATTCCAAACCAAGATGTGGCCAATGACCGCGTTCAGTCAAACAGTAACGGTGACTAAAATGGAGGACAGTGATCCCAAGAAGAAAATAATAATAAAAATAATAATGCCCACCAAGGAGCCTAGCCAAGGAAAGCAGCATCCAAGGTAAAACTAATTGAAAGGAGCGGGGGTGGGGGTGAATTGTAATCTTATAAGTTATGGTGCATGAACTGGGGGCTTATAAAGAAGCCCTAGTAAAGCAAAGAAAGGAAAGGATTTAAAAATTAGTTCAAAAATATAAAATTAGCTATGGGGTTACTAAATCCTTACATTTATTTTTTTTAAAAATCTCCCCACCCAGGAACTCTCCCCCCGCCCTCAGGCAACAAATGCCAACTATGCAAGACCAAGTTAAATTATGATATTAAATAAAATAGACCAGATATTAAAATAGAATCAAAGGAACACCAAAAGAACTAAACTAATTTCAAGACAAGAATTAAGAAATGACTAAGTAGTATAAGTCTGCTTCTTAAATTCCCTGAACCTGACATAGCAACTGAAGTTGCTAGCACTCCAAATTCAAAGAGTGAGAGTGTGTGGCTGCCTTAAATAACCTGCTGAGGCCATTCCCCTTATTTCCTAGACACATGTCAAAATCTTATTAGTCTCTTCTGGATGTCAGCAAATCCATGTATCTCACCTCCACTGCCTTGTGGTTCCCTGTTCTTGCCCCTAATCTTATGCACTGCCTTTCAGTGGGTATTGGTTTTTTCAATGGAGGAACCATTGGGTACATGAATATTTCTTTGTGATAGGTCTGTAGGTATTACCCCCTCCCTTCTCTAATTGTCATGAAATCAAATTTATATGATGCCTTCATGATCTGGTCCACTTCCACATGCTTATTTATTAATGACTGCTAGCATTTTGAATCTATATACCACTAAATGCAATACAGATCTGTTCAGAAGTAAGTCCTATTGAGTTTAGTAGGACTTAAACCCAAGTAAATGAATACAGGGTAGCATTTTGGTCCTATTCTTCATGTATTGAGAGAAATATTGTGTGTGCAGACAATGATTTTAGAAACAAAGGGACATATGGTTGATATCAGAAAGCCTGCCTCCTCCCATGAATTTGAGATGTTCAAAGGAAGCCATGTTGCAGGTCCCAACACTTCATGAAGCTAGGTTGGCAGGTACGAGTAACAAGGCTTTTTCTGTTATAGTGCTTTGACTGTGGGACATCCTACCTGAGGAAATTATGCTGATCCTCTTTTGTGTTTTTGGTAGGCAGCTAAAAGTATTTCAAAACTGGATTGTTTTTAGACTATGCTTAGGGGTTTTTGGTATGTTTCTGAGAATTAACCATTGCTTTGTTTTAATTGATATTTATTTGTTGCTTACCTTTGGGACCCTTATGAGCAGGGAAGTTATTCAGAAATATTTCAAATAAATAAATAAAATAAATGACATCCCTGAGAACTAATGACTTATGGTGAGCACAATCAGTAGTACTGCTGGTTCTACATGTGGCATCAGAGACTGTGCATGTATATTGACCAGAAAATATAACCAAGAAGTCAGGGGAGAATTTTTCTAAAAAGGCAGAATATCACCAGTGTGGAAGGAGAACAAATTAATTAAGCACAAATTCTTTGTTCTCCTTCCCTGGGAAAATATGTATTTATTTGAATTTAAGAGTGTGATTATTTTGTTCAATAGAATATGTGTCAGTGCTTCATTCTTCCTATCAAGCAACTTTTATACGAGATTGTAGACAGCACTCCTTGCTCCCTGGCTATTACATCTATAAATCGAAACTCTTTTCTATATCAGCCAGTATATCTAACGTTCTGTGGATATTTTCACAGTGATGTGCCAGCAAAACAAGAAAATTAAGTGTTCTGAATTCTGACTTAGGGTCCATCTGAAGAGTTGGGCCACTTCAAAAATGGAACTGGCTGCAACTGTTCTCACTGCTAACCCCTTGTTCTCACTGCAACACCAGGGACCCAATAGCTTGACCCCAGTTTTTGGGTCAATGTAGATCTGACCCACGTTTCCTAATGGTGGAGCATGAAACTGGCAAAAAGATTCCAAAGGCAACTCATTTTTGTTAATTTTGTTAACTTGTGAACTCTGATAAAGTTTTACTCTTTTCACTGTAAATTGGTTGTCTTAACCTAAACAATAACTTTTTTCCATTCGTTTCTTCAACGGAACTGTATATATGTATATTTATGGCTTTTTACCAGGCGTGTAGCAGCTAAATTAATGGGTTGGTATTGTAAATTCAGCCATAAAAACTATTTCTTTTAAAAGCAAAATGTAGTTGTAGATTTGGATGCAATTTTCATGATGGCCATGTTTTCCTAGGAAACATCAAAGCTTCCTTCTTTCCAACATGCTAGATGAAAGATTTCTGATATAGACCATATTCTTTTTTTAAAACTTTGTAAAAAAATAGATTTTATTACAAACTAAGAAGCTATAACAGGTATGCACATTCCTCTCAGTTGCAAAAAATAAAGTGATGCAATCATTTTACCACCAATACTATTTCAAGTGCATAAAACACTCACATACATTATCTGAATAAGAATTGTAGAGTCTTTGAAAATAAGATATTATTAATATTACCTTACAAATAATGGATAAAGGATAAGGTTGAGGGAACAGCCACTTTTAAGTCTAATCAGCAATGTTATGGTTGAGGTGTACTTTGAATCATTGTATTTTCAGATTGCACTCTTAGTTTCTGTGCTATGGCAACTCATTCAAAATTACTGAATATTAACTAAGACAGGTAGATTAATATAAGGGTTTTTTAATAAACCGATCTAAAATGTAGTTAATACTGACTATATAAATCATTAGATGTTATTATAGAAATTGTCCAAGTGTTATATTTATATTCCTAGTTGTTCTTTTTTTCCTTTTTTGAATAATGGTAAGGTGTTTGCTCTACTATCTCAACTTTTCTGCAAGATTTCTCAAGAATGATGAAAAAGTGTTCAGAAAATACATCAGTTCCATCAGTTCTCTGGGATGCAGCACCACTGGTTCCTGTCAGTTTGGATTCATTTGGGTTAATTAGTGATGGACCTACACTGTGGTGGACCTATACTGATATATACTGTAGGGGCAATCCAGTATGATGGATACTGGATCAGTCCTGCTGCTGCAGAGGTGAGAGGGAATCACCACTGCAGGTTCGGTGGCCATCCTAAATGTTCCCCCATGCCCCCCCCCCCCCATGTTAAAGTGGTCTCTGGCTGTGACACAGATCCTACCCTGTTTTCCATCACTTGCCATAATGTCAACCAGGGTGGAATTTGGAAAAAAAAAACAGGTCAAGATAGAAAAAAAACTATTCACATCCTTCTCCTTGTGTTCATACATCCAAAGGAATAGTATGAGTTTGTCATACAATGAGCTTCTGGTAATGTTATGTTTGATGAACATATTTCCTTTTCCATAGCTCATTATTGTACTGAGAGCCCAAATAAAATGTCACTACATATGAATTCCTGCACTTGGTTTCCCTTAATAACTGAGAAACCAAGGACATCACAGATTCTTCTCTTGAAATCATATGGGATTTCTGGGCTCACTGCATAAGAATTCCTTTAGTAGTTTAATTTGGATAGATTTCCATTAGGGAAATCTTGCAAGACCTAGATTTCCGAAATTCATAGAAAACTGAATGTTGCTTTGGGTATTTTTTGTTTATAGATTAACATACTTCTAGCCCATTCTTTATCCAAAGATCTCAGGGCTTCTTGCAGTAAAATTTATTTAAAACAATAAATGCTTATAAATGTTTAAAAAGGGTTGAAATATCTTAAATGGTACAACTTAATACCCAAATTGTATCAAGGTCTCCAGCATCAGGACATTTTCTTAATCAGATTCAAGCCTCAATCTTATAGCTGGCATACATGCCTAAGACAACAACAAAAATATTAGAAGTAAATTGGTAAGTCAGTCAATGTATTTTTAAAAGCAGTTTGCTTGTATTTTTAAATCAGATCTATCCACACATAAATATGTTTAGGATTGCAACCTTAACTATATCCATCTTTCTCTATAACATAAAATCCATTGGAGGATGTCAAACATGTTAATTTGCTTATATATTTCATGAAACATAAATAGTTGTTCATATAAAGCTTTTGGACAACACTGAGTTTTTTTGAATCCACACCCCTACCTCCCAAATAACTAAAAATTAGTACACTGGTATTATGACACAGTTTATTAACTCCAAAGGAAGGAGGAGCTACTGGAAATTATGAAGAGGGGCAATAATGACACATTCTAATTATGTGGTAAATTTAATAATGGGTTAAACATATATATTCTCTTGTCGTATTTTTGGTGTTATCATATTGTGTTGGATTATTTTGAGAAAGAACTTTGAAAACTTATGAAATCCTTTATTTACTTAGAACTATGCGCCTGAGGCTCTAGTAGCTTACATAGTATTGTATGTATGTCTGCTTGGGATGTTTGCTTTTATCCATACATAGAAACCTGTCAAAGCTAAGTAAATGCCAACTTTATTTAATCAAAAGCTATGCTTCTTTGTCCTGGAAGCAATCTGTTCTGTTCCAGAAGTTGTTTGAAATCCTCCAATGGATTTTATGTTATAGAGAAAGATGGATATAGTTAGGGCTGCAATCCTAAACATATTTATGTGTGGGTAGATCTGATTTTAAAATACAAGCAAACTGCTTTTAAAAATACATTGATTGACTTACCAATTTACTTCTAATATTTTTGTTGTTGTGTTAGGTATGTATGCCAGCTATAAGACTTGAGTCTTGAATCTGATTCAGAAAATGTCCTGATGCTGGAGACCTTGATACAATTTGGGTTTGAATGCAAAGTTTTGCTGGGTAATCCAGATGTAAATACTTTCATTGGCTGTTTTTGGATATAAATAAAAATATATAGCTTTTGCCTGGGTTTATCAGAATTCAACAGAGCTTTTAGAATAAAAACAATGAGATGATCATACAAATTACATTATATACCAGAGGTGCTTGGTTTTGTGCTACATGCTTTTAAATAATATTATTTTCTGAATGCTGTAAAGCAGTGCTTCTGAAAAGCGGTGGTCCATGGTCCAGTCCATGTTGAAATTCCAGGAAACTATTTGAATATATTTAAAACATGCTAGCACATATTGGCGAAAAAACCCAGCCTGACATTTCAGAAGTACTACTATGGCTATGCAAAGGTTACCACAGCCTTATTTATTTATTTATTTATTTATTTTATTTGCTTTACTTCTATACCGCTTTCTCAGCCGAAATGGCGACTCAAGGCGGTTTACATAGTAAAGGTCAACATAACAACAACAAGAAGGCAGTTAAAAACACATTATACAAAACATTAGGTCAAAACAATCATAATCCTAGATATATGCCTCAGCAAACAAATCAGAATCAGAATCCGTAATCAGAATCCTTTATACCAGTTTCTGTGATCAATTGTACCGTATTACTGTATTTCATTGCATTATTTAGCCAAACGCTTGTTCGTAAAGCCAAGTCTTGACTTTCCTCCGGAATGCCAGCAGTGAAGGGGCCTGTCTGATGTCCACAGGTAGGGCGTTCCATAGCCGAGGGGCCACCACCGAGAAGGCCCTGTCTCTCGTCCCCGCCAACCGCGCCTGCGATGCGGGCGGGACCGAGAGCAGGGCCTCCCCAGACGATCTTAATGTCCTGGTCAGTTCATAGGAGGAGATGCGTTCGGAGAGGTAGGTAGGGCCAGAACCGTTTAGGGCTTTATAGGCCAAAGCCAGCACCTTGAATTGTGCCCGGTAGCAGATTGGCAGCCAGTGGAGCTGGCGCAACAGAGGAGTGGTGTGCTCCCTGAGTGCCGCTCCTGTTAGCAACCTGGCTGCCGAACGTTGGACCATTTGAAGCTTCCGAGCAGTCTTCAAGGGCAACCCCACATAGAGAGTGTTGCAGTAGTCTATTTGAATGATACCCTAGTTCAAAGACACTGTTATCAAACTTGGCAAAGTTTAAGTGTTGAATTGGTGCTTACCCACCTGAGCCAATGCTGCTCCCCTTCTCTTTAGTCAGACAAGAAAATATTGTGGGCTTTTTTGCTTTACTAATCGATACACTGATCCAGTGATGTGATCCAGACTTTCTTTAGTTTTTAAAGTGCTGCCATCACTTTAGTTTTTCTCTTTTATACCATAAGAAACTCAAGCAATACTACTAATAGTGACACATTAATGGAGAAAAAAAACCCAATGTGTCTTCTGTATCTTCAGGGCACAATGTAATCTATCTAATGCAGTTTGAAGCCATAATCCCAGGTGTACGTTTCAAATGACCAGGAGTGTGTCTGTTTTAGCTAGATTCAGCTTGTGAAAGAAAAACTAGAGATGGGCACCATCGGTGTACTTGTAGCAATAAACCCACACATCTCCATGGTTTCATATTGACTAGAGGATGAAAATGGAATATCAAGTGCCACATTCTGGACTACTATTTCCTGGAAACCATTATAAAATTGTTCCTCTAGACCCCTTTCAGTGAGGAAGGCAAGAAGGATTCCACAGTAAATAGTATCAAAACTACTGAGAGGCCAACAAGCATTCATTTCCCCTGTCTAGCTCACAGAGATGATAATTCACCGAGGTAACCCAAGCTACCACTAACACATAACCAGAACTGAAACAATATTGAAATAGATCAAGATAATCTGTGTCATCCAGGAAGCTTTGGGACTGAGAACTAGGGGATTACAAGATATCTCAATAGTTTTCTCCAAAATTGGTCATTGATAACTATCCTTAAGAGAAGGATCAAACATTGACTTTTTTAAAAAAGAGCTGAGGCCTTACTACTCCCTCTTTTAGGTAAGTTGACACTTTCCTTCAGTGGAAGAGAACACCTGACCACTATATTCATCCACTTAGTCAATCCCATCTGATCCTTTTAATCAGAGAATAACAAGGGTCTAGTAGATATGTCGTGGCTCTTGCGTTCTAAGGATCCTGTTACTTCCTCATGCTGTATAAATTGGGGAAAAAATGAAAAGCAGAGTGAGACTACAGAGTCCAGGTTGGAATGGATCTGAGCTATTTTATCTGCAATGTAGCATGAAGATTCTTTACAATGAGATGCAGAGTGGTCTTATTATCTTCTTGGGGAGATGGGGAAATAGTAGACCACTGACTACTCAAAACAGCTCTCTTGGGCAATTCCCTGCAGACACAATCGTGGTAGAAAAGAATATTTTTATTTTTTATTTTCCTCTGTGATAATCGGATTATAAATTCATCAAAATTACAGAGAAAATGTCACGTCCACATAGCTACATGCCATTTCTGTAATTTTATCATATCCTTTAATAGACTAAAATTATTATTTTTTTAAAAAATATTGCACTTTCACAAATTTCTGTTTTGTCTGAATTTCTTTCTACTTTCTGGGTATGAAGCACCTAACTACAGGCAGTCCCCAAGTTACCAACAGGTAAGTTGTATGGGTTTCTTCTTAAGTTGCATTTATATGTATATATTGGCTGACTACACATAAAACATGTACCTGTTCCAGCATACATGCAAATGCAACTTAAGAGCAAACATACATTGTAACTCATTTAGAAGCGAATTTCCCTTCCTTGGGTCACTTCCTGTCATCTCACCCCCATTCTTTACTGAGTTGTTTGTAAGTCGGGTGCTTGTAACTCTGGGATTGCGTGTATTTCCTGTATTTGCTAGAGACCAACATTATCTGCTCTTCTGCAATTGACTACGTGCATATCTCCCCTTTAAATATGGATCAGAAATATACTAGTAAGAGTTGGATAAAGAAAAAGCATTAACAAAGATGACACTCCATAATAGAAATGTAGCCCCTGTATCTTTAATTTGGTGTAATGGACACCTAATTGCCATGCTTTCGTTTCAAGCATGTTCAAGAAAGAATGGCTTTATTTGTAATTTTCTGTCTCAAATTTTGTTTCCTGTTCACTCTTTCTTTCCCTGGCATTCCAGATTCAAAATACCTTTGCAAAGTATATCTGAATCCTAGGTGAAAGGTCCCCAATATTAAAAGAGGAGAATCATAACTTTGTACATCAACAGAGATGGTGTTGATTCTATATTTTTTAAACCATGCTTCTCATTTATGTGGGTATCTATCTATGCTATTTTACCAATTTTATTCCTATTGAAATACAGTGCATTTCATGGTAAATGAGTGTGTGGCTGAACTCTTACTATCCTTACTTATAGGAAAAAAGGAAGAATGCAGTTATTTTAAAACAACTGTATAATCTCTCCTTTTGTATTGATACTGTACACTCTGTACTAAATGTCCAATTAAAGTAGGTTTGATAACTTTTGAAAAGTTTGCCTTGAAATAAAGTCCATTATTAAGACAAATAAACTGGTTCTATTATCAAGTTAAGGCAGAAAAAAACCCATTTTGGTTCTGCTTAACTATTTTGAGTGGGGTTTGAAGATGGACTGTAAATGAGCAAACAGCATTAAGAACTATTTATGTTAGTTGTTTCCTATCTTATTGGAGTGTTCAGTGCAATAAAATGAAACTGTGAAATTGTCTATGCATACATACCAATTGTGCATAAGATTAAAGCCTCACAGACAATTACTTGTTTGTTCCAAGCAAGATGGTTTTTGGCATGTTTATCTTGCTAGTAAATATTGTGTTCCATAACTGCCTTATTTCCTATATTTATATTATAGCTTCAAAGGCTCTATACACTCATTAACCTGTCTTAAGAAACAGCGTAAAATATCTTTATTCATATCTAAAATAACATGGATCAAAATAGAGACATTTAGTTTATTGACTTGATATTGAAATTTTGCTAGAGTGCCTTCCCCGTCAGTAATTGCAATCTCTGAGGAAAGTATATGGCAGTGTATCGATCGAGGATCCATCATTCACATCTAGTCAGCCTCAGGAGCATATTGAATGTGACACTAGAATCTGCAGCAGGTAGAAAGCCTTTAAAAGCTTGTGCTGTCTTTTTCTTTTCATATTCCTTGTTTCCTTATACAAACATGATACTATTCTCCAGGAGTGGCAAAATGATAATTTAATTTAACAATGCTTTATGCAACATTTATATTTATGGAATGAAAGAGTACAGTTCAATTAAAGCTATATTTTAGTCTTAGATATGTCCTGGAATCACTGAGATCCAAATCTGAAGACAATCAGAAATGTATTTCAGAAACATAAAGATGAATGTACTACAAAACTTGCTGTTTCTATTTCATGCCTTGGCAATTATACTAAATGACATTCCATTTAACCAATGGCACAAAGATCTATCAACTTTTATTTGGCAAGGGAAAAGACCAATGGTCTGATTCAAAGTACAGTAGAGTCTTGCTTATCCAACAAAAATGAGCCAGCAGAATGTTGGGTAAAAGAAAATGTTGGATAATATGGAGTCTCCTACAGCCCCCATCCCTTCCAGTTCCATTTTTTTTGGCACTACCTTTCAACTCCTCAGTGCTAAATGCCAAGAGGCAGCCAGCCATGGAAGAGGAGGGCAGCAAGGCTCAGTGTTTTGTGAAGTCTCTGAAAAGGAGTTGACCAGGCCCAGGTGCTTTGCAAGACCTCTGGAAAGGAGGCAGCCAAGCCCCATGGAGCAACAGGCCTTGATGCTCAGGAAAGGGCCCAGGAGAGAGAAAAGGAAGCAACAGGCCCCAGGAGTGGGCTGCAAGGTCTGACAAAAAGGAAGCCCCCAGAAAAGATGAGTTGCAAGGCCCAGGGAAGGGGAGAGGTAGCAGGGGCTGCTGGCTGCAAGGTCTGAGAAAAAAGTAAGGCCCCAGGGGAAGATGATCTGCAAGGCCCAGGGGAGGGAGGAGATAGCAGGCCTAGCTGATGCCACCTACTTTTCTCACCACCTGCTCCCCTCACTGCTCCTTGCTCACACCGGAAGATGCATTCAGCTTGGAAATCACAGAGGGAAGGAGGGAGGACACTTCCGCTTCCCGTCCTGCATTCTCCCTCCTTTGGATAAGAGCATTGGAACTTCGAATAAGCAAAGTTTGGATAAGTAAGAGTACTGTACTACAAGATGGTAAGAAAAGAGGAGGACTAGGTCTTCCTAGTTCCAAAATTTGTTATTGTTGTTTATTTATTGATGTATTTAAAACATCTTCCATCCTTCTCACCCCGAAGGGAACTTAGGGTGGAGCGCAACATACAAACGGGTCATGAATAAATTATATGCATATATAAACATTAAAACACTTGTCTCAGCATTAAAATACATTTATTAGAACCATCTTGATCATCCACATCAAATCTAGTTGGCATGGTAAGGTTTCCTATTGCTGTTTTATTGCACTGTCCCGAAAGCTTGGTCCCACAGCCAAGTTTTTAACCATCCTTCTGAAGGACAACATCATGCATGCTGTTTGACATGGTTGAAGAACTAGTTGTTCTTGAGAAATGAATGCTTACTACAACTAGAAGGAGAAGGTCTGAAATTTGTGGTTCATGCCCAGGCCTGTAGCCGGGTGGTGGTGGGTTAGGGGTTCAACCCCCCATCGAAATGTTTGAGGTTAAAAAAACCCTGATTTACTCATGAATTTGTACTGGTTAACCAAATCCCCATGCTAAGTCTATGAGACACAAAAAATTAAGAGTCCCTCCAGAACTGCAAACACTATCTCCAGCAAATATTGACAATTTATTCACACTGTCATTACTTGCAGCAATAGCCGATGTAGTGAAGCAACCAAGTTGGGGGGGGGGTGTTGAATGCTCTCATTAAGGTGGCCAGACTTGGTGGAGGTGGTTGACAGGGGCGGAGCTGCAGGCTATTGAAGGCTGATCTGCCCCCTGCTGTGCTATTTGCTTCAGCGTGAGCTAGGAGGCAGGTTTCAACCCCCCCCCTGAAATTTTCAAACCCAATGCCTATGTCTGATATGATAAAATAAAGGAAGACTCTAATTTTAATAACCACTACAAAAGAAGATGGTTATTAAATGTGTGGAATAAGTATAAGAAAAGATATTACAGCAGATAGTCATTGTTGTGCTCTCCACATGAAGCAGAAACTTTTAGAAGGGAAATTGCGTTGAAAGAGAAATGGTTGACGTATAAAGACTTGGTATTGGATAATGATTAGTATAGAATAAAGAAGAGAGAGGAACTACCATCCAAAAACTTCCCAATACATTAGTTTTCCTACAAACATTGAGTAGAGTGATTTAAAATGGATAACAACTGGTTTGTATTTGCTATTGACAATCCCAAACTTGAAATTGTTTTGGACTCCGGAGATGACCACTTAATTGCTAAGTTGTATACATTGTTGTTAAAGTATGAAATGGGGGTAGGAACAGGTGAAAGATTGTATGGTTAAGTGGGCACAAAATTTTGATAAACAAATACAAATGGAACAATGAGAAAGCCTCTGGAAAAAGAAGTTGAAATTTACACTATGTAATGACTTGAAATAATTTTTAAATAAAATGATGTATAGATGGTACCTGACACAAGAAAGGATTGCTAAAATGTATAAAAATAGTTCTAGTGAATGTTGAAAATTTAGAGGATAGACACTTTTATGGGTAGAGTTTAACCAATGTGAGTTCTTCACCACCAGGAAGAAAACTAAGAGATTGGTCTTCAATTTGAGAAAGATGCTTTTTATAACCAAACTCAGTGTAAGCGAAGCACTGTATTTGTCAGATGGGTTTAAAAAAGCAAAGTCAGCAATCATACAATATCATACAGTCATGTAAGTACAACCAGCCATGTCAACTTCAGAGTTCGAACAGTCTACAGAAAGTAAGAGTCTGTTCCTCACACGGTCCTGTTACTAGAAACAGGTGAATGCCCATTAAGCACAAGGGCCTGGATTTTGAAAATGAATATTTGGCTGAAAAACAATTGTATTGAAATTGGGAACAGGCCTATCACAGTATATGCCATCCGAAACCATTCAACCCCTTTGGGCAAGGAGGGCTGCTCAGAAAGTGACCTCAATTGGTCTATCAGCATCCTTTTCCCTGCATCTAGGTTTCAAAATGGCACAGAAATCACTGAACCAACAGATGAGGGACATTGCCCTGGGAGAGCGCAAAGCCTGCCCCAATTCATCCTGTTCCCCTAGATCCTTTAACTTACCCTACACTGAGCCATTCAAGTTATGCAAATATCTTAACAACCTCACAGTGACTAATTACCACAGACTCTTCACAAAAATGAGACTAAATGCATTTCCATCAGAGCTGCTAAATGGCAGACTATCTGGCATCCCCAACTCCCAAAGATTATGCCGTGCGGTGGTAATGAAATAGAATCATTAGAACACATCTTGTTGCAGTGTTGCTATTACTCAGCTCAACGAGGCCAACTCCTACACCCAATCCTGACCCAATTGTCTAACCATTCCCCACAAGGGAAAGTCAGACATCTTTTGGAGGACAAGCACCATAGGGTGACCCTCACAGTGGCAAAGGTCCTCACAGTGGCAGTAAGGCTGAGAAAGAGCCTAGTCTCTGACCAGGGAATTACCTGACACTGTGTAGTATTCCCCTGGATACAAGTGATCTGTTAACTCCTGTATGTTATTTATTTAACAGATGCGGGTCCATGTACCGAAATAAAGTTTGTTGTCGTTGTAAAGGCTGATGATATAAACATATCAAATCCTAACATATATATTATTTTTAAGAAAATTTTAAAGTTTTTTTGTTTTTTACTCTTAAGAAATAGATACTTTAAGAACCCAAATTAGATACAATATATTAAATATATGGAAACAACATCACATACAATTAAGAGTTTCTATGTGATTATCTGCCTCCTTTTTGTGTATAGTTTATGTGAAATTCCTAGTTAACAGCATTCACATACAGTTATGTAAGTCTATTTCTGCGAATACAGAAGAATGTGGCCATCATTTTCTCTCCCTGCCTTCACTGTTCATCCTATCCCACCATCACCTGAAAACTTTTTCAAACTTCCAGGTCAGATTTAAAAGACATACAGGATACAGAAAATTTGTGTGAGTCAGTGGTATTGATTCTGTTGGAAGTTATCATATTTTAAAAAAAAAACTATAAAAAGAAAAAGTTTATATTATTTAAACTTTAAAAGAAAAAAGCAGGGTCCAGTCCAGGCTTCTAGACCATCAGACTGCAAAAAAGTAAAATGAAGATTCAAATATAGCAGTGCCAGAGAAGCTACAGAAAAATGCTTTGTGTTTTATTTTCACAGTAGAATATATTTCTGGGATAGTTGTGACCCCATTCTCTTTATTTCATAATATATAAAATCTTAACAGAATCTTGACCTTTTGGCACCATGTAATATTTAAAAAAATAAATATTTCCCATTGTAATAATGAAACCATGGGATAAATAGATAGGATTTTCAATAAAGAAAAAGAACAATATAGGATAAAAATAGGCTTATACTGCTTGTTCTGACATAGTTGGGAAAGACGTTTTTGTCATTATATTTGAAGAGATATACTCTTTATAGTATGAGTTAGCTTTCATTATTCGGTACTTAACTTGAATTTGTGCACATTGTATTTCTAAAATTTGAACATTTCCATTTGCTGACTAACCATGGAATAAAAAGACCAGATTATGGAAAATTGGCTTAAACAATAGATTTTTTTTCTGTTTGTACTTTGTTTGTTTGTCGTGTCAGAACAACCAGTCAAATTATATTACATTTCTAACAGAGCAAAGCAAACAAGCAGATTACAAAATTTGTGAGTATGAGGGTTGATTAAATGTCCTTTGACCAGTATCTGGCCACTTGGAGTGCCTCTGGTGTTGCTGCAAGAAGGTCCTCCCTTGTGCATGTGGCAGGGCTCAGGGTACATTGCAGCAGGTGGTCAGTGGTTTGCTCCTCTCCACACTCGCATGTTGTGGATTCCACTTTGTAGCCCCATTTCTGAAGATTGGCTCTGCATCTCGTGGTGCCAGAGCGCAGTCTGTTTGTACTAAAATTGGTGTACATCTTAGAAGTAATGGCTTTTTAGAATGGAGGAAATACTGTATTTCCTTTTCTTTCTTTACACTTTAATCGACTCTCTTCTATACAATAGGATTCTTAAAGCTTTTCTAATTTGAGATGTGCATGATACTTAAGACTTCATTATAATAGTTTGGAGTAATCTCCAGGCCTCCTACAGAGGTTTGATCCTTTCACTCATGTTACACACTTCACTCATATTTGAGAGAGTTATTATTTGAAGTTAAATCAAAAGAGGTTTAGATGTGCTTGGACCCTAAGGGAGCTGATGGATGGATGGTGGTGGGCATGTAGCCGGGGGAGGGGGGGCTTCAGGGGCTTCAGCCCCCCACCCGAAATTCTCATAGTGGTCCACGAGAAGGCCTTACTGGTACATTATTTAAACTGTTATGTTTATTCATATCATGATCTGATCACCATGCATGGGGGGATTGGGGTAACTATACAAAAGGTTTGCTAGGGTAGACCCTCTTTTACTCAGACTCAGCCCCCCCCCCCCGAATCAAACTCAGCTCCCCCCGAATCAAAATCTTGGCTATGGCCCTGGATGGTGGTACTACCAAAAGGCAAGGCAGGATATGAAATAATATGAGACTGTGACTGGCTCCCCTCAGGTATATTTTATACAAGGCCCGTTTCTCTCCTCCCTTCATTATATGTTTTGTATCATTTTGTTTTGAAATAGGAGTGAGATATATCGGTAAATATATCAACCATCAACTTACCTGGCTAAAATGTATTGCTCATCAATCTTCTAAGATTTTTGCTCACCAGTTATTGTTACCTCCTTCTGTTAGTTGTTCTAGCCATATTTGTTATCCTAACAGAAGATTGGTGCATAATTAACATTAAATGCATTGCTAAGTATCAAATAGATTTTTTTTAAAAAGTATCACCAAATTTAGCCATTTATAGCATAGGTTCATGGGACTGATTTGAATTGCGAATCCCAACTAGATTGTTTAATTATTGAATGTCCATATATGCTTACATATAAACTTCTCATAAATTCAGCAAGACTACTATAGCTGGGAGTAATAATGGCATTTAGTACAAGGTAATCAATAACACTTAAACTGGTTATGATCACCTTAAATCACATGGATTTCAAAGGGAATACTGCAAGAATCACTACATTCAGGACAGTCTCAGTAAGAAACAGAAGTAAAAAATAATAATACCACGCTCTCAACAAAACAGTTATAGAGAGTTTGATAGTATTTTCTCTCTGAGTTTCAAAAACTTTTTTTCAACAATCCCACATTGGTTGCTCCAGAACATATTTTAATAGTGATGTAATTCATCATGTATAGAATTAATGACAATACTGTACTCTGACTATATCACGAAACTGTATTTATTCTGCTGTGATTAATTTGAGGTCATATTGTTCTGTCAAGGACTAGAAATTCTAAAGCTGATGCATTTTATAAGAAAATTTTAAGATTTTTTTTCATTGATAATTTAAATATGATAATGTTGTAATGTTTATATAGAGACATAAGCTTTATTAATTAATTGCAAGTTATGCAAGCAGCACATATCTCTATGGTATAGCAAAACTGCCAGAAATGTAGGCTAGATTAAGCACATGTACATGTTTTTTTTCTAACTAACCAGCAAGGAGATATTACAGCACCACATATTACTTAAAAGACAATTCAGTTATTTAATAATTATGGTATGAATTGAATAGAAGCACCATTTAGAAGTATAATAGAAGCAAATCAGAAAATGAAGAGGATATTTAGAAATCGTTAAACTAAGGTTGCTAACAATTTTTGACATGTGAATCCGACGTACAGAATCTGATACTCAGCAAGGCAAATCCTTATTGGCCTTGTAGCCTACCTGGACTGTTTTGTAGCTTGTTTAACACTTTGCAAATTTCATTTAAAGGCATTACTTTGAATATTTTCTCAAATACCTTTTAAGATCCAAGGTTTAATAATGTTTATCATTATAAATTGTGTAGAGAGCATGTCAAGTTTGGCCTCCAGACAGAAAGAAATTGTGTTTATAATTTTTCTGGTAAATAGATCTTGAATAACTGCTGTGTATTCATATGAATCTGAGCCTGCCTTACAATTCAACTTCAAATTGCTTATTATTCAGATTGAGACAAGATAACATTGTTCAAATGACACTTATTTAATTCAATCCATACATCATATACATCATTTAGATAATTCATTTCTTCAGTTGGTTGAGAATGGAAGAACATTATTTATGATGACTGAATATATTCGCACAGAACTTTTAAAGCCAACAAAAAGTTATCGCTTTGACATTTCTCAGAATGTGGATTCACCATCATTGGAAAGGCTGAAAAGAAATTGGATTTAATCTAACCTCTGTGCACTTTGTTTTTGAAGTACAAAAGCCTAATGCAGAAATATAGCCTAAGCTTATTGATTTAAATATAATATATCTCTGTATTTAACACTTGCCCATATTATATTATACATGAGCCACCAATGTCAGATGGTGGCAAAAATGTCAATGGGATTTTGGCCTGCATAAATAGGAGTATCGTGTCTAGATCCAGGGAAATCAAGCATAGTAAATAAATAAATAAATACCCCTCTATTCTGTCTTGGTCAGACCACATCTGGAATAGTGTGTCCAATTCTGGGCACCACAATAGAAGGGAGCTGTTGACCAAATGGAATGTGTCCAGAGGACAATTAAAATGATCAAGGGTCTGGAGGACAAGCCCTATGAGGAGCAGCTTAAAGAGCTGGACATTTTTAGCTTTCAGAAGAGAAGGCTGAGAGGAGACATGAGGACCATGTATAAATATGCGAGGGGAAATCGTAGGGAGGAGGGAGCAAGCTTGTTTTCTGCTGCCCTGGAGACTAGGATGCAGAACAATGGCTTCAAACTACAGGAAAGGAGATTCCATCTGAATAAGAGGAAGAACTTCTGACTGTGTGAATTGTTCACCAGTGGAACTCTCTGCCCTGGGTTGTGGTGAAGGCTCCTTCTTTGGAGGCTGGATAGCCATCTGTTGGGGGTGCTTTGAATGCAATTTTTGTTCTTCTTGGCAGGAGGTTGGACTGGATGGCCCACAAAGTCTCTTCCAACTCTATGATTCTGTGATTCTATGATTCTGTGGTATTTTTCATGAAGTAATTTAATATGTAGTACAATACAGATGTCCTATTAGTAATAATTATTTAGAAGCAAGTAAAATCATAATTATCATCATCATGTTACCCATCTGTCTTCATGGCTTGAGGTGAGATACAACATGGTTAAAACATAGAGATAAAATATAATACTATTAAAATTCATATATTAAGATACACATAACAAAGATTGACATGAATAATAATAAAATGTAAAATTAAATGTAAAATTAAAATTCACAATAATAAAATGTAAAATTAAAATTCACAATTTTAAATTTACTGAGTAGGCCTGCCAAAAGAGAGAGGTCTTCAATTGTGTCTTGAATTCTGACAGCTCTTTTAGTTGTTGAAGCTCTTCCAACAGATCTTTCCATATTCTTGGGGTGGCCAATGATCACCAGTTGGGTTCTTAGAGCAAACATCCCCCAGAGGACCTCAGTGTCTTAAGGGGTGGATTATATGAGAGGAGCCAATCCTGTAGGTAACCTGGATCCAAACCATGTAGAGCTTTAAAAGTTATCACCAACACTTTATACTTTGCTCAGAAACTAATTGACAACCAGTGAAGTAACTTTAGTATAGGTTTAATATACTTATTCCTGGATCTTCCTTTAACCAATCTGACTGCCATGTTTTGAATTAATTGGGGTTTCTGAACTTGATATAGAGGTAGCACAATATATAGCAAATAGCCAAACTTGCCTCTTATTTCCTTGATTTAAAAAAGTATGGTGAATTAGCACTTTGTTAAGAGTAATGACACTATATTAAAATAACTATCTTGGTTTTATATTCTTTAGTCATTTCTTAATCATAGAAGTGTAATATTTTATATTTTAAATAGATAACTTTGGTTAGTGGGCAGTTTAAAAATGCAGTACACAACTAGCTAGCATGTACTATGTCCTAGTAGTGATATAAGGTGTTACTAAGTTTCATTTAAAATGTTACCATTTTATTATCTGAATTTCATGACCTTCATACCACCTATGGTCATTCTGTGATATTTATCTCATGAACTTTTGTAGGAGAGGCCAGGCATTAATATAATAGTGAATGTGACTGCTTGCTAGAGAAATAAGGACAGAATATCTTCTGCCAAAATGGAGAAAATGCAAATATTATTGACCTGAGCATGCACAAATTCCCTTGCTCACTTATGCAAACTGGAGGGGAGAAAGGATTGGACAGTGAGAGTTGGAGGAAGGATGGGAACTTAGGGAAAGGGAGTTTCATTTCCTCCAAGTGACCACAGATTTGACTACTGAATAAGCCTAACTTGACTGGATACATCTCAAGATGAACACCATCATTATTGAGTCCCCATTAAAGTGGTTCAGGGCAGTGGTGAAGGTATCAGCAAATAACCCACAAATTCATGTTGGTTAGACTTGGGAATGTGGAAGGCTATCTGTAATAGATGTTTTTGCCATTTGTATTGGTTGCCAGTCAGCTATTTGTTGTATTGTAACAGTGGTTATATAATTTCCTAGTTGAATAGATTCCATGTGTCCATTCCAGTAAACAGATATATCTGGTTCATAAGTCCACCACTGACACTAAAATCTGTCCAACTCTAATGCTGTGGTAAAAATAGAATGAAGCACTACATAGAATGAATAAAAATAGAATGAAGCACTACATGTACCATATCCATATTACTCAAATGATGCATCTTTTCAGAACAGGACCCTGGAATGATACAGGTTGTTGAAGTGTTAAAGTTTAAGTGAACACATGCTAAACTGAAAGTAAAGTGAGAGTATGGCTGTCTGTTCATTTAATAGAAGTAACACATAGCCTAGAAACTAAATATATTTTGTTTACTTTTCACTTACATGTTTTGACAGCTTGAAAATAGTTACTGGTACTGAAGGGTTTCATTAGGAATTGCCTGGAGGCTATGACTGATAGGCATAAATAGCAGGAGCTATATAGTGGCAACCTTAGGCTGCTGTGGACAAATGTGCTCTCACATATACTATGAAATATTTGTACACTCATATGTTTTTATAGCATTATCCAGGTTTCATATTGCTTTGAAAAAAAATCTTTTTCAGTTAATCAATAGTAACATAACACATTACTTATTATTTTGTCAAAGCAGGATAGCACAGTTTGTTTGCTTTTTCAGAACTACATTGTCTCTGCAAATCTAAAATATTTAAAAACCTGTAATGTATTTTTCTCAGCTTTAAACTAGAAATTATTGTTTATTTGTGCTAGGCAGAAGAAAAACCACTCCTAACAGTTCCCCACCATTTCAGCATTGAAAGAGAATCTGAAGAAGATGAAAAGGAGAGACAATAAGAGAGAAACTATTACAGTTGGCTATGGGATTCTCCACTCTGGCAGATTTAAAGATGTTGCCAGCTCAATGGAACCTTGCAAATATGCCAATTTATCTTCTTCTTTATTTCAGAGGCCGGGATGTCATTACTACGTTGCACTACATTTTACTAAAGCTGAAATATTGTACAATAAAGCAGTACTATTACATTTATTGCACATACCCTTTGCAACTAGGGTTTCAGTTTTGTCACTAAAAAAACTCTGGGCACAAATCTTGTGTAATGAAATAATTTTAGTTTAAAGCTTTCTGAATACTTAACTGATCAATGACCCAGTTTAATTATATATAATTTGGGCTCATTATTAAGATACCTCAGAGAGATTTATTGCTGCATTACTAATGTACAGAAATATTTAATTTTGTTTTTCAACATGAATGTATTAAACTATAAGGCCTGATGACAGCACAGGCCCTAGTGTATTTATTGACTTACTCCTGACAAAGTTGTTACAGTATCTCAACTTTTTATTAGTATAATAGGCCATTAAACATTGTTATATCCTTTATAATTAAACGGCCTCATCAGATGGGGTGAAATCAGCATCCTAGGACACTTTAACCTTATCTAATGGACAGAGGCTAACACTGGACATCACATGACATTGTGTGACATCCATCAGAGGCCCCACTCACAACTGGGGTGAAAGTGTTTCTGGACGCTTTCCTTCCAACACAGGCTTTCATTGGATCCAGCAGAGGAGGCAACACAGGGCCTGCCTATGAGGGCAACACTTTCCCCATGTGATGGGGAAAGTGTTGCAGACTGGGAGCTGCTCTCAGGGCAACAGCAGAAGTGGGACACTTCACCTGGCCTTTCTGATAAGGTTGTTAATATATTAATCTCATGCATCACTTCATAACTTATATTCCCAGAGATAAAGTACAAAATAAAATTGAATGGGTTCAATCATTTTTTAAAATCACCATAAAACCGGAGCGGGACGCAGGGAGCACACAACGCCCTTGCTGTCCCAGCTCCACTGGCTGCCGATTTGCTACCGGGCCCAATTTAAGGTGCTGGTGTTATCCTACAAAGCCCTAAACGGTTCCGGCCCAAAATACCTTGCGAACCGCATCTCGGCCTACGAGCCCACGAGGACCTTGAGATCATCTGGGGAGGCCCTTCTCTCGGTCCCGCCTGCCTCACAGGCACGCCTGGCGGGGACGAGAGAGCGGGCCTTCTCGGTGGTGGCCCCCCGGCTATGGAACTCCCTCCCTGCTGAAATCAGACAGGCGCCTTCCCTCATGGCCTTCCGCAAGGGCCTGAAAACCTGGCTCTTCGAAAAGGCCTTCAACTAAGTGCTATGTTTTTTGGAATGACCACCGGAATGGACTATGACTATGAGATTGATTATGACCCCAAACTAGACGAAGCGGATGTTTTAGATGTTGTGTTATGGTCTTGATTTATTGTAAATTGTTGTCTTTTCTATGTTCTGTACACCGCCACGAGTCGCCCTCGGGCTGAGAGTGGCGGTTAACAAGTGCAAATAATAAATAAATAAATAAAATAAATAAAATGTAGCTGTGAAAAAACTTTTTTTCCTTTTAAAAGTATGCATCACTTTATTGGTTCACAGTGTTAATGCCTTCATTTTGGGGGGTGATATACAGAATGTAAGAAAAAATAAAGGAAATACATGAAATTCACATAATACAAATACATCTATCTACCACACTTACCCCCACCTGTGAACCACCACCCATGACTTCTGGCACCTCTCAATGTAAAACTAATATCTCATTAAAATCTACCCTTATCTTTATATTAACAAGTTCTCCTTGCTGCTGTTTTAATACAAGGGGTATTTTTTAAGTAAGGTCCCTTTGAACATAAGTACACAACGAAAGTTTATTTCAAAAAGTAAATTTATTTTCAGAAAGTACATACTTCAC
Source organism: Anolis sagrei (assembly GCF_037176765.1). Classification (NCBI taxonomy): domain Eukaryota; kingdom Metazoa; phylum Chordata; class Lepidosauria; order Squamata; family Anolidae; genus Anolis; species Anolis sagrei. The sequence goes on from NC_090025.1 coordinate 63,970,251, forward strand.
TCTATTTTTCAACATAGTTGCCAAGTTTGTTCAAACACTTATCATACCTCTGAACCAATTTTAAAATACCCTCTTCATGAAAACTTGCCGCCTGCTGAAGCCACTAAATCATCTGTAATCAAAGAAGGGCGACTGGAGCGGTCCTCATCATGGACGCTGTCATGGCCATCTTTGAATTGTAGTACCCACTTACGCACTTTGCTTTCACTCATAACAGTATCACCGTACACTTCACAAATCTGTTGATGAACTTCTGCCGCAGGCAGGTTCCTTGCTGACAAAAACCATATCACTGAGCGAACCTCACATGCGGCGGGTGAGTTGATAGTCTTAAACATTTTTAAAGCACAGAACAGAACCGTACAGGTTAGCTACAGAGTGGAAACTGAGCACAGTTGTTCCCGAGGCATGCCAGTACACGACGCATGCACTCATTGCAGTATGCGCACGAACTACTAGTGTCTACAACAAAACAGACCTTACTTTAAAAATACCCCTCGTATCTACCTTTGTTTTTGTTTCTAGATATTTAAATGCAGCCCTCCATTTTCTAACATTTTTTGAAAATGTAAATAAACCAGTGAAATTGTTAGTGTGGCAACTGAAGAAGTGTAAGAAGCAGCAACTAATTGTAAAAATAAAGAATAAAGGAGAAAGGCTTATGGAGATGCAGCGAGCTTGTAAGATATTTGAGGAGTATTATATAAAGACATACTTATATAAAGATATTCAGAGAAGCCCCAAGAAGACAGATCAATATTTGGAGGAATTGAACCTCACAAAACTTTCAGAGGAAATGACAGCAGAATGATATGAACAAATTATGTTGGAAGAGTTAGAGCAATTGATAAAATTAAGATAAATAAAGCCTCTGGCCCAGACAGGTTTTCTGCTACAAACTATAAAATATATAAAGAAGAACTGGCTCCAGTTCTTTCAGTACTTCTTTCAGTATTTAACCACGTGCTTCAGAAAGGAGAAACCCCAGATTCATGGACAGAGGCCATCATAGTTCTCATCCCTAAACAGGGTAAAGACCGGAGCAGGTAGAAACTTTGGGCCAATATCACTACTAAATTGTGATTACAAATTATTTACAGAAATTTTGGCGAGTAGATTGAAATCAATCCTAGAAAAAAATTACATGACGATCATGCAGGGTTTCTTCCTGGAAGACAGCTAAATCAGAATGTAAGAATGGTTTCAAACATACAAGAGGTGACTGAACATGATCCCAACAGAGAAGTTGTGTTATTATTTTTATATGTTGAGAAAGCTTTTGATAATGTTTGTTGGGAATTCATAGAAAAAGTGTTGATCTGCTATGGGGTAGGTCAACAATTTATCTTTTTGAAACAAAAAGCTAAAGTAGGGATAAATGGTCACATGTCAGATTACATAGAGATACAAAAAGGAACAAGACATGGTTGTCCACTATCATCTCTATTGTTCATATGAATTAAGATTAGGAAAGACAGTGATATTAAATGGGTGAAAATAAAAGGACAAGAATTTATAGTCAAGACTTTTGCCAATGACATGGTGTGTATCATAGAAGATCCAATAAGGCGTATTCAACACTTAATGGAAATTATTAATAGAAATAGATCTGTGGCAGGATTCAAAATAAATAAAGAGAAATCCATGTTCTTAACTAAAAAAAATTGAATAACTGGAGAATTTGTCAGCCTGTAAGGCTGTAAAAAAGTAAAATATTTTGGACTAATTATTACTAATAAACATAACAATTTATACCAAAATAATTATTAAAAAGCTTGGAAAGAGGTAAAAAAAGACCTGGAAAGATGGTACAGAATCCAACTAACTTGGCTGTGATAAAAATGATGGACTTACAAAAACTGCTGTTCTTATTTCAAAATTTACAAGTAATTAAGGGAGTGAAGGTTTTTGAACAATGGAGGAGGGATTTAGTCCAATTCATATGGAATGGGGGGGGGGGAAAGCTAAAATTGCATGTAGGAACTTAATAGATGCTAAAGACAGAGGGGGCTTAGCGCTCCCAAATCTTAGCTATTACTATGAAGTGGCCAGTTTTAGCTGGATAAAGGAATGGATTAGAATAGAAAATTGCACCTTACTTAACTTAGAAGGGTACAATTTAAGATTTGGATGGCATGCGTACTTGTACAAAAAAGAAAATGTCAATAAATATTTTAATAGACACATAATAAAATCCAGCCTTTTTACAATCTGGAAGAGATACAAAGCTGAGATGGAACAAAAAACACCTCTATGGCTGCGACCTCTGGAGATAGTGCTCATCAGTGTATAAGGTTAAAAAAGTCTTCTATGTTGTAATTTAATGAGAGAGCTGCCAGGTCTCAAGTAGTCGTCATGATGTATATATAGCACACAAGATGGTGATATGAATTTCAGAAAAATAATGTGCAGAAAGTGGCAGTAAAATATAATAAAAAATAAACTTCCAGAAACTAGTTAGAGATCTTAGCAAACTAGGTGAGAATGATGTCAGTCAATTATCTAGTATGGGCATTTTCTTTGGGTTGACATTTTACTGTGAAAATAACTCAAATTTATGGTAAGTTCAGAATTGATAGTTCAGAATTAATAATTGATATAAGTCATATTAAATGAGAAAAATGTGGCACTATGACAGTGATTGCTGTTGGCAATTTACCATGTAGGTGACTTTTCGTATGCTTCTGAGGTCTACACAGATGTGACATGACTCTGACTTGTCGTTCATAGTCCACTGTATATACAATATAAAATATGAACTGTCAAAAGAAGATCACTTCATATATCTGACAATGTAGTCTTCATAACAAAAAACTTATGGTACAAACATTGTGTTCTTGCAGATTCTACAAGTCTCTTTAATTTTTTTTAAAAAATGTTACAAGTATGACATGCATCAAAATCTTGCAGAAACTCCCTGCTACTGCAGAGTCAGAGAGCCCTGACCACCCAGCAGCACTGAATGCAGTGACATCGAGGATAGGAGAGAGAAGCAAAATCCCACCTCCCTTCTCAGAATGCCCTGTCACACCAACTGATATCAGTGCAGATGGTGCCAGACAGTAGGACCTGTGTTGCAACTAGAGACCACCATGACAAAGCACAGGAGGGGAGGGTGACTATCACCCCACATCCCTGGACTGCCTGAGCCTGGGAAACATGGGATGCCTAGTGGGGACAGTTGCATCTAGTTCCGATCTGAAACTGATCCAAGGGCTCTGACAGGCCCAAAGCCAGAGGATAGCCTAGAAAAGAATTTGGACTATCCCTTGACTTTGGTTAATATGAGGCTAAGTCCTGCATTATCCCAGATCAACTTCATGAGGTGTTTTGCCACCATGGAGCTGATCCGGCACCACACTGACCTAAATGATCAGTTTCGATACACCCCATGTTGTTCCCCACTATTCAATCTCATTTCCTAGTGCTACTCAACATTCTGTGGACTACTTAGTCTACAATGGCTGCTTTTCTCTAGCTTTTGGGTATTTGAAAAAAATGGCATTTCTGTAAAAGTCAGTATAACTGAGCAGTTGAAAATCCTTTCTCTCTTCCCTATCCTCCACTGATATGGCTTTATCTAGATTCTTGTTAATACTCAATAATGGCATTAGCTACCCATTGCATCTTCCTAACTTTCAAATCTCAGAATTCCATAAGATAAGTTGAAGTGGAATCGTAGTTCTATAACTGTGTGGAATGAAAGAGTTCACAGTGCTGATAGGTATTCGTATTTTTTGCAGAAACAAAAGAGAGTACAGAATGAGGTTTTATCTATGATCGATTGTATTACAAAGAAGCTGCAAATATATGGCCTTATATTTTACTTAAAATGGAAAAACTCATTTTATTATAGGCTATTATAATTTATAAGACTTGAATATACTTTAAAAGTAGAAAATAATGGCTTAAGAAATTAAACTTCTGTGTAAATTATGGACTCATTTCTCTTAATCTTCTATCACTTTGTAACAGAATATTTTATCCCCCCAAACAAACAACAAATCCCCTGGGAAGTTTGCTGGCAATTGTTGAACTATATTGATAAACAGGGATCAGAGTTCCAATTAAGATAATGTGGACATCTCATGTATATCATAGATCATGTGAATGTCATATTTGCTGTGGTTAGTACATCAAAGCCTGTGAATTTTAATTGCATTTGGGCAAAACTGGAATTATGTTCAGCCAAACAGAGTGCACAGCAGTTGTGCTAATGCCAAATACTACTAAATTTCCATCTTGTCTCTTGCTCTCCTACTGGTTAATGAGATGACTGCTGTAGAATTTAGCAGTTCATGCATTGTAAAATCTGTTATTCTGCCAATGAACCATTGTCTCCCATTTACACCACCTGCTCTAGCCATATCTGCAAACAAACACCCGAGGAAGGACATATTTGTCAACAGAAATAATACTTGAAGACTTTTTCTTTCTCAACATTTGGGTCTATTTCTGCTCTCCAGTTTTTTCTAAAAAACATTTTCAATTCAGTGTCCCATTCTGTATTTCAGGTTATAATACAAAACTTCATTTTGTGAGCAAAAGGCAAGCAAGATGGAATAGGAAATATTAAAACAAGATAAATGAATAAACACGCAGAGTTGGTATAAAAATCTTCTAATCATACCGGGAGCTGATAGAAATTCTGTGATAAATGAAACCTTTGTAGATCTCCAAAATAAAATATGGGAGTGTCTGGTCTTTTCAACCAGCCTGGATATGCCCTTCACCACTCCATCAGAGCAGAGTTTATCAAAAAAAGGTTTAAGGTTTGGTGGACATATGGGAGAACTCTGCCATTGAGATAATTATTCCCAAGCTGCTAGTGTTTAAAAGACTAAAAGCAGCACTTGAAATATCACCTGAAATGCACTGAGAGCTAGTGCAGCTGACCAAACAATGTAGTCAAAATGCTCAATCTCTCTGAAACAGCCCTGTTCTGCACCAGGTGCAGTTTAACAACCTGTTTCTAAAAAGCTGCTTTAAGTACAAGATATTGCTATAGTCTAAAAAAGAATGTAGTAGGAGAAGAGATATAACTTGCCAAGCTATTGTCATTTGTCATCTGTGTCTGATTTTGCTGGCATATTAAGCTAAGAACATGGTCTTCTACATCCAGATGTTGCTTTATGCACTGATGACAGGGTTGGATCAAAATGCTCCACTAGAAAGCCAACATGATTCTTAGGAGAAGTGCAACTGCCTATCAGATAAGACACTATGAACTCAAGCAACCACAAGTCACTCTCCTACTTGTGCTCCCCAAGAATGGATATTAAGGGACATATTGCCTATAATACTGGAAAATTTGTTGCCATTGTTGCTGTTTATTGTTTTCATGTTATTTCCAATTTTTGCTTCCACTAAGGCCATCACAGAATTTTCTTGACAAAAATTGTTTAGAGGGAGTTTGAGATTGAGAGAATATGATTTGCCCAAGGTCTGAGAGTAGGTTTCCATTTTTGAGTGTGCATTTGAGTACTGGTCTCCCTAAGCACTATTCCAACACTCAGTCCAGTACTCTCCCATCTCTCCATCAGTTGCCATTGAATATTAATTTTTCATGTATCATTTCAAACAGTCAAAGTTGGCAACCATCACTACTGTATTGTAGTGAATTTCACACCATAACGGTATACTGTATGAAGAATTTAACACACAAGTAGATATGTGGATCATATAGTAAAATTGAACAAAATCCAAACACATATCATAATAATAGTCATATTAGGTTGAATGAAAGGTGCACAATACGTTACTTTAGTTTTAAAATTCACCAATATATTCATCAAGCAAATACATTAAAAAAAATCTTACAAGAGAATAAAAGTGTTTTCTTTATCTGCTACGAATCTTTGCCATTAAGCTTCAGTTGCTTGCCAAAGTACAGTGTTTCAAAAAGATGGATGGACTTTGAAATGGGTGGGGTGTAGAGCTTCAAATGATTATTGCTAGATGCCCCTCCCAGTGCACCAATAACCACTAGCCTCAGTCATTTGTAAGATGGTGATCTCATAATGCAAGGTCTAATGAGATATTATCTATTTGTGTAGTTGTTTTTTCGATTTGTTTCTGATTCAAAATGGTTAGTACAGTGAGATAAGGTGATAACACATTAAACCATTTGTAACTTTTTGTGTAATTGTAACACGTTACCATTGTCAAATAAACTGCTTTGAAATTGGGTCTATACTTTTCAAACACCCTGTATTATGAATCAGATTTGAATGGCATTATACTATATGCAGAATGTTATGTACTTTTATTAATTTTCCCCTTATTTAGTGTGAGGCAGCATTTTATATGTGCCACAAGCATAACCCTGCACTCCTTAAGCTATCCTGCAGTTCTCATATGAATTTGCAAAAGTAAGATTCAATTTTGAGGAGAGTGTGTGTGTAAGAGGGTAATTCCATTTCATCAATTACCTTCTTAGGCTTCTTTTAGAGGAATAGAATACAATTTTTGTTGTTACCATTGCTACCAGAAGTTTGCATTGAGTGTGTGAGAACCAGCCCCTTGTCATTTCAGGAGATACCACTTTGGAGCTCTTTCTGGAAGTCTCCCAAACTGTGGAGAGAGCAGCCATTTCAACACTTTTCTCTTTTAACTTAACTAGAAAATAGATTCAAAATTAATACATTTCTATCATTTTTAAAACATTAAGATGTTTATTTATGACACATGAGTGAACAAAGACAAGCATGAGATTATGATGTTTTATTGGTAAATAGAGATTGCTCCGAGGGGGGGGGGGGAGAGAGACAGAGAGAAAGAAAAATACAAGATTGAACTAAAACTGCCAAGCATATAGTTTATGTACTAAACACTCAATAATGTACTATTGGAGCTGGGAGTTCATAATTTTATCAACACACATAGGAAGCTACAAACTGTGGCTTCATGATATATGCGAGTCAGATATTTTAATTAACTTTATGGATAATTTTTCTTTATAAATACAGTAGATGACGTTTCTGCTATATGATTAGCAGTATGGATGTTGTATGAATACTAATCTTGTATAGTGCCACAGTGGTTGAGTAAGCTATTGATGATGATGAATTCTGTTGTATCCTAAAATGAGGAAATTAAGATGACAGCACATTTTCAGTTTCAATAAATGTTCTGCTGGCGTCATGGAGTTACAAACATTCCAGAAAAGCTGTAACATCTAATTTTTAATTAAATGTGGTAGATTTTTCCTTAGTATTAAAAATTAATTAATCAATTAAATCCAAAGAGAAATCAAGCAATGCTGAAACAGTTTTCTTGTAATGGCTAATAAGCCTTTGTAGTAGGGTGGTTTGCTTCGTTTTTTCACTGAGGGCAGTCGTATGTCTTATCTGTCAGGATGTCTACTGGCAAAAAGGTATGACCTCCACAGTTGGCAGGGCAAAAGCCATTTTAATTGCATAGCTGTTCAGGCTCAGGTAATCTATCAGAAGAATCAAATTTAGCAAGTTCCAGATATGTTAGGCCTTTTGAAATTGAGACAACTTTCCAATTTTTGGGGTCACCAATTATAAATGTTGAGAAACCTTAAAATAATAATGTTTTTGATTGATGGCACTGGAAACTTTAAGGGAAGAAAGTGCATGAACTATATTTTCACAACCTTACCTTTTCCAACTCTGGCAATAAATGCCTCTCTCTTTTAGAGAGATTGAAAACACTCCGGTAAGCTTCACTTGAAAAGGTAAATTGTTTCTCTTTTTGTTGATAACACATTAACTTTAAAAAATACTTGGAAGATGGTTGAAAAACACTTTCATCGTCAACAGAATATTGTGGGTATAAAATCTGATGTAATGAGAAAGATCAGTTCCAATTAGAAGTGTGAAAAAATATTTGTAGAAAGACTAGGGGTGTGTGACTTGACAAAAAGTTTTTGTCCTATTTTCAGCCCCTACCCCACCCCTCCCTGGTCCATATACTGGGAAATTTCCAAAATGGGGAGGGGTGTCATTTTTGGTTTGGTAAGATTTGGTCCATTGCACCAATGGGAAAACTTTTGAGGCTCATTTTTTCATCATTTTTCAGCTTATTGTGTGTAAATTTATCTCACTTGTAGCCCACATTCACAACTGCAAGCTCGCCAAATTTCAGAACATTCCAAGATTCTGAATTATTTTGGGGAAATTTCTAAAGTTTTTTTTCCATAACATTTTAAAAAACTTTTTTATTCAGACAGGCTTTTAAAGAAGAAGGTTTTTAAGATGAATTCAGGGGGTGTTGTGGTTTTCAACTTTGAATAGTTTTAATGTTTTATTGTGAATTTTAAATACTGTTTATGTTAAATCCTGTTATAATGTTTGTATATTTATATATTTTATATTGTATTAATTTTTTAAAAAACCCACAAGAGGGAGTTCTGGGAATGGAAGTCCCAACCAGCATGTGCCTCAAGAGGGGAGGAGAATGGACACAGTCAGCCATGCCTCTGCTTGGCTGAGAAAAAAATGTGAGAAATACACAGAGAGAAAAAACCTCAACTCCCATCATGCCCAGGTGGGGGAGCACAGAGCCTCCTTCAATACCCCTTGCCGTACAAAATGCTGCTGGGAAAACAAGTTCCCAGAAGGGCCCTCTCTGGAGGAGAGGCCTACAGAAAACCTTTCCCGCATTTCTTTCCCTCTCTCTGTTTCCAGCCTTATTTGCCTCAAGTGGACACTCAGCCGGGGGTGGGGGGGATGGAGGAGGCTGCCAGGGAAGAAAGAGGAGGAGGATCACCTGCTCTTGCCTGATTTCTGAGGCTGCCCACATGTAGTGGCCTCCTCCTTACGTAGAGTACTGCTTAGCTCCATCAGCCAAGGTCCAGCTTGTCATGATCCATTCCAGCCGAGCCTCTGGCTGCTCCCTGCCCAATCCATTTTCAGTGGTCCAGTAGCCAGATCACCAAATTTCCCCGAATCCCGAGTCGCTAAATGGAATCGTGCACACCCTTAGAAAGGACATATACTGCAGACCTTTGGTATCTGCGGGGCTTTTGTTTCAGTAGCCCAAGTGGATGCTCCAGCTCAGTTTTATATAATGGAATAGTAAAATGTTGCCCCTTATATCAAATGGCAAAAGCAATTTAAAAAATCATACCATGCATGGTTGTATTCATGACTGTATAAATCCACAAATATGGAGAATTGCCTGTACCTAGAATTCATTATCTAATAGATTTATTATTTCAGAATTATTCATTTGAAGCTAAGGTGTAAAATGTTAACATCACCACATGGTTTTAGATGGTTTTAAAACAATATCATTTGCTGCCAATGTGCTTGAAGTTCACGTTGAAAGTGTTGGTGATGACATTTAAAACTATGGTGTGGGATATTAGTACCTGACTTGGTTGTTTCAATGTAGAAAAAAGCATTTTCTACATTGAAAACGTACGATTGCATGATTGCATATCAATTATGCAAATTAACCATGTGGGAATTTTATACAACTGAATCCCTTTATTTATTTGTAGATTTTTACCCCACTTCTCAGCTACAAAGGCACTCAGAGCAGCTTACAAAATGTTAATTTGCCCTCAGGCTTACAATGAACAAGAGTAGTGTTGAAAACAAAATGTTCTGATCACGAAAGAATATACTGCAATGAAATGCTATTTCCTGCCAGAAAGTGATTTCTTCTGCATGAAGTGACCATATACAAATTATGTGAAGAATAGATCCAAAATTGCAAAAATTCTTGTAAGAGAGACTTCTTTTTTCATGGTTTCTCAAAAAACATGTTTTTATTTTAAAAAATCAACTGTTTTTTTTTAAAAATCTCCTCCCTCTCCCATTTCTACACTGGTGTCATTCTACAGCAAAGTAAAACCAAGAGATTTTGCTAGAACTTTGGGGCTAGCCAATTTAATCCAAGTTAGCATATGTGATTCATTTAAAATTGTTTTTGAAAATTGTTTTAACTTGTCAGATTATTTAATATGTATTAAGGCTATCTAAATTATGAATGATATTTTAAATTGTCAAAGTTGATTTTTTTCTATGCCAGCATAAGAATTTCAGATAAAATGTAGGTGAAAATTATTTAAATAAGTAATTAAAGGATATTTAAATATTGATCTTTTTATGAATAACACTGGGCAACACACATTTTGTGCCTCAAATGTTTTCTGTGTTTCCAGTTATATATTTACTTGCAGATTCCAAAAATGGCATCAGATGCCATCTACCAGTCACCATCTGCTTGCCTATAGAAAATCATGGTAACCATATCTAGGAAACAACATCTGAGGCAGTCTATCTAATGCAATTTTCTGAATTTGCACTCCAAATAACCCCAGGAAGAAGTCTAAAAACTCAGACACCAAGATTTTTTTTGAGCTGTGTAATCTCACTATCTTCTACAGCTAAGATGTAAGACAACTTCCAACATAATTAAAAGCAAGTAACAATTAAAACCCCCAAATTCTTTGGATACAGAGGGTCAACTATAATTTTTTTACATTGTGCCTTCAAAGGGGTGTTGCATTCATGGATGGAGATTCGAAATATGAATTCAACATTCAGATTTTGTATGATGGAAGTTTTTGATTATCTTGTTTATCACATAAATAAGAGCAGGTAATGGAACAATGACAGAATGTGCTTCATTAATACACTATTAAAAACATAATCAAAATGAACATTAGACACAACATGGCACTGATTATGTGTTAAATATATTGCTGCCACTTGAGTTACTTAGCCAGCAAGACGCCTATCTTCCCAAAATATTATTAAACCTTAATTGTTTAAACATCTTTTATGCTGCTTGGTTGCTTCTAAATTATCACACTCATCACTTTGCCTATCCACCTGTGGTAATTAGATTTTATTTGGTTTAATTTTCCAGTATACATTTCAATTTGACGTGACATTTCTTAATTTCTTCCCTACTGTATTTATAGTTAATTAGCATCTTTTATCAATAGACTCCGTATAGTGCAGAGATGTTTTCTTCCATTTAATAAATAGCGAGATAAAGATGGATGTGGGAATTGCATTTCCAAGGAGTGGTATGCAATGCATGGTTTTATCAATGTTCAAAGTACATTACAAATTATGTCAATCTGAGCAAGGCAATATCAAAATCTGTAGAATAGAAAGGCAGAGTGCAGTCAGTGATAGCTGATGATTGCCATATTTCTGGTCTCTTTCACCTTGTTATGCTTTAAATAATTTTATATTCTTTTAAATCAGTTTTGTTTTAGTTGTAACTAAAACTAGTCATTGCTTTTCACTGTACATTTTGAAGTAGTTCTCCATTCCATGGTTGGACTCTGTAATTCTTTGCTATTTTTTTTCTTGAAGGAAGCTGCAAGTAGTTTTAGCAATAGTTTTTTCACTGTAAGAAAATCTTCAGAAGCTGTTCCATTTGCAAAGGCAATTTACATTTCAAGACTTATTCTGTGCAAAAATTGCAGGTGATTTTTATGCTTAAAGCAGCATTTTCTGCAGAGAAATATTATCTCAAAATGTGCAAATAAGCCACATACTGCAAAGAATCTTCAGTCTAGAATTCTTATTAAAATGTTTTTTTCCAACAATTGGGTAACATGTTTTCAACATTTTAAACATATTTGAATATTCTTTCCAGTTGGAAGGAAGGAATGCTGGAAGGCTCCTCCTTGGATGCATTTCAGTTTGCAAGTTACACTCTTCTGGATAATATTCAAAGGATCAAAATGGTGCACTCTCAGGTGATTTTTGAACTGGGGGAATAAAAGAAGTCACAGGGACTGAGATCCAGCAAAGAGGAGGGCTGGGGAACCAGAGGAATGTTTTTTTTCTGCCAAAAATTCATTGATAAGAGAGTGCCATGTGACATAAGGCATTGTTGTGATGCAGCATCCAAATGTGCGTAGGTCTAGTTGCACATGTGCCATCATCTTTCAGAGCCTCCATAAAAGTGTCATGGAGGCCATTTTTGGCGAATTATCTCCTGATTGTCAAATACACAAATAAGCATTGATTAGATTTTTGATTTGCTCATTCTCACTTTCTTGGGATGGGGAGAGTTTGCAGTGTGCAACTTCCAACTTTGGTGTTTGATGTCTAGCTTGCACTCGAACATCCATGATTCCTGACCTGTGATCACACACCTGAAGAATTCTGGCTCCCTCTCAAGACAGTTCAGAAAGAGAACAATAATTGTTTATCCCAACTAAATCATTTAGGAGCCTTTAGATTGTAGTTTTACAGGGAATTGGTGTGTGTGTTTGTGTGTGTATAAGGAATCAGTGAATATACGCCTAATATTGAGCAGCTATTACACTTCATGCAGAGATATCTGTCATAAGCTTTAAGAGCTTCTGAAATTACTGGGCCCAATAAGAACAAGGGAAATCTTGGTTGACCAGGGCACTGTCTTTAAACCTCTTATTTGATGGGAGGTTATAATTTTATCCATATTATTTTGTATCCTTGCATTGCTAGCTCTACTATATATATATATATATATATATATATATATATATATATAAAACTTATTTTGTGCTCAAGTGAACCCCACTAAGACCAAAATGTGTTGGGCTAATACAAAGATAAAATAGTCTTTTTCAATATCCGAGATGCCATATCTTCTCTACTTCCTTCTGTCCCGCCTTCTGTGATGGTAAATTATTAACTCCCCTCTGCAGCCACTAATATGGCTGCTGCAAAAGTAAGTGGACATGTTAATCTTAGATATTAAGGCAGGTATGGTGTTTTCCCTTCAAGATGTTTTGGCCTTCAACTTGCTAGTGGATTGAGTAGGAGCTCATCACAGTTGCAAAACACCACGTCATCCAAAGGTTTACTGCCCATTCTTTTTTCTCTTTTTCTTTTGCCTTTAATATCCATGGTTGCAATTAATTACTTTTAAGAGTGTTATAACAGTATTTCCGTCTGCTACTTGTTACTGGGTATGGTCTGACTCATTGAATAATGAGGAATAAGAAGCTGAGGAAGAAAGGTCATATAGGTAGTTACTCACGTGATTTTTGTGAAGGGGTGTGCAGTTAACATAGAACAGAGGATCAACCAAACAAGGAATGGGGAAACGATAAAGTGGAAATAAGAAATGTTACATTGAAAGCATGAACTGCTTTAGCAACTTATGTTAATTGATTTTAAAACTAAAATAATTAGTCTGCCTTTTCTACCTTCCTCCCTTCTTGTGCTACTAGAAAGAAAAAATTGAGAGCATGGGAGTGGGGGAAGCTGCAATGCAAGTCTGTCAGCTCCAAATAGTACAATGGGGCATGTACTTGCACAAGCCAGGTTGGTATGAGCTCTGGGAGAATCTTAAAGAAGGGAATATTTCTCAGCATGCCTTGAAGCTAGCTCAAGCATAAGCTTATTGTTGTATGGAGAAAGGGAAAATGTGGACTGATTTGGTGCACATGGTGATGGTGGAAATGTCTAGTTCAATAATCAACTCAGAATTATAATTACTAGAGCTGGGGAACAGGAGGACATTTTCATGTATTTTAATAGCAGAATGCTAACAGTGACAGTAGCAAATAATCCAGCTATTTACCTTTGGGACTGTGGAAAACATAACTGATAGGAATCTGTAATTTACTTTTAAAAACATTTAAATCAAAATTTCAAAACTTTCTTTAAACAATAAAAAGTATATAATAGATATATCATCATGAACACTAATTATATCACCTTGAAATGTATGTATTATTTGACTATATCAATAGCAGTATATTGTTAACCTCATGGTATCCAACCTTTGGTCCTCCAGGTGTTTTGTATTTCAGCTCTCACAACTGTTAACAGCTTGTAAGGTGGCTGGGATTTCTTGTAGTTGAAATCCAAAACAACTGGAGGACCAAATATTGGGAATCACTGTGTAAATGAACTGCATTCTCTACCATGCACATAGAAAGCCTTACCTCTCTTTAGGTGCAAAGACAGAGAAATTAAATGAATGGAGAATTTGGGAGATAAGTAGATCTGAAAAGGAGGATGATGACAATAATAATAATAATAATAATAATAATAATAATAATAGTCTCTCCCTGCGAGGCGGAATACAACACCATTAAAATAAGAGATAAAACTATTAAAAGACATACATCACAGAGTTAAAATACAAGTTAAAATCCATTAATAAAATGCAGATTCAAATTCACAACTTAAAATTATTGATGAGGTGGGCCTGCCAGAAAAATGGGTCTTCAGTTGTGTCTTAAATTCCAACAGTTGATCTAGTTGTCACAGTTCTTTGGGCAGGTCATTCCACAGTCTTGAGGCAGCTGATGAAAAGGTCCCCTGGGTGATGGTTGCTAGTTGGCAGGCAGGAGTTTCCGCTCTCTAGAGGACCTAAATGTTCAAGGCAAATTGTACAGGAGAAGGTGATCCTGTAAGTAACCTGAATCCAAACCATGTAGGGCTTTAAAGGTCAAAACCAACACTTTGTACTTTGCCTGGAAACTAATTGGCATCCGGAGTGACTTTAGTGTAGGTGTAATATGCTCATTCCTGTGACCAATTTGACTGCTGTATCTTCAGAGCAATCAGATATAAATTAAAGGAATCTTATTGTGGGTGATTTGAAAATGAATCTATAACCAATTCAGAATAATTATTTAATGTGTAACTGATTTCTAATGATATTAGAATATTCTCAATATATTAAGGTTACACTACATCAGTGGTTCTCAACCTGCGGTCCCCAGATGTTTTTGGCCTTCAACTCCCAGAAATCCTAACAGCTGGTAAACTGGCTGGAATTTCTGGGAGTTGTAGGCCAAAAACATCTGAGGACCCCAGGTTGAGAACCACTGCACTACATAATATACTTCTACGAAATGATGACTAAATAGAATCTTCTTCACTTGGGATTTAAACTGTGATTGAAATTATTAAAAATGAGCCCTTCATTTGCATCATGATTGTAAAAACAATTTGATTCACATCAAATCAATCCTGTCAGTAATAGTAACAAAGAATGACCTGGGCAATTGCAATTGCAGTACAGAATTATTCCGTTTAGATGGCAACACTCCATTCTCTTGCTGGGGTAACCAAGCACTCTTTACTTAGCAAATCATTCTTTACTAAGCAAATGATAAGCTTGTTATGCATAGGCATTGTTCATTCTTTTTAAAGCTTCAGTAGAATCAATTTTGGTAGACTGCATGATTTCATGCCTCTCTTATTAAATTAAACTATATTTTCACTCTGCATACCTAAAACCTTATTATGAATGCTAAACAAATCTATCACTAATTTATTCCTTGCCATAGTCAACATAAAAGTCAGATGACCTACCCCAGAGTCTTGCTTCAGATTTTGTTTTGAAATAATTAGGTAGGCATAGGGAACTAACTTGTCTTATTTATGAACCAATATGAATTTGGCCTGTTTTATCTCTTGTAATCCCAACCTCACTTTTGATTCTAAGCCCCACTCACTTCTATTAAAATGATTTTTATATAACAGGTGTAGTTGTCAGTGGTATTCTGGTGGTATGGAAGTATGAGGGTGAAGAAAAAAAATCTCTATTCCCTTCTTTAGTTCCTGGCAATATTTAGTGAGCCGAGAAGGAATAAAGCCTTAGTCATTTATGAAGTTTTCTCATAAAAGGCCACTTATATTTCAAAGCAGCACTATATCTCTCAAGGACTGTCAGATACTTGAATCACCTTTTAATGTTTACGTAAGCATATATGAATTCTTGTCCCAGCATTAAATGTTTGCCATATATATGCTGTTCTCTGCCCTGAGTCCCCTTCAGGGTGAGAAGGGTGGAATATAAATGTTTTTAATTAATTAATTAATTAATTAATTTTAAAACATCATTTATTTACTCTATTTTATCTCCCTTTCCACCAATAAAGGACCTTCAGGTGGCTAACAATAAATATAGTCATTAATTAAAACAATGTGAATACATATAAATATAAAAGACAAGTAAACTATGTTATTAAAATCATCAAACATTAAAATATAAAAATGCATTAAAATGTCAACTTACTTTAAAATCAATCACACCTCTTTGAAAACCCATGCCTCATCAGTTTATTAATGCCTGATGGCAGAGGAATGTGTTGACCACTCTACAAAAGCAGGGATGGAGGAATGCAGGTGTCATGAATTGCCTACCTTTTAGGCCAGGGGAAAGCTCAGGTAGTAGGCCCAAGTATTTCGGCAGCCATTTTATGAGATGGTGCATGGAGGCAGCCATCTTAGAGAACTCATTTCCTAGAGGAGGTGTAGCTTAGGAGCAGCCTGGAGGGAAATGTGAACAGCTGTTGTGATTGGTTGGGAGAGAGTGGGCGGAGCTTAGCTTGGGTGCAGGAAAAAATTGCATGTAAAGGTGCGTTTTAAAATCTGACAGCTCAGTTAGGATCTGGTGTTTGAAGAGTTGAGTCAGGGTAAAGAAGAAAGTTGGGTTTTGGGAGTGTTAGGAGAAGAGAAGTCAGAGAAGCCAAGAATTGGTTAGTTAGTAAAGATAGATAGCTATTCGGTAGAATAGCTGGTATATAGAATAGACAGATCCAAAAGGGAAAGGACTGTCTGGAGTTTTAAGGAATTCTAGTCATAGGGAAGTCTGCTAGTTTCCTGAGGGAGTGAAGAGTTATTTTTGGAACCAAGTATTGAACTGTTTTTAAAGTAACCATACACTCCAACTCATTATTGCAACCGTTAAGCTTAAGTGCCTATATTGTTGAAGTTCTCACAAATAAACAACTTTGTTCTTTGTTAAACAACAACTGTCTCAAGAGTGCCTCTATGTGAAATAGTTCCATAGCAGTTTAAGGAAACAGAATTTTAAGATTGGTGGCAGCATTTATTTAAAACAATCTCAGTGTTATTTACATTAGCATTCTGAGCCCTGAGTGCAAATCCAGAACATTCCAGTCTATTTAAAACCTTTTGGCAAACCAAAAGCTGAACATTATTTTCTAACTGTGGTGGTAGCCAGTGATCACAGAACATTACCTCAGGAAATAGTGTGTTGGTGGCAAAGTCTCAACAGCCTCCAAACACTTAATTGAATTTATATAATAATTCTTTACATTTTGGAGTTACAGCGGTGGGATCACCAAAAGAAAGGTTTTCCTGCGAGATTGTTTGAGTCAGCTTTTAATTAAATTAACAATCCACCATTCTTTAACATTAGTGGTGGTACAGCATTGGGATTGTTAGAATAAATTCTCCAATCTTTTACAGCAGGTCTCTCTAGGGAGGGAGTTTCAGAGTCTGGGAGCCGCTGCCATGAATGTTGTCCCCCTTGTTCCTACCAAACATACTTGAGAGAATAGTGGATCAGAAAGAAGGCCCTCTCCAGATGAGTACAGTACTCTGACAGGTTTATAAAAAGAGATACAGTCCTTCAAATAACTTGGACCCAAACTGTATAAGGTAGGCTTGCACAACCAGATATTTGGGACTCCCAGAAGTTTGAGCCAGCTTGTTCAGTGTTTTGGAATCCTGGGAGTGGTAGTCCAAAACACCTGGAGGACCTGATATAGGTACTTTCAACATCATCACACTCACCCAAAAAGCATCCTAGGATGCTTTCACCCTGTCTTCTGGATGGAACCCCACTCCAGACATCACATGATGACATGTGACTTCCGGTGGAGACCCCACCCACAACCAGAGTGAAACCTTCCAGTGTTGTGCTGGCTTCAGTGGAGCCAGCAAGGATCCTCCTCAGAAGGGTGAGCATTGGGGAAAGCATTGCTGAGAGGAATCTGTTAGCAAGGTGACAGAGAATTGAAATATCTTCACTTAATATAATTTTAATGTGGATGTAATATTAACTGATGGGTGAAGAAGATAACATCACTAGGGATTCTTTTATTTTTATAGGAGAAAAATCATTTCTGAACTCTCAGGTTTGTATTTCTAAAATGTTATCATTTTATGAAGTTTATTATATTTTCAAGACATGCAATCAGGGTATATGTTCAAGGATATATGTGTATATATCTCGCACATAATTTTGAGTGCACAATTTCCCTATGCATTAATAAAAATCAGGATTTTTTTCCTTCAAGTTTTCATAGCTCTTCACTCATTCCATAGTTTGTAGTGTTAGGTCTGGTATCTTTTCTGCAAGAATTGAAAACTGTTCCTGTCATGTTTGAACTTCAAGTACTTTTATGGTTTGTAATGCTGTTATTACAAAAAGCCTACGTATTTTGCACACTGCAGTGAGCTTGCTACATTTGTTAAAAGAAAAACAAATCTGTGAGAAAAATGTGTTAAATCTTCCATTTATGATGGGTTTTTAGCAATGACAGCTTACCGTACAACATCTTGACAATCCTGAATAGTTCAGTTAACAAGTTATCTGTTAAGATTATGATGTGATAGTTATTTTGGTCAAAAATTTAAATTATACTGTTACTTATTATCAAACCACTTATTATCAATCCATCTTTCTTTATGTAATCTAAAGTATTCACTCAACAGCAGTAACAGGTTACAAACCAATTGTTCCACAGTAGCGGCAAAAAATATAGGGAACAAAACACTGTCTAAATACTATTTCAATAACTACAAAAGCAAAATGATTACAGGAACTAGTATTAACCTTAATAGTAGTTACATTCAGTCTGTTGTCCTTGAAGAACATAAATTTGCTTCTGTTATATTTGAAAACACTTTCAGCTTTGTGGATCTGTTTTTTGTCAAGTATGATACATTTTGTACTTTACAATGGCAATGTTCTGTGTGAAACAAGTATTCTGTGTGGAATAAAAAAGAGCTGAGAAATATGCAGGAAGCAGTAGGATAATGTTTCAGTTTTTCGGGACATTCCATGGCTCACCAGAAATTTCCAATAAAATATATTTTTTAATGGGAACTCATGTTGAAATTGTAGAGTTAGAACTTATCAAGATATCTGAACATGAACAGAATTTGTAGTTTCCTCTTCCACTACCAGATTAATTATCTCAGAAGTATTGGGGTAGTTACATTATCCATAATGGCTGCTGTTGTGATGACAGTGCTTTTTAAAGACATATATTTAAGCTTTAATTAGATCATCACAGATTATGTATTTTGCATTTTATTGCCATTTGAACCAACATCCTTTATTCTCACCCACTCATAATAATTTATATTTGCCAAGTCACTGAGGATAACACTTCTAAAGAAGTGGAATCTAAAATATCCACTACGATTAACATTTATGCCATAATGTTCTTATTTATATAGTTTGGCTAGAATTTACTACAGCATTTACTAATGAACAAACCATAGTTATATAGATACAAAGTGTCTTCCAGCCTGAGCTCTTCAGTAGGCTTGTGAAATTTGGCTGGAGGGCAATCCGTTTTTGGTATTTGAATTTTGTTGAGTACCCAAATCCATTTCTGGGAGCCTCCTGAAAATTGGCTAATGGAAAAAATCTGTTTTTGGCTAGGCAGCCAAAAGATTGGGAATGATCTGGCTGTTAGTGGGATAGGAACTTACGAGACTCTTCTTTTTGTTCCTGGGATTCCTTTCCTTTGCTCCTTTCAAGGGGGTCTGAGTTTGAGGAATGGGGTTAAGGAAGCAACTGCCACATGCTCATGAATAGAAGGGGAAGAAGCCGGGCCCTGCAACCACATGGGTCCTTTCGGGTGAAAAAACATGGCTCTTGCTGTTATGGCTGTCTGGAGAAACCAAACAAGCCAAAGGACAATGGCTAAAATGGATCCGTGCACAAGTCTACTCTTTAGTCCTCATATGTACTGCCTTCCATTGGCCAATTTCTAGTGCAATGTCAGAGCAAATACTCTGTTGCAATTTCTGCTCATTGTGGAGATCACTTGCATGGAAGCAGTGGTATGAACATCAGTTAGCTTTTCCCCAAAGGTAGCTACTGTATAGAAAATGATGGGGGGGGGGGATGCTTTCACTGTTCTTAAATATTCCCTAAACTACTGAATGCGCAGGGATTATGAATATAAGATCTTCATTATGCATTTGTAAATCAGAACTGTCCTTTGTTTTACTTTATTAAGGGGATCTGGACCTTATCCTGAAAGCAACAAAATGTTTTAACAAAAGCGCTGTTTAGTCATCATATTTCTACAAGGTAAGGCAGATCACCTTAGCCTGCTACAGCTCATAAAGGAAAGAATGATATGATTCTTAGAGTCAAACCATTGGAAATTGTTTTGCTGCTTTGAACACTGCCTAGAAAATAGCCTTAGATACATCTTCTCAATGTCAGCTTTAGAAACACTATTTCTGTTCCACTAAAAGTACCTTTGTCGAGTCTGTGAAGATATCTGCTTCCTCACAAGATCTGTCTGGAAACAGAAATTCTAGGCCATCTATATAATGCTTCTTGGTGCTATATTGCTTTGCTACTGAAACACTTTCATGCAAGCCATATAATATAAACTCACTGTGTTGTTTTGAAATCCTGCAGTGAACCCAAAGTTCCTTTCTAAATTTAGTATATCCCACCCTAGTGGATTTTCTTTATGGTCTGAAGCTGGCTGGTTAAAGCATTGGTGATTTTAAAAGGAGAGAGGAGGTAGCAATACAATAGCAAAAGCCCCATACCTCACAGACTCTGAATTCCAGGACCAATCTTTCAAAAGAATTATTTTTCTATAATCCGGTAACATTCTCCATTAGACACATTCCTCAGGTTGTTACTGTTACTGCTGTTTTGTCTGTATAGATTTCATTATTGTAGTTCCTTTGTATCAAAGTCAGTGTAAATATAGTGTAGATGTTAATTATCTAATGTGTTCAATTTAATAATACGGAGGTTCTTACTGTTTTTAGTCTTGCTCAGGCTAGCTGCAACCTGTTTCTTTTTAACAGCACAATACTAATAATAGTGCGTAATGCATAAATCCCATAAGATTGATAAATAAACTATTTCTGGGTTTTCATTTTATCACGTTGAACTACAGTTTAAGAGGTTGAACATTTTGTTTCATTACATAAGATATTGTGTAGAACAAATTGAGCTTTAAATTTTTATGGTGATTTTTAAAAAATATTCGTGACTATTAATTTTTGAAATTATTCTAACTGCTTTAAAATTGTATTTTAAAATAGCTCTTATTTTTAAAAAATTAAAGAGCATTTTAACATGTGTTTAAAACTTTGGTTTAACTTTGTACTGTTTTAATTGTGCTTATTTGTTCCTCACCATGAGACACCTTTGTGAGCTGGGAGGCAAAAGAGAAATATCTCAAATAAAATAAATAAAACACATGCACAGAGGCATAGTGTTCATATCATGAGAAGGTATAGATGAAGTCTACTCTTCATTTGTCAGAGAAACTGATTACTGGTGCTGCTCAGTACTGTGAACCACATCTATAAAAGGACATTGGCAGAGTGGAGCATGCCTAGAAGAGAGGTAGTAGGATGATGGCAGATATGGAAATCAAGTCTTGTGAGGAATTGTTGGAGCAACTATAAATGTTTAACTGCTGAAAGAGAAGATTAAGGAAAGGCATGGACACAGTGTTCAAATATCTGAAGGATGGTGAACAATATTGGTCAAACATTTTTTGGCTGCTTTAGGGTAGACATTGCGGGAAAGGAGATTTTGACTAAGTATTAGTAGTCAGACTTATTTGACGGTGGAGCAGACTATTTCAAAAGATGGTGGTTGTCATTCACTAGACAACTAGAATGCTGTTTTGTATTCTTTACTGCAAATCCAGATATCTATAATGATTTGATTAAATGACCTGCAAATTTCTTCCTGTTCATGTATTTTTTTCATCTTATTGATAATTTTCATTAGAAATTGTTCAATCAGAGAAAATGTCTCACATGTATTTTAGTTCCTGAAACTCCATCACTAATAATGGAAAGAAATTTTTAGAATAAATAAATAAATAAATACAAGTATTAGAAAAATGGACTAGTTCTATCCTCTGTAAAAGGATTTCCATTTTTTCCTTTTCTCTCTCTCTCTCTCTCTCTCCCCCCCCCCCTCCCTCCCTAGCCATCCCATTATAGTGAAATATAATAGATGGGGTAATTTATTTTCTTCTCAGCTACTAGGAACAGTTTTGGTCTTACTAGGGATTTAAGCATAATGTTGGTTGAGAGACTGAAGTAATATTTCAGAGAACCTAAAAAGGAAAATAGCTTTGAAGTGATAAGTGAAGCATTGGTTTCCATCTTTGAAGAGACAGAATATTACTGTACTATTTTTATATTAAAAGGTGGTCCCATTATAAAGGAATCTTAAAATGGAAAAGTGTATTCGGTTGTGAAAGTTTGTGTGACATTTCTGACATGCAGAAGAAGCCAATTTGTCAGTTGGAAAAAATGAGAAGAAAATGCATATAATTAAACTATATTCTTAGTTTTTTTTTATTTCAGGCCCCATTTATTTAACAAGTTCATTTTGTTATGTTGTTTGACTGACCTATGAACTTATTTGAATTATAATCTGATAATCTCCCAGATAGCTATGCCTGTCCTATATATAACATAAAATCCACAAATGCATATAGTTGTGTGAGTCAAGCACTTCAAAACTTAAATATATATTTTAAATCAAAAAAGCATTACTTTAACCGGGGTGCCAAATGTTTGGTGGACATGTTTAGATGTTGTTGGACTTAATCTACCACCATTATTTGCCATTCATTATCTTGGCTTGGGTTGTTTTGATTTCCAGTCCAAAAATACAAGAGTAAATATCCTCTTTATATAGTGAGATCCTAGAAATTAGCTGATTAGTGAAAGCAGTATTACAGATCCAATTTCTTGATTTACCCACCTGTCTATGCCACTGAATAACAAATTATAAAAAACAATATGTTGAAGATCTCCAGCATCCAATCCCCTGAAAAATACAAAGGTCCATGCCAATTACTAATGCAGTTGAAGCCACTCCAATCTAAAATGAGTAGGCACCAAATTTAACTCTCCTAAACTTCAACAGAGATAAAGCCCTGGAGCTAACAGATCAGAAATGATATTTAGTCAAAGTTGACAAGTTTGAATGGCAAAACAGGGGATGGGGGGTGCAGACTGGGACCCCATGACCTTCATATCGGCACCACAAAGCTGGAAGCCTAGACTAGATTCCACCTTTTTATCTGTCTTGGATGAGCTAGGAGCCAAAGATAAACTAATAGATGAGGTCACTTCCTTACCCTTTTGGATACATCTAGAAGTTTGCCAGTTCTCTGAAGCATTCCACTTGTGTTCAAAAAAGAACACCAGCTTGCCATATCAAGCACTGTAAAACATATTGTAACACAGACACTGAAGGATAAATGGCCTATCCAAATTCATAGCCATGGGAAACTTGGATAACAAGGAAGTAATGAGCTAGAAACTATTTTCCTTTCTTAATGTTCAGGTATAAACCTTCCTTTGCACTTTTGTCCTTGACTTTCTTCAGCAATTGTTCCAAGTCTTTGTTATGTTGTACTAGTAGTATGGCATCATATGCATATCTTAAATTGTTCACTTTCCTTCCTCCAATTTTCCTACATCCTTTCTGTGATTCTAATCCTGCACTGCATATATTCAGTATACATTTTAAACAGGATAGGTTGCTGAAATGCAATCTTGCCTTACCCCTTGTCATCTGGAAGCCATCCCATTTCTCTACACTATATCCCAGCAGTAGGCTTTAGTTCAGAGTAAAGGCTATGTCTGAACAATCAAATGTTGCAGCAAAACCCATTTATTTTAGGCAGTCTATAGTTTTTAATGATCTACAAATTAAAACTTTTGCTATAATCTATCAAGCACAGACAAATTTCCCCCCAATTTGCTGTTTTTCTGAGACCACAGAATAAAAGGCATTTGGTTGGCTTTGATTCACAAAACAGAGCTGATAACTGTGCTAGATTTACCAGAAGAAAATGAGATTGAAATAGATTTCACAAGAAGAAGGAACGAAGTTAGAGTTCCTGGAAGAGTAAGAACAAAATTTCAAACCTATCATAGAAGCGTGAATAACACCTACATTTTGAACACCACTAGCAGTTGCAGAGTGTTATCCAGTTCTAGAACAAAGGAATTATGTGCATGGCAAGTAAAAGATAGGGACCAGTACACACTGAGAAGAGGAGGCAGTAAATTGACCTGGAAGAGTCTGTGGAGACAGAGCAGATGTCAGAACAGGTTCCTAGATACTCAGTATGATCCAATAAAAGTGCAGCAGCTCTGCGTGTATCTCTCCTCACAAGGTCAGTGCTGTTGAGATTTTAAAGTTGAACAGATGTCTATAGTTGATACTATGCAGTGGAGAAAATGTGCAGAAGCGGATAAAAAAAGAGATGCACTGCATAGAGGAAATAGATACATAGCTATATTTGAAACAAGCTCCGGGCTCTGTAATCCAAAACCAACACTTACTTGTTTGCAAATTTGAAAAAGTGTTATACAGATTTGAACAAGCTGGAAGGGCTGGAAAAAATACCAAAGAAACAAGGCTGTAAGGAAAGTGAAGCAGCCAAAACATATACCAAAACAAAGATAACAATCCAGCTTTTATTGTAACTTAGATTGATTCAACAGCTACACAAAAATTATACATTATCTGAACAAGGAAATTTGCACTGAAAGTTTTTGTTTATGTATGGTGATTTGTCTGTTATATAACCCAGCCATAAAGAAGTAGTAATCCATTTTTCTACAGAGTCAGAATACTATACATAATAGCAACAGAGCATGTAGAGAAGTCTTGTCGTTTGACCAACTATTGGGAGATCCTGCATTACTACAGCTTGCAGCTTTAGTTATGAAGACATCTTGTCAGTAAAGCTACATAGAAATATATGAAGATATAAAAAGAATCCCAAGCTTATTTCTTTCTCTTTTAGTTTTAGTAAGATTCTATGTGGCCATTCAATTATCCTGCTTGAAGGATCCACAAAAATAAGCTATCCAGAACACAGTTTCATTCATTCACATTTCCCAACATTAATCCATATTTGTCCACTTTTTTACTTTACATCTGGGTTAGGTGGAGGTAAAGGAGCATGCCCCTTTAGAGGATATAGATGCAGTACTGAATATTTTATTGAAGAAATCCAGAATTATACTAAAGGCATTATATTCCTTCTGTGTGGTCAAGCACAGCAGTTCTACATTATAGCTCTTTAATGAGTTCAGAATTTAAGGTCCGCTGTAATTTGTTGATCCACATCTAATAATTTTGTGAAATATAAACAAAGCCTTTTTTACTCACACAATAAAACAGCATTCGGTTTGCAGCTTCTCGGCTTTGCAGCAGCAGTTAATTAATGGAAATGCTTTCTGTAACTGTGCTGCTGTGTTTGATCTCAGTGTGTTGCAGAATTTGGCAAGATGGCTCCTATAGCTTGCCTGGAATTATTGTTAATCAAAGTCATCCATTTTAATGTCAAATTATTAAAGACCAGGGGATTGGAAAGATTCTAATTTTTGCTGAGTTGGGAAGACAACCCAGGAAGTGATTATTTCCAGACTGCTGTGAACATTCGTCAGTTGCTGTTGATTAGCAATAAGTAGAGGAACTTGGAAGATATCTACCACATAGGAAAACAAATGCATTTAGTTGTAACTCTTCCCTAATCTAGTGAATGGAAGCTGCAATAGTAGAATGTTTTTTACATTATAATTCAGGCAGAATCCAATAATATCAAATCAATACATCTGGGGGCTTTGTAGGGACCAGACAGGGAATACATATAGGAATGGTTCTACATTTTTCTAGATATAAATGTTCTTGATTGTGTGGATCTGGATGCAATTGTCCCATTATCACATTACTTTTTTCAAAGTATTCAAAGGGTGATATGTGATACCATTTGTTCCAGCTGTTTCATATTATCGAAGTTGACAAGAATCAGACTAACTGAAAAGACCACTGGTAGTCCTAGGTTTCCTTCCTTTCTGGTCATCCTCTGTACCTCCAGTTCTTTGTATGGCTGTAAGTTTATTGATTACCTCATTTGCAGAAATGCCAGGCATTTAAGAATCATGCTTAAAATGCATAGACATCATTCAGAGTGCATCATTCTTAACTTTCCATTCAGTAGCTCGTATCTGAATATGGCAGATGCTACAGCTGAGTATAGTATTATGATTGAGAGACTATGAGGGTATGTGAAAGTTTTAT
Source organism: Anolis sagrei (assembly GCF_037176765.1). Classification (NCBI taxonomy): domain Eukaryota; kingdom Metazoa; phylum Chordata; class Lepidosauria; order Squamata; family Anolidae; genus Anolis; species Anolis sagrei. The sequence goes on from NC_090025.1 coordinate 63,996,300, forward strand.
CTCTGATTTCTGTGATTGTTTATTGTACATAGGCAGATCATTATCGATACTGCAGTCATTCAATAAAAACATTTTTTGTAAACTCCCTGAAAGCGCTATCATTTGTTCATATCTATTCATAAATTGCACCTATGGAGTATAAGAACCCAAAAGATTTATAGCATAAAATAGATGTGTACCAATCTTTTAATTGTAATTGCTTACCTGCTAATACATTTCAGATTATTCACCTAAGTATTTTCCATTTTCAAAAAAGAAGACATTAACATTTTAGACTTCTACCTCTGTAGATGAGAAGATTGATATTGCCTTGCTTTTGCTCATTTATGTGAAATGATCCTTGATGTAAAATATCCACCTAATGCCAGCTGGGATAAAGATAAAAAAGAGAGAACTATTGGTTTTTTCTTAATATGTAAAGTGTTTGTAGGGACAGTGCTTGTAAACTTGTGGAAGTAATTAATTGCAAAGCCCCAGTCTCGTGGGATTTTGAACTCATCCAGTTGTGCGATATTTTAAGAAAAAAAGGTTTAAAAGTGGGGCATGAGCAAACGGGCAATTCACAGGTTGGGACTAGACAAGTCCTAGCAGTTGCAATAACCTAAAAGCAATTGCAGAATTATCTTGCTTATTCCAGACATTCTATTGGGGTGTTGTTTTTTTAACATGTTGTTTGTGGCTTGAGAGAAGGTGTTTGAGGCTTGATTGAGAGTGTATGTTCCCACCCTAAAGCCAGTTTTGCAGTGGGGTTGTGCCCATGCTCCTATGTTAACAGAGTGTGACTTTTACAAAGTACAAAGTCATACTCTGTACAAAGTAATCCACGGACAAATAGTAGATGAACAAAGAGCAGAGCCCTCATCTTCAGAATTCTATAGTCCACCTTTTAGGTCCTCTAGGAAGATGTTTCAGTGCTAGAATAACAGTGAGAAGTTGGTAGGTTTTTTTTATTTAGAAAAGTTATTTTAAAGGCACAATTTTAAGGTGCTCAGAACATAGATCTATGAATTATGGATGTGTTTGTCTCTTCAGGAGGACTAACCATGCCACCAAATTATATGCAACTATGTTAACAAAAAACAGTATATTATAGCCATTTCTGGCTTCTTCACAGGTCTGTCGGGGGAAACTAGCAGTCTAGATTTTTTAAAATCTCAATTCAGATATGATGCCCATGTTGGATCTGCTTGGACCTAGATTAATCCAGATCAAATCAGAGCTAGATCTGAATCACCTAGCCATGATCCGAACTAAACCGCCATAAATTTGAGTATTGGGCAACTATTATTATGTTGTCAAATACTTCAGCTTATTATTGTTATTTATAACTATCCTGTTTCTAGCCATCTATGCATTAGTTTTATACAATAGTTTCAGTTTAAACTGTGCGAGATAAGATAGAAACAGAGAAATTGCTTAGGATCTTACAGTATACATGAGTTGCTAAAAGTTACCTTTATTTGACATTACAGTAATGCCTACATATTGCCTCAACTTTTTGTATTAGTATTTAGTTGTGGGCTCCCTGGTATTTCAGTGGATTAAACCACCGAGCTGCAGAACTTGCTGACTGAAAGATTGGTAGTTCAAATCCATGGAGAGGGGTGAGTTCTCGTTGTTAGGCCCAGCTTCTGCCAACTTAGCAGTTTGAAAACATGCAAATGTGGGTAGATGAAAAGGTACCACTTCTGCAGGAAGATAAGGGCACTCCATGCAATCATGCTGGCCACATGACCTTGGAAGTGTCTATGGACAAAACAGGTTCTTCGGCTTTGAAATGGAGATGAGCACCAGCACCAGAGTTGGACATGACTAGACTTAATGTCAGGGGAAACCTTTACCTTTTAGTATTTAGTTAATTACCTATTTTTTTACCTCATGTAAAGAAACGTATGTGTTATCATAGATTCAATAAGCTCATTTTTTAAAAAGTATCACTAGTATGACAGGTAATGAGCAATTTGGCAGAATATCATAAACTAATTGAGCTTAGCTTGCACCTAATGTGATATGTTCAGCAGAAACTGTTCATCCTCCTACAAAGAGCCACAGAATTAAATGAGACTATAGGATATGTCAAACTTTAATTGGAGGCTTCTATTTAAAATGTGTTTAAAATAATTTGTGAACTAGTTAGTAATAAGGCATTCCCCACTAGCTAATTAATAGTATTCATTGGGTCATTTAATGTTTGAACATTGACTATGAAGACATAATAGCTCCCTTTACAAAGAGTTGATCTGCAATGGCAGAAAGCTTTAAAAAAATCTTTGATAATAGAAGAATGGTATATAACCTTGAGTTACAGAATGTAAGCTCAATTGGGGTTTAAATTGTACATGTCAGAATAGGATTTTGATCTGTTTGAATTACCAGCTAGCATAGTCAATTATAATTTCAAAACCTATTCTAAAGCTCATGTCATAATGCAGCAGTGGTTTAATTCATTCTGTTGCACTTTAAGTATTTTGCTTAACATTTTATTTGTCAGTTATTTGGTGTCAGTGGAGTTATAAGGAAAGACAGACTTTGCCAGCGTGTTGAAAATACTGAAGATTTCAATATGCTGGTATTATTTCAGGCAAGAGTCAATTAACCACATTGATTTTATGTGCTCCGTTGAGGGTTTTTTTGTGCTATGGGAAAGTTAAAGTGAATAAAAATTCCTCACTTATATGTTTAGGTACAATTGTCACTGAAAAACATAGATTTAATTAACATGCCATTTTAAGCATCACTATGATTGTTATTAAGTAGTATCATTAGATGATTTTAGATGGCCCTAACTCAGTCCAATCCCCCACCATACAGGAATATACGATGAAAACACTCCCAACAGATAGTCACTTGGCCTTTGTTGTAAAACTTCGAAAGAAGACTTCACTACACTCTTGTTACAGTATATTTTACCACTGAATAGCTCTTACTACCAGGAAGTTCATCATAATGGACTCTCTCCTCCTTTAGCTTGAATCCATGTACTGATTTACCTCTTTCCCTACCCACTCAACCAGAAGATGTTGTATTTCATTTGTGAAATTTTATATGGAGTTGAAAATTTAAATTTAATTGGTACAATTTTCAAAGGGATTCATCCATTCTGGTTTAGGATATAATAGCTTTTCTCAACATGTTTACTCTAAAATAGTTTTCAGGTCTCATGGAAAAATAAAATGAATCATAACTGCAGCTCATGAAAATATCACTTTTTTCAACCATTATCTCTTGTGGTTACAATAGTAAAATATGTATAGTTTGGATGTGTTGGTGAGAATCTCACCTGTTGGCCCTTCTCTGTGCCAACTGGGCAGGCCTACACAGCTGAATAGCATGAGTCCTCAGTTGCAGTCTTTCTGGGATGCTTAAATCTGCCTCATTGCTCTCCTGATCTTGAGTTAACTCAGGACTCCCCCTTGCCTGACACACCAGCAAAGCAGCAGTAGTGTGAACATGGATCACCTCAAATGCAGCCTGATCCAGCTGTCCGCAGTTCAGTAAACATAAGGGAAATTCTAAAACTTCTTGGAAGCTTCCCCTTGTTATGTATTAACAGATGGAGGTGTCACATGAGCTCCCAGCTTTATTTGGCCTGTGTAGACACAGTCTTAAAGGATCTTATTTAAGCCTAACCATCTGATCTGTAGAAGCATCAGATACATCAGTAAAGTTCAATAAAACTCCATAAATGAAGATGGTTTGGTTTTGTATCCTACCATCAAGACAGTGTAAGATTAAGTGATTTCACATAATTCATACACTAGCAATGTGAAACATGTGTCATATTTGTACAGGGTTTGATTGATTAGTGGGTTTGAATTCTTCCACCCCCAAGTAGATTTTAGAAGCCTTACAGAGTTGTCATTGAACTGCCTTTCTTATGCTTCTGCAATCTTACCACAGACAATGAAATACAGAAAATGTATTTCCAAAACTGGTGTAATCAAACACACTTAAAGGTTTTTACCTGAAGAATCATTATTGAGATGAAGTTATGGCTGTTTTAAAAACAGTGGAGTAGAGCTGTAGTTTAATGATACTTAATAAATATAACCCTGTCTTGCAAAAAAGATATTCTGAAAAGTTCTTTCTTTTTTGTTGGAAACTATAAATGTTGCCCAGTGAAAGATGATTTGTGTCATCTAAAACTGTAGCCTGCAGCAACACTTGGTGGGTTATTACTTTAATCTAGTTATTGATGTCTTGAAGTGTGTACGAGTAAGCTAAGGGTACAAATGTCAAAAACACAACTGAGACAGATCATTAAAGATTTCTAGAATTACCAAGCAGCATTTTTATATAATTTTAGGCTTAGCCTAATAGATTACTCTATAATAGAATCATTCAAGCATCTAAGAATTTTCAGTTGTTTAACATTTTATATGATTACTTCCATAGTAAGGAATTACTAGTACATAATCGCAGCTATATATACCCATCAGAATTTATTAAAGATGCATAGCTGAGATAACCAATTATATTCCTATCAAAACTGTGCTGCTCAGTTTTTACACCATAATGTGGTACAATGTAACATAACATTCTCATTTAAAAAGCAGTTTTGTTCTATAGTAGCACAATTTTTGCATGGTGAATTGTTTAATATTTCTGCCTTATCAATTAATATTGGCCCAGGCTTTAAAAAACCTACTTCAAACAGAAACATAAAACAGTGTAATGTTGTACATAAGGTGACTTATCAGCTTTCCCAACTTCCATTATGTCTATATTTGGGAAGTGGTTGGTACTTTATGAAGAATTATAGCTGTACACAGTTGATCATATTGGTTTGTGCCCTTATCCACAAATTCTACCTCATAGAATTCACTGTGCTGTTAAAAAAGATTATCTCTCACCCCTGAAACAATGCATTCTAAGTTCTGTTCTAGAGCAGTGGTTCTCAACCTGGGGTCCCCAGATGTTTTTTGCCTACAACTCCCAGAAATCCCAGCCAGTTTACCAGCTGTTAGTATTTCTGGGAGTTGTAGGCCAAAAACATCTGGGGATCCCAGGTTGAGAACCACTGTTCTAGAGGTTTATGAATAATCTTCATGAGTTTTTCTGTTTATCTTTCTGGGCTTCTCCAAACTTCCCCAAAGTATTCAGAATTGGTGGTAATTGTACTTGTAGTTTTAGCCCCCCCCCCCCCCCCACACACACACACATAAATGTAAAATACATACAACAAAATACATATATCACAGCACAGCACTATAAAATACATACACCAAAACCCATGGTAAAAATTATACAGTGACAATAGAATGCAAATCCATAACTCATGGTTCAAAGTGGACTACGTAGGTTTACTGGAAAAGATGGGCCTTCAGTTGTGTCTTTAATTCTGACAGCTCATTTAACTGTCAGAGCTCTTCCGGCAGGTCAGCTGTGGAGTTGTGGGGCAACCAATGAAAAAGTCCTCTGGGTGACAGTTGCCACTCGGATTCTACTGACTGGAGCAAATGTCCCTTCAAGGAACTCAGGGTCCTAAGAGGTGGATTATACAGGAGAAGGCAATCCTGTAGGTAACTAGGACTCAAACCATGTAGTACTTTAGAGATTATAAACAACCCATTCTACTTTGCCCATAAACATAATTGTCAACTAGTGTGATGTCCTCACTCTGAGATGTTCCCACAACCAGTCTGGCTGCAATGTTTGGACTGATTGGAGTTTCCAAATTTGGTACAGAGGTAACCAAATGTACAGCACATTGCAGAAGTCCAACCTTGGGATTACCAGCATGTGCACTACCATCTGTAGATATTACACCTCTCTCCAGTAGCTCAAGTGTGCTGTTTTGGAATTCCATGGTCCTGCGATTATATTTTCACACTCTCTAGTAACCAAGCCTTCCTGTACTACTGTTTCTAGTTACTTTATTTGCATGCCTCATGTGGTAAAGTCCCTAATTGCTGGCACCACCCACAGCTAGTCATCCAAGTACCTCAAATACAGTATAAGGTAGGCAAAAAAAAAAAATGAAAAGAGGAGAAATTTTCTATCTGACACCAAAGCAACCAGCAAAGCTCACATTGCACTAAGGGTAGGAAGGTGGTTCATGAAGAATGAAGCTAAAGAGGCCAAAGAGGGTACAAGTAGGTTTTAAGTAATCTAACCCCTTATCTCCATAACATGCCACATTCTTGCACCACATGCCACACATTCAGCCTCCTGGTTTCAAACCATGGGTGACAATCAAATGAATACCTTCTCCTGAGGGTCTCATGCTGCGTGGTCCATGTATGAATTATTACCATTAAAACCCCTAAAATTATTTTATTTTATAAAGTTCTTCTGAATTCTCAAAATGTCAGTCATTATACAGGGTTAGTCAAAATGAATAGGCCAATAAGAAAATTAATTGTACCCGAATGTATGTTTACTGTAACCAAACCACAGCTACGTAGCAACAGATAAACTATCAAAGTTTTTTTTGAGCAACACACATGTACGTTAATGCCGCTAGGCGTCGCTAGGAGTCGCTGTTTTCAAAATGGCGGAATCAGGCAAAGAGAAGGCATTTTGTGTGATGACATTTGCTAAAACAATGTCAGTAATTACGGTCCAGTGAGAATTTCGAGCCAAGTATGGCAAGGAACCACCTCATCGACATTCCATTGCGAGGTGGGTAAAGCAATTTGAGGAGACGGGCTGCTTATGCAAGGGTAAAACCACAGGACGACCGCGTGTCTCCGAAGACACAGTGGAATCCATTCGTGCATCCTTTCAACGAAGTCCCCAGAAGTCGACAAATCGTGTTTCCATGGAATTTATTTATTTATTTATTTATTTGATGCATTTGTTAACCGCCATTCTCAGCCCTTTAGGGCGACTCATGGCGGTGTACAACACATATAAAAGGCAATTTACAAAAAGGCAATTACAAACAACATATTAACAATACAACAATTACAAAGGAATTGAACGTTCCGCAAAAAACTGTGTGGCGCGTGTTACGCAAACGTTTGCAGTTCAAGCCGTATAAATTGCAAATGGTGCAGGCTTTGAAAAAAGGTGACTATTCGAAACGACACGATTTTTCGAACATCTCTGAAGGTGAGACAAAACTTTGATAATTTATCTGTCGATACGTAGCTGTAGTTTGGTTACAATAAACATACATTCGTCTAAAATTAATTTTCTTATTGGCCTATTCATTTTGACTAACCCTGTATATGGTCCTTCATTCCCCCCTATTCTCACAACCAACATAGAATGAATGATTGACTTGGGATCCTACTCAATGAAATTTAGGAAAAATTAAAAGTTTTATCTTTAAAAAAGACAAAGACTTAGTTTGTTTGCCAATTGTTAGTCCTGCAAGGCATGAGACAAAATGTGAATTGGAAGTAGCTAAGAGATGGTCAGTCAATAATAAATAGATGCAGGGTTAGTAAAGAGAATAGGCATCCGGCAAGATAGAGGGAAACAATCTCAGATGCAGGACCCAATGAAATGAAAGAAGGTTGAGAAAGTGCAGGATAGCTTAAATTCAGTTCTATGGGCTTTACAGAAGAGATATTTATCATCATCTGTGTATTCACCATCTCTTTAACATAACTGGAATGAAAGAAAAAAAATGTTACGTCGGCACAGTGACAAATGTTATCTCCTGAACTTTGAAGGGAAAATGGTAGACTAAAGCACAGGAAATTACATTTGAGCATTTTCCCCCTTTATATTCTATATTCATTGCCTATTGTATTGTTCTTTCCAGATCTTTCCCTACTCATGTATTCTGCTTCTCTGTAATACATTAATATAATGGCGCTGTTTATGCTGTTAAAGTTAAAATTATGTTTTTATTCCTTTTATAACCCCCCACATTTAAGGTTGTAAACTATTTTACAAAAATTTGTTGTGAGCTGAAATGAGGCCATTCCTTTTAATAGAGAGTTGGTGGTGTAATCTGTATAATATCTGAAAGTATAAATTACGCTTCATTTTGTGTTCACTACCCTTTCAACAACAATGGTACTCCAGATTTGAAAGAGTCTGTAAATCATTTGGTGACTAGGGATTATGTTGAGCTATTACTTTGTGAAATGCCATGAAGTAAAATTAAAAAGTTTGTTAACAGTGGATTGAAGCCTGATAAAAGGATATTTCTTCACCAAAAAGAAAAGGCTCTCATCAAGTTTATTGTGCAGAATATGGTGGATAGCTTCTAAAAAGATTCAGACTTCACTAAGATATCATACTCCATAAGGAAGCAGTGAAGTTTAATGACTTGAAAAGGCAAGGAAGCAGTAGAATTGGTATCAAAGGCATATAGTAGGGCAAGCAAGATTTGGGATTCAAATGCAACCAAACATGATGAGAAGGACCAAAGGTAGACATTGTAGCCTAAAGAAGTCAATTGGGTCAAATTCTGAAGGCAGAATTGTGGAGATAAAAGGGAAATAACTAGTATAGAGTTAGTTAGTTGTTAGTTTGTTTCATCTTAAAATGTAAATAAATAAATATAAATCATGTGGAATCTTTGAGACTAACTGAATAAAATAAATTTCTAGCATAAGCTTTCATGGATTCCAGTTCAGTCTATTAAATGCACCTTCATTTGAATGAAACTCATTTGCATATTTTGAAATGGATGAGAGTCCATGAAAATTTGTGCTAGAAATTTACACATGCACACAGACACGCACATATGCACTTTGATTAACATAGGAAAGAGCTAACACCCCTGTAGTGTTTGTTTTGCTGTCTGTGCCCCTGTTCAGAGGATTTCACCTTACTTTGTGTCCTTGTGGCAATAGGATTTTGAAAAAAATGACTAATTGTGAGAACAAGGATTTGTGAGAAAGATGATGTGCAGACATCTTTTTCCCATGATAACTCTTTCAGGAGTAACTTTCCCTTCCAAGGAGTAGATTTCTCTCACTTCCTGTTGTCTCAGCCCCGTTCTTAAGTGTGAGTCATTTGTAATTCAGATATTTGTAACTTGGAGACTGCCTGTGGTGGTTGATAATAAGAGCATTTCAACTAACAGACATGTAAGGTATATGAAAAAACAAAAGATCATATTAATCACACAGTAATTCATTAAATTCAAACCAGAAATTCTGACTTAGTTTGTTTTAATGCTAATGGAGACATTTTTTAAAAAAAGAAAAAAAATCATAATTTCCTTTTTATCCACAAACCCATATCCATTTTGCAATTAAGGTCTTGTTGGTAACAAACACACATGCATATATTTTATCCTGCTTTATTGTTGTTGTGGAAAATTTGTTTTTTTTGTTTGTTTTTCTTATGTTTTGTGTTATGATACAATACTTATATTGTTTATTTATTGTTCAATTTATTGCTTATTGCTTATTGTTTTTGAAGCATCAAATGGCTGCCTTCATGTTGCAAGTTGCTCTGAGTCCCCATGGGGAGATGAGGCAGGATATAAATAAAATTTGTTTGTTTGATTGATTGATTGATATGTTACTATGTATGTTTTAGATAGGATGCAAGGCTGTTCCATTGAGTTCCATCCCCTACCAGCCATCGAAGCAGATGTCTTTCCAGACTAAGGGAAGAGAAATGATACTCTCATTCTCTGGAGAACTACAATGCGTATGGAATAATGGCAGTTTCTATTGTTCTGTCACTTCCTTTCATCTCTTTCTCCAATTGTTTACCAGGTGTATCAGTGCCCCTTGGGCCTTTACTGTTGCCTTTAATCCATCAACAGTTTTAAAAAAAAACTGTTGCTATACACTACAGTAAAGTATTCATCTTCGTTTTCTGGATACATTAAAAAGAAAAGAAATAAAGAATCTTTTGATTAATTAAAAAAGGGGGGTGAGAAATCCAGATAATGAAGAAGACCACCAGACACAGATTAAATAAATAGAAAAGATCCACTTATTTGATCATATGTGAGCCGAGAGAGAGAGAGAAAGAGAGATAAACATTGAATATGTGGTTACTTTGAAATTCTATATACTGTACATGAAAAGGATGCATCTCTCTTTTCATCTTGATTCAAGCAAATGACAAAGTCAACTCAATAAATGATTAAAAACATAACCTCACAATAACTTAATTAAAATATGAATGTCTTTTTATATATAAAGAAAACTACAGCTGTCTGGAAAGCAGAAATCATGTCACTATTCAGTTTCCTCCATATATTAAACAAATACTGTCCTTGGCTGACAATCCAAAACAGTCCAACAGCTTCATATTGGAAAATTGAGAGACTGAAAGGATCAGGAAACCTGACAGCTGAGTTAGAAGGGGAATAGGATGGAGTGCATGGAAAAACAGGAAGGATGACGACATATGTAGAAGGATGAAGAGTGAGAGCTCATGGAAATCAGTGAAAATCTTTATATTGTTGGCATTGAATAGCAGATCATCTATCCTGGTCCCACAGACTAGCATCGGAAACAAAACTTACTAATCTTTCCAACTTATTTAGCTCTGCATTCTCTGCACCACTTCCCAACCATCACATTTCTATTCTGTTTCCTATTTAGTTCTTGCTTGAGATGAAAAAAAAAAATCAGCTAATGCCTTTTCCAAATGAAATGTTCATTTTCCACATTGTAAAGTGGAAGGGCTTATGTCTAGGAAAAAGCCATTTAGGCAACCCTGCAGTTTACCCTGCAGTTTAGTCCTTGAAATGTTGTTCAGAGGTATTAAATTCCTATTGCTGGTTAGACTGAAATTGAAAAAGTGTCATCCATGTTTCTATTCTCCTCTTCCAAGCAGGCATTCAAAGTACAAGATTAGTTCCTATCCAGAAATCTGAAATACTGTAAAACTTCACACTTTTTTTCCTGTCACCTGCCCACTTCTGTCTTTCACAAATATCAGTGCACAACAAATATCAGTGCACAGCAGGGTGGACATCCTGGAAACCAGCTGTGAGGGAAGCATGGAGTGATCTTATTGGCTGCTGCTTATTTTCAAAGTAGGGAGAATGAAAAGGACATGTGAAAGGATTGATTTTCTCCTCCCTTCCTGGCCTATTTGCTAAAGGTGTGCAACTCTACTGACAGCCCAGAGACATCTAGGATATCTATTTTTTGCAGGAACCTTCAGTAAGCAGAGTCCTCCTTCGCCATTTTCTCTTTCACCTATCAGATTTACGGAAGTGGTGAAGCAGGTACTCTTTGAAGGGTTGGCTCAGTGGTCGCTGGATGTATGACTTTCCCCCTCTCTATCCCTCATTCATTACATATATGCAAATATTCCAAAGTCTGAAGTTATTATTTTTGATTAGAGGCACTTAGTCTATATTATATAATGACCCAATAATGTAGTAATCCAACTATTAATCTAATATTACTGGTGAAGATCTGTATTAAGAAAGAGTATTTATTGAATATAGTGTATAGCCAATATTTCAGGCTAGAGGTAGGGCTGAAAGAGGTTTGGATTCCAGGCAAAATATTTTCCATTGCCCACTAAGATAACCTTGTAGGCCAAATCAAGCACACAATAGCACTCAGAAGAACATAGTTCCATTAATTTACAGGATGATGTTCTGCAAGATATCAGAAATAAAGGGAAATTTATAGATAATATTTTGCTTATGAAATAAGGTTACAGTGACACAGATTCTTGATTTTGCAGGTAACTTTGGATTTTTTAGCACACAAGGGTAAATAAAACCTGCATGCCAGGAATCACCACAACATTTTATTGACACCCTCCCTATTTTTTTTCCTGATATTTAGAAGCCATTTCTAGTTTACAAAGAGTTGATCAGTGACTTCCTGACAACCTGTAATATAATTTTAGTTCCAATTTCTTTTTGTAGTTACTGGCCTGTTATTTTAAAACTATACTTACAATTTCAACAATACATAAAGGCTACATTATAATAATTGAATTAAAATTAAATTAAAATAGTTTCCATTGTAAATTGTTTTGTAATAATGAACTAAAAGGGTTTTTGTTTAGTGTAAAACCATAATGCTAACTGTAGGTAGTCTAGGTTATCTATTTCCACAGATTTCTTACACATAAGAGCTATTTCCACCCTCTTGTTCTGTCATAGGGATGTATAATGCATAAAAGCTTGTATATAAAGGTGTTATTCTCTTGATGGAAAAGTGACACATTTTACTACCTTATCTGTAGTATTTTCTGACTCTTAGTGCTTGTTGACAGCATCTCAGCAAAGCTGAATCTTAAAATGCATCATCATAGATGAGAGGTTTTTTGTTGTCATGCACTTCCACAAATACAATACAGCTTATTTTAGCAGTACCATCACTAATCGTATATTGAACATTTGCAGGGTTTTACTCAAAAATCAATGTATATTTATGATAATCACACATGCACAGTCATATTTAAAACTTTAATGTACAGATTGTGTTACAAATATCAATATCAATATATAATTGATTCTTGAAGTAAAAAAGTAGGTTTTACTTTTTAGATAACTTATTCAGTGGAAGATACTCATTTATAATGTACAGTAAACAGTCTTTAAGGTATGTGTCTGTTTTACATAGTTTTCATACTTTACGAAGTAATTCTAGGGATATTTGCCTGCAAGTTTCGTATAAATTGTTTTGTTTCAAAGCACCTGTCTTAAGGGTTGAAGATTGCTGTGTCATTTTTATTAGATAATTTTACAATATTTTGCCATTTTTCTTATAGTGTAACATTATTTCTAAAGATGATTTTTTTCCTACTGGTCAGATAAAATATTTACATTTGAAAAAAATCAGTCTGAGATGAAAGTTTAGAGAACATGTCTGAGAAAAGGAGTATATTTGGTTACCTTTAGAGTGGTGCAAAAGGAATCATCAGAACATGTGGTTTTTATATAGTGTAATGAAGCTCCTTGAAGTGTAGCTTACAACTCCTGCTCCTGTTTATTATCGATTTTATCTTTCGATTTATATGAAGGTTTAATATATATTGAATGGTAAACCTAATAATACAAATCCAAGGTGCCTAAACATGTTAAGTATGTGTTTATTTACAAGTAAGCTTCATTCAGACTGATCCCACTGAATGCAGATAGGGGCCCAAGTCTCCAAACTTCCTTCATGTAGATCAATTCTCCTCCCTTTAATATACAGAGAAAGAAAGAGAAGATATATTAGTACGAACAAGCAAGAATACCATACCTGGAAAGTATTTTGAGCGTGTGGATGAATCTTACACATAAGGGAGGTCTGGACATTTGGCTTAAAAAACATTCTGTTTTTATCAAAACAAAGTCAGAATAAATGAACACACTGAAAGCAATCACATTGAAATGAACAGTTCTGTTTTAATCAACCTCCTCTTCCCACCCCTTCATGCCTAGGGAATGAAGACAAGACAGCAACATTGAATTTTAAAATGGGCTTAACTTTATTTAAGTTAAACCAACCTAGGGAATGTAAAGCAGTTAGCAAAGCTAAGTTCAAACAGCATGGTCCCAAGGATCATTTGTTAAGTGTAATTTAGGGGGAAAGCACTGGCTCAAAGGCAATTTTGAGGGAATGCCACATCACAGCCTGTCTAATTGAGATTCTCATATTGGGTATAGAATAATAGAATCATAGAGCTATAAGATACCACAAGGAGCATCCTGTCCAAACCTTGCCATGCAGAAATACATGATCAAAATACTCTTGACAGATGGCCATTCAACCTCTTTTTCAAAACCTCCAGAGAAGACTCCACCACATAACAAGGCAGAATATTTGACTTTCAAACAAATTACTTTTAGCTTTTACAGACAGGTGGTCCTGTCTGCAAAGTCTCAAAAGAGTTCGCTAGCCCTTCATATACTCTGCTTGTCAGTCACTCAAGGTGTTGCTCCCAGAGGTTTCTCTACAATGTCTTCTATTTTGTCATGCCTTGCTGATGTTCACTAGGCAGTCTAAATGTATATACCCACCTTGGCAAGCACTGTGGCACCTAACCTCAGATGAAAACCCAATTAGCCAAATTGCAATAAGTATAACAATACAATGAATAAGGAACCATTTTGCTAAATCCATATCTTTTTCCTGATTTTTATGTATCTTATGTATCTTATATTTTTAGAATATTTTTCACCAGATTACAATTTTCCCAGCTTGCTAAGATTTCAGATATTTTTTAAATCAAGTAGGCCACTACTGAAATGATTGCCATATGTATTTTTAAATAAATTGACCTCATGTATATGTCAGGGATAGGGGTGAAATTATGGATTGTGATAAGACCAGTGGATAAGTTGAGAGTCATTTTGTAGAGAGCCAATACTGCTATCATCATGTGAGGAAGCTAGGAGCCCCTGATCACTGCTGTCACCATTTTCCAGCCAAAATATTCAAAAAATTACTTTCACTACTCTATTCAGAGAAGGGGATTGTTCATTTATGTATAAGAGTTAAGGTACAGGATTGTCTAAAAAAATGACCATCACAGTCTCTGAGCAGAGTTGTGAAGGGCAAGAGCTTAGTCCATTCTGTGAAAATATGGTTTGGATCCAGGTTACCTACAGGATTGCCCACTCGATACATTTATATCCTCTGGGGGTTGTTTACTTCAACTAGCCAGAAACTGACTGGCAACCATTACCCCTGAGGATCTTTTCACTGGCCATCCCTAGACTATGGAATGACCTACCAGAAGAGATTTGACAGTTAAATCAGCTGTCTGATTTCTAAACACAACTAAAGACCTATGTCTTCTGACAGGCTTACTCAGTTAACTTTAATCTGTGATTTTTTTCCATATAATTTTATTGCAAAGATATGAGGAATGGGGAAGGATATAAGAGTGGATATGGAACAGGGACATTTTTACATCTTACACCTTCCATTGTTATCTAATATTAAAAAGTTTCTATGATGTTAAAAAAAGAGAAAAAAGAACATTTCTTATCTAAAACAGAAGGATACAAAAGAGGGCGTTTGGAAATAAAGGAGATAGAAAAATTGAGAAATAGAAAATAGAAATCCCTAATGAACACTTCCTACCCTGTCTCTGCTGTCTTCTTCATAATCAAAAAAATCTATCATTTTTATTATAAACATTTTTATCTCTGGTAGATTAACTTTCCAGGATCTCTTGGATATCATTGGGGATCCTGTTATTCTTGTCACCAACTTATCTGTTTCTTTCTTTTTTTTCCCCTGCATCCCTGTACTACTAATGTTCCCTTAGTGTTGTAAAAAACCAGTGGTTTCATTTTCTTCTTCTACATTGTCAATAAAAGGCTGCAATTCTTCTTCACATTTGGAAGATTCTGGCAATTGTATAAGCCTAGTCAGTTTGCCCATCTCTGAGATATTCAACATTTTTGTAATCCATAAATCTTGGGTAGGAATTTTTTGTTTCCAATAGTAAGCATAAACAATCCTTACTGCAGTTACCATGTATAAAAAGGTTATCAGGTGTCAGTTCATTTTAATGGTGATGCATTTCTGTGTTTTAACCACGTTGTACCTCACCTTGAACTTTGTGATGATTAATATTAGCATTGGTTACGTTTGCTCTCTCAATGATCCTTTTAAAGGAAGCACTAAAGAGCCCAAGCATTTTAAAAGGCCAGAAGTGATATTGTGGCATAGAGATTAGAGGGGTTGGGTACTTTATAAAAATTCTCCTAGGAATGAATTGAGATCTCACCTTTCATCATTCTATTCAGAGAAAATGGGATGGTTCCTCTTTTGATAAAAGACAGAGAACAATATTTACCCTTGGTCAACACAGGGGTTTTTTTGGTCAATTTGTGGAGAGTAAAGTTTTTAGACCTAAGCATGAGCATATACAGTACATTTTAATCCATAATGTGCACCTATGATCATTTCAGTGACACTAAAAGTAAATTAAAGAAAGGATGTAGTAGAAGCATGGTTTTTTGTTCAATGCAACAAAAATAATATTCTGGGGATGACTGATAATTTACATGGAATGACCAGCATGGTTAATATTTATAATAAAGACTTTTCTACTCCCCTAGCCATCAATAAGTTCAGGCATTTATCAACTTGAATAGTTTTCTAGTAATTAATATAACATGTGCTCAACATTGGTAATTAATCCTAATACACATGCTTTATATTGAATTATTTTCATTAAAATAGTTTGTCTTCTGAGATTCAGGATCAGAATCAGAAAGTTGCTATTGTGACACTATTTTTAATTTTAACCTCCACATTAAAAACTAAAGTTGTACATTAAAAACACGATTGCAGAAAGCCTGACAGATATACTGCACTTGATAAGCTCCATTTATTTGAGGTTGTTCAAGGTCAATTATTTTCCTCCTCTGCATGATGATTCTCCAGATGAACTGAAATATCTTGATGAGTAGGTTGTATTTCACCTTCATTGCAAAAATGGATTTTGTTGTACCAAAAAAATCCCATTTGTCTGCAGTCACATTTATACCAATGAAAGCCTACAGAAATATCAAAATGGTATTTTTCTCTCCTGTACATATTGAAAAGTTCAACTCAGAGAGGTGAAAGCATGTAAAGAATGCATAGAAACCAAAAAATGGAGGTGGTGTGGGGGAAGAAACACATAAAAGGAAAAAAGCAAGTATGATCTATGTTCCTCACCACACAGTTTGTTGTGGGTTGACACAAGATTGATGACCGTAATTTTGCTACATTTTCAGTCTAGTATCATTTGTGCAGAAATGCTTATTTCTTCCATCAATTAACAGGGATTCAGATCTATCATTCCTATTCATTATCAATATCCGCTTAGGAAAGAAGAAGTTGGGGAAACAAATTTGGTGCAATTTTTCCATAAATATCCCATAGCATTGAATGGTAAACAATCATTTTAATGGACAGCTTTAGAAAGCAGGAAATCTAATTTCCTTCCCTTTTTACAGTTACGTTACACTTTTCCTTTAACTACCAACATCTCATGCTATCTTGATTCATTCAAGATTTTTTTCCTCCCAGCTACATTCTGTATTTGTCTGCGCTGTAGCCAAGGCTTCAGGTGTTTCTCAGTTATCCAACTAGCTGAACCATTAGCTAGGGATGTACATCTTGGCTGTCAAAAACAGACTTCCCCACCTCTTCCTTTACAAGTAATTCTACCTGACCCTAAAAAATTGTACAGAAAAGATTAAAAAATGTTGATTGGAGTAAGCTGTGATGGAGGACCACAGGAAGACCCCCCTAAATAGAATGGAGATTGGTTGACAGACTGGTTGATAAATGTTTTTGACAGTACATGTATAGTAGTATGATTTTTGGACTTTTTGTTTATTACCTGTTGCTTTTTTGCAGGGTGGGTGGGAGTAGTTTTCTGAATGTCATTTTTGTATGTAAAAAAGTTTACTGTATAAACTTTTCAGGGAATCTAGCTGGTTTCAGATTTATCTGACTAGCAAAATGGACATTTATAGATTTGAGATCTTGGCTATATGTCAACCCTCCTATGGACACATGACATTCAGACAAAGTGTCTTGCTGTACTTTGTAATGAATGCTGAAATAAGACAACCTTGTCTTAAACCTCAAGAGTGATAAATGAGCAGATTGCTACTGTGAGGGTGTTTAAAGGTTCAGGGCTCCTACTGGGAAAACCACCATGAGGGATTTTGCAGAAAATTACTCTCTTCTCACCTTTAATTGCATAATTCCAGCTGAACATTGCTTCCTTGTGGAATAAGGCAGAAGTAATAAAACACTTTCATTTATTATGTAAAGTCCTTTACAAACAAATTATAGAAACTACGGGAGTTGAGCTTTGGCTTTGCTTTACAAAATTAAATAATGAAAGAAATATCTGCAATAATGGTTATGAGTTCAAGAATAAAAGGCAATTTAGATTTATCTTATCTTATTGTAAAATCAGGATGCAATTTTGCAGCTAAGCTGTTTAAATTTCAGTGGGATTTAACTGTGTTAATTGTTTGCAGGATTGCAGCTTCATAAAGAAAAGAAAACAAACTTCATCAAATAAAATTAATTATTTTTGCTGCTTAATAGTAGATCTTTGGTAAAAGATAATAGAGAGCCAGCATGGCATAGTGGTTTGAGCATTGGCCTACAGCTTGGAGAACAGGAATTCCACTGGAAGGTAAAGGCAAAACCCTTTCTGAACATTTTTTTCCCAAGAACCCCCAGTAAAAGGTTTGCCTTGCTGTCAACATACGTCAGAAATGAGTTGAAGGCACACAAGAAAAAATAAAATAGATTTCTGAAACAGAATATTGCTTACCTTTATAAAGCTGTGTGTGCCCAGTCCTGTAAGCATTAGATCGTGCAACACAGTATTTCCTCACTGACTTTTTAAAGGAATTGTTGTTTCTTTTTTAAAGAGAAAGATCATAAGTCAAACTTCAATAAGATTTCTCTGTGAGCAAAGTGTTTCCATATCAGAAGAGGCTGCCTGATTTCCATGGGGACGAGGGACAGGGCCTTCTCTGTGGTGGCCCCCCGACTCTGGAACTCTCTCCCCAAGGACATCAGACAAGCCCCAACGCTGGCTGTCTTTAGGAAGAGCCTGAAGACCTGGCTGTTCCAGTGTGCCTTTCCAGAATAGGAAATTCCTGGCATCAAGTCCCAAATGCACTTTGTTAGAGATTCAGGAATATTTGCACAATTCACCTACCTCCAAATACCCCTACATTTGACTTGCCAAGTCTAGCACTTTTAAATTTTGTCTATTACACTGGCCCGGCCCTTGGTTTTAAATGCGTCACTGTGTCATTGTTTTTATTGTTTAATGCTTTGCTTGATGTTTTTATTTGCTTCTGACTTTTATTGTGCATGTGTATGTTATTGTTTGTTGGCGGCCTTGGCCTTTGTAAGCCGCATCGAGTCCTTCGGGAGATTTTGTGGGGTATAAATAAAGTTACTACTACTACTACTACTACTAATAATAATAATAATAATAATCCTAGTATTATCTGGATCCGGCACAGTCTGGCTTCAGACCGGGACATGGTACCGAGACGGTCTTGGTCGCCTTAGTGGATGATCTGCGCCGGGAGCTAGACAGGGGGAGTGTGTCCCTGTTGGTGCTTCTGGACCTCTCAGCGGCCTTCGATACCGTCGACCACGGTATTCTTCTGGGACGCCTTGCAGAGATGGGTCTTGGGGGCACCGCTTTGCGGTGGCTCCAGTCATTTCTGGAGGGTCGTACCCAGAAGGTGTTATTGGGGGACTCCTGTTCAACACCACAGCCTTTGACCTGTGGTGTTCCTCAGGGCTCCATACTGTCCCCCATGCTGTTTAACATCTACATGAAGCCGCTGGGTGAGATCATCCGGAGTTTCGGGGTGCGGTGTCACCTGTACGCAGATGACGTCCAACTCTGTCACTCCTTTCCACCTGCTACTAAGGAGGCTGTCGAAGTCCTGAACCGGTGCCTGGCCGCTGTGACGGTCTGGATGAGGGCGAACAAACTGAAATTAAATCCAGACAAGACAGAGGTACTCCTGGTCAGTCGAAAGGCCGAACAGGGTATAGGGTTACAGCCTGTGCTGGACGGGGTCGCACTCCCCTTGAAGGCGCAGGTTCGCAGCTTGGGTGTGACCCTGGACTCATCGCTGAGCCTGGATCCCCAGGTTTCGGCGGTGACCAGGGGAGCATTTGCACAGCTTCGGCTCGTGCGCCAGCTGCGCCCGTATCTTGGGAAGTCTGACTTGGCCACGGTGGTACACGCTTTGGTCACATCCCGCCTCGACTACTGCAACGCTCTCTACGTGGGGCTGCCCTTGAAGACGGTCCGGAAGCTTCAGCTAGTCCAGCGCGCGGCAGCCATGTTGTTAACCGGAGCGGGACGCAGGGAGCGCACAACGCCCTTGCTGTCCCAGCTCCACTGGCTGCCGATTAGCTACCGGGCCCAATTCAAGGTGCTGGTGCTAACCTACAAAGCCCTAAACGGTTCCGGCCCAAAATACCTTGAGTACCGCATCTCGGCCTATCAGCCCACGAGGACCTTGAGATCATCCGGGGAGGCCTTTCTTTCGGTCCCGCCTGCCTCACAGGCACGCTTGGGGGGGACTAGAGAACGGGCCTTCTCGGTGGTGGCCCCCCGGCTGTGGAACTCCCTCCCTGCGGAAATTAGACAGGCGCCCTCCCTCATGGCCTTCCGTAAGGGCCTGAAAACCTGGCTCTTTGGAAAGGCCTTCAGTTAAGTGCTATGTTTTGGAATGACCACCGGAATGGACTAAGGACGACGAGATGGATTATGACCCAAACAAGACGAAGCGGATTTTTAGCTTAATTATTTGTTGTTAGTAAGTTGTGTGTTATGACTCTGATTTATTGTAACTGTTGTCTTTATGTTCTGTGTTCTGTACACCGCCACGAGTCGCCTTCGGGCTGAGAGTGGCGGTCAATAAATGCAAATAATAAATAAATAATAAATAAATAGTAACCACTCATGCCTAATTTAACACCATTCCATATGTTCTCCAACCCTTGAGGGGAGCTTTTTCAGGACCGCTGATGGAAAAAGACCAGAAAGCTAGGGTGGAAATATGCATGTGCCTATTTCTATTCTGGTAATATTATTTTGAAAAGAAATTGGCATTATAATGGAGGGAAAGTAAATACTTGTATTATTTTTGTTCCATTTGTTGTAGAACAGTTTTAAGTTTAGTTTTTCAGGAAACATATTCCAATTGGTCATACTATACATGAAATATTTAAAGAAAAAAATGAAGAATCATAGGGTAAACTGAAAGTACTATCCTCCTGAAACAGTTATCTGGATATGAATAACAAGGGCACACACCGAGTTAAAAAGAAATAGTAGCTTTTAGTAGGCATAGTTTTGCTCTGAGTTTCCTGTGTTTCAGAGATTTTCCAAATCAGAATTCTTCCAAAAGAAATGTGGACATCTTTATTATAGCGTTGGCTATTGTGCATCTCAAAGTTGTCTTTGACCTATTGCAGGGTTTTCATGCAATATTTAGACAGAGAAGGTTTGTAATTTTCTCTTGTACTGGGACTTGCTCAAGGTTACTTAATCACTTCCATGGTTGATCAAGAATTTGAATCCTGATATCCGGGAGTCCTACTCCAATTGTCAAATTACTACACTGCACTGACTTTTCATATACAGTACAATCTTGAGGGGGTAGCAATAGGTAGGACATAATTACTCAATCACTTTTATATGTTATTTTGTTTAATCTTTATCAAACACTGTTACTTGTGATTGTGTGAATAAATAAAATAAATGTTCCATCATGAAACAATGGCACATTTTTGACATACAAGCAGACTGAATAAATAAGACATCTTTCACAGAAGAACAAAACAGCTACTTGTGATTATTACAAATACCCAGTGCAAGTCACTTGAAGGGAAGGCATG